>NC_064616.1:428238176-428893891 GCF_023898315.1 Schistocerca nitens | reverse complement strand
AACCGTCTAACAGACAGTTACATCCACGGGATTCGCAACAGTAATAAAGGAGGTACTACACCGATTAGCCAAAACATTATGACCACCTGTTTCATTGCGTGTTGATCAACTTTCTAAGACAGTAAAATGTAGATTTTGCTTGACGTGGATTTTACAAGTCCTCCACAGGACTCTGGAAGTATGTGGCCCCAGATGTCTACGCACCAGCCAAGCAATTCCAGTGATTTACGGGATGGTGGTTTACAGGCACGTAGCCTGACCACAATGTGTGTTTTCTGGCCAAGACATCAATATGAGTTCACTATAATGGCCCTAAAACCACTGTAGCACGATTCTGATCTTGTAACACGGACAGTTATCCTGCTGGAAAATATTACCGCAGTGGGTGAGACTTCAAGCATGAAACGATACAGGTGATCCGCAATAATGTTCACGTAGTTAACTGCTGTTTTGATACTTTCGATTACCACCTCAGATCCCCTGGAATCCCAACTAAATGTAGCCCATTGCATAATTCTAACCTTACCGGTCTGCATCTGTGGAGCAGAGCTCGTTTCGTGCAGCCATTCGCCTGGCTGACGGCGTTTAAAGACCCATCATTCGACCTGGTGCAACAAGAAATGCGATTCATTCGACAGACTACACGTTTCGGTTGATCCTAGGTGAAAACTCAGTGATGCTGGGCCCACTGCATTCGTAACTGACGATGTCGTTGGGTCAACACGGAACTCGTAGGGGTCGTCGCGTGATGTGGAGCTCTATGTTCGACACTGATCTTTGAACGGTGCTCTACGAAACATTAGTGCCTGCACTAGCATTCTACTCTGTCGTCACATCGCCCACAGATCGCTGCCTGTCCTGGAATGCATCGTGGAGGATCCTCCGACCTCTACGCTTTGTGATGAGACGTGGTCGTCCAGTACTATATGGCCTACTCGTTATTTCATCATCCTTCAACCACTTTCCATAGGTGCTCACGACAGTAGTTCGCCAACAACCGACCAGATTCAACGTTTCGGAGATTCTCGTTTCCAGCCGCAGCGCCACAACAATGTGCCCTTTGTCAAAAGCGCTTATATCAGTGGTTTTCCGCATTCGCGCCCGTATCTTCACTATAATATCTGCTCATTCACCTCTCTTCGGCTTACGATCTATCCTTACTGCATCATCTGGTCACAGCATTGCCACGAGGCAGTCATCCTCACGGCGGGCAGTGGTAATAATATTTTGAATCATCAGTGTATTTGACAAATGATAGATATTTGTTTGAAGTAGTACGGTATATTAAATTCCCCTAACTATGGTGCTCACGCACAACTATGGTCCCAGTTGGTTATGAAGACTCCACTAAGTACCGTTCAGTAACAGCCAAGCGCTACCATCGCTCTCGAAATACTGAAGTGGTCTGCCCTCTACTAGAAGGGTAGGAAACTGCAAGGTCGCGCACAGTAAAGCATCACTGTGGCCATAGCGTAAACGAGAAGAGGCTTGTTTCAACTTGGTCGTCCGACTTTCCTTCGTACTGAGAGCAAGGTAAAAGTTATCTCATTTGAATCTTCTTCATTTATATTAAATATATTTCCGATATATTTCCTTTAGTTTGGTGCTTATCTGCTGACCTTATGTGTGAGAAATGTGCAATAAAAGTAGAGCGTGTGACCATGAGCACATCTATGTTCCACTTTCCAGAATGGACCATATTGTGTTCCACGTTATTGACTGTTAAAAATAAATTTTTTGGCACGTAAATGATAAGGCATTTTTTGGATTTTTAGGTAACTTACAGACAGCAATGAGTGATCATAAGATATCAAGGAGGAGGATTGGCAGTCACTCACATAAATATTATTCTGAAGCTGTGATGCAACTGTGTTTCGAAAATATCGAGAAAAAAGTATATTCTCTCACAAGGCTGCAGTTGACTAAGGAGTTTCACGTAGTTCTACTATTCTTAAAATGAAGTCTGAATGGGGAAACAATGTGTCGCAACCTTGACGAAGCTGTGTATTTACTTTAGAGGTGGAGGAACCATTTTCACAGCATGCCATCAAATTGAGCGAGTTCTGATTCTCTATTTCCACAACTGACATTATCTGCATCGTAAAAATATATCTGAATTAATGTTGGCGCAAATAAATAAGGTTTGCCAACAATTTTCCTAGTAAACGTTGGGCTGAATCATTTGTTCAGAGATACCATGATCGATTATCACAAAGATTGGGAAGTAATTTTAACAGGAGTAGGATCCTGTGAACAGAGATGTGATAGGTTTATATTTGGATAACACTGAGAGGGAACTGGAAAGTATTGCTCCTGAAAATGTTTACAGTTACGATGAGACAAACTTGGTGGATGACCTGGGAAAGAAACGGGCCTTACAAATCTTTAACGTAGTGCAGCGCTACAGCAACTGTGAATTGTTCAGAAATTAAGAAATGCAGCCTTTAGTTGCAAGGTAAAATTTTGGTATCTTCTTCAGAACAAAAATTAAATTATTTTGAGGCCCAAAGTTGCCCATGTCACAGAATAAAATTAAAAGAATAAAGACGCATCGTCATAAGATTACTTCTGTCAATTTTGACAGACATAATCTTATGACTATGCCTCTTCATTCTCTTAATTTTATTCTGTGACATGGCCAACGCTTGACCCTCAAAATAATTTAATTTTTGTTCTGAAGAAGATACCATGCCGGCCTGTGTCACAGTGCGGTTCTAGGCGCTTCAGTCTGGAACCGCGTGACCGGTACGGTCGCAGGTTCGAATCATGCCTCGGGCATGGGTGTGTGTCATGTCCTTAAGTTAGTTAGGTTTAATTAGTTCTTAGTTCTAGGCGACTGACCACCTCAGAAGTTAAGTCGCATAGTGCTCCGAGCCATTTTGAAGATACCATTATTTGCATCGAAACCTAAGTAAACTAATAAAGTTTTACCTTGTAATTGAAGGCTGAATTTCTTAATTTCTGGAGAGGGTCTTAACTAAACGGGGTTATAAATATCACGAAGTCATAATGAATTCAAGGAAAGCGTCGATCTCTATTATGTAGTGTGGGAATGCGGCTGCCGAGATCTTACCACCATATGTCAGTTATAAGGCAGAGAAAATGTGGGATACTTGGACGGAAGGTGGCTCTCTAGAAGCCAGATATAACCGCACGAAATGACATTGGTTCGGCAGAACCAGTTTTGAACACTGGTTCCTGACTTTACTCTTACCTGAGCTGAAGAAGAAAGAAGGAAGAAAGGTCATTAGAGGGCACAACCTAAGTAATAACATTAGCCCATGTGTTATTAAGATGTGTGAAGACAATGATACTTTATTCATTGCCTTAACTCCAAATTCAGACACATCTGACCCAACATCTGGACGTATCGTTATTTTCGCCATATGAATATCTACTGGCGTCAGATACTAGATGAATACAAACGAACATCTTATGGAAGAAAATACCCGACAATCCCATAAGACATTTTTCGAGTGCTGTTAAAGTAGTTGGTAGACTGGTAGACAGGTTGGCTGCCAAAGGACCTTCTAATCTGAAAGATGGGTTCAGAAAATCAGGACTGTACCTTAGCAATGAAGCTTTAAGTTGGTCACCGAATAATGAACTCGATTCATCACTATCATTAGTGAGTGCTTCCTTCATAGATCATCTTGAAACAGTGAGGGCACAAGAAACTCTTACGAACTCTGATCGCACTGGCACTATAAGAAGGAGAGAAAACGTCAGTGTCGAGCCAGGGTAGAGCATATGTGCTACAGATGTTGCTGATCATTCAGACAACAGTGGCTAAGAAGATGTACCTGGACCTTCAGGAATTTCGAAGAAGCAAAATAGGTTTACACTAAGTGTATATCACGCACATTAATCCCCCTTACTTTTATTATTTGCGTTATGGCAGTGCGATTCATATGAAGTTTAAATTTTTAGATTCCCAAGAAGACGGTGACCACTAGTAGTGATGAGGACGCTGCATCATTTGTATCAGATGACGATGATACCTTTGACCTGAGCACATTATAAGAAAGTGACGACGGATTAATGAAGTCTGTCGATGGAACAGTAGTATATGTGCTCCATGTAGGTGATAATGTTATGGTTCAGTATGAGGAGGAACACTGGCCGGGTGTTGTACTGAATGTGCATCAATCAGGCATCACAGTAAGCTATGTGGAGAGAAGTGGAAATATTTTGGAATGACTAAGCGTAAGGAATATTTTAAGGCACAAAACGTCAGATTTATGCATAATTAGTGTGCCAGTGAAGGTCTCTTCGAAATGGGATTTGTACAATACCCCAGAGCTAAGAGATACGTGGTGTATAAGTCAACAGACTTTCTTATAATTTTGTGCCAGTTGAGCTTAAAGACTTGAGAAGGTGTTTCGTTTGTACTGTGACTTAATTTTTTTTGTTACAATGCCTTCTAAATCCTCATGAGTGAAAAAAGAGTAAAATAAATAATTTAAAATAACCACATCATTGGTCCAGCGTATAAAAATCAATGTGGTCGATAGTCGGGCAGTTGTCATACAACAGTGTACCATATTTTGGTATAATGTCCCACCAACGCATTGACAGTGTTGAGTCCAACTCTCACAGTAACTTAATTTCGCACATAACCTACTATCTGTAAGAAAATTTTTACAGCAAACGTATGCATTAAAATATTTCAAAAGTGTCAAATAGTTGTAGTAAGTTACAATATGTCAACACATACAGTACTCAGAGCTTCATGTTTTGCAAAACAAGTTGTAGCATTTTCGTACGTTCTGCCCTTATTTGTCATGGAAGTGAAACTGTGTAGTCTCAATGAAGTGATTATAAAACACAGCTGAGTGGAACAATGTGATCACACTTAACAGGGAAGACGTGAGGACATGCTAACATAATTTTTATGTACCCACACTGCGGTAGTACAATATTGAAAACATCACATGGTAGCATAACCCAAGTAATGGTTTCTTCATATGTGTATGGCCAACGATGTAGTTATAAATCGAAGCCTGCACACATTCACACACTAAATACTGTGTGTCAAATTACACCAGACAAATATTCTACATAGTATTACTCTAACATATAGACACCAGCATCTAGGTCTCTCTGTAGCAATGATTAACGCACAGTATTGATCACAGCACTCGTATATGTAATGTAAATGTACACAAAAGGCAATGCAAGACATGTTTTCTCGTAGCAATGGTTTCAGTTTCTCGCATAGAGTGGGAATTTGTGTAAAAATAATCATCTATAGTTATTGAAAAATGCAGAATATGCCCTATACATTCCTGCTAATGGTGTTAATTAAGATACAAAACTTGAAGGTAATGATTAAATATGGCAGTATTGCTTAGAATTTTGAGGTGGAATAGCCCACAGTCACATACAATTCGCCTAGAGAGCTAGTATTTTTGTAGAATTTGCCATGACATCCTACACTGTAGTGTCAAACTATCTTATATTAATATTTACCACCATTTTCTATGACGTCATTAATTTATACTATAAAAGTAGATCAGATACACCGTTTTTTTTTTCTTAAGACTTACCAAATAAGACTGTTTGTAGGATGCAATTAAAATTCGGTAATATACTTATTTGAGGCGATTGTGGTGTAAAACATGTTTCCCCAGCTGCTCTGATATAACACTTGCGCAGGCGGATTGGCATTGGTTTGCGCATGGATCAGGAACAGATCTGGCCGTTTTTTAACTCTGCTTATGAAATCTTCACGCTAAGGTGAGTAATGTAACTCACGTGGTTTACTCAATAATAATATTAATTTGCTATAACAAATAACTCCAGCCTGTTGTACTCACTGCAGAGCACAGTTGTACAATGGAGGACAAATTTCCTGAGAGCAGTGAAGCCCTACGCTTATTGGTTGAGGGGTAGGAGCACATGACTGACGAATAGTTCAGATCGTTCGGATACTTTTGAGCACACGATACGTTGTAATTAGCTCTTGCTCGAATGTGATATGGCGAAGACATACGCTTAACGTCAGACAAGTAATTACTTACAATGTGCAGTTACATCTGCAGTGCACCCGCTTTTTTAAGAAAAGTATACAATAATTTACACACTTCGCAGAAACAGCTGCATATTTGGTATATCCTACCAATGACTGAAATGAAATATGTGCTCTCAGTTGAGCACATAAGCCTAGAATGACGAACAAATTGCCCGAGAGCGGTGGGATCAGATGGCGACTGGCTGAGAGCGTGACAGCTAGACATTTCGCAATTGGCTGAGAGCAAATCCAGGTGGAGGTCAGGGCAGTTACCTTGAATATAACAAGGACTATGGCCGCAACACTAGAAACGCTACCACAGGAATGTGCAGACATCGCCATTTCCTGTAACACCTACTCCGGAACGTGCTTGCGTCGTAGAAGTTCCTGGAATGCTGAAAAATATAACTGTTAACATAGGCGATTTTCCCTCCTACTTGTGGCGTAGCATTGTGATCAGTGACGATATGCAGGGTTTATCTGCACTGTCGTGTTTTTGTTGTATCAAATGGTTCAAATGGCTCTGAGCACTAAGGGACTTAACTTCTGAGGTCATCAGTCCCCTAGAACCTAGAACTACTTAAAGCTAACTAACGTAAGGACATCACACACATCCATGCCCGAGACAGGATTCGAACCTGCGACCATAGCGGTCGCGCGGTTCCAGACTGTAGCGCCTAGAACCGCTAGGCCACTCCGGCCGGCTCTGTTGTATCATAACGACCACGTAAGTATCGGCGCTTAATGAAGTTAGACTGCCGCTCTTGATCTTTTATTAAGAGCCGTTATTCGTTTTAAGATAGTTGTGACTAGTAGTAGATTGTTAATGTAATTTTTCTGAAAGACTATTTAACCACATACGTTCTCAATACAGCTGCAGCTGAGCTACGTGACTGTTAATGACGAGCTGACAACACCACAACACCAGAAATATTGTAAAAACTCTGAGAGTCGAAAAGAGGCATTACTGTTCGCGACGTATGTAAATGATCTAGTGGATTACGTCAGAAGCTGTTTGAGATTGTTCGCCGATTATTTATTATTGTACATGAAAGTCGAAACCCCAAAAAACAGGAACGAAATGCAGGAAACATCTGCAATTGATCGACGCTAGCCGCAGGCCCTGGCACTCAACTCCAACAAAATAAACGCAACGTATTGCACAGGAATAGGTGGAAATACACATTTATATTCTGATATACACATTTACATTCTGTTATGCCATCAATCTTTGGAAATAACAGAATATCTAGGAATGTACTGAGAAGCGGTCGAGAAGGGAAGGCCCACATAAAATTAGCTATAGAAAAACTAAAAGCCGGGCTTAGATTCATTTTATTAGACACGCAAGAAGTATGAAGCTAATATAATTCTTGATTAAACGATTCTCACAGTATTCATCGACGCATTGTAAGGCAGGATTGGCTCAAATGGCTCTGAGCACTATGGGACTCAACATCTTAGGTCATAAGTCCCCTAGAACTTAGAACTACTTAAACCTAACTAACCTAAGGACATCACACACACCCATGCTCGAAGCAGGATTCGAACCTGCGACCGTAGCAGTCCCGCGGATCCGGACTGCAGCGCCAGAACCGCTAGACCACCGCGGCCGGCATAGGGCAGGATTCATAGAGGGAATTGAGAGCAACTGAAGCAGAGCGATACCTTTTGTCAGTTGTTTGTTCAATTTGCGCGAGAGCAGAAAATCCAGTATCAGATGCCAGAAAGGTCGTTGTGCATAGCAGAGAGGTTTACAGATAATCTACCGACACCTTTCATTCCAAACTGAGATGAGCTACATACTACTCATTTCCACATAAGTCTCGCAATATACCCGAGACTGGAACATCAGAGGAATACGAGCTCATTTGCGATCTACAGCCAATCTTTCTTTCGGCATACTGGTATAGTGATCGCATTAGTAAATGGGACAGTAATTAAGTTACCCGAAATACATTCAACAAAACACTGTTAATTTTCTTGTGATGATTAAATTTACATGTAAATATCCTGTAGAAATAGCGTTTTTATACAATTACTTGTTGATTACATTTATATAAAAAGGTCGCGCTATGGTACTTGTGTGTTTCTTTTTAGTGGAATATTAGTACAAAGATGTGATGCAGCTGTATATCGTGAAGGGCAACATATGAGAAGACAATTAAAAAATGGACAGCACACATGACAATTCCAAAAATGATCTTTTCTCACTTTTATTTTTCTTAATACTTTCACAGAGCGTGTAACTGTAAATCACGATTATATCTCATAAATTATTTTTGACTGTGGTAGTTGCTGCGAATACACACAAAGCCTTTTACGAAGTAATAGAGCTTGATGAAGTGGTTACCCTTGAAGCAGGGGAAGGCTGTAAGAAACGGAACTACTTGGGAAGAAAGACATGGCGGCGCCCAGCCGCAGCTGGATTCATTTATGACCTCACGTTTATTATTTTAGCCAGCGGAGAAAGTGGTGCGTAGCAGACAGCTTTGTGGAAGGCACGTAATTCTCCCCCAGCAACTAGGCTGCGTTAGTCCTGCTCTTTCTCTTCTCTTGGCATTACGGGATGTGGCAATAACTGGCCACTGGCGATGATTTAGGTACAGCTTCATCTATCCACTTCACCAGACGAGACAAATTTAGATAATAAGTACATATGTTACTACTTAGTACAAAGATAACCTCCATCGTAATGTAGGGAGTAACACAGGGACAAAGCCATTCATGTAGGACCACTTTATACAGTTTGGAGAGCAGCCTGATCGTTTATGATTCAGCGATGTTAACAAAACCGAACATTCCGGTACTTCGTGCTGGATTACTGACCGATGGTCTGGTGCATCGGCGAGCCTGAGTATGGTTTTATGATGGTTTTACAAGTTAGGTTAGGTAAATGGTAGGCTGGTACCTAATCCCCGAGTGATAAAATACATTACACATGCACTTAAAGGACGATAACACACCCAACAGATTTCATACGATTCAGAGACTGATACCGCAAACGACTTCCATCCCTTAGGTTAACTAATGACTCTGACGACAAGAATGGCACCTGACCATGAAGTGGAAATAAAAATAAAGCGAAGTCACGGAAGCAGTGGACCACGTATGATGGGATTAACGATAACAAACAGAGAGGAAGTCACTAAAATTTTAACACCCAGACCTGCGGATACCGTAAACAATCGTGCCGATGTCCGAGAATGCAACAAAGCTACTAATAACTTAAAATGACTGCCGTACTGTTGCCTGTGTGTCTGATACAGCGTTCTATACTGGTCTGGTCTTCCCGAGTGTTTTCATATCTACATAATTGTTGCACTCTACGTGATTCTTATCCTACTTGATGTACTCAAGCACTCAAGCCGTGGTCTCCCTCTATAATTTTTACCCCCCACTCGCATCCATTACCAATTTAAGAATTTCTTGATCCCTCAGTGCTTGTCTGATCAACCTATCAATTCCTTCAGTCAAGCCGTTACATGAATTTATTTTCTTTCCAGTTCGACGCAATATATTTTCATAAGTTGTCCGATCCACCTGACTTATTTTCAATATTTTTCTATAACACCATATTTGAAAAGTTTCTAATCCCTCAATGTCTGAAATGTTTATTGTCCACTTCCTTATAAGGCACATTTCAGACAATTACCTGCAGAGAAGATTCCATAATTCTTAAAACTACATTCGGTTTTACAAAATTTTTCCTTTGTCTTGCTCCTATTGTCAGCCAGCAGTTTATTTTGTCTCTGTTAGGACTAACGTTAGTTACTTTGCTGCCCAAACGGCAGTACTCATCCACTACCTTTAGTGTATCATTTTCTAATCTATTTCCATTTGGATCGCCTAATTTGATTCGTATGCACCCTGTTGCTGTCTTGAACAGCTGACTGCTACACTGCCTTCATGAATGAGTTATATGGATGATACTGAGATTTCGGGTAGAACTCCCGAGGAACGTCTTTGTAATCTGAGAAGTTTATGTCAAATTCTCCTACTGCTGGTCTCAAGTGCCATGAAGATTTTTTTTACTGAAATCCAGTACTTTGGCCATGTAATTAACCCTGAGGGTAACAACCTTTCGCAGTCTCAATTACATGCAATTCGTGACTTTCCAGCTGCTCGGAGTGTAAGTGAACTTAAGACAGTACTAGGAAAACTAACTTATTGCATTCGTTACTTTGCGGATGCCGCGCAAATTGCAGATTGGTTGCGTTCGTTTCGCAGGAAAGATGTTCCTTTTCAATGGTCTCGGGAGTGTGTTTTTTAGGCGTGCGATCTAGGGCGTCCTGTCACGGTTCGCGCGGCTCCCCCGTCGGAGATTCGAGTCCTCGCTTGGTCATGTGTGTGTGTGTGTGTGTGTGTGTGTGTGTGTGTGTGTGTGTGTGTTGTCCTTAGTGTAAGTTAGTTTAAGTTAGATTAAGTAATGTGTAAGCTTAGGGACCCATGACCTTAGCAGTTTGGTCCCATAAGATCTTACCACAAATTTCCAATTTCCAAGTGCGTTTTTCTATGTGACTAGGATCAGATTAACAACGGAAGGAACAAGGCTGTATAGCAAGGCTCCTCACTTACCTATAGTAGGGGCGAGTGTGAAATTTCAGTGTTACACCATTCACCCACATACAGTGAAATGGTGGGTTACAGTGTAATAGAAGTGTATAAGGATGCAGGAGAAATTGTTGATTTCTGTTGATAAAGAAGTTCGTGACGTTAGGTCGTCAGTGGATTTGGAGAAATACATTCACGGTAGTATTATTCTCTATCCAGACAGAACGGTACACACTCGTCTGCGGGCATGTGAGGCAAGTATATTTTCGGATTTCCGTATTCCGGTTACGGTCATTGGTGCACCTGTCATGACACTGGCGCAGAATACGTTGCATTGGCCACAAGGTCCGCTAAGGCTACTAGCCACCCATAATTTAACTTACCTTAATGCCACGCTCAACCCTGAACTTAAACATGCATTACACAAATTTATCGAATCACAACAGAGAAAAACTTTAATGGAGTAGATGTTACAACATGTTTAAAATTATTAAGAAAATCGTCAGCTCAAGATTATATTGATAAGCATTTCAGCAACAAGTTTTGAGGTGTTTCTACTAGATAACTGCATATTTTGTTTCAGTAAACAGCCGTGGCGTAGCAGCTGCTGGAATTGGAAACTGCAATGATGCGAGAAGCTGGCATGCGGTGAGCTTCCGCCCTCTAAGGGTACTCGGCCGATGGACTGCAAGCTGTCTACAGATGGGTCGGGGTACGCACGGCCTGTGACATCCTAGCCACCTACACGTCATCGGCCACCGTCTTGTCGACCCCCGGTGAGTGATTATATTGATAAGCATTGTGCTCGGCATCAAACATCTAGTGTCGGCTATCGCACCCAAGTGCACGACATGGGGACGACAAGTGGGTGCGTAGCTGGACTAACACCGGAGGCCATGAGCGGCTCACACCATTTCTTCACCTGCTCGTGGGCTACATGTCAGCTTGGTGGCAACCGGCCACGACCCAGGGCAATGGACGTCACGCGCGACATCGGCATCAGCGCATTCTCCAACCGGATGCACTGCCAAGCACGTTTGGCAGGCTACAGGTCGGCCATCGCCTCGTACATTGCTGCTGGAATTAAACATTTGTCAATGCTATCACTGTTTCACTGTGCGTCCCAGAATAAATCTGCCCTATCCTGAGCCCTTTCTCTATCACCCAACCTGACACACAAGAGCACTGTATAGTCCACGTCGCAAACACATTCTCACACCATTCAGTTACTACACAGTCTTACCAATCAATTACCACAAAGTCTTTTTGGATGTTTTATGAAACCACTCATAATGATGATTACATGACTGCACTAGCATACATTCCATTTTGTAGGAGGGAAATAAGAACACACATGTAATAGACATAAACTCGTATACTTCATTTATTTTTACATATAACTGGGTACACAGGTTGACCCAGCCAGGTCTGCCAACTCATATATTTCCTAAAGGAAACGAAATGTGAAAAATACGAGTACAACTGGCCAGGGATGCACTAATGTCAGAGGTTCACACAATGGATAGGACTGCACAATCTGTACAACTAAACAAATACCATTTTCAAGAGAAAGTTGCATTGTTTAACCGGCACCTGTATGCTTTTTTTCGTACAAAAATGAAAACTACAGGTGGAATTAGTGACAGCACACTTCTTTTCACTGTTATGAATCTCACACCTTCTGCAATACGCCGACTTCCAAGGATGACAACGGAGCCACAGTTTCTGCAGTATTGCGCAGAGTATGGGTTGCCTACAGCATGCTTCTTGGCAATGTAGGCAACCAGCATTACGGCAGTACAGCAGTGCCATCATTAATTGTACTTCTAGTTTTCATTTCGACAAAAAAATCATACATTGACGGAAAGAAATCTTAACATCAAGAAGGATTGGGGCGACATAAATGGAAGTTGGTAGACGTGTTTCTACAGCTTGTAGCGGGACATCCTCCTCTAACAGTGCCTTTCCTCAACGGTAGTTGTATTATTTTTCGAATTCTGAACTGATCAGTATTACCTCACAATCAGTTTCTTTTCTGAAAACATTCATATGATTTTATACACTGTATGTCATATTCCAAGCTACAATTTATGTAAAGGAATTACTTTATAATATATTTTACTTTCAATGTTATAATCGATAAGGATTAGTTCTGAGTGTATAGTTGAGATTACCTTTTCTTTGAAACATTTGAAATTACAAATTACTGGAAAACTTATAGTTTCTCTTATTCATTTCGCAAACCTCAACTGTTTACTATGTTTATTTCTGGATTAATTTGTGAAATAATAATCGAAATTAATAACGTAACGGAAAGTAGTAGAAATTCATTTGTTAAAAAAATTTGTAAACCCTTTCGAATATTATTTTCAAAGAGTGGGGGGAGCCGTAAGCTTGCCTCTCATGTGATTGGACATATTTTAGTAATTTTGTGCGTACAACGTTACTTCATCTTTGTTAATGTGAAAAATCAAAATACTGTATGCTATATTAAAATGTGAGAAATGAATTGACGTAAAAAATGCTGCAACAATCTTCAAATTTACTAATTCAAACCAACCGTGAGGACCTGGTGTGTGATTTCAGCTTCAAGAATCAGACCCCTAGACAAGAAGAGCTGGAGCCATCTCAACGTGACAAGATAAGTAAACTTGAAGGTTTATTGAAATCTTCGCTCCTCTCAAATCTTCATACAAGACTTTGCTTGTTAATTACTTGAACTGGACATTGTTTAATGTGAGGAATAGATGGAGGAAGGAAGGAGGTGGAGATTATAACCCGAAAGATGATGTCCATTAAAATATCGCGCCAGTCGCATAAGAGTGGCGATGGTAACGCCACTATGAGGATGCACTTCAGGTATGCTTTTAATTCAACCTGCAACGGTCGTTAGCGTTAGTTAACTTCGAGATTGGATGTTGTGAGCTGATGTTAGTCAAGAACGCTTTACCGAGCGAGGTGGTGCCGTGTTGGCACACTGCACTCTCATTCGGGAGGAAGACGGTTCAAACGCGCGTCCAGCGTTCCTGATTTAGGTTTTCCGTGGTTTCCCAAAATCGTTTCAGGCAAATGCAGGGCTGCTTCCTTTCAAAGGGCACGGCCGACTTTCGGTGTGTGTGTGTGTGTGTGTGTGTGTGTGTGTGTGTGTGTGTGTGTGTGTGTGTGTCAGCTTCGTGGTCATCAGCGCTCTTACAGTTATCAAAACAAACGTATGTGGAAATAAAGTAAAATTGTTGTACACTGTTGTAGTCGAAAGGACTGTACGATCACTCCATCTCACATGCACTAAAACCAATTAGGAGAGAAAGTAACTATACATGAAATGAAAACAAGGAGAAAGTAAAACGCAGAAGAGCTAAACGAAAAGCACAGAGAAATGTGACTGGCTGACCAAATACAAAAAACATGGGAGAGCCAGTCACCCTCTGGACAAATTGAAAACATTTCCCTGAAATCTTGTTCAAAATGTTACACAGTTCACAAAATTTTAAAACTTGAACCACATTCGTTTCAAAATTGCTTGAAATGAAGGGCACATCTGTCGTTAACTCCGCCACAGTCCACTGGTCGGCAAATAAAACGCAGTCCAACTAAACTGTGGCGCGCAGTGATCTGCACCCTACGTTTACCAATCATTGGAAGGTCCTCTCGCCGGAGTAAGAATCCATGTGTTATGGAACACGAGTAAGAAGGACTTCGTCCCGTCGGCGTGGCTTGAAGGAAGTACGCCACGGCCTAGTTGTGAGCGCTACTACCCAGAGCTTGTTGTCAGTCACTTCCTGCCACTCGTCTTCTTATCGACACATGACTTTGTGCCTCAACAGCGAGGTAATAGCATGCATGGGGATGGCACACTGAAATACCTAAGGATCGCGACACGCCTCCTTGGCTACACGATCCACCCTTTCGTTCCCCACAGTTTCCATGTGCCCAGGTACCCAGCAGAGGGACGCCTGCTTCCCCAGTCGTTGTAGTTGGAGGAGGGCATCCTGGATATTCTGGATGACCTTATCTGCTGGATACAAACGTTGGAGAGAGTAAAGGGTGCTCAGAAAATCTCAAAAGTCAAGAAACGTAGCACTTGAAGAACGTCTCATCTCCTCCATTGCCCGCAAGATCGCATATAATTCTACTTCGAAGATAGTAAATTCTTGAGGCAGTCGGACCTCGAGGACACTGTCGGGAAACCACAGAGCGCCCAACGGAGTTCCCTTTCTTAGACCCATCCGTAAAGACAGTTAGATAACGGCTGTCCTCATTAAAAATGCCTTTAAATATCGAATTAGAAACAGAAGCAGGAGTGTATTCCCTTCCGTACTGCACTAAATTTAAAATGACATCCAGCACACGCTGCACGCGGATCCTGAATGGCATTGTGGTCCATGGACGGTTGGAGTACAGGCGTTCCAGAGGTGGACGAGAAACAATATGGTGTGCAAGTAAAGACGGAACTGCGAGGATCCTACGTACATGATGCACCATGGGGAGCTGCCATCGGATGGTATGTGGCGGTTCCCCGGCCTCAGCACAGACTGGTCCTATAAGCTCCTCTGGCCAGCCGAATCCCCCATGGTGGACAACGTCAATGATCTTAAAATAAGAAGGTCTCGCTGATCTATACGTCGTGCACGCATTGTCCAGCCGCGAACGCACGAAAGTCTTATAAAAAAGGAGGAGATGCGCCCTATCCGCTACCCAAGATCTGTGGCTAATTCACTTTAGGAATTCAGCGCCTTAATGATTGTGTCTTTCAGGTCTCTCAGGTGTGGCAACCACGACTATTTCGAGTCAAAAATGAAGCCAAGAGGCCTAGAAACCGCACTGAGTCTCTAATGTGTAGGATGGTATCCCCAATATGCAAGGCAGGAAAATTACAAATACGACAAGAACGATTAAAATGATCAGACACACACTTATCCGCAGAAAACTGAAAACCCGTCTTTGCAGCCCACTCCCTTAACCTCATCACTGTAAGCTGCAAATGACGGCTCGCTGTTGCAGTACTAGAGGAGGATCAGAAAACAGCTAAATCAACCACAAATAACGAGCTATGTACACAATGCCTTCCCGTAAACATGGTACTGTTTATGGCTATGGCAAATAGGGTAACACTTGAAACACTTCCCTGTGGGACACCATTCTCCTGCTCAAAAGGATCTGACAGCGAGGCACCAACTTGGGTCCGAAAAAACCGCTGAGACAGGAAGGACCATAAGAGGTGTGGAGATTGCCACGAAAGCACCATTGATACAGTTGAGCAAGAATAAAGTGTCTCGAAGTAGTATCGCAGGCGTTACTGATATCGAAGAATATAACGGTACAGTCATGGTTTTGTAGCAAAGACTGCTGAATAGCCGCCTCTAGTAGAGTCACGTTGTCGACAGTGGACTGAAATCTCCGGGATCCAGATTGAGAGCTGCTAACGACTTGTCTGGTCGCTAACAACCAGACCAGAAGACGGTTAACCATTCGCTCCTGGGTCATTCCTGCACAACTCGTTAAGGCGATACTTTTGTAACTGCTCGGAGATGTACGGTCCTTTCTCTGTTACAAGAGAGGTATGAGAACCGCATCCCTCCACGAGTTGGGGAAGTTTCCTGTCTGCCATATAAGACTAAAACACTTGAGGAGAATTTCCTTTGGGGCCGTTGCCAAATGTCAAAGCATGCAGTACCATATTTGGTTGTGACTGGGTGTAGTATTATGAGTCTCAGATAGTGCCAATTCGAGTTCCCACATGGAGAAAAGAGAGTTGTAGGCCTCAGAATAGTTGGATATGAAGTCCATCTTGCCCTATCTACAGTTGCACGGTAGCGACGAAATGCCGGATCGTGGGTCACATCGGCTGTAGTTTTTGCAAAATGTTCGGCCAGCGTCTGAGCGATGTCTCTGGGCTTCAACACTGCTGCTATTGCTAACGGCTGCGTTCGCCGGAAATCCTCCTGATGGCTTCTCATACTTTTGTAGGAGATGTGGAACGGTTGATGGGGTCCAGGAACATTTTCCATTACCGTCTTTTGCTCTCTTTAATGACACGTCGAGCCTTGGCTCTCGCGACTCGAAAGGTAGTGAAGTTATCCACTGTTGGGTAGCATTCAAACCATCGAATAGCCGCACGCCTGGCCTGGATGACTGAACGGCTCTCTTCTGCCCACCAAGGTACACATCACCTCTTGAGATGACGGAAAGACTGTGGCAGAGATAGATCAGGGCATAATGGGTTACTCGTGTGATGTGGTCCACCCATTTCTGGATGCTGTCACAGTGTTCAGACACAGCCAACTGGCTGAACAGCCCTCAGTTAGCCCTGCTAATCATCCACGTTGGTGGTTTCTGCTGCAGCAATCGACCATCCAGTAGGTGAATGAGGATTTGGAAGTGGTCACAGCAACGAACGTCGTCAACGACCTCCCAGTGAACAGAGTCAGCAAGGGCTGGAGAGCTAAGAGACAGGTCGATGGCCGAGAATGACACAGTAGCAGCACTGAAATGAGTCAAGTACAAGTGTTTATGATGAACAGCTCTTGAGATATTGGGACACTCTCCAAAACGCGACCCCAAAGACAAGTTGAGATCAAGCCCCACAGGACGTGATAGGCATTGAAGTCTACCAGGAGGAGGAATGGTTGGGGGAGTTGTTTCGCATGATTCGTGACATCCTTAGGGTGAACTGCATCCAATGAAGGTAAATAAAGAGATCAAACTGTAATCTTCTGACGTGCATGAATTTCAGCTGCAACTGTCTGCAGGTCAGTATCCATGGAAGAGCAGAGAAGTTGTGCGAATTTTTGTCAAACACGGCAACCCCTCCCTTGGTCCTTTCCCCAGTCAGGTCACCCTTGCGATATAGCGTATAGCCCCGTAGTACAGGCGCATCAGGTGCTGCTCCCTGCAGACACAAGCACAGGGGGCGGTGCTGTGCCATGAGTTTCAGTTCCTCCGCATGTGTCCTGAAACCATTAATGTTCCATTGTATCATGGGAGCCGTTTATCACGGGGGTAATACTTTCATCTTAACCTTCTGCCGGGGAGGGGAGACCATAATGAGTGGAGGCTCAGTCTTGGGGCAAGACGGTTGCCCTAGTCCGACATCAAGCTCCATCATCTCTGAAGACAATTCGAGAGAGGCGTCAGATAGAATGACATCGACATCGTCGGACTGTGTACCTCCTGTCTCCTTCAGTGGGCGATTCTTCACCATCAACTATTTTTTTTTTTTTTTTTTTTTTTTTTTTTTTTTTTTTTTTTTTTTTGCTCTGAGGCGGCTTTAGAACCGCAACCATGGAAGTGGTAGTGGTTGTAGCAGTGCTTGGTGTTCCCAGGACTTGACCTGTGGAAGGGCATGAAGATCAACGATGTCACCAACCACGGCCTTTTCTGAATTTCTGGGGTGAGGAGCAGGCTTCAAAGGAACTGCAGCAGTGTAAGTGCACTGACAAACGCAGTAACCAGTGCTGACAGTAACAGCCTCGCTTGTGTAGCGAGGCCTGGATGTTTCACAACGGAAGAAAAGAAGGCGGCTGCATGAACTTGTATAGCCTCTTGGTTTCACCATATGGGATGCGCTTTGTCGCTTTGATCTCCTAGGTCTTTCATTCGTCAAGGAAAATTCTGCAGTCTCCGCTCCACAAAAGGCGATGCCCAGAGCAATTGACACACTTTGGAGGAGAGGACCAACCAGCTCCATCATGGGTAGCTTTACCACACTTCCCATTTGTGGCTTCTCCTTCACAGCCGAGAGTAGTGTGCCCAAAGTGCTGGCATTTAAAACACTGCATTGAGTTTGGGTAATAAGGTCGTACACTCAGGTGTAGGAAAACTGCCTTCACATGCTCTGGTATTTTGATGCTGTTGAAAGCAAGGATAACAGAGTCTGACTTCACATGATCGCCTTCCACCCATTTCACAACCTTTTGCACTACGACAATTCCATCCCAGGACCATTCGGCTATCAGTTCTTCTCGGGGAATGTAAATTAGATCCCTGCATGTCACAACACCGTTGCTGTAGTTCAAGGTATTGAGAAATCGAGTTTCCATCTCATACTCCCCAAGGCATTTAACTTTCTGAAGGTTCTTAACTTGTTTGGAGATAAATGTTTCAACTAACAGAGTCCCACTGAGCAAGTGCTTAACAGAGTTTAAGGTGCCAGCAATGCCTTCTAAGCCTTTCTGTATGTAAAATGGCGAAAATTTCTGAAAACTACCCTCTCTTCTTATAACTAAGAAACATAATTTGTGACTCAGAATGCATTCTGTTACTGCTTACTGAATCAGGACTGACTACACGAGCCCTCTTGTTGAACTGTGTGTTGGTACCTACCAGCGGCCCACCCTTTCCGCTGGGAGGATCCGTTTCGGTCCCTCGAGCAGCTATGGAAATAACGGTCCACTCAGACAGAGCCCCACGTGCCTGAGTAAGCCTTTACAATTGAAATGCGACAGATTCCCCAGAGGCTGCCCGCTAACGACTGTTCCACTTCAACAGCCATGCATCCCATCAGTGCATACCACACCTTGAGATTGTGGTTTCTTACTTTTTATACATGTGCGTCCTCACGATCCGGGAGGTCAAGCCAAGATCCCGTTCCCTGCGACACACAACGTTCCGCCGCCGCATCTCACAGTGGTCGCTGAACCATGCCCAGAGCTTATGGGGACAGGAGACTGGCGGCACTTACCAGTCCCCAGCTAAGGAACCTCGGAGTCGCAGAGCCCATACCCAGCAAATGAATGCTGAGCCACTGAGGGCTTCCCTCCCCATCCTTCCCTAATGTGATGGGACTGATGACCTTCCTGATTGGTCCCCTCCTCCAAATCCACCAACCACGAATGCCTTTAAGGCGATAAAGACGCCATTATCAAAACCTCACTGAGGCTGAACGAGATCGTGTAATAGGGCTATAAGAAGCTGAATGTTTTTTCTGTGTTACTGCAGAAAGACTTGGCAGGAATTTAGCCACTGTACATTTCAGTTGGCATCGGTGATCACGAGAATGTATGGCCACAGGAAAACCGGGCTCTGGACGGCCACAGGACACTACCAAAAGTGAACATCATCGTGTATGATGTGTGGTTCTGGCTCATTGTGTTGCATCTGCTGCAGCTATCTGAGTAGCAGTACCACAGTGTCACAATGAACTGTTACAAATATGTTGTAATATGAAAACAGTCGGTCATTCTCTTGCAATATTTCATTTTGTAATGGTCTTAAGCTGTTAACAGCTTGGCTGTTATTACAATCTAATACTATACCATGATGTTTAAAATAAATAAATAATCGCATTTACTTTAATAATAGCTTCTTCTTTATATCATGCTATTGCCACTAATCTAGGGTCACGTATATGATTCTGTCGCATGTAATTTTTTATACGTTCGACTGTTGCAACATGACTACATTTTATGATCCGTAACATTTTATTTAGTCATGGTTGTAAACTAATTTTTTCACGGTTCATATTTTTATTCCTGATCAATATCAGTTTTATGTTTATATTGTAACACGCCAATTAATGGCTGCAAATATGCATTCTGTTTTGATTATTGACTAATGATCATCTTTGTAACATTGTTCACAATGCTACCCAGCGACACACATTTCATGCTGTCAATATATGAGTTTCTCCTCTATGAAAATAGCATAAACGTATTTTTGGCAAGCTCTTCACGATGTTCTGGCGTGTAGTTCATCGCTATGTAAAGTTGTTCGTAAAGTTAGGGTAAACTGTACAGTCGTTCGCCACTTGACTGTTACTGACGATCCAGCATGTAACGTTCCAAAATAAGAAAGGGGTTTATTGAAAGTCATTAGTTCAGTCCCACAGTGTTAACTTTTACATTCCTTACTTTGAGAAGTTTAATGGTTGTTGGCGCATGACACTCACCGTAGATATTGTGATTCTTGTTAAAGTTTGAAATATAGAAGAATTTTTGAATCTTTCTGGAAGTAGCAAATTTATTGCTGCAAGCCTATGATACGGTTTAGTAGGTAAATGGAAGCTGTACGTATTCGCAGACACTGAATTTCAAGTAATAATATTCTAATTCAATACAGCATTGTGTGTAGCCAATAACTGAATGTAATGTTATTGGCCCCCTGGCTAATAACTGTTATATGTATTGATGTATATGCTATTAAGTTTCTTATTCGTTTTTATTATTCTGAAATATCTGTCTTAGATAGTACCTTCTGTGGTCGATGTAAGCAGTTATTGGCCAGCGTGGCCAGTAATTGCATGGCACGTGGCCCTTTACGGTATCTGTATTGTTGTTGTTGTTATTGTGGTCTTCAGTTCTGAGACTGGTTTGATGCAGCTCCCCTCGCTACTCTATCCTGTGCACGCTGCTTCATCTCCCAGTACCTACTGCAACCTACATCCTCCTGAATCTATTTAGTGTATTCATCTCTTGGTCTCCCTCTACGATTTTTACCCTCCACGCTGCCCTCCAATACTAAACTGGTGATCCCTTCATGCCTCAGAACATGTCCTACCAACCGATCCCTTCTTCTAGTCAAGTTGTGCCACAAACTTCTGTTCTCCCCACTCCTTTTCAATACCTCCTTATTAGTTATATGATCTACCCATCTAATCTTCAGCATTCTTCTCTAGCACCACATTTCTAAAGCTTCTATTCTCTTCTTGTCCAAACTAGTTACCGTCCATGTTTCACTTCCATACATGGCTACACTCCATACAAATACTTTCAGAAACGACTTCCTGACACTTAAATCTATACTCGATGTTAACAAATTTTTCTTCTTCAGAAACGCTTTCCTTGCCATTGCCAGTCTACATTTTATACCTTCTCTACATCGACCATCATCAGTTATTTAGCTCCCCAAATAGCGAAACTCCTATACTATTTTAAGTGTCTCATTTCCTAATCTAATTCCCTCAGCATCATCCGACTTAATTCGACTACATTCCATTATCCTCGTTTAGCTTTTGTTGATGTTCATCTTATATCCTTCTTTGAATACACTGTCCATTCCGTTCAACTGCTCTTCCAAGTCCTTTGCTGTCTCTGACAGAATTACAATGTCATCGGCGAACCTCTAAGTTTTTATTTCTTCTCCATGGATTTTAATACCTACTCCGAATTTTTCTTTTGTTTCCTTCACTGATTGCTCAATATACAGATTGAATAACATCGGGAGGACGACGGTTCAATCCCGCGTCCGGCCTTCCTGATGTAGGTTTTCCGTGATTTCCCTAAATCGCTCCAAGGGAATGCTGAGATGGTTGCTTTCACAGGGCACGGCCGACTTCCTTCCCTAATCCGATGAGACCGATGACCTCGATGTTTGGTCTCTTCCCCCAAAACAACCCAACCCAATAACATCGGAAATAGGCTACAACCCTGTCTCACTCCCTTCCCTACCACTGCTTCCCTTTCATTCCCCTCGACTCTTATTACTGCCATCTGGTTTCTGTACAAATTGTAAATAGCTTTTCGCTCCCTGTATTTTACCCCTGCCACCTTCAGAATTTGAAAGAGAGTTTTCCAGTAAACATTGTCAAAAGCTTTCTCTAAGTCTACAAATGCTAGAAATCTAACTTCTAACTTCTAAGATAAGTCGTAGGGTCAGTATTGCCTGACGTGTTCCAATATTTCTTCGAAATCCAAACTGATCTGCCCCGAGGTCAGCTTCTACCAGTTTTTCCATTCGTCTGTAAACAATTCGCTTTAGTATTTTGCATCCATGACTTATTAAACTGATTGTTCGGTAATTTTCACATCTGTCAGCACCTGCTTTCTTTGGGATTGGAATTACTATATTGTTCTTGAAGTCTCAGGATATTTCGCCTATCTCACACATCTTGCTCACCAGATGGTAGAGTTTTGTCAGGACTGGCTCTCCCAAGGCCGTCAGTAGTTCTAATGGAATGTTGTCTACTCCCGGGGCCTTGTTTCGACTTTGGTCTTTCAGTGCTCTGTCAAACTCTTCACGCAGTATCGTATCTCCCATTTCATCTTCTTCCACATCCTCTTCCATTTCCATAATATTGCCCACAAGAACATCGCCCTTGTACAGACCCTCTATATACTCCTTCCGCCTTTCTGCTTTCCCTTCTTTGCTTAGAACTGGGTTTCCATCTGAGCTCTTGATATTCATACAAGTGGTTCTCTTTTCTCCAAAGGTCTCTTTAATTTTCCTGTAGGCTGTATCTATCTTACCCCTAGTGAGATAAGCCTCTACATCCTTACATTTGTCCTCTAGCCATCCCTGCTTAGCCATTTTGCACTTCCTGTCGATCTCATTTTTGAGACGTTTGTATTCCTTTTTGCTTGCTTCACTTACTGCATTTTTATACTTTCTCCTTTCATCAATTAAATTCAATATTTCTTCTGTTACCCAAGGATTTCTACTAGCCCTTGTCTTTTTACGTACTTGATCCTCTGCTGCCTTCACTACTTCATCCCTCAGAGCTACCCATTCTTCTTCCACTGTATTTCTTTCCCCCATTGCCGGCCGGTGTGGCCGAGCGGTTCTAGGCGCTTCAGTCTGGAACCGCGAGACCGCTACGGTCGCAGGTTCGAATCCTGCCTCGGACATGGATGTGTGTGATGTCCTTAGGTTAGTTAGGTTTAAGTAGTTCTAAGTCCTAGGGGACTGATGACCTCAGATGTTAAGTCCCATAGTGCTCAGAGCCATTTGAACCATTTTTCCCCCATTCCTCTCAATTGTTCCCTTATGCTCTCCCTGAAACTCTGCACAACCTCGGGTTCTTTCAATCTATCCAGGTCCCATCTCCTTAAATTCCCACCTTTTTGCAGTTTCTTCAGTTTTAATCTACAGTTCATAACCAATAGATTGTGGTCAGAGTCCACATCTGCCCCTGGAAATGTCTTACAATTTAAAACCTGGTTCCTAAATCTCTGTCTTACTATTATATAATCTATCTGAAACCTGTCACTATCTCCAGGCTTCTTCCATGTATACAACCTTCTTTTATGATTCTTGAACCAAGTGTTAGCTATGATTAAGTTATGCTCTGTGCAAAATTCTATCAGGCGGCTTCCTCTTTCATTTCTTAGCCCCAATCCATATTCACCTACTACGTTTCCTTCTCGCCCTTTTCCTACTACCGAATTCTTGTCACCCATGACTATTAAATTTTTTCCCCCTTCACTATCTGAATAATTTCTTTTATTTCATCATACATTTCTTCAATTTCTTCGTCATCTGCAGAGATAGTTGGCATATACACTTGTACTCCTGTGGTAGGCGTTGGCTTCGTGTCTATCTTGGCCACAATAATGCGTTCACTATGCTGTTTGTAGTAGCTTACCCGCACTCCTATTTTTTTTATTCATTATTAAACCTACTCATGCATTACCCCAATTTGATTTTGTGTTTATAACCCTGTATTCGCCTGACCCAAAGTTTTGTTCCTCCTGCCAGCAAACTTCACTAATTCCTACTAATCTAACTTTAACCCATCCATTTCCCTTTTTAAATTTTCTAACCTACCTGCTCGATTAAGGGATCTTACTTTCCACGCTCCGATCCGTATCAGTATTATCATACTTATTTCTTGTTATCAGGAGGCTGCCAAAATGCCTAAACGAGCTTCTTATGACTCTTCTGATATAGAGGCAGCATTTCAAGACATACAAAGTAATTCCCGAATATTACTAAGCGCAGGAGCAAAGACATATATGGTCCCAAGGACAAGTTTGCAATTCAGACCAAACAGTCCGCAGCTCAAGAAATCTTCTTGCCCAAATCCTGTTCTTACACGTGAAGAAGAGCAGAAATAAGCTAGATCATATTATATCCTATTGATAGCACGTGATTTACTGTTTAGGAGAGCTATCTTTGTAACTATACAAGTATCATTAGAACTTACCAGATAGTTCCAGGCCATGTAAATAAATCTTCGTCGTAACTTTATATCACGAACGCTCGCTAGGAATCAGAGGATGCTCAAACATAGCAGACAGCAAGGCGACAATAAACGCCTAGCGTAGTCATCTGTCATATAGCAGCCGAAATATAGAACTAAACAAAATGAACAGAATACGTAGAGAGGTGCTACCACCTAAAGACAAATGTACGAACGAAGCACTGACGACTATTTTGAAACGATATTGTTTGCATATTCATTTGTGTAAAGTGTAATAAGTTTCGTAAAAGAGTTTTTCTATTTTGAAATTTATTGTGAGTATCTAAACAGTTATGTACGTGTTCATGGCTTTAATATTAAGTTATGAAGAAGAGGCGAACTTCATATGTGAATTGGAGGCAAGAAAGGGTACCGCTGCATTTGTCTTAGAGGACAGACTTTGTACAGTTCGAATACAGCTTTATAAGACTGAATACCTAAAACTGTGTTTGCTGGTAAAGTGAGCTTTTGTGAAGACCGCCTCGGATGAACCGGCGAAAAGTAGCTACCGACACCACTGCAGTCCATTCTGAGCAACTGAATTCCAAGAAAGAAAAACTGGCTGTATTTATTTGCCAGTTTGGAGAATGGTGTGTACTGGTTTGCTGTACATAGTCCACAACTACAAGGAACGTTATACTGGCCATGAATAATAACAATAAATACTACAATTGTGGAACGACTCTTATATGGTGCAACTTATTCTTCAGGTAGCATTACTCGTTCGTGGTTAAAAACAGTACTCACCGCCAACTAAAAGACTGAAGTACAATTTCATTTGTGAAGTTTTCTGTATCACGTACTGTGGGACGGGAATACATCTGTGAAAGCCATGATCACTAATGAAATGCAAAAGT
The DNA here is from genome assembly GCF_023898315.1 of Schistocerca nitens. Lineage (NCBI taxonomy): Eukaryota > Metazoa > Arthropoda > Insecta > Orthoptera > Acrididae > Schistocerca > Schistocerca nitens. Next base: position 428,868,573 of record NC_064616.1, on the reverse strand, counting down.
TAAAGGATGTATTTTTCTGTCTTTTGTACAAAGTAAACGGCTTTAACAGTTTTCTTATTTCATTAAAAACTTTGAGTGCCAATAACTGTTTACCAGATTGTATAATTATAGCAGAATACTTTTCAGTTAAATTAGCTGGTTGAATGGGAGTTATAGTATTGATTATTTATGGTGAATACACGGAATGAAAAAGTAACACAAGTGAATGAGATTTACCAGCTAAAATCACTAGAACATGCTGCATGAATAGAACGCTGTTTAGCAGACGAAGACAACAAAAGGAAGTGTCCATATTCCAGAATTAAGAGAAGTAACTACTGTGGTGGATACTGAAACTGTACCCACAATTTTACAAGAGATTTTTGCGTGTGGCGCCCTTTTCTCTCAAAGCTATGAAGTGCATGCTAAAATGAGAGTGTTTCTGCAAACTGTAACTGTGCATCTTCAATGCTTAACAGGTTTTTATGTTACAGTAATATTGCAGTGTACGTTTGCATAATTAATGTATTTTGTCATCGAATACAGGTTTTTGTACTTCCGTCAGTGCTGAAATCTTCGCTGGAAAGTTTTATGTCTGTTGCCCATCCATATTAGTCACAAAACTGTAAATGACGTCATCTCAAAGTTCGTTACAAGTAGTTGTGCATATATCTTGATGGTACCGACTTTGCGACAGTAATTATTCGATTCACTTTCCCACAATTAGTTTCTTGTGGTAATGTACTTCCTTGATTTTGGTAGAGCGATTAACGTTGGCCGGCCGCGTTGGTCTCGCGGTTCTAGGCTCGCAGTCCGGAACCGTGCGACTGCTACGGTCGCAGGTTCGAATCCTGCCTCGGGCATGGATGTGTGTGATGTCCTTAGGTTAGTTAGGTTTAAGTAGTTCTAAGTTCTAGGGGACTGATGACCACAGCAGTTGTGTCCCATAGTGCTCAGAGCCATTTGAACCATTTTGATTAACGTTGGTTGTATGCTGGGTTACTCTTCTACCCGCGATTACCAATCCACATTTATGAACGAATACGATCCCCACTCATGGTCACTTTTAGGAGCAAAACAATTATGCACATTATTATAAAACTGGATGGGAAATCGCACCTTTTAGGCCTATTTTGTGTTGACTCCGTCACTGCTAATCAGAGGGCGCATTTAATTGAAGGTGGATACTGGAGGTGGCAAGGAAAGATTTTCCCAGGAAGAAAGAGGACATAATTTTAAGTGTCCAGAATTTCTTGATTTGGCAACCTATACCAAATTCATCATCGATCTATTCATGGTTGGATGAAGGTAAAAGAGACGATATTTGTGTATGTTTCATACCTACATTGCTCTCCTACTTTAAGTGTTTCGTCTAGAGAAACGCATTGCTGTCATTATAATTTGCGAGTTTCGAGTAAGTTCGTGTTCTTTCATATAGGCTCTTCGGTAGATTCATCCTGAAATATGTGAAAAGACAAGTGAAGCAGGTACAGCAGGGAGCGCATGTGTTTCAGAAGAAAATATTTGGAAAATATTCGGAGTTCAAGACTATATAAAAGAGAATTTGGGGGAATTGATGAATGATCCATCGCGAATATTTAATTTAGACGAAACAGGGTTTCAGATTTGTCCGTCTACAGATCTCGCCTTTGCAGGAAATGAGGCCAGGAGTATATACTCTACTGTCGAAGGAATTTCGAAGGAAAGTATAATAGTGACGTTCACATTTTCATCAGATTGAAACACATGTTATCCGATTATGTATATCCACATAAAAGAATTCCAAGTAGGGTTTCCCAAACAGTTCCATCTGGATGGAGACTTGCTCGGAGTGACAAAGTGTGGATGACCACTGAAATATTCTACGAATACATTGCCTACTTTTTCCATCCATATCTTATTTCCTGTAGTTCTGTTCGTTGATTGTCATAAATCTCATATAACATACCAGTTTAGTGATTTGAGAAGTGATCTCCAGGCAGAAATCATAGCACTGTACCCAACTGCAACAGGGATATTGCGATCCGCAGATGTAGGTGTATTTAGATCAGTAAAATTAGGCTGGCGCAAAGCTGTTGGGGGCTGGAATACAGAACATCCTGGTGAAGTATTCAGGATGGAAACATTTGCACCACATCTTAAATAACAGCTTCTACCATAACACCAAACATTTTAGTCAATGGTTTCAGGGCATGAGGTCTGCATCATTCAATGCTGCCGCGCGAGGTAGCCTCGCGGTTTGAGGCGTCTTGCCACGGTTAGCGCGGCTCCCCCCGTCGGAGTTTCGAGTCCTCCCTCGGGCATGGGTGTGTGTGTTGTCTTTAGCGTAAGTTAGTTTAAGTCGGATTAAGTAATGTGTAAGCCTGGGGACCGATGACCTCAGCAGTTTGGTCCCACAGGAACTTACCACCATTCAACGCTAATGATATGCTTTATACCAAACGTCAGGGTAAAAATACAGTTACCTGCACAAACAGCAAAAATGCCACTACGACAGAAGTGCTAGAAGGAACACTTGCCTACGTGCACTACAACATGTTCATCACCATGTCTGGGAAGAAGAGAGTGGAGAGGTTCGAAGGAATTAACGACAGTATTATCATAAGGAGTATCAGAAATATTAATGAAAATGAAGATTCTCTTACTCCCGACCGTCTCTGACAGAAGTGTCAGGAGGATAGAAGACTGCTACTGAAGTACACTACTGGATATTTAAATTGCTACACCAAGAAGAAATGCAGATGATAAACGGGTATTCATTGGACAAATATATTAGACTAGAACTGACATGTGATTACATTTTCACGCAATTTGGGTGCATAGATACTGAGAAATCACAACCCAGAACAACCACCTCTGGCCGTGCCGTAATAACGGTCTTGATACGCCTGGGCATTGAGTCAAACAGAGCTTGGATGGCGTGTACAGCTACAGCTGCCCATGCAGTTTCAACACGATACCACAGTTCATCAAGAGTAGTGACTGGCATATTGTGACGAGCCAGTTGCTCGGCCACCATTGACCAGACGTTTTCAATTGGTGAGAGATCTGGAGAATGTCCTGGCCAGGGCAGCAGTCGAACATTTTCTGTATCCAGAAAGGCCAGTACAGGACCTGCAACATGCGGTCGTGCATTATTCTGCTGAAATGTAAGGTTTCGCAGGGATCGAATGAAGGGTAGAGCCACGGGTCGTAACACATCTGAAATGTAACGTCCACTGTTCAGAGTGCCGTCAATGCGAACAAGAGGTGACCGAGACGTGTATCCAGTGGCACCCCATACCATCACGCCGGGTGATACGCCAGTATGGCGATGACGAATACACGCTTCCAATGTGCGCTCACCGCGATGTCACCAAAAACGGATGCGACCATCATGATTCTGTAAACAGAATCTGGATACATCCGAAAAAATGTCAATTGCCATTCGTGCACCCAGGTTCGTCGTTGAGTACACCATCGCAGGCGCTCCTGTCTGAGATACAGCCATGGTCTCCGAGCTGATAGTCCATGCTGCTGCAAATGTCTTCGAACTGTTGGTGCAGTTGGGTGTTGTCTTGCAAACACCTGCATCTGTTGACTCAGGGATGGAGACGTGGCTGCACGATCCGTTACAGCCATGCGGATAAGATGCCTGTCATCTCGACTGCTAGTGATACTAGGTCTTTGTGACCCAGCGTGGTGTTCCGTATTACCCTCCTGAACCCACCGATTCCATATTCTGCTAACAGTAATTGGATCTTGACCAACGAGAGAAGCAATGTCGCGATACGATAAACCGCAATCTCGATAGGCTATAATCCGACCTTTACCAAAGTCGGAAACGTGATGGTACACATTTCTCCTCCTTACACGAGGCATCACATCAACGTTTCACCAGACAACACCGGTCAACTGCTGTTTGTGTATGAGAAATCGGTTGGAAACTTTCCTCATGTCCGCACGTTGTAGGTGTCGCCACCGGCACCAACCTTGTATGAATGCTCTGAAAAGCTAATCATTTGCATACCACTGCATCTTCTTCCTGTCGATTAAATGGTTCAAATGCCTCTGAGCACTATGGCACTTAACATCTGTGTTATTAGTCCCCTAGAACTTAGAACTACTTAAACGTAACTATCCTAAGGACATCACACGCATCCATGCCCGAAGCAGGATCCGAACCTGCGACCGTAGCGGTCACGCTGTTCCAGACTGAAGCGCCTAGAATGGCACGGCCACAGCGGCCGGCTGTCGGTTAAATTTCGCGTCTGTAGCACGTCATCTTCGTGGTGTAGTAATTTCATTATCCAGTAGTGTATTAGAACGTTCAGAAGACAACAACTGTGTTCAAGAGAGTGTTCAGCCTTCCAAGCCAGTAGTAGTCTATTTACTTCCTCGTGAAACTGAAGAACAAATTGTTGATGACTATAAAAATGAACCATGTTGTTTACTGGACACTGAGCTGCATCTAGAGCCCTTTACTAAGAGCATTAAAAGTAGGCCTAAGGAACAGAGGCCTATCAAGAAATTTCCCATGTGACCTAACATGCCAAAGTGCAAAGGGGAGAGGTATATTCAAAGTCAATCCTATGCTGTCACTTCTTGAACGTTCCAAAATATGTGTGAGGGGAGTGAAAAACAAGAGCAACGCAAAGTGGATGAAGACAAGAAAGAAAGGAAACGAAAGTATCTCAAAGCAAAACGAGCAACAAACAGAGCATTTTCTTCCACTGGATCTGTAAAGCGAAAGTCATTCGCAAAACTACAGACTGCTGCATCTTGCTCAGCTTGTTTTAAAGCTGCTAATGCTAAGCAAAGCATATGTTGAGATAAACGTAAGAAAGTCTTCCATCGAAATAGCGTTCCTGAACATCACAAAGGACTCATCCTTGTTTCACAAGATGGAGGTGAAATTTTGTGTCACGATTCCTACAAGGTAAGGCCAAATGATGTCAACCATAATGAAACAGAGGCACATTTCAGCATTTCAGAAGACGAAGATCAAAATAAAGATGATGAGGTATCGGAATTGGTCAACCTCGTGACAAAGGGCTTGGCGCCATAAATTGTATCACAACACGCATTTTTGATGAAAATCCAGGAGTGGCCTGGTACTGTAATAATAGTTGCCAGCAACTGTCTAAAGTGGCCAATAACTGTATATTTGTAGCATGTATCATCCTAGCTTTCCTTTTATTTTTAAAATATTTTAATGCATTTTTCTCTCTGTATAAGTTTAGGTGATAAATAGGCTTTCCTAAAATGAATCTGAAATAATTTTCAAACTAAATCTCACCATTCTGTTGCTCAAAAATTAAAAGGTTCCTTAAACGGCCAATAACTGTATGGTTTACGCCACATACCGGCCTCGTTTACTTCTTACAGGTAAACCCATCCAAGGGATACACTCCGATTTTGATCGACTTTGAATATGCTGTAGTGTAGAGCAAAATAAGACACACATATTTTTTAGACGTGCCCATTTGGTTGTTACAGGGGTGAAACAGCCCCTTGAAAAAGCTCAGTTTAGCATCTTTGAATGAATACCGTTGATGCTGCAACATAAATAAGAAACTTCAGAATAAAAAGTCTGTAGTTTTCAATGATAGGAAAAGTCACTGTTTTAGAAATACCCTTATCCCCCCCCCCCCCTCTTCCATCGCACCACAAGAATTTTCTTTTTAGTTTCGACATTCGACTAATAGCAAACCATATATCATCGTTGATATCAAACCTAGTCATATATATAATGTGGCGGACAATCAAAGAGTACAACAGTCTACATTACTCTGAGTGAAAGTCCAACTCCGCATTAGTTGTTTATTGAGTTTTTCCCGATGTGACGACCGGTTTCATAACCTGGAGGTATATTTCGCGTCATATAAAATTAGTACTTCATGTGCTACGACCTCCAAGGTGTAAGTGCGCATAAAAACATTTCACTTCTCGGTAAAACCATGGATGAAACGTCAGGTGGGCCTTCGATCCCTACCGTACGAACGGCCGGGGTGGTCGAGCGGTTCTTGGCGCTACAGTCTGGAACCTCGCGAGCGCTACGGTCGCAGGTTCGAATCTTGCCTCGGGCATGGATGTGTGTAATGTCCTTAGGTTTGTTAGGTTTAAGTAATTCTAAGTTCTAGTGCACTGATGACCTCAAAAGTTAAGTCCCATAGTGCTCAGAGCAATTTGAACCATTTTTTGAACCTACCGTACGTAATTAGTCATGCATAATGAAGTGGTATTCCAAAGACGCATTTTCAGAAATGACCTGGAAATATCTCCGTATTGCTGTACGCAGGACTCAAAAAGCACAAACACAACGAAAAGTATTTTATGTTTCACTAAACTAAAAGGAAAAATCTCTATAGAAAAATATGTGAATACCGTACTGTATATCACGTACTGGTGGCCAGCGGAGGTGTTTCAACTAAGAAGAGTGTTCCTGGAGCCACTCTATAGCGTGAGGTGTGTCTCATTGTCTTGCTGGAATTGCCGAAGTCCGACGGATTGCACAATGAACATTAATGGATGCCGGTGATCAGACAGGATGCTTACATACGTGTCACCTGTGAGAGTCGTATCTATACGTGTCACGGGTCCCATATCACTGCAACTGCACACGCTGGATTCATGAGGTTGTCTCCATAACCATATACGTCCATGTGCTCGAGACAATTTGAAAAGAAAGTCATCCGACTAGGCAATACGTTTCCGGTCATCAACAGTAATATGTCGTTGTTGACGGGCCCAGGCGAGCTTTGTGTCGTGCGGTCATCAAGGGTACACGAGTGGGCCTTGGGTTCCTAAAGTCCATATCGATGACGTTACGTTGAATTGTTCGCAAGTTGACACTTGTTGATAGCCCAGCATTGAAATCTGCAGCAATTTGTGGCTTGGTTGCACTTTTGTCACGCTGAAGGATTCTATTCAGTCGTCGTTGGCCCTGTTCTTTCAGGATCTTCTTCCGGCTGCAGCGATACTGGAGATTTGATGTATTACCGGGTTCTGATATTCAGTGTATACTCGTGAAATGGGTGTACGGGAAAATCCCCACTTCACCGCTACCTCGGAGATGCTGTGTCCCATCGCTCGTGCGCCGACTAAAACATCAGGTCGAAACTTACTTAAATTTTTATAACCTGCTATTGCAGCTGCAATAAGCGGTCTAACAACTGCACCAGACACTTTTTGTCTGAAACAAGTGTGGCCGACCGCAGCGCCGTATCCTGCTAGTTTTCGTATCTCTGTATTTGAGTACGCATTCCTATACAAGTTTCTTTGTCGCTTCAGTGTATTTGCCTGTATGAGATGAGAGTTGTACAATATTCACTCAATGTGCTCACTTTCGTGAGCTTTCTGCTGAAGTTCGATGTAAATGTAATTGCGATATTAATTGAAGTTTCTGTATGTGGATTTCGAAAATGCATACTTACATTATTATGTACATATTTGCTATCTTTTATTTCTTTGTCCACTTTATTTCACAGTTTGAGGCGGATGATGAAATTTTTGAAACGCGTAACACTTCATAGAGAATAGCACGATAAAGACCTTTCTACATTTCAAACTTGTGCCAAATCTGAGTGGTTGCCTCCCTCTACCTTTGATATACTTCTCCATCAAGCTACGAAAGTTAGGTGGGACATCCCGTAAATGCACTCTCAAATAAGAGTGCAGTTCTATATCTACATCAACTTTTCTTAAGTCATACATAGTTTCGTGTATTGATATGCAGCATGCATCAAAAAATTAAGCTTCCTCTTCCTCCACGTAATTCGAAGTTTGTTGTCACAAATTTAGTAAACCTCTCCTTAAGTTTCGTAGGAGCTATAAACAAATGGCTGCCACCGCATTCTGTAATCGAGTGCACCATATATGGGATAGGTACTATACATCCTGTACATTTCTTGAAAGTTACTTCCTGCAAAGTAGTTGAATCTGTTTCGTAAAAATTTTGACCGTTGTGCAATGATCTAGTAGTCGTCTAACAAGGGAACCTCCCCATCGCACCCCCCACAAATTTGGTTACAAGTTGGCACAGTGGATAGGTCTTGAAAAACTGAACATAGATCAATCGAGAAAACAGGAAGAAGTTGTGTGGAACTATGAAAAAAATAAGAAAAATATACAAACTGAGTAGTCCATGTGCAAGATATGCAACATCAAGGAGAGTGTGAGCTCAGAAGCGCCGTGGTCCCGTGGTTAGCGTGAGCAGCTACCAAACCAGATGTCCGTGGTTTAAGTCTTCCCATGAATGAAAAGTTTAATTTTTTATTTTCAGACAATTATCAAAGTTCAGGCACTCACACATAATCAACTTCGCTCTCCAAAATTCCAGGATGTTCAAATTGCGGACTACACACGGAAAAATTTGAAAATGTTAAAATCATGTGTTTTGACAGAGCACAGTGAAAAACGTGCGACTGTGAAACTGTTGCATTCATTTGTTGCAGTTTATGTGACAAACTCTTATGTTTTCATCACTTTTTTGGGAGTGATTATCACATCCACAAGAAAACCTAAATCGGGCAAAGTAGAAGAATCTTTTTACCCATTCGCCAAGTGCACAAGTTAGGTAGGTCGACAACATATTCCTGTCATGTGACGCACATGCCGTCACCAGTGTCGTATAGAATATATCAGACGAGTTTTCCAGTGGAGAAATCGGTTGACCTATGACGTTGCGATCAAATGTTTTCGGTTCCCATTGGAGAGGCACGTCCTTTCGTCTACTAATCGCACGGTTTTGCGGTGCGGTCGCAAAACACAGACACTAAACTTATTACAGTGAGCAGAGACGTCAATGAACGAACGGACAGATCATAACTTTGCGAAAATAAAGAAAGTAAACTTTTCACTCCAGGAAAGACTTGAAGCAAGGACCTTCCGTTACGCAGCTGCTCACGCTAACCACGGGACCACGGCGCTCCTAACCTCATACCATCCTTAATGTTTTCTTTCTTGCGCTTGGACTACTTAGTATGTATATTTTGCTTCTTTTTTCATAGTTCCACACAAATTCTTCCTGTTTTCTTGATTGATCTGTGTTCAGTTTTTCAAGGCCTATCCACTATGCCAACTTATAACTAAATGTGAGGGGGGTGCGATGGGGAGGTTCCCTTGTAAGACCTCTGTAAGTGTTTGAGTATTTCCAACAAATAAACCAGCAGTCGCAGTTGGGGTATCATACAGTCTACACAAATCTGTAGGGAAGCCTACAATAACGCGGGTTTTCCAAAATCATAGCTGACTTGATGTCATGATCAGAGATAATTCTAAATGTGGCAAGTTTAGTTTAACTTGAATTTAGGATCAAAGCCATGTTGAATATGGATATGTATTCCTTTTGAGTATCTTCGTCAGGACGTATTCCTCAAAATCATCTGGAATTAAAAATAAAACGGGGTAGAGCATGCACACGCAACCACTTAAGCACGCTGCTGGTAGTTACGCGATGTCGGCTGTTTTGGTGCAGCTTGGCACTTCATGGTGGAGTTATTATTTCTTGATCATACCTCGCTAACTGACATTATTTCTTGTCTGTTGTGTATACAGGTTGTACCAGAAATTTTGCGCCAAACGCCTAGGGAAGGTATGGTTATAACACTCCTTTCTGCTACTGCTGTACCATAACCTTAAAGCTGGAAACAGGTTGCGAAATAAACTATTTTGTTAAAGTAATTATGGTATAAAGCAACAGAGCAGTGTTACCCTCTGAGAGGAATTTTGTTATGTTGACCGTGTTGTTCCTAACGGAGGTGGCTTATCGGAAATGAAAGTCAGAATTACGTAAATATTTGAACAGTAACATACAAAATTTGGCCTATCTGCACTGTTTAACGGATAACGAAAAAGGTCGCCAGCCTAACTAGGCAAGAGAATGATTAACATTCTCGTTCAAGAAAATAGTTATTAGTAACTTTAATGGATAAACACACCCTATACTTTGTCACACGCGAGTGCAGTGAACTCTGACACATACATATGTTTACGGTAAGATTGAAACTAACAGTTAGAGCAGCACAAACTATTTGCAAAATTATAACAGGTACAGAAAAACACTATCACTTTCAGGGCTTATACAAACTGAATGGTCTTTATAACGTTATTATTACTATTCACTGCAGAATCATTAATTGGATATAGGTTAAGTCTCTCTCGGTTAAATACTTTACTATGTAAAATGAAAGTTAATTGGAATCCACTAACAGGTTGCTTCTCACTATCATTTGAATAAAGAAATTATAGTTTTCATAATTAGTCGTCTTCCCATTACTTGTTACCCAGCATTAACACAATAGACAAACTGTGGATCCTGTCATATTATTAATATGCACTTCCAATACACAAGAGAGACAAACACTTAGCAAATATGCGTATATAACTTTTCACAACTGCAGTTTTCCACTTTTACAACATTGAGAGACAAAATTAACATATGTAAGATACTGACTCACCTTCTGCGATTTACAACAGGCAGTAATGTGATCATTTACTAAGCAAAACTTTATAAGCCTCAATCTTATGAACTTTTAATTTTGAAGTTGGCATCAGCACATTAATAAGCAGTTTCACTACGAAAATTATTTCAGCAAGCTACATTAACTTTAACCTTCTTTTTACTAAGTTCAAGAGGCATTAATTAGCAAAACACTGGGATTTATTGTTATTTCAGTAGGGACACTCGGTAATCACTTTAGTTCAAACGGAGAGGAACATGAGAGGTGTTATGATGAGGAGAAAAATCAAGGTAGGTACATAAATTCAGATATAAATTACCTTATATTTGAGCACATTAGCACATCCATTAAGCTGATCCTTCACTGTACATCATTATAGTATTACGTTACGGTGATTATGCAACGTGGTGGCAACTGCATGTTGGTAGGTGGATTCGCAGACAGAATTGCTGGACTCTAACCCTTCTTGGTGGCGATGATGAATATCAAATCCAGAATCGTTCCAGCTATTTATCCATCCATCCGAGGCATTGGAAAGTAGCAGAAAAGGCCTCTCTCGGAACCAGGACAATATGCATCTTTTACATGGCAGTGCACAGTTTGGTAGCTCGTCCCCGACTCGTAGCTCGTCCCCGACTGACTCTTGTTCCACCTTTTCTACCTAGGCCAACCACAATTTGCGCGCGCTACACAGTTCTGTTCCCGAGGGGAACCACAACACCTTTTACATACAAACTAACTAAGAACCCTAAGTGAGGATCAGCAGTTTACATAACAGCGACCAAATGCATTAAATAAACAAAACATTTGCACATATCGACATTTCCACAAAAAATTATTCACACAGAAATTACAATTATATAGAGTAAGTTTTGTTCCCTCCAAATGGGACAAAGAATTTAAATGACAGATACACTACATTGCATAGAATCAAATCATGACATCAAAGTTCTTACAAAGAAAGGAGTATACAGTTTTGTGTTATTGATTCAAACAAACACATTTACAGAAGCTCAGCAATGTAACATTAAATGAAAGAAAAGCAAAATAAATCAGTTCAGCATTAGAGCTATGGTGTTACAGGGTACATCACAAGGACTGAGAACTGCCTAGCAACGCATGGTTGCAAAATTCGTCGTGCGCCGCTGGGCTTTGCTGTACACGAAATACTGGAGGGGAACACGGCAATGGGGTGTTGTACACGAGAGTACTGGAGGGTAATGTGAGGATTACCTCATTCGAGAGCTAGACAGCATGCAAGCAGCGTAGAAGAGTATATGAATGGAGAGCTTGCAGATACGCATTTAATGTCTGGAAAAACTGAGTGCAATGGACGAGCCGCTAGATGCACTTATCGAGAATGCTTCCCAGACAGACGTCAAACGCACCACAATTTGTTTGCACATCTGCATCGAAATCTGTGCAAGTGCAAAACTTAGAGCATCTCTTCTAGCGGCCGTCCTTTTGTAGCATGTGACTAAATAACTACAACGCCATTTAGTGACAACGGATGGCCTTTGTGACTCCTGGTTACTACTATGTGATTACCGATCTTTGATGTGTGTCCGATGTGCCACGTCCGTTTGTGAACGTTTTTCGAAATCACTCTGCATAATTTACATTTATACAGACTGATTAGAAAATGTTTGAAACGCTCGTAAGGATGTTGCAGGGCAGGTTGTACTGAGTCATAAATGTTAAGAAAAAAATTTCGATACCTTGAGCCGTTACCGAGTTATTTAGACTTGATATTAGACGATCGGGGCGGTGTTACCCAACGAGTGCTTTGTTTGGTTATATGAGACTTGAACTCGCGCGCGAGACGAATTGGTTGCCTAACTTTAATGCTAACTGACTCGGAAACGGCACAACGTATCGAATTTTTTTTCCTTGACATTTATGTCCCAGTACAACCTGCCTCGCAACATCCCTACAAGCGTTTCAGGCATTTTCTGACAACCCTGTATAATAGGGAAGTGTTCTTCATGTAGCGTACAGTTATAACTGTGGTTGCACATGGCTCGTAAGTTAGATTATTTCTCCTTCATGGCTGCAGAAAGGAAAATTTGCTTTCTTATGCTCTATTACTTGAACATTTGGCAGGCTGATAAAATAGCACGCAACGTCCCAAACTGATACAGCGATGAAGACTAAATCGTTAACCTTTATTAAATAATCAGACAAGAAAGTGCTAATACATAATTAGGGTGACATATGTCGAGTGGCGGTTCTTTCCACTAAGTGGTCGCGTTGCAGCGTTTTAATATGTTTTTGTTTACCTTCTATTATGTTCTTAATTTCAGAATTATAACGTAGAAAGTTATGAAAACTAAAAAGAACGTCATCCCATTTGCTTGCCGTCACGAGAAACCCTCTCCTTATCTCTGTAGATGCGACTACGAATAGTGCAGTATCTGTTATGTACTATAACTGAAAGATCGAGTTTCGCAGAAAGTTAGGCAAATTTACGAACCTTAGCCTTATTAAAGCATGAAGTTACACCCTCTCAGCGAATTTCACTTTTTTGTAACGCTTCCTTCGTTGTTGTACGAGGAATTTAAAAAAGAATAATACCAAAAATCCCATTACCATCCTCAATTATGACCACAAAAAAAATTAATAAATAAAATAAATCTGTCTAGCCGTTCTTAACTGATGATACTTCACACCTGCGGCAACTTTTCTGTTGGATTTTCCAAATTTTTCTTTCATACAGGCCATGTACTGAAAATAACGAACACAAAAGAAGGGATTCATCCAAATCAGGCAAGGCGTTCTCGAGTGAAGACCTTTCATACAGGCGGCAACTGATTTATATACAGTATATATGGAAAGACCAATAAGTGTGTTGTGGACTATGATTAATGATGCAGCCTTTCCTATGTAATTACCTTTAAAACCTTCCTAAGAGTAAATTATTTGTTGGGTTCTTTTATTTCCCATCACCAAGAATGTAACTTGTTAGAGCCTTAATATTTCTTTTAAAGTATTTGATTCAAAAACATGGATCCCAGTGTGTGTACGTGTATTTCTTTTTTACAAAAAATGTGATAAAATTAGACTAAACAACACAGTTGTTTGAGTATAATTCAAATTTAACCCTGCTGTTCTGTTCACTTTTACTTGACATATATACTGTTCGGGTCAATATGACCCGACATATCAAAATGCTTTAGAAACATAAATTTTGGTACAGTTTTAGCTATCGACATTGTTGTTCTATTCCAGTACCTTGTTAGTAATAATAATAATAATAATAATAATAATAATAATGGTAATAATAATAATAATAACAATGCATACAACTTTATTGAGGGATATTTTTCATTTAAATATGCACATAAATTTGAAACAACAGACAGTTTCCATTACAGGCATTCAACTTAGAAAGCACTACAGTTTTTCCATACTTCTATTCTTATTGTTGACAGTTTAGACGTAAGTATTGACATTTTCTAACAACAGACAGTTGTCATTACAGATATTCATCTTAGAGCACACTACAGTACAGAACACACTACAGTTTTTTTATTACATTCCAACATAGAAAGCACTACAACTTTAGAATCCTCTCTTCTTACTGATTGTAGTTTAGGCACAAGTATTCACATAAATTTGAAACAACAGAATTTTCAATACAATCATCTTATAAAATACTACAGTTCTTTTCTTACTGCTTGCACTGTGGACACAAGTAGGTTACATGTTTCTTGCAAATATGTTTACTACATTTTCCACACACCATGTTTGTTTTATTGTCATTACTTGATGGACAGAACTTACAGCGTGCACGTTTTGTAGATTTTCTTGTTGTTACCGATTCTGACACACCACCCACATCATTCGGGTTTTGGATGCTTGTGACCATTCTCAAAGAATCTTCTGTTCTTGGGAAATGCGTTCTTGATGCAATATGTTCTTTTATCAGTGACTTTCCAAGTTCCTCCAAGAATATTCTCCTTCTAGTCAATTTGCTTGCATTCCAATTAGGGTCAACCGAAATCCACAAAACGTATGCATTATAAGCAGAAACATCAAGAATATTGTAGAAAACTATCATTGGCCACCTATTACTTTTTCGTTTGCATGTATATGTACCTAATAACTGATCAAGCGTGTCTACAGCACCTTTGGTTGAATTATAGTCCAAAATCATTTTTGGCTTCTTATCAGCCCTGTCACTGATTTCCGCATCATGGTGGAGAGTGCTCATAAGTACAACATTCTTGTGTCTCTTAGGAATATAATTAACCACAGTAGTGTCATTTGTGAAGTAAAATGAAGAGCTGTGTACCTCCTTGTTGGTCATTTTGTGTGGAAGCTCCGGCTTATTTTTCCGTATAGTTCCCAACATAGTCAATTTCCTTTTCAGAAGCAGCTGCCCCAAATTGTACGACGTAAAAAAGTTGTCACACGTGATATTCTGACCACGTAACTCAGAAGTGAGATCAGATACCACCCTCATTCCCTGATTTCTTTCTGGTGCCGCTCCACTCACCTTTCCTGTATAAATTTGGGCTTTCAGTACGTATGAAGTTTTGCTGTCACACATGGTCCATATTTTGATCCCATATTTTGCCGGTTTACTTGGGATATACTGCTTGAATGGACAGCGACCTCTAAATGCTACTAACTGCTCGTCAACAGTAACATTTTCTCCTGGATTATACAGTTTAGGAAGGACCTCTACCCACTTCTCCCAAATACTACGAATTGCGGCAAGTTTGTCAGTACGTCGTCTTTCCTCTCTAGTAGATTTCTTGTCAAATCGCAGGACACGTGATATCTTACAGAATGTTTCATGAGACATGGTTGCTCGAAATATGTTTCGCCCAGTATCTTTATCCCACAAACTTTTTGTAGACTCCCCATGAGATCGATATACACCCGCTAGGAGTAAGAGTCCTAAGTATGCATGGAAAACAGAACCATCAATATCTGTCCACTGTTCACCATAAACTCGCTGCCCTTCAATATTTGTCATCTCTATTATTTCATTTTGAAGCGCTGTGTGAAATACTGCTTCAAATGAACATTTTACATCAGATATTCTGCTGACTGCATACCTGGTAACTCCTGGGGTACTCTTGATGATGTTCGAAGCTGGTAGGCGACCATGTTGTGCTGGTGGATGCAACTGCCATTCTATATTCCCATTTTTAGAAAGAAAAGTCTCTACACTATTTTGTATGGGCTGTGGACTGTCGTAACTGTCATCGGAACACTCGCTTTCAGATGCATTGCTGATGTGATCTTCAAACTCAGAAAGTGATCCTTCATCTGGTGAGGCATTTACTATTTCTTCCAACTCACGATCATTCAATGGTCTCATCGCCATGGTGTCACAAGTCAAACTGGGCAGAAACAAAGCATTCCAATTATTGAGAACTGCCAATTATTATTTCCTGGGGAAAGCAACAAACAAGCCCATTGTTGTGAACGCATGGAGCTTTAGGTGATTGTTGAGAGTAAGTTGGAATGATGCAGTCACTATTCCCACACAACACAACAAAAATAATTTTCGCCATTTCCAGATTTTAGAAATAAATACGAGTTACACTAAACATATTTGTGTCGGGTCATTATGACCCGAACATTACATATGCAACTATTACAGTTGAAGCCCAAACTTCTTAAACTTTTTTAAAACCTTTTAAAACACATGCTGCTCATCCATTTTCAGACAAAGTCACAAAGTTTCATAAATATATATTGGTATTTACATAATGTAAAATAACGTTCATATTCGTTTCGGGTCATATAGACCCGAACAGAACAGCAGGGTTAAATTGTTGTATCAGCAAGATATTAATTTTTTTGATTGTACTTCAACTCGCATGTTGTAGAAATTTGACTTGTTACGTCATTAATAAATAACGATGAGAAGTCCTACAATACTCTGATCTGATTTAGTAGTGTATTGGTTAAAGGAATTTTGATCTAGAAAAAATGATTTCTGAAAATTGCTAGAAACACAATATACACAGAATTCCGAAGACCAAATTAGTATTTCGAAATGACATTCAATGTGTTCCACGGAATAGGAAGACTACATTTCACAGGGCAGACCAAAGCGCAACTAAGGAACGGAATTTAAGTTGATTTTAACAAATTAATGTTAGATATCTTGGTTTGCAGGAATCGTATTTTATTTTATGTGCATTGATTCAAGAATACAGCTTGTTGGAGTGACAATTTCAAGCAGCTTTTTCTTCTAAAGCAGGGTTTCCCAACCTGTGGTCCACGGACCCCTTAGGGGTCCGCCGGCTCTTTCTAGAGCGCCCACGGCCACCGTTCACCAAATCATGTAAAATAATGGGTAAAATTATTGAATAAAAATGTGAAAATCAAATTAATCACTAGCCTTTGCGGTTCCTAAGTGAGAACGTATACACAGTTTAGTGCCGGAAAATGCGGCTTCTGTGATCAACTGTTTAGCAGCAATATGGGTGTCGTTCTGCGCTGGCTCACGGCGTTAGATGCGCTGAAACCTTTTACGCATGCGCGGAGCGAGCTTTGTCAACCAATCACAGTGCTCGCTGGCACGTATGCGGCCCCAGGCATCATTAAATGTTAAACTTGCCTTGTCAGTGCACTACCTGTTTCATAAGTCGATTTATGACCAGTTTATTACTTCTAACATGAATCGGTGGCTGAAGTCAGGATCATTGAAGAAGGCTGCAGTTTCTCCATCGCCTTCACAACAAGGGAAGTTTCCAGTTGAAATGAATGAGGAGGGAGGACGACCAAAGGAAGACTTTACATACATTTGAACATTTTTCTTCGTATTTCACGAAAAACCACACACACACACACACACACACACACACACACAGACAGACGACTGTTACGAAATATGCATGCTCCTTACACAACAGTAGACAAATAGTGGAAGTGAACAGACCATAAGCGACAGCTTGTCAACAGCGAACAGTTTGGACATAACGTCGATTGCTCTTAAAGGAAGAAAGCTTCATCGTGTGAAATTTCAATTACCAAGTAATTTTAATCAGGCTATAGTGTGTTGAACAAAGGGAGTAAATCCACTAGTAAGTGTCTGGATACACTGGGAATTCAAATTGGATCGTTAATTTCAAGTTGTTTTCGTTCATCTCTAAACCAGAGACTTGATACTTCGGGGGGGGGGGGGGGGGGTCATTGGGAACATGGCACCTGCGTTAAGATGCTTTCAGTTCCTAAGGGTTTCGCTCTGAAATTTACTTGAAGTTACTGTGCTCTTGACTGACTAGGGGTCCGCCATGTATTTTCGACTGAAGAAGGGGTCCGCCAGCTGAAAAGGTTGGGAAGCCCTGTCCTAAAGTATTTAATTGAGAAATACGTAGGTTTGTGTATTTATAGAAATTACTAGCGTACCCGTCAATGCTTCGTAATTGATAAAAATGTATGAGTATTCATATACGTCCTTGCATATAGGTCCTTTCCTTCACTATCTCTGTCCACCTTCTCATCCTCTCTCTCTCTCTCTCTCTCTCTCTGTCTCCCTCTCTACTCCCTCTGTGTCCATTTCCGTCTGAATGTTAAGGATAGTATCCTACGTTAAGTGTAAAAATTTCAAGTAAACCCTTAAGGACTTCTAGAGGTTTTTGATAACAACGTTCCCCTTTTATACAGGGTAAGTCACCTAACGTTACCGCTGGATATATTTCGTAAACCACATCAAATACTGACGAACCGATTCCACAGACCGAACGTGAGGAGAGGGGCTAGTGTAATTGTTTAATACAAACCATACAAAAATGCACGGAAGTATGTTTTTTAACACAAACCTACGTTTTTTTAAATGTATCCACGTTAGTTTTATAGCACATCTGAACCTATAAACAAATACGTAATCAGTGCCGTTTGTTGCATTGTAAAATGTTAATTACATCCGGAGATATTGTAACCTAAATTTGACGCTTGAAACCTCCGACGTTCAGTTGCGTGTTGTAACAAACACGGGCCACGGACGGCGAGCAGCATCTGCAGGGACATGTTTACGATGACGACCGTGTTTACGAGTGCGGCTGTAGTGCTCTGTTGTGGTTTGGTCTAGCTGTCGCAGTGTCCGCATGTAGCGCTTGCTGCTATTGTTATTCTGCATTCGTCTCCGCACGGAGACCAATTGTAGTACACCGTGTTACCAGACGTCTGTGATAGTGTAGTGTTGTAGGAACTGTGACCATGGTGTATTCGAACTCCGAAAAGGCGGAGATGATACTCATCTATGGCGAGTGTCGACGAAATGCAGTTGAAGCCTGCTGGGTGTATGCAGAACGGTACCCGGACAGAGAGCATCCAACGTGCCGCACATTGCAAAACATCTACCGCCAACTGTATGCAACAGGTATGGTCGAAGCACGCAAACGGGTCCGTAACAGGCCCGTCACAGGAGAAGCGGGTGCAGTTGGTGTGTTAGCTGCTGTTGCCATAAACCCACACGGGACATTGCGAGAGCCGGTGGACTGAGTCAAAGTAGTGTCATGCGCATACTGCATCGTCACCGCTTTCACCCGTTTCATGTGTCGCTACATCAGCAATTACATGGTGATGACTTTAATCATCGAGTGCAATTCTGTCAATGGGCATTAACAGAGAATGCGTTGTAGTTCAACCTGTCTACCGATGAAGCGGGCTTCACAAAACCACGGGGCAGTGAATCTACGGAACATGCATTACTGGCCCGTGGACAATCCTCGCTGGCTCAGACAGGTAGAGCGACAGCGACCGTGGACTGTAAATGTATGGTGCGGAATCATTGGCGACCTCCTCATTGGTCCTCACTTCGTTGCAGGGGCCCAAACAGCTGCAACATACATCACGTTCCTACAGAATGATCTGCCAACGTTGCTCGAAAATGTTCCACTGGAAACGCGTCGACGTATGTGGTATCAGCATGATGGTGCACCTGCACATTCCGCAATTAACACTAGGCTGACCCTTGACAGGATGTTCGACGGACGTTTCATAGGACGTGGAGGACGCATAAATTGGCCAGCCCGTTCTGCTGATCTTACAACTCTGGACTTCTTTCTGTGGGGTACGTTAAAGAAGAATGTGTACCGTGATGTGCCTACAACCCCAGAGGATATGAAACAACGTATTGTGGCAGCCTGCGGCGACATTACACCAGATGTACTGCGGCGTGTACGACATTCATTCCGCCAGAGAGTGCAATTGTGTGCAGCAAATGATGGCCACCACATTGAACATCTATTGGCCTGGCATGTCGGGACACACTCTATTCCACTCCGTAATTGAAAACGGAAACCACGTGTGTACGTGTACCTCACCCCTCATGGAAATGTACATGTGCGCCAGTGAAAAAGACCAATAAAAAGGTGTTAGCATGTGGACGTAATGTGCTGTTCCAGTATCTTCTGTACCTAATGTCCATCACCGTTCCCTTTGGATCCCTACGTAATTCGGTGCTCTCCGATACACACGATTGAACAGCGGAGGAGTGGTACTCAAGCGTCAACTTTAGGTTACAATATCTCCGGATGTAATTAACATTTTACAATGCAACAAACGGCACTGATTACGTATTTGTTTATATGTTCAGATGTGCTAACAAAACTAACGGGGTTCCATTTAAAGAAACGTAGGTTTGTGTTAAAAAACATACTTCCGTGCATTTTTTTATGGTTTGTATTAACCAGTTACACTAGCCGCTCTCCTCACGTTCGGTATGTGGAATCGATTCGTCAGTATTTGATGTGGTTTACGAAATATATCCAGCGGTAATGTTAGGTGACTCACCCTGTATATTACCTATATGTTTATGTATGTAATATTTTGAAAAAGATGCAGCCTACGTCCTTCCGATTGTTCACTAGAGCATGGTGTAAAAATTGGAACTGGAAGTAAATCGTCAATAATTTCATCAAGTGTACAACACAATGCATGCATTTCTACATTCTTGTAGTCAGCATTCTGTTGGTTACAGTGGTTATTAATGTACCAGTATTTCATATTTTCAGTGGCTTATCTTGCGCTTGCAATGACCCGTGATCCTGCAATGTTAATTAGTGAAATGTGTTCCCTAGACAAATATATTCCCAAAGTGTAGTGTTCGTCTTTAATTATTCTTGGTGCTGCGTTTTTTTCCGTCAGTATATAAAGCGAAAACTGAGTTACCGCAAGTATCGAAACGGTCTTGAACGATTTACTTCAAATTTTTACATAATACTGTAACATTTAGTTGAACATAGTCAGACTGGCTACTCATTTTTGTATATATATATATATATATATATATATATATATATATATATATATATATACCAAGAATAATTAAAAATATATTTGTCTAGGTAACACATTTCATTAAATAATATTGCAGGATCACAGGTCAGTGTAAGCACAAGATAAACCATTGAAAATGTGAAATACTGGTACATTAATAACCACTGTAACCAACAGAATGTTGAATATGAGAATGTAGAAATGCATGCATTGTGTTGTACACATGACGGATGTCAATTTTTGTGATGGCCTTCCATGCCTGTTGCACTTGGTCAGTCAGTACAGCGACGGTTAGTGTTGTTTCGTGTTGATGCTGGAGTTTTCGATCGATGATGTCCCACTTGTGCTCAATTGGACACCGATTTGGTGATTGAGCAAGCCGAAGCAACAGGTAGACACTCTGTCCAGCATGTTAGGCCACAACAGCTGTGTGTTAGCGAGAGTTTTCGTGTTGTCAAACACCCCCTGGAATAAATGGCACAGGTCGAATCTCCAGATTGAAAACAGTGTTGCAGTCAGTGTGCGGGGGATAAGCACGAGATTGTTCCTGCAGTAGGTCCACTGTGTCTAGCACGCAGACACTTTGGTTGCAGGCCCTCACCTGTTCTCCTTCTAACCAATTAAGCAACATGCGGCCATTACTGGCACCGAGGCAGAACCAGCTTTCATCAGAATACACAACAGACCTTCACCCTGCCTTCCAAACCTTTCATCTTGCTTTCCAAAGAGCTCTTGCCTGACATCACTGAAGTTGCAAACGGCAGTGGTTTGGGGTCAGCACAATGTGCTCTACATCGCGTCTGATTCGGTGTTGTCCTTGAAGTAACCGATTTGTAACAGTTCATTGTGTTACTGGAGTGCCAACTTCTGCTCAAACTGCTGCTGCAGATGCAGTATAATGCGCCAGAGACACAGGCCCAACACGTTGACCTTCCCCCTGCGTCGTGCCACGTGCCCGTCCAGACCACGGTCTTCTTGCGACCTTACATTCCCGTGTCCACCACTGCAAGCTATGATCTACAGTGGCTACCTTCCTGCCAAGTCTTTCTACAGTTTCGCAGAAGGAACATCCAGCTTCTCGTAGCCCTACGACACGTCCTTGTTCAATCTGAGTGAGGTGCTGATAATGTCGTCTTTGTCGCCACACAAAATCACAAAAGTAACTAACGTTCACGACCGTTACAGAGCGTATTAGAGGCAAATCTGATTCGCATCCCGCACTGTCACTACTAGCGCCACTCTTACGTGATTAGCTCGATATCTGAATAGACACTTTGTTTCAGATGTCGGAACACCCCTACCAAATTTTGTTTATGCCGCACAATTGTGTCTTACTGCTGCCATTTTTCTTTCCTTCAGTGCATTTACATCCTAGCTGTACTATACTTCAACTGGCACATTGTATAAATTTGAATTGTTACGTCATTAGTAATTTACGATGTGATGTCCTATAACACTCATATTTGATTTAATAATGTATTTAAGGATTTTTAATCCAGAAAAAACGTTTCCTGAAAACTGCCAGAAACCCAGTCTACATAAAATTCCGAAGGCCTAATTAGTAATTTGGAAATAAAATTCTATGATTTCGATGAAATGTGAATTAATGTCAACGAACTGCATGACAAGAAAAGGATTCTTCAGCTCCACGAGACCAATGCAATACTCATTCCTGTATTTCGACCAGGATCGCTTCCTTCCGCCTTTGTTTGATTTTTCAGTTCAAGGAATGGGCAAGTCGGAGACGAGGAAAGCCAAATGAAGACAAATATTTAATAGGACAACCACATCAACAGTTATTTTCACGTAATCGTTCGTTACAGGCCTGATCGAAACTCGTCGGACGGGAGAAAAAGACTGTCTGTTAGTGAATATAGGAAACACTGGGGGCTTAAGGTAGAAGGCGAGAAAAAGCAGAAGGATGCACTACAGCGATGTTTCACCCAAAGAGAGAATGACCAAGCTGTGTCAAGTATGGAAACATAGATGCTAAGCCACAGACTGAAGAAACTAGTGGAACTACTGAAGCTACGTCTTCGTCTTCAGGACAGCACCACCTTCCTGTTACCACCGAGGAAAGCAGTAACGCCGATAGTCATCCACAAGATGTTCATCAGGGCTGCAATCGACTGAAGACCTGGTTTATGAAGGAAGCTCCGAGAACGACACATCTGGCAGAACTGAAATTAAGCGACCCGACTCGAAAACACCGGAGGGACATCAGATGCGGTAGACACCACCGCAGATGGGCATGCAGGTGAACCTGAATTCGAAGTCAAAATTAACTCAGATAACGGAAGATGGCCGGAAATTGTTGACGACTGGGTTCGAACGTGGTTGTTCATGCGAGGTCCACCCGTGAGCATTAAAGAAGTCAAATTACGTCCTAAGAATGCTGGCAACCGTCACTTCAACACTGTACACTACAGCTAAACCTTGGAAAATCTATAAAAAGCAAACGTTGATTTTTTTTCTCAAAGAGCAATGAAACTGTCTTCTGCTTTTATTGCAAACTTTTTCGTTATCTGCAGTAAAACTTGCAAAGAACGGTATAAGCGACTGACGACACCTTTCCTTTTACATCAAAAGTCATGGGGAGTCTACCAGCATTTGAATTCGCACAAAAGTGGATCGCCTTTTCTGAAGAACTGAAAAATTTACGAAATGTATACGCCCATAATTAAAGGCTACTGAACATTCAAAGCGAACATCGGAAAAATGTTCTTCAGCGTATAATAGCGATAATAAATTTCATGGGTCAGCAACGTCTGCCTTTTAGAGGAAGTGCAGGTACACTCTTTCAGAGTGACAGCAGAAACTTCTTAAAACTCGTTGAATTATTCGGAAAGTTCGACGCTGTGATGAAGGAACATGCCCATGGAACAAAGCAGTAGGAAAACAAGGATCATCATCATCTTGGGAAAGCACACAGGACGAAATAATTCATCTTATTCGGTCATCTATAGCCAACAACATTTTATTAATAATGAAATCAGCCAAGTATTAAAGTATAGTTCTGGATTACACACCAGATATTTCATAATTTTAACGCATGACAGTTGTGATACGCTTCGTTCAGAGACACGACTCGAAAGAGGTATCCGATGTCCGAATCACGTATATTTACTGGGATTTCTTCCACTGCTCGATTTTTTAAGCTCCACTTTGACGCAGTTCGTGCTCAAGTTCTCGGAAGACAGAAAAAGCCCCGTTGTGTAATATGAGAGGTTAAGGATGGGACAAACATGAAGAGAAAGCATTCTGGTCCCCAAAAAAAGAATTTTAGATCTGAACGAAAGAGCATCCTGTGTACCATCTGGCAGACACTCACTGAATCTTGCTGTGAACGATATTGCGGTATCTTCCGAATATGCTGTTTCCATGTTTTCGACAGTGAAGACCTCGTACGATTTCTTCTCGTCCTTCGTTCGGCGTTGGGGTGTCTTGTAGAAACACCTGTTTAACTTGACGCTGAAGCTGCTGAACGATATTGGGTGGGAAAGCCTCATCGTTGCACTTAGTGAGGTTTCAAATTGGAGGGTTTTATGACGCGTTGTTCACATATCAGAAGAATGCAGTGGCATGACCCCTCACGAAACCACGGCAATTCCGAATGAAAAAAAATATTAAACCTCTCTTACTCTCTGATAGTCTTGTACGACGTACTGCTTCACTTCAGTGTAGTCAGTAAGACCCTCCAAAGCACTGACATAAATTTTTTTTTAGTCCGCGCAAATGCTTGAAAGTACTATAGAATATTTTGAGAACTGCGAAGCGGAAGAAAAGTTTGTGTCCTTCTTGGCAAATTTCAAGGAATTGTCCACAGAATGAGAACTAGAAGATCTAACGTTACCGCGAATAAGTGTTTATTGGTGACAAAGCAAGAAGCCAAGGCACTTTACCTACGAAGAAGGGAATGAGTCAATAGAGGATCCAACTAACGATACAAGGCTCAATTCCATTATTTTGTTTTTGACGTAGTCACGACATCATTGGACGAGAGATTCCCTCATTTGAAGTCTCATTGCGATCATTTTCATTTTCTTTTCGACACCGGCTGGCTGAAGAATAGGCCTCCTGATAACCTGGCCAAAAAGTGTAGAAACCTCGAATCTATTTTGTAGGTTAATGAGTCAAGTGACGTTGGAGCGCTGGAATTGAGGGAAGAACTTAAAGTGCTTTCAACTTTGGTGAAACACGGAACAGGTCCAACAGAGTTTGTAGGAAGACATTGTAGCAATGTTAACATCGCTATAAGAATTCTCCCAACATTCCGGGTGAAAGATGCGAGTGGAGAGAGAAGTTTCTCAAAGCTAAGACTGATAAAACCATATCTCAGACCAACGACGCACCAAACTCTTTTAAGTGAACTTGCAACAATTTCCATTGAGCACTAGCTTGCAGAGGACTTAAATTACGCGATCGAGAGAAAGAGTTTGTGCAAATGAAAGCCAGGGAGTTCGATGTGCCTAGTTTTTTTTTATTTAAAAGTTCAGTTGCTTAGCTCTTTACCGTGTGTTTCTTTCTTGTGCAACGCGAAATAAATTGTTATTGTATATGTTATTGTTCAAAGCCAAATGACGTGTAAATTTCAAATTGTGTTGTAATTATAGTATGTTTCCCGCAGAATACATTATCAGTACACAACCATAAAAAATGCTTATTTACAGTAACCATAAATTCACATGGTTTATTAAAATTATTTTCAGGATCTAGATTTGATTAAATCAGACAACGACATTACCAAGTCAAGCTTCCACATATACCAAAAGTGGACAGATTTTAACATTCCACAACCTTTTTAAAAATGTAGGACGACAATTTTGCACCTCGCACGGGGCGGCAATGTGGCTTACAGTGGCCCTGCCCGTAGCGGTATCCATCGGGTTTTGAATGCCGATTCGTAACACGCCTTTCATCAGCAAATGGTGCAGTTATTGCACTCCAATGACCAACCTGCATCTGTGAGTTTCGCAGAGTGGTTCCTGCAACAAAGTGGTCGAGATATGCATTTTCCAACTTACGTTTTGTTCACTGATGTGGCTACATTCGCTAGCGATGGCGTAGTTAATCACCGCAATGAGTACCTGTGGGTACCAGAAAACACCAACGGCGTGCGGAATCATGATGCACAATATCGCTTCTCTGTTAATGTGTGGACAGATATGCTCGGCGAATGCTCATTCAGCTGGTACCTTCTACTACCCTGCTTAACTGCCGCATATTATCAGACCTTTCTGGAACAGGTGCTCCTTTGCTTGCTTCAAGATGTTCCAGCAGATGTGAGGCGCGGCATGAGCTTTAAACATGATGGGGAGTCTGTTCATTTTGGACTGGCTGTTTGTAGGCATTTGAGCAGGTCATTCCGGCACCGAATTTGTCGACGCTTAATTTCCCTCTGTAGGCAGCCATGAAATCTGTCATATCCCGTGACCCTGTAGAGTCTGAAATGGATCTCGTCGCAAGAAATGTCTGAATTACTGCTGCACTCAAAGAAAGTCCCAATGCGTTGGAGCCAGTGCGGAAATCAATGCTTCGTCGATCTCAGGAGTGCCCCGCATCAACTGGTGCAAAACTCGAGCATCTGTTGTAACATTATAGCCGTATTCACGTCGTACACAATGTGTACTCATTATGTCCAATCAATATTTAAAATGAATCGCTCCCTTGCTTCCTTTCCGATCTTCAGTCTCTGCTACCACTTACCCCAAGCGTTTATGGCCATTGATTTAAGCAGTTCTTAGTCCTTATGATGTACCTCAACACCCCTGCAAGTTTTTTACAACGATTATTTTGACAATTCAGTGTGAGTAACTTCGTAAAAACGTGTATGTATCCATTGTGCCTCAATATTGGGTTTATACCTATTGCCAGAACTCCATGTAGCACCTGCCGTTGCAAAGAAATGGAAGGAAACTACAATTAAGACTTAACCAATTGACCACACCGATATCACCTCTGTACTCACATAAGGTTAGTAATAGTGTAATACGAAAGCTTTTAATGTCTTATTACTATCTTCAATTTTCTTTATTTGCTAACTGAGTACAACCAATTATAAATCCATACATTCTTTGCTTACCGAAGCTTACGACCTTCATCTATTTATTATTCGATGAACTGTCTTGTATTCACCTCAGTGCTTTGCTTCGCTAATCATTAATAGATATGTCCCTGTTGGGAAAAAACCAGTCTGAATCTACTAACTGGATGTTTATGTTACTGAGAGTAAACTATTTCCATATAGCTGACAGGTTTAGACCAGCAATGGGAAAAAGCGATAAACAGCAACCCTTCTGAGCGCATTCTCAAGCTGGAATGTGCTACAGATATCAGTTGGTCTGCGGGAAAATATGTTTGTGAGGAAAATATTCTGTAGTCTCTGAGAGACTTTCAATGACAGGGGAAGACACTTTTCTCTGCTATGATCAGTCTCAGGTTAGAATCATGCTGTGTTCAGCCTATCTCAAGAACACGTAAGCGCCAGCGAGTTGCCAGCGCCCAGGTTCAAAATGGTTCAAATGGCTCTGAGCACTATGGGACTTAACATCTGCGGTTATCAGGCCCCTAGAACTTAGAACTACTTAAACCTAACTAACCTAAGGACATCACACACATCCATGCCCGAGGCAGGATTCGAACCTGCGACCGTAGCAGTCGTGCGGTTCCGGACTGAGCTACTAGAAGCGCTCGGTCACCGCGGCCGACCAGCGCCCAGGTCTTGGTGGCAGCAGGTCGAGGGGAAATCGGAGCGGACAGTATAGTGTCTACATGCAATGGATAGCAATGACTCATCGGATGTCTCCTTTTGACCATGGAAGTGGTGGATGAGTGGGAGTCAAAGTTGTGGGAGACACATGACGTCACACAGCCTGGCACTGCGGTGGGGAGCCCTTTGTCGTCAACGTGTCGGGTTGTGTGTTCGCTGTGACGGCTACAGTGTGTAGACAGCGCTGAACTCTCGGTCAGAGGTTGGACCCAACACAACATGGTACCGCATTGTACAATGACCTAGCCTGGATCTTTAGCTGCTGGCAGTGTTCGAGATTGTCATAGCACTCACAGTATGAATAAATCACCAGCGAGGACTTTGAGCGCAGGTCGCTGAAGAGATTCTCCTCACTTTTTTTGTTTAAATAAAGACATAAAGACTTAAAGATAAAAATCATTTCCCAATGTTGGTGGAATTTGTTTAAACTTTGAATATGAGCATAGCACAAGTTGCCTAAACGTAAGGCAAGTCAGCACCAAACTTAGGTGGCAATTGTTTAAATGGTACAAGTGGCGTGTGGGGCAGGAGTTGGTTAAATACGCAGCACTGTTTGAAGTTTGAGGCAAGGAAAACCAATGATTTTAGAAATTCCCATCATTTTAAGTTTAGCATAGGTTTCTATACTTAGAAAATAAGAAATCTAACGGCCATGTACGCTATCCTCGTATTCCCAGGTCCACCGTCTTGGTTTTAAGTGACCTGGAAACCACGTAGACACCCCTGATAACCATGGCATATCGAACAACGTAGTTTGTGACATCATAGAGGCTGTCTTCGTTTCTCCATATCACCTTATTGGATCGTCGTCTTGAATTTCTGAATTTGGCACCAATCAGATACCTGCCCATCTTGCATTTTTTAATATCTCCCTTCTTTACACCTAGGGCAAGTCACCTAATTCCGACCGAGCGAGGTGGCGCAGTGGTTAGCACACTGGACTCGCATTCGGGAGGACGACGGTTCAATCCCGTCTCCGGCCATCCTGATTTAGGTTTTCCGTGATTTCCCTAAATCGTTTCAGGCAAATGCCGGGATGGTTCCTTTGAAAGGGCACGGCCGATTTCCTTCCCAATCCTTCCCTAACCCGAGCTTGCGCTCCGTCTCTAATGGCCTCGTTGTCGACGGGACGTTAAACACTAACCACCACCACCTAATTCCGGATTCACATTAGAGGGATGGGGAAAAATCTGTAGTATAATTGGCTTATTTTGAATTACCCAAAAATTTCTGAGTATACCTATTTTATCCACATACCTATTTTATCCATATACCCATTTTATCCACAGGGAAATTGGCCTATGTTGAAGATCATGGTAGTAGGGCACATTGGTAGCGTTGCAAGACGTCATATCTGGAGGGGGGATTCTGGCAACAAAGCAGGCTGTCCTTGTGTGTGCCCAGCCCATCTACTGAAGTCGATTCAGTACGAACTGTGGCTCTAAAAGCTCACAAAGGTAAATGAGTATATTTCAATAAAATGAACGACACCTCTCCACCGCAAAAATGCCTTGTAAACTGAGAATCTGATCAGCACCAACGTAGAAAAAAGTTGTACACAGCATGTTGTAGAGGTTTCTTGCTGAAATAACACGTTGGAATGAAAAAAAGAACAATGCGGGATCTGTGACATGACCCAACTGATTGATTTATGGGTATTACTTTAGTGTAGGCTTTCATTTGCTACTTTTCTGTGAATAACACCTTCTACAACCTTCAGACATAGTATTAATCGAATTGTCGTAAACTATCGACGTATTTGATCTTTTACTTGGGCCTGGAGCTATCAACGTACGTGTAGAGACGTACACTATGTTAGCACGCTTGAAAAGTTTTGCAGATGATTTCCTCTAAAGTACCTTTCTTAGGCATCCATGCAAAAAATAAGGTCACATCAAAAACATAACACATTACCAAGCCTAGTAAGACGCAGAAACCCATTGGCAGGCAAAAGTGTTTCCAATCGTCTCGGACTGGATAAATATTGGTCCTGTTAGGTTTCCAAGGGAATGTTATACAATTTCTTCTGCAAAATATTTGCAAGGTTAGGTAACAAACACGGAGATGGAGATTGACCACGCGGCCTTCTCTACAAAGTAGATCACAAACGCTCAGTAATATTGAGATCTGATGACTGTGGTCGGCAGGGGACGTGCAACATTCATCCTCGTGCTCACAAAACCAACCCCATAAAATGCGATCTCTGTCAACTGAAGCCCTGCCGACTTTGAACATGATAAAAGCATTGGGGAACAAAGACTGTATCAGGGGATGAATGTGACTGGAAAGATGGTCAAATAACCCTTGACCTTAATCCGACCCTGCAGAGCAACCAAAAGACTCATGAAATACCACGATATAGTTGCCTAAATCATCACCGAACCACCGTCATGTTTCAGCCTCTCTACGCAAACCCGGCCAGAGGTTGGAAACGGTGTGAAACAAGACTTATCCAAAGTGATGACTTTCTTGCATTTCTCTACAGTCCACGTTTTATCGCTTTCACATCACGTTCTCTGTTAGGGGCATTTCCTCCGCTGACGAACGGTTAGGGAATTCCAGCTTACCCTGCAATTCCCTATTTATTGGACTTCCTTCGTGTGGTTTTGGTGGTGACAGGTTTCACGGGTACGACATTAAGTTTTGCAACAATTTTTGCAGCCGTAGTCGTTTTATTTTTCGTCACAGTCCCCTTCAGCGACCGTTTGTCACGATCATTGAAAGTGCACTTCCGTTCGCGTTGTGACTTAGTGGATGGTGATCATCT
The DNA here is from genome assembly GCF_023898315.1 of Schistocerca nitens. NCBI lineage: Eukaryota > Metazoa > Arthropoda > Insecta > Orthoptera > Acrididae > Schistocerca > Schistocerca nitens. Next base: position 428,838,368 of record NC_064616.1, on the reverse strand, counting down.
GCTTTCCCCGTATGCGGTATAAATCTTCGATACAGTGCCTCAAAAAACTCCTAACACTTCTGCTCTCTTCGTTATGTAATCACCCACTATAAGGGTACGAACAGTTTGCCCTCGTTAGAATTCACTTAGCTGCATCATAACGAGCTGATATCTACATAGAACACTGTTCTGACCACGACTGACACTTGGATCGCAATGAGGACATTGCGCAGATGCCGTTCGTGGTCAAATACGGCAGCGCAACCTGCAGGCTTCGCTAGCGCCTGCATTTATGTTGAAGCATGCGTTTCTGAGGTTGTTTCAATGCTGATACCTAATTCATGCAATACGGTTAGCAAAACTACACTAATTGGTGACACAGTGAGTGACATTGGTTCATTTCGTTTCAACCGTTCCTGCCAAACATAACCACCAACATCATGCAGAATATTGCTGAGTACTCAATTGTTGATTATACTTATTCAGTACAGTGTCATTTTTAGTTTTTCTTACTTAGTTAATAACTTGATTATCAGTATAAAATACACTGTTCAAGTACCTTCAGTTTCAGTTTCTTCAGTTTCTTATGCTAAGAACGGCGTTAACTTCCATTCAGTTTCTTAATAAATCACAGATGTAAAGGAAAAATTGAAGGTTTATTAAGCCATATAAAATAAGGAACGAAGGCATATAGACGAATTTATAAGTCGGAAAGTTGTTTGTAATTTCCTAATGATTGTGTCCAACAGCATCTGTTATGCTGCTTAAAAAATTAACACACTTCAAGTAAAATAACGGCGTTTTACTGAGAAATCATTCATTTCTAGCGAATTTCTTTTTCATAAGGTAACAATGGAGGAACTGCTTCATTTCCATTAAATGAGACGAGGCAGTATCAAACAGCTAAGGCTTGAAATATCTTCAAATAGAGAACGGAAAATTTGTACAAGCTGATATCAGCTTTTATGTGATTATATGGGTCAGATTGTGGTCGTAAAGAATTGAGAAAATTATATCGTAAAATGAAATTTCTCACAGCAGTGTTGCAGTAGAGAAAGTGAAATCATAAATAACGACATAAAGAAGAAGCCAGTTACGATATCAGTAACCCAAAAGATCAATATAGGCGAAAATTAAATTGAAGGAATATGTTCTACTAATGCCAGAAATTGGAATTTAGGCATAAATACTGGATTACAATCCTTTAGAAAAATAATCTCATGGAGGATTAAAGGCATGGTGCCGAAAACGGAAGAGGCTGATAGAACTTGACGAGTGAAGAGATAAACACAAAGAAAATACATTATGTTCACAACTTGGGTCGTTGTTAATGTATTCTGAACCACATTCTGAAGACGAATTTAGTCTCGAAACGCGACATGAGATATAAAGTTTAGATTTACAGCTAATAAATACATCAAGGAAAATTCACCGATAAGGGTATAATAATCAGTTATCATCATATTATTCTTTACGATATCAGAACATCCTGTTTCAGAAACATATGTTGAATGTAATGAGGAGCTTCAAAACAAGGAATTTTTATCCTTAGTACTTTTTTTTACAATTTTTTGTAGTGTTTACAGAATATAGTCCTAAGTTAGTGGCCATTACCTTTTAATGTGTTTCGAATTCATTATACATAAATACGTTAGTTACAAATGCTGGATACCCTCGTTTGTGACTGGATGAATTTCGTCTCTACACCATAAATCTCTGTAACGTCAGGTGGAAGCGAAACTCACTAGACGTTTCATATGCATGGATTTTGTGCTTGACAATTTCCCGAATTTTTAGAAATCAGAATGACAGTCACTCAGCACGCCACCGTGATGTACGCAAAATACAATTCAAAGTTTAGTGCTTACCCGGGCCCTTTGCATCACGAGTGCCATTGATTCTCATTTGCGGCCCACGTACATGAGAACGACTGGAAAGTACCGGGGAAAGAACCTCTAAATTTCCCAGCGTTCGACAGGCGAGTGCGCACTTAAAAAGATCCGTTTGTCAGTCGGGGACTAATGGCTCCTGTCGTGGGGAAATCTACCCACTCTCTACTCCTGTCCTGTTTCATTACTGTTTCTCGTTATTTAAACAACGAATCTCCAGCCGTAAATGGACTTGCTTTATATTTATACGGTTAATTGAAGAATCGAAACCATTTCACAAATTCATCAGCAGACCTCTCTCACCTTGTGTTGGAGTTAGTGGGTTTCATTTGCTCACGCGTATTTTCAGCCGAATCTACGCATCAACAAGTATTCCGTGTGACATCTATATTGACGCTTTAACTCCTACACCAATGGTAAATCATAAATACTATTACAGCTCTATTTTGCAGAATCTCAACGAATTATCTACACATTTTTACGCGATACTTACAGCTTAGTTATGCGCACAAGAGTATGCAATATCTTGTCATGATTAGTTGCTCCGAACACGTTCGACACCTGCCCTCACCAAAAAGCAAATGCCAGATTACTCTCAATGTCAACCAGTTTTCAAAGATATCAAAAATATTCTTCAAATAAGAGAATATTTTGCCTTTCCTCTTTTGAAACAGGACCACGGGAGTAATTTCCCCGCATTTAAAATATCAGCTATTATAATTCCACATACATTTTCAATAGCATGTGGACACATCTGCAGCATTGCCTCTCCGGAGATTGTCTTCAGCTTCGTGTATATCATATTGTTTGCTGTTTCAACAAAACTGCTTGACAAACTAATGCATCATATGAGTCTCAAGATTTTTCTAATCGAAAAAGGAATCAACATAAAAGTTACGTTACTGAATGAACTGATTAACAGGCTGGTAAACAACACCGAATAGTTATTGCTTCACGTCTGATGAACATGTTAGAAACGATCTGAACTACAGTTTAAAACAGATTCTCTCTCTCAGCTAACACAATGAAACAGAACATAGTAGAAGCAGTGATGCAGCAAAATGAACTACAATAAAGAATCTGTTCTAAAACATACATTAAAATAACCTGGAAGGAGAAAAGGGGATTTTTAAGTGTCCAGGAAAGGTCTCAATACAGTAAAGTCAGTAAAAATGGAAGTACAGACAAACAATTATCACATTTTTTATTTATTTGAAGAATCTTAAAGCCTCTTGTATAAAACAAACGTTATTAACATTCAACATTTTACTCTGCATGTTTACATATTTCTCAGCATAGGCACTCTCGCAACGAACACGTTTTCCCCAGCGAGAGACCAGTACATAAATGCCGCCACATTAGAAAGTTTGACATTGTTGTCGGAGCCGCAACCTCACCTCTGCTTGCACCGCTTCATCACTATGAAAGACGAGTACTCGTCGATGTTCTTTAAGTTTTGGAAACAAATGAAAATCGGATGGGGCCAGGTCGAAAATTTGTGGAGAATGATCGACTACAATGAACCCAAGGCGTCGAGCTGTTTCATATGTCGCAGTGCCTGTGTGACGTCGGTAACTGTCATGCTGAAATAGAGGTGCTCCACGTATGGACGAACTTTACGAATTTCGCAAGCACCGACATAGTTGCGTTATACACCGCCTTGTTACACGCTACAATTCGGAGCCCTCTTGCGGCAGAGGGCTCCAAATACATAGACATGAAATGAGTTTAAGAGTTTTCACATAACAAATTCGGAACACGTCCTCGTAATATAGGTAAATACAGAAAACTAATATCAGAAGTAGGAAGCGTGGGAGACTTCCGCTAAATGATTTGATAGCGCTTCTCAAGACGTGCTTACCTAGAACGAATTGACATCTACCCATGACTCTCTCTCATTTGAAGTGGAATGTGCTAGAACTCACTTTTCTTGTACTTCTGGTGGTGTCCATTTCTTGTGGAGCCCTAGTGAAGGGCAGATGAGAGTCAGAGTGAGTGGCTTAAGATCAGAAATGAGCTCAGTGTGCTTTTGTGGACCTCAGCCTGAAGAGTGGTTTGATGCAGCTCTTCATGCTACTGTATTCTTTGCAAGTCTCTTCATCACCGAATAACTACTGCAGTCTACAACCTTCTGATTCGGATTACTGTATTCATCTCTCCTTCTTCCTCTATGGTATTTACGCTCCTCACAACCGCGTCTCAAATGGGTCTTATCAACCGATCCCATCTTTCAGAGCCGGCCAGAGTGGCCTAGCGGTTCTAGGCGCTACAGTCTGGAACTTCGCGACCGCTACGGTTGCAGATTCGAATCCTGCCTCGGGAATGGATGTGTGTGATGTCCTTAGGTTAGTTACTTTTAAGTAGTTCTAAGTTCTAGGCGAATGATGACCTCAGACGTTAAGTCCCATAGCGCTCAGAGCCATTTGCACCATTTTGAACCTTATTTCAGTGTAGTTGCGCCACACATTTGCTTTCTTCTTAACTCTGTTCGGTACATCCGCAATAGTTACACGATCTAACCATCTAATCTTCAGGATTCATCAGTAGCGTCTTATTTTAAAAGCTTCTATTCTTTGGTCGTAAGTGTTTATCGTCCATATTTCACTTCCATACATGACAACTCAGAAAATAATGCCTAACACTTAAATCTGTATTTCATGTTAACAAATTTCTGTTTCGAAGATGCTTTTCTTGTCATTGCCAGTGTTTATTTTTATATCCTCTCTACTTCGACTATCATCAGTTATTTTGCTGCCCAAATAGCAAAAGTCATCTACTACTCTAAGCGTTTCGTTTGCTGTCTCATTCTCTCAGCTCCACCTAATTAAATTCGACTATATTTCAGTAACCTCTTCTCATTTTTGTTGATGTTCATCTGACGTATTTCTATTAAGAAACTGTCCATTACGTTCAAGTTCTCTTCCAAGTCCATTGCAGTCTCTGACAGAACAACAGTTTCATTGGCAAACTTCAAAGTTTTAGTTCTTCTCTCTGAACATTAAATCCTACTTCAAATTTTTCTTTTCTTACCTTTAGTACTTGCTCAACGTACAGATTGAATATCATTGGGCATAGGCTACAACTCTGCCTGACGCCCTTCTCAACCACTGTTTCCCTTTTATGCCCCTTCACTCTTACAACTGCCATCTGGTTTCTGTATAAGTTGTAAATATCCTTCCGCCCTCTGTGTTTTACTCCTCCTGGCTTCAGAGTGTCAGTCAGCATTGTCGGAAACATTCTCTAAGTCTACAAATGCAATAAACGTAGGTCTGCCTTTGCTTAACACATCTTACTAGATAATTTATAGGATCAGTATTGACTCACATTTTCCTACATACTGGCCTCAAACTCGCCAGAGGGACCTACGACGTCATCTCCGAACTCACCATCTCCGTATGCTTGGGGACTCGATTCGATTTCCGTAGATGTATATGTACACAGACAGACAGACAGACACACACACACACACACACACACACACACACACACACACACATTTACATGAATACATATACAGGGTGTCCCATTTATCTTAACCACCCTAAATATCTCTTTGTCCAGATGAAAATTACAAAAGGTTTCAAGGTTTACAGCAAATGTTCTTTAGCTGTCAGGGTGACATCAATCAGCATGATGGCCTTCGTTGTAGCTCTGCTTTTTACAAAGATATGAATACCGCGATGACCTTTTTAAATGGTACCCTGTATTTTTTATTCGGTAATTCATTTCCTCCCCTAAAGACCTATACAAAAATGTATCACAGTGTATCACTCACTGAAAAACAACGTGATACTGCAGAAAAGATCGCCTGAAAGTCAAGTTGCGAAATCCTGAAACGACCAAGACAGCTGACGAACCTGGAAAACCAGAACGATGATGTCATTGACGCCTCATCGTAGCAGAACACATGAGTCATTTTGTATAAATACTGTTTCAGTTCTGGTGGAGGGATACTGGGTTGTAGTCATCCTGTCGACATGGCAAACCTATGTAGTTCGCCTCTGCTCTTCTAGTCAACTTCGATCTTCTATGTAGCAGCCAGTTATGTCTGGAGTCATTTAGAAACTGTAAACCGCAGTACCAACTACCAAGTCAAGACTGATGGGGTGCCGCGACTGTCGCTATCTAGCAGCCCTTCTAGACGCCTAACCAGCAGGGACTGGGGCAGATCTTCATACATCATCATGTGGGTGATCCACTGCTGCTACTCACCTCTGTCGCTGTGGCAGGTACTGATGCTCGTGAAAGAAGGCCACGGCATTTCTCTGTGTCTGTGCATATGCTTTGAGCAGAGTTAGCTCATGCCTTACCTGTGTGCAGTCTGCTACAAGGTGATCGGAGCACTGGTCATTTTCACTAAGACGCTGTTGGCCGCCTTGTGCAGCACAGACGGCATCGGCTACTAACACTGTGCGGCAACAGCCTCGCGACGACACTGGTGTTGATACGCCAACTCCACCACCTCTGCTGTGGCTTCAGGCAGCACGCTGACCATCCCACACTGGGTGAGTCCAAGGGTTTGCGCTTCTGCTTACATTAGCTGACTGAATATTGAAGCATCTTCTTTTGTATTTTGAGGACAACAGATGTTTAATATTGTAATGCTGTTTTACTAATGTATTTAGGTGTAACACAGGCTTCAGTCCTCTGAGTTGATGAACGCATGTACCTGAGATGATTTTCCATGATCCTGAATTTGACGTGACCTAGGCAAACCACTCACCATAGCGTCCTGCCTGCAGGTTCCGCAGTAGGTTTTACATCTGAAGCATAGACTGAATTTGTTCCAGATAACTCACTTATATTACTGAGCACATTTGAAGTTCTATACAATGCATTACTTAGTTTTCATCCTACACCCTGCATAGTCTCAAAAGAAGGTTGCTATGTTAGAGGCTACTTGATCCAGATAGTCGGTCATTTTCACTCCGTGAGAGCTAATTTACAACAACAAGATCGTGCACTCAGTTCCTCAGCCTCCTGTGCACATCAGTAAGAAGAAACGAGTCGACGAGTAGGTACTAACCGCAGCAACACCATTCTCTAATTCGTCATACTTGTGGAACTATAGTTGGAAGTAAGGAGACCAACATAGCACTGACGTAATGTGGCGTAGGCGGCACCTTCATTTCTTATTTTCGCAACCATCAACATTAGCCACGTACTCTCTTCGTTTCAGATATCTAAGACTCGTGTGTCATCTTTGTAGTGGAAATAGGAATAAAGCAATCAATATTAATCACTTGCCTTAGTTGAAATATTCACACTCTTGGCAACAAAGTACAAGTATATGAATATTACTGTAAATGTTGTCCCCTCTCTTTGTATGATGGCTGTTGAGCACTAGAGTCAAGCTATATATACGCATATATACTCATGGAAACCCACCATCGTAGTCGAGGTCGTTATGTCACGCCTATTTAGTGGCACTCGATTCATAGGCAACCTAGTTCGAATCCTGGTGTTGGTAAAATTTTCACTGCCTGTATTAGACCGACAAAGAGAGGAGAGGTAGTGGCGCAAAGTTCATGATAACTAAGGTTTGCTCCGATGTCCTGGATTAAATTCCAAACCTCTTTACAGTGTGTCATGAAGTGAGGGCATGTGACACTTTGACGGTGCTCCGTCCGTCAGATGGGGACGTTAACTTCGGCAGCCTCTTTGGTGCTATTCGAAAGGAGTAGGCTGTGTATCGGCACTGAGTTTCGAGCTCCTCCTCCACTTCATACATATCGACACAAACCGAACACTGTATTGGACTCTCACTCACTACAGTCATCCATATGATACAGATACCCACGTGACACGTCGTAAGAGGTCAGAGGATAGCAAAGGGAAACCGGAAACCATCTGCACTAGGTAGTCGCCTGTAGCGGTGATGCAGGGTTTCTGTATCTACTCCACTAGGTTCATTCCCTGAGTATGAGACCACTTTGACAATCAGGCAGATGACGTTACTGTTAGGAATGGCAGTGGCTCTTACACTACACAAATACCCCACAAAAGAGTTATGTACACAATAAATTAAACAAAACTTGCACTGCCAGCATTTAACCAAGAATACAAGCTTATGGGAAAGGGTTCATCTCGAACTATATAAATTTATAATTTCCTTATTAATGTCAACACAAAATGTTTACATGAAAGAAATCGCATCATAAATAACTACTTGAACTTGTAATAATGACATAATATTGAGGTAAATATGAATATAAACTTATCTTATGGCGACATTTCATAGATTGGCCATTCGTGTCATTCATCAAATGGATAATAAAGTGTAAGCCGGAAAATTCTTTGAATAAATCCGTCGGATATACGAAGTGCATCATACTTAATACTGAACTGTCCTTACAAAGACTGGATGGGATTGTTTGCCGGAAGAGACCAAACAGCGAGGTCATCGGTCTCATCGGATTAGGGAAGGACGGGGAAGGAAGTCGGGCGTGTCCTTTCAAAAGAACCATTTCGGAATTTGCCTGGAGTGATTTAGGGAAATCACGGGATTGAACCGTCGTCCTCCCGAAAGCGAGTCCAGTGTGCCACCTCGGTCGGTCCTTACTAAGAAGTATTGTCACAGTCAGCATGAATGTATTTGAAATGTAATCTTTCTATTAAGTTTCCTACTGATTGTTCTCAAGTTTTACATATGGACCATGGCTGGGGAGTGTTGCTTATGCATATGTAATACGACTTATACGTTCGACTTTGGTCGAAGATGGATAGGTCACAGAAGCCTTTACCTGGGCCTTCAAGATCAACTGAGCACGATCCTCAGTAGTTTTCTGCTCTGGTCACTTCAGAAGTGAAGTGTACAGCACTACTGTTGACATGTTTGAAGAAGTGGAGCAATGAACTGTACACTTATCAAGATTCACGAGATGTTCCGGTGATGTCTGGATGGATTCGTAAATGATAGAGGAGTCGAGTGCAGTTCAACATGAAACATCTCTTTTAACAGATACGAGTGTACGGTAAAATGTAACCGGAAACGCTCTGATGTAACTTTCTGTTTCATGTTAAGGTAGGTTATGTTTTAATTTTGAGCCATATGAGAAGGGTTCTTAATCGGTAAGTTTAGCTTTGAAATACATTTGCACCAAATCACTTAATATTTCATACTTCATAGCCACAAATTCGCATTTACCTTGCAAACGGTTCGTTTGTAGACCTATGTTTACGGGAACCCTTCTGCTTCTGTTATCCTAAACTTTTCGCCATGTCGACTTTCGATATAATGTAACCAGAGTGAAGCATAACTGTTCGGACTACAGGAACATTACGATCTAGGAACAGCTATTTTGTTACTGATCAGAAAATAGTTAAGTGAAATTTAGGGAGTTTTATTTTAATTACATACGTATCTACGGTCATGAATAGTTAAAGATTTCCTCACTTTTACTACACTCCTGGAAATTGAAATAAGAACACCGTGAATTCATTGTCCCAGGAAGAGGAAACTTTATTGACACATTCCTGGGGTCAGATACATCACATGATCACACTGACAGAACCACAGGCACATAGACACAGGCAACAGAGCATGCACAATGTCGGCACTAGTACAGTGTATATCCACCTTTCGCAGCAATGCAGGCTGCTATTCTCCCATGGAGACGATCGTAGAGATGCTGGATGTAGTCCTGTGGAACGGCTTGCCATGCCATTTCCACCTGGCGCCTCAGTTGGACCAGCGTTCGTGCTGGACGTGCAGACCGCGTGAGACGACGCTTCATCCAGTCCCAAACATGCTCAATGGGGGACAGATCCGGAGATCTTGCTGGCCAGGGTAGTTGACTTACACCTTCTAGAGCACGTTGGGTGGCACGGGATACATGCGGACGTGCATTGTCCTGTTGGAACAGCAAGTTCCCTTGCCGGTCTAGGAATGGTAGAACGATGGGTTCGATGACGGTTTGGATGTACCGTGCACTATTCAGTGTCCCCTCGACGATCACCAGTGGTGTACGGCCAGTGTAGGAGATCGCTCCCCACACCATGATGCCGGGTGTTGGCCCTGTGTGCCTCGGTCGTATGCAGTCCTGATTGTGGCGCTCACCTGCACGGCGCCAAACACGCATACGACCATCATTGGCACCAAGTCAGAAGCGACTCTCATCGCTGAAGACGACACGTCCCCATTCGTCCCTCCATTCACGCCTGTCGCGACACCACTGGAGGCGGGCTGCACGATGTTGGGGCGTGAGCGGAAGACGGCCTAACGGTGAGCGGGACCGTAGCCCAGCTTCATGGAGACGGTTGCGAATGGTCCTCGCCGATACCCCAGGAGCAACAGTGTCCCTAATTTGCTGGGAAGTGGCGGTGCGGTCCCCTACGGCACTGCGTAGGATCCTACGGTCTTGGCGTGCATCCGTGCGTCGCTGCGGTCCGGTCCCAGGTCGACGGGCACGTGCACCTTCCGCCGACCACTGGCGACAACATCGATGTACTGTGGAGACCTCACGCCCCACGTGTTGAGCAATTCGGCGGTACGTCCACCTGGCCTCCCGCATGCCCACTATACGCCCTCGCTCAAAGTACGTCAACTGCACATACGGTTCACGTCCACGCTGTCGCGGCATGCTACCAGTGTTAAAGACTGCGATGGAGCTCCGTATGCCACGGCAAACTGGCTGACACTGACGGCGGCGGTGCACAAATGCTGCGCAGCTAGCGCCATTCGACGGCCAACACCGCGGTTCCTGGTGTGTCCGCTGTGCCGTGCGTGTGATCATTGCTTGTACAGCGCTCTCGCAGTGTCCGGAGCAAGTATGGTGGGTCTGACACACCGGTGTCAATGTGTTCTTTTTTCCATTTCCAGGAGTGTATATCCACTACCTTACAACCATCCTACGGCTTGTGAAACTCATTACGGAATTTTGGATGTATTCTGTACATAACCTAGCATTCAAAAAACTTAAAAATTGGATAAGAAAGTAACCAAAGACTTTCAATCTGTAAGAGGAAAAGTCTGCAGTAAACATTTAAACATTTCGGAATAAGATAAACGACCTCACTAATAACTCATGACATTAGCTACACAGCCAGCCAATAAGAATTTGAAGGAAAACATTGTCAAGGTTAAATTAATTAATATTTCAGAGACGCCGTGTTCTCGAATAACAGCAGAACAAAATTCATGGTTTTAGAAGCTGGTGTCTAGCCGGCCGTTGTGGCCGAGCGGTTCTAGGCCCTTCAGTCCGGAACCGCGTGACTGCTACGGTCGCAGGTTCGAATATTGCCTCGGGCATGGATGTGTGTGATGTCCTTAGTGTAGTTAGGTTTAAGTAGTTCTAAGTTCTAGGGGACTGATGACCTCAAATGTTAAGTCCCATAGTGCTCAGGGCCATCTGAACCATTTGTTGCCGTAGCCGTAAACTCACCTCTGCTTGCACCGCCTCATCGTTATGAAAGAGAAGTCCTCGTAGGCGTTGTTTAAGTTTTGGAAACAAATGAAAATCGGATGGTGCCAGGCCGAAAATTTGTGGAAAATTATTGGTTACAATGAACACATGGCGTCGAGCTGTTCCATATGTCGCAGTGCCTGTGTGAAGTTGGTCACTGTCTTGTTGAAATAGTGCTCAGAACCATTTGAACAATTTGGACTGGAGCCTATACGTCCCTGTGCGTAAGGTTTCACTAGTACTACCATCGGAGACAGTCAGTGAAGATAGTGTGTGCTCGAACATTACATTCAGTTAGCAGATAATGCTGTTTTCACGGAAGTAGAAAGAAGGATGACTGACTGACTTCGTTGAAAGTAATTTCAGTAACATTTAGTTCGACCCATGTTGAGAATTATCGTATTTGCTGACTGACACGCACTGTTCAAATTTAGATGCAGAAAATCAACTGAAATAGTGAAGGAAAGGTGATGGGAAAAAGTATTGCTTGGTTATGTGTTGTTACATGAGTTCCTTGGTTCAAAATGGTTCAAATGGCTCTGAGCACTATGGGACTCAACTGATGAGGTCATTAGTCCCCTAGAACTTAGAATTAGTTAAACCTAACTTAACCTAAGGACATCACAAACATCCATGCCCGAGGCAGGATTCGAACCTGCGACCGTAGTGGTCTTGCGGTTCCAGACTGCAGCGCCTTTAACCGCACGGCCACTTCGGCCGGCTGAGTTCCTTGCTATGCCATTCAAACAACCAAATAGAAAAAAGGCTAATTTCTGACTGTAACATTTCTTCGGCCATCACTGTAACCTATCTGCACCGGGTCTTACAAGGAACCCCTTGAGTGCGAGGTCGCAAGTTCAGTCTCTAGCAAAGCTCGTTTGAAACTGTTGTGTTAACTGTTGTATCGGCTACTGTGGGAATCAGCACAGACACAAACAGAAAGGAGATAAGTTGCAATGAGCGGTGGCAGGAATCCAAAATAATCTTTGCAAAATATTTTAACATCAGTATAAACCTTTGTTTCTACAAAGAAGAGAACAATTTCTTTACATGTTTTGCCTCCAACGTGCAAGTACTTCGACAATACACACATATCAAAAAAAGTTTTGCTTCACGCCGGTTCCCAGGACTCCTGAAGATAGACGTTATCTGTGAATATTTCATCAGAGACACAGTCCCTTCGACTGTTCAGAGATGTCACTAAACCCGCCTAATAATGTAAACAATCATGCAAGAACAGCGCCTATAAGACAGAGGGGGTTCGACAGCCGATCAGTTCCAATCATTCCACCAGGAAGGAGGTACACGGCTCATGTTGTCGGTAGTTCAACCAAGCCTAGACGGTCAATACCGCGGTTCGAACGCGTCCGCATTGTTGCTTTGTGACAGAAAGGGCTCTCAACAGGGGAAATGTCCAGGAGACACGGAGTGAACCAAAGCGATGTTGTTCGGACATGGAGGAGATACAGAGAGACATATACTATCAATGACATGCCTCGCTTAGGCCGCCCAAGGGCTACTACTGCAGTGGATGACCGCTACCTACGGATTATGGCTCGGAGGAATCCTGACAGCAACGCCACAGTGTTGAATAATGCTTTTCGTGTAGCCACAGGACGTTGTGTTACGACAAATTGTTCGCAATAGGCTGAATGATGCGCAAATTCACTCCCGACGTCCACGACGAGGTGCATCTTTGCAACCACGACACCATTCAGCGCGGTACAGATGGGTCCAACAAGATGCCGAATGGACCGCTCAGGATTGATATCACTTTCATTTCGTCGTCGCATATGCCTTCAACCAGACAATCGTCGGAACGTGTTTGGAGGCAACCATGTCAGGCTGAACGCCTTAGACACACTGTCCAGCGAGTGCAGCAACGTGGAGGTTCTCTGCTGTTTTGGGGTGGCATTATGTGGGGCCGACGCCGGTTGTACGATACGTCAGTGCCATCCTCCGACCGATAGTGCAACCATATCGACAGTATATTGGCGAGGCATTCGTCTTCATGAACGACAATTTGCGCCCCCACAGTGCACATCTTGTGAATGACTTCCTTCAGGATAACGACATCACTCGACTAGAGTGGTCAGCGTGTTCTCCAGACATGAACCCTGAGATAGATTGAAAAGGGCTGTTTATGGACGAAATGACCCACCAACCACTCTGATGGACCTACGCCTAATAGCCGTTGAGGAGAGGGACAATATGAACGAACAGTGCCGCGATGAACTTGTGGATAGTATGCCACGACGAATGCAGGCATGCATCAGTGCAAGAGGACGTGCTACTGGGTACTAGTGGTAACGTTGTGTACAGCAATCTGGACCACCACCTCTGAAGGTCTCGCTGTATGGGGGTACAACATGCAATGCGTGGTTTTTATGAGCAATAAAGAGGACGGAAATGTTGTTTATGTTGATTTGTATTCCAGTTTTCTGTACAAGTTCTGGAACCCTCGGGGCCGGCCGCGGTGGTCGTGCGGTTCTAGGCGCTGCAGTCCGGAACCGCGGGACTGCTACGGTCGCAGGTTCGAACCCTGCCTCGGGCATGGATGTGTGTGATGTCCTTAGGTTAGTTACGTTTAAGTAGTTCTAAGTTCTAGGGGACTGATGACCTAAGATGTTAAGTCCCATAGTGCTCAGAGCCATTTTTTTTTGGAACCCTCGGAAACGAGGTGATGCAAAGTTTTTTTTTTTCTGTGTATATTATCACTCGCAGTACGCAGGCTAAGTAATGTCTTTCTGTTACTACGTACTGACGCTCTCGAAGACTGCTACCGATATGTGGCGACCAGCGATGGACGGCTGGTTAAGTCAGCGTTGACAGGAAGCGCTGAACTCTTATATTTCCATTGTCGCGAGCTCCAGCGCCTTCTTTATGCCGTTTCACAGCATTGAGCTGGTCGCGATACAGCTGATACTTTGTGACTGCACATTAACGATTATGACAGGAAAAAATATTAGCTGTTAATGCCTCTGCATGTGCATCAAAAGGGCGACAGGAAGTGAGTGTCCGGGAGGTGCAGATATCTACCTTTTATAGGTTATATGTATTACACTTTACAAAATAGACATCGTCGACATTCAAGAAAATGTACAAAGCAATTAATTAACTGTCACCATGACCTCCGAATGAAAAATTATGCTCCACAGTGGTCAAAACTTAGGCACCAACAAGATCGAAGGCGAATTCCATGTGAGTTACAAACCGTGAAGGACATTCAGCTAGGTATCCACTTATATGGAATGCATATAAAATCATACTAGTGTAACCGGGTGATGAGAAGTGATGGAATGTGATAGCATGTAACAATTCGAAAAAGTCTGTCATGGAGCTTATCGCGAAATTCGCTATCGTGCAAGGTGTAACTGCAGATAGTGCAACAATATGTTTTATATATGGAAAAAACAAGCATCCGGAGGCTAAAATTGTCCAGTATTTCCAGGTGGTATGATCTGCAATTTCACTCACTTTTTAGAAGGGGTAGTTTTCTGTAAAAGAGTATAATTTTTATACACAGACCAGGAATCAAGCAAACGCGAGTTATTTTGACCAGCTATTGGCAAAAAGCAGTGGTCATACCTCAGTTGTAGTTCTTTTACTCCCATTTTCCCACTCTTGCTTGCTGTAACGTAAATATTGCCTACTGCTCTTGCAAGATCACGCATACGAAATAGGAACGTATGGGGCAGAGCACCTCCAACTTCTCGCAGAGCAGTAAATAACTTTCGAGCCAATTTACCATCCAGATTTAAAGTTTTCATAATTGTATACGAATAGGTTCAGACATTGATGTTAACGGATCTTGATACAACTCTCTTGGTACCTCTAATCTCCAGGTTTCCTTTCATATGCATTTCCTCTTCAATCCCCTATTGGTCGGAGTTGTACACAAATTCCTTACAGAAAGCTGGGATAGGTTTGTTTACATCACATACAAATTTTCGAGCGACCCCCCGTTTTGCTGTGCATTGTCAAGTTGACGCTTTGTTCGAAATTTCGTTATCTTATGTCTGCCAATTCTGTAGCACTGTCGGAGGTTATGCAGCCATGCACTGCTTTCCTTAAAATCACTGTAATCTATGGCACGTGCTATTTGATGTGAATAAAGTAGTAGGTTACTGTCATGGACATCCTGTAAAATGTATCGAACACTCTTGAAGCATGCAAACACCAGTTTGTGTAAGAAATGCGCCTTGTTCTCTACGGAATATCCGTACTTCTTATCCACTACATGGTCATAATGCTGCGAAATTACTCCAGATCTAGTCGTAATCGTTTTTACTATGCTGTGTAATATCTTCCACGCATGGAACTATGTTTAGTACCTGCATCTTGCACAACAATTTACCACGTTTCATTGGAGACGGGGTTTGTGGCTCCATCTCCGTCAAGGATCATGAACTCCATGACTCGACACCTGTTTCAGTATCACTTTCACTTGTTAAGCATGTACCGTCTTCGTTCTGCTTCTCATGTACATTGTCCACACAAACGATCTTATACAACACGGCACATTACTCTGACTATTCTTTCGGAAACCCTAACATTTCATGTGCTACTTATTTCTCACTCTAGGAAATTCATTGTGTTACTTTCTGAGGAAACGTTGACTTCAGTAACTGTTGTTGTAGATATAATGCGATGGTTGATTTGTTAATCGTTGCCTTTGGCAGCTATGTATCAACACTACGCACTGTAGCACTGTTGTGAGTTACTCTCCGACTAAGCAGTTCAACAACGCTCCATAGGCTCATGTTGTGTTCACCATTGCATAACTCCAGTTCCGCTCCCTGTTTCCATTAGCAGCCAGTATTGTGGTTGCGTGGTAGACATTACGTGAGGCGTCGAAAGCCGTAAATATCGTTGGAGATTTGCGACCGTACTCTCAAGGAGTTCCTTGTTACAGGTAGAGCAAATCTGTCATCATTCCACATACTCTACCTGTAACTAAATTTCTTCTGTAGCCGGAGGTTTCCTTGATTTGTGGTTAGGCATGTCCTGCGCTAGGGTATACATACGTGCCGTCCATGGTGGAATGAAGAGTTAAGTGTCGAGTCGCGACAGACCATGGAACACCTATAGCTGAACACATTATATCAGGACTACAATGCTACTTTAAATCTGCAAAATGTGTTCCATTTAAAATCCACTCCCGATTTCCAACGAAATGAATTTTATTTAATCTACTTTTGATTGCTCATCCCGACGAAGGTCACTTTCATCGTTAGCCGGAACTTTGATAAATAATTTGACACTATGAAGAGGTTACCAACACAAAAGCAATACATGAAAAACTTATTTTCGGTTGCTATGTTCATATACCAGCCAAGTGATTCAGAACCCAAGAAACTTTAAATTTAATGGAATGCGTAAAGTTTGTACCTAAGAATTATTTCAGTATTTGTCATATATCGTTATAAAGAACAGTAACATACCGTCGTCAAACAAGCGAGCTTCTTCGATTCAGAACTGGATACGAACTAAGGGGCAATTTAGAACACGAGATTTTATGGTACTACGAAATGCCTTTTCTCAAACAATTCTCTAAGAGCCTTCAGGTCATTGCACTTATAAACTACAGAAATGAATCAAGAACTTCTAAGACATTCAATCTTTAGGGCAAGATGAGAGAGTTGAGAAATCGATGTAGTAACTAAGTTTTCACATTTAAATTCTGGGAAACGAAGTATCTGCTGCAGACGTCAAGGTCCCTGCACGAACGGTGCAAAGTACTGCCCCTTTACATGCTATAAACTAACTCTGACAGTGCAGTGTCACTTGTTAGTGAGAGAATTAAAGGGAGCGTTTGAGGCACTGCACGTTGCGAAATACAAGACATTGTAACGCGAACATCAGGTTGCAAAAAAGCATTATATTCGGAGAAGCTATCAGTTCCCACATTACATGACGCAAAGAAGGACATCATCATTTTGTGCACTGTCTCAAGACTTCATAAAATGTTAAATGAGAAGTTTTAGACAGTTATCCCACTGACTAACTTATCTGCTCTTTTGGTAACCGATTACGTTGCCTTATATATGCATTGGGTAAGTAATCGTGTCATAATGTGAGTTAAACTGGAGAGACAAATTAAAACATAATTTGACAGATTTTAGTGTCAATGTTTTAGCACCTTTAATTTTTATTTATTTAATAATTTATTTTTCTTTTAGGACGAGTACTGACAACTTCGCTCTTGAGTGATCTCGTACAGAACCTTCAGCAAGAACACGTCTATACTAAGCTCTCTGTCCAATGCCATTGAGTCGAACGATTCTGATGAAACCGTTGATATGGTAACAATGTAGATTCAGGTGAATAAACAATTCCAATACACCACAGTTAATAGTTCCTCACTAATGCGACCGGTTTTGTTTGCTTGTGACGTGGCAGTATATAAATATCTGATCTTCTCATCAGTCCAGCAAGCAGAATCTATAGTGTATCACACGTGAATTTCAATCATCACGACTCTCGTTGTTTGCAGCAGAGTCTAATATATTGGAACTGCGACGAGACAATGCTTTTTTCAAAGCTCGAGTGAAAAGAGAATGAGAGATATTGTTTCGATGTAAAATGCGCAGCAGGACGATTCTCAGTTTCGTTCAATTTTGAAATGCGTTACATTCCACTCATCCCTGTTTCCCAGAATAACAAATAGCTTAGCCGAGGCTTTTTTGTTTACTGATGCTATCCGCGATTTATGCGCCTTGTCGCCATAATGATAGATGGCTGCGCGTTAGAAGCTCCTGGATTTCTGCGGGGATGCAGCGAGAGCTGAGAGTGAGCCAAATGGAGAGCGCTGGTGGGGGTTGCACAGCCTCATAACCGGCTACACGTCACCATGCTGTCCAAAGCGGGCGTCCATCTTTACAATTAATTTAACACATCCAATGCTGTTTTTCTCTTGTTTTGGACATTCAGATATAGCTTTAGTAAAAAAAAAAGTAATAACTTTCAGCCGGCCGAAGTGGCCGTGCGGTTAAAGGCGCTGCAGTCTGGAACCGCAAGACCGCTACGGTCGCAGGTTCGAATCCTGCCTCGGGCATGGATGTTTGTGATGTCCTTAGGTTAGTTAGGTTTAACTAGTTCTAAGTTCTAGGGGACTAATGACCTCAGAAGTTGAGTCCCATAGTGCTCAGAGCCATTTGAACCATTTTAATAACTTTCAACTGGCTAAACGACCAACTACCCGATATTATTTTACAGAAACTGCTCAAAACTATATGCATTTTTATTTGTGCAGTTTTTTAGCGAACGAGTGTATACAATGTGCAAATTCGAACCACATTTTTGTAGTTCAGTGTCATACAAACGGCAACTCAAGACCGATATCCCGTTCAAACTAATCAAAGTGTGGTAAATGGCAATCCGTTAAAGACCCTCAGTCACCTGCGATTTAAAGAAAAAAAATCTAAAGGAGATATGTACTGTTACATGAGTTCCTTGCTATGCCATTCAAACAAAACGAAATGGAAAACAGGCTAAAGTTAAGCTATATCACTGCATTAATTTTTTACTGTCAAAAATGTTTACCACGTTGCTTCTCGGGGAAATCTTGCTTCCTTTTAAAACATAGGTTGCTCTTTCAATTGTCACCTCGCACATGGCTGACATACAGTAAGAATCAATAGGTATCATTGCGAACTTACCTATAACAAATACGTACAAATACAAATAACCTCTAATAATTTGGAGCATAATTGGTACAAAGTTTTGGATTTAAATATCAAGTGTAGAATGTGGTTGAATGGATTTAGCTCTGACAGCCAAATACGAAAAAAGATAAAAATGCATTATGTCATTCGATAGCGTTTGTAAATGGATAACTACGCAATTCCTAAATAACATGAAAGAAATATCAGACATTACAGTAATGCTAAAAAATCGTCACTGCATTATCATAAGTAAATGGTGAAAAACTTAGACAGAATTTCCACCTTGATTAAGAAATTATGGGTCAGTTTAAATGTGGATAAATGCTAGATATAACATAACAAAGAGAAAATATCTGATAGCACCCAATTAAAAGATTGTCACCTTGTTTGAATGCTTAGTATGAAGCAATAAAAATCTGACGAACGGAAGGTGAACTTAAGACGGAGATTTGTTAGTTCGACTGCGGAAAGAGTTGTGTATTTATAAAATGAGTTTTGTAATTTCTAGCTACTGCTCCAGCGTTCAGAGTCTGCATCATAGACAGCCATGTAATAATGGGCAACACAAATTTGAAAAATATGTTTAGTTAGCGTTCCCCATTCATTGCTTTCTGGAAAAGAATTATTAACCACATTCGTTAATGTCTCATTGAGTCATTTGTAACTTTTGAACGTGACAGCATTTTTCCAAAAGTGATGCACTGATCAGCATAAAACCAATTATGACAGAGATATGCTTCTCAATCAGTCTCCATATGAAATACTGACTCTAACTCTCTAAAACTAAAATGTTTCTAAGGACTGTCAAAATTGACTCCGGATAGTGAAGCCGAAGAAGCGTAGAATGTGCAAGACGGACTAAGTATTTATTAAGTTTTAGCATTAGATTCTAACGGGTTTGGAGATGGAGGTTGGATACAGTCTTTTCTAGTGCACTTCAGTACTGAAGTTGAGCAATTAAATGCCACACTTCGTGGCTTCCAGTAGTTTATGCTAGCTCTTCGAGATTCAGCACTGCCAGTTTGTTCTCCTTTACGTGACACAAGTTTTACATATAATTACCGAAGGTCTCGTAGGAGCGCAATTTTAATAGTCAGTACCAGGCAGAATCATTATATCATATGTACCTGTTCTTCGGTGATCTTAGTCATTTTCATTTTATCGTGTTTAGCATTATATGTGGCAGACATCAAATTCAAAGTTTTTGTGGAAATCAGCTTCAACTACTTTTGTTAATATCTTCTTTGTCAAATTGTGTCATTGACAGAAAATAATTGTGATTTACTATCTTTTGACACTGGTTTTGTCTTCCTCCATTTACGGATTAAAGTGATATGTTCCTTTCGTCTCCATTAGTAACCACAATTGACTGACTGCACTACTTTCGTAATACTGTTCCCCAGTACGAAAGAAGATTAACAACTGACTAAGCGATCCATTACCGATCTTAAAGTCTTCAGCTGTCATGTTATGAATTCTCACTCGTTACGTTCCTGCCTTTATATCTACACTGTTTTATTGAGTTTCTTCCAAGGCGTAACAGAAGCATCATTCTGGACTTTACCTGTTGTTTTTACCGTACATACCCCTTTTGTTACCACCACTTCAGTTTCACAATGCAACCATAGCAATCGTAAATATCACTCGCTATTGGTAATCTACCGCGCACCATTATATTTGTATTTCGTTCATATACAATTAAGGCTGCGATTCAAAGGCGTCACGTAATAAGATAAGCATTGGCCGTGAATGAAAGATCGTAAAAATGAAAAAGAACACATGACAAAATAAAGAGTCGTCGTTAGTTTTGAGATGTTCCCAGTATACAGAATAAACGACATTCAGCCTGATGTAGTTACTTTATTGCCTTGATATTTCAGCTTATCCTTGATTTATCTATCAAGAAGATACGAGTTGAGTCTGCGCCTTTCGAATACTTAAGGACTCTATGATTTAGTCCACTTCCAAACCTATCGAATAATTCTAGTGATTTATGGGTCGTAGGGACGGCTGGGGTGGAACTCGTATCATTCTTCTCCCCATTACACATCCAGAGATCTTCTGGTGACGCAGTTCACATAGAATTCACTCAAAGAGAACTCTCTCGTTATTGACTAATGAGGAGTGTAGAAGATAAAAACAGAAATAATATTACTGTTAATTACCCTCAAGGAACGCTGGTGCAGGTGTGCTTATGTTCTTCTGGTCACGTTTCAGGTTATTCAGATTCTATTCCAGACTTTTATATTACATGTGAATTATTTATAACGTGCGTAACTACCTCATAGATATGGGTAAATGTTTCTTTGTGTGTGAGAGCGGGAATGAAGTAATTATTCGTTGAGGCAGAGCACGGAAACACAGCAGCTATATTGTAGCCGTGAAACAGAGATAAAAAGAGCTCACAGCAGGTGATAATATCCGCGACTGGGTACAGAATTGTATCAAAGAGAAAGCTGGCACAAGGTAAAGCCGAGGGCGTCGCGTATCACAAAGCGGTCTGTAATCAGCTGCAGTGGCGCTAGTCATTAAAGTCCCAAGCTCTCATTCCATTTTGTCTCCGCACTCGTCACTCTCAATAGGTCGGCTCGCTTTTGGGTTGCTGGGCCCTAGACATTTCAGGCTCACGACGTCAATCTAAAGCCGTTAGTAGTCGCAAGTATTACAGACTATCTCAATTTAGAACGATGAAGAAAAACGATGACGTGAACCAGAATAATGACTCATCTTTTTACAGGTGCAGTGATACTAGGCATCTTCTTACACCACAGGTCATGAAAATTTCAACACTATTGAACAAAGGTCAAATTTGCAAGTGTAACACATGCTTGTGTAAGCAGTCTCGGGTGATAGAGAGAGTGCTTGCTAATGTTGGGTTCTATGAAAATAGGCCTGTACATGTGACATGATTAAAATCGTTGCTCTCCAAAATGACAATCGAGGAATTCTTTATCTACGGAAATATGAAGATTCACAATGAACTCAGTTTATTGCATACGATGCAAGAGAAATGGTTTCACAATCATTGACAAGGATCAGCTAATACCTTGACAAAATTATACAAGGCATCTGGAATGTGATTCAATGACTGAGTACCTGGACAAACAATTATATTTGGGTATGTCGTACTGTGATTGTCATGAGTAAAGGCAAAAAGCGCCACAGAAGGATATGCGTTTGGATTTGTGGTCGGATATGAAAGCGTATTGAACCTTTAACTGCAAACAAGTCTTCAGAAGGAAGACTGAAATTACTAAATCTTGGTGAGAGATGATGATGATGTCCTGTGACTACAGCCTCCTGTCGGGTAGACCGTTCGCCGGGTACAAGTCTTTCGATTTGACGCCACTTCGGCGACATGCGCGTCGATGGGGATATAATGATGGTTATTAGGACAACACAACACCCAGTCCCTGAGCGGAGAAAATCTCCGACCCAGCCGACAATCGAACCCGGGTCCTTAGCACTGACATTATGTCGCGCTGACCACTCAGCTACCGGGGGCGGACACTGAATCTTGGTCAAAATTACTCGATTTTCGATACAGTTTGCCTCCCTCTTGCGTTTAGATCTCACCGTACTAATTTGCAGGTGGCAGCTGAGGTGGTTGCAAAATCAGTCATTGCCTCTCTACCAACAACTTGCCTCTGAGCCTTAGTTCAAGTCAGCCACAAAAGTGCCTAAGTGAAGTCTGACAGAGAACTTTTGTTCTTTGGGGCCAGCAGTGCAAAATGTATCTGTTAATGACACGATTATTGTGAATAATAGCCAGCTACACCTCTACGTAAGTCGTTTATATTTTATATGATTCACGATGAGCCCATTTCGGCATATTGCTGTCATCAGGTGCTTTGTAAATACATAAGTAAGTGATGGTCTTAACTATGATGTGAAAAGCTGTAATACATCGTTAGGCGTTTTTACCTTACATATAACATCTTTGCTGTCATGTCCAGTATTCTTTTTAGAATTATTACTTACTCTTGGGTGTACAACTGCAGATGTAAACCGGATTTTAGTTGGTTTCCATATATTCTACTTTTCTGACAGCTTGGATGACAGTGGATCAGCGATATTACATGTTTGTTTGGTTTTAGGGCGCAAAACTGCTATGGTCATTAGCGGTATTACACGTTTACATAGTTACAGTTATAAACGATTTATGTGTGAAATGCAGTTGTTTTTTATAATTTTTATAGGTTTGGTTCTAATTATGATTTGCGTAGAGTTAGTTTTAGTTTTATTTGAGATTTTTAGTTTACATTTTTAAATTTTTGTAATAACTTTGTTATTGTCTGTGATTTATGTTGGTGTTATGTCTCTGTTTTATACTCTTCATGTTGTTATCGCTGTTACTATGGATATGTGTTACTTAGCGTCTATGATTTATTGCTTTGCCCGTGTTCTTGATTTGTAATGTGGATATAGTTTTCTATATAGTTTCTGGGCGTTAGGTCAGAGAAGGCTGAGGAGTCGCTGCGGTATGAAGTGGTACCTTGTTGCAGAGACGTCTGGCGGAAGAGTTCTGCCCCAGATGGTTATTGGCTGTTGAGTAACTTTCGACCGTCTGCTTCCTACAAGGAAGACTCTGGTCTATATGTTTCTCTAGTGTCACGAAACTTCGTTTCGTACGATCAATAAACCGAGTGCCGACGAGCGAGAAGTTGTCTTAAAGGATGCTGGTTTTCTTCCAACACTCTGAGGTGGTTAACCAGTAAAAAGTCCTTAAATGTGGTGCTGCAGAACTATGTCCCACTCGCTCTCTTTCTCTGTCTACGTTCACGTTTTGGTCAGTGAGAATGGACTTTGTAAGCTCAGTGATGTTTCTCTCTCCAATTTCTAATGTATTTATGTTACCCAATAGAAACATTCCTTGTGGGGCTGAGCACGATGATGGTGCCCCACACTCTTCAAAGGCATCCTAAGCTTTCCTGTCCCTCATTCCACTGTCATGTGTTATCTCAGGTGGTCTGTGTATTTCGATGAAACCTGACTGTATACCGTTCTGTCTACAATAGCGTACTTCCAGGACGCTGCCAGAAACGGCACGCACTCCCCTTCCACACATAGCTCATTAAAAACTGACTCTGTTGCCCTGGATAACTTGTAGATACAGTCTGTATTGTGTCTTTAGCGGTCAGCGCCCAGGGATGGCTTCCTCAAATTATGAACCAGTATGACCTTTTGGCGTTGTCCCTTGCAGTTTCCCGAAGGTTTTACACATATTCAGCCCGCAGCAGCTCTCCCCTCCAGCTGTTAATTTTTCTCGCTCAGAGCTCAGTGCAAGATGTTTTCATGAACGCTATTTATTTAGGTGAACATGAACTTCAATATAGTCAGTCGCTAGTACTGATACTGATTCCATTTATCATTTGGGGTTAGTAATTTAGGTTTGATTTATCTTTTTATTTTGGGTTTCATATCAGTTACGGGGCAATATGGAAGAAACGGTCGGCCAGCCGAAGTGGCCGAGCGGTTCTAGGCGCTACAGTCTGGAACCGCGCGACCGCTACGGTCACAGGTTAGAATCCTGCCTCGGGAATGGATGTGTGTGATGTCCTTAGGTTAGTTAGGTTTGAGTAGTTCTGAGTTCTAGGGGACTGATGACCACAGCAGTTAAGTCCCATAGTGCTCAGAGCCATTTTTGAAGAAACGGTCGCTTAACTCTAGGATATGAAAATGGTTAGGTATTAAGCGCAACTGCACAAGAGATAACTCCATCTGAAAATTTAAGTATAAGGAAAAATCAAGACTGTTTGAGGGAAGAAGCTGTTAGCTCATGTATTAAAGGAGAAACATCTACCAGCAACTGTCGGTAATTGACAGTGGGAGCTTCGTGGCGTGTCGAGATTGCGCTTTATTGCTCCACGATGTTGTTGCTTGCGTTGCTGTGCTCCATGAGTGTCATGCGATATGGAATCTATGGGTTCTCTGAGACATACTCCACCCCAAGTAGAATTCAGAGAATTTACACGTGTACTGCAAGGGAGGAGAGACGTATCTTTTGTTAAACTGTCAGCATGGTGAGCAATATTGCACCTTCTTTCGATGAGTCGGTTGAGAGAGGCGCTCAACGAAAACATTGGATGCGGGAATTACAGCACGTCCTCTTTTAGGACGAAGCTGGTACAGCTGACGTCATCAGGATTGACGTCTTCGTCTGTGGAGACTACGTTGCTAGATTGCGATCCTCATTGTTACACTGAATCAGTACCTGCCGTGGTGTTACGGAGTGCCATTAGGTTCATAAAACGATGTCATTTGATTCGCATAGTCGGTAATCTGGAGTGTACACGTTACATTACCGACATTTTAAGTCTGATCACTGCTACTTATGTTTGGCAACCTCAACGATTGATAAAATTTGGCCAAGAGTTGAAGCAGCATGGAATTACGTACTCATATGTGTCATACAAACACGTTTTGAGTCGCCCTGTACTAAATTTCACTCCCTGTATACCGGCACTCCTCAGATTATCTACATATGTAATAATGTATTACTCCTGGTGTACTGTATTCTCACAGCAAAATAAAACTTTGTTATGGGCTGTCTTTGCTGGTGTCCCAAATTTAATTTCGAGCAGTGTAAGGAATTACCGTTATTATACTAACATACAAAAGTACAGTGTTCAAAACAATTTTACTACTACGTAAAAGGCTATACCTTACTCCACTTTTAAAAATTTCCATGAATATCAAGGCTCTTAAAATAACACACAACGAACTTTAGCACTCCATTCGTATAAAAATCTGTCACCTGGTATGAAAACCACTGAAGAATGACATTTTTGTTGTCATCGTCGTCGTAGTGACTGACGAATTAAACCCTATTTTATTGTATAAGAGTAGATGTGGAACAATTCGGAAAGTGTCTCTTTTGTGGAACTTGGCTGCAATTTTCTGTACCACTACTCAATATGTTCCTTTACACGCTTCATTATGTGTATTAGTATGGCCATCTTTAAAACCTTTAAGCCAGTTTCTTACAGGAACGCCGATCATAGTGATTTGTTCAGATATCTAGGGATGAATTTCAACCGCTTTGAAGTATTTTCCACACTGGTAACGAATCACTGCACGCATTAAGCACTCGGTGGGATTTTCAATTAACTGAGGCATTTCAGATGCGCACAAACAAACGTAAACGCGGTCGAATGCTTCCACAATACTAATTGTGGGTAGCCAATGAATGTACCCAAACGCAGCATTACAACAAACATATTTGAAAACAGTACTTACCTAAATATTCTGCATCCTAGAATCCTATGTTCCATTGAACATACGAGATCCGAAAAAATATTCCGCATCATACAATCTTAAGCTTCATTGAAGTTGGGAGTTAGAAAACGGTTTCGCAGAGAGGATACTAACCTCCGAAATTGCACCAAGTGAGACGAAAAGGACTTTCTCTAAGATTTTTTTCCTTTCCTTTGCGAAGTTAATCCCGTCAAGTGTGTTAGGGACCCGCTTTTTAACTTTTTCCGTCTGTCTAATTCTTATACAGATATTCTATGAATCAATGCGAAAGCTATTTAAGGCCTCCACCCAAAAGGCAAAGCATAGAGAAAATACCTCGTAGCTTATATTATTCTGAGAATGCAAAAGCTGTTGCACTTTCGGTTCAAAAGACAACGCGAAAATGACGACAGGCAAAAGTTAATAGAAATTCCTGCGTCTGTAGAAATATCGATGTCTGAACCTTACAACAGCCACCACCGTCTGGTCTTTGCGCTAGATTTGACTGAGAACCCGGGAAAATTCTCATCCTACGTAATATCGCTCAGTGGTTTAAGGCTTCTATCAAATCAGTTTTTGACCAATCTGGTATGGCAATGTAAAACAGCAAAAGTAAAGTCAAATTCTCACATTTCATATTTAAGAAATCGTTCACGCAGGAGAATCGAGCAAACATGCTGTCATTGGATCGTGGCACAGACTCCCGTATGGAAGACATAGTAATAAGCGTCACAGAAGTAGAGAAACAACTGAAAGAGTTGAAAGCAGCTATGTCGCCAGGTAGTCATGGAGTCAAAATTCGGTTTTATAAGGATTACTCTACAGCAATGGCCCATTGCTTTTCCCTCGCCCAGCGCAAAGTCGAAAGCCACTGGAAACAAGTGGAGGTGACTCCTGTATGTAAGGGTAAAAGAAGGGACCCGAAGAACTACAGATCAATATTTGTAACATGGATTTGCTGCAGAATCCTTGAACATATCCTCAGTTCGAATATAAAAAAAAATTACTTGAGAGGGAAAAGCTTACATCTACAATTCAGCATGGTTTTAGAAAGCACCGCTTGTCGAAACTCAGCTTGCCCTTTTCTCACATGAGATCCTGTGAAGCGGATTCTGTATTCCTAAATTTCCGTAAAGCATTTGACACGGCGCCACACTGCCGACTGTCAACGAAGGTACAAGCGTATGGATTAGGTTACCAGGTATATGCATGGCTCGAAGAGTTGTTAAGTAACAGAACTCATTATGTTACATAGAGAGTGTTCGGCAGAGACAAGGGCATCGTCAGGAGTGTTCCAGGGAATTGTGATAGGACTGCTGTTGTTTTACGTATGCATACATTACTGGCAGCAGTATACGACTGTTTGATGTGATGTATAGGAAGATGTCGTCGGTGAGCGACTGTAGGAGGATACAAGATGACTTAGGCAAAATTTATAGTTTGTGCGATGAAAGGTAGCTAGCTCTAAATGTAGTAAAATGTAAGTTAATGGAGATGAGTAGGAAAACCAAACCCATAGTGTCCTCCTTGACACATTCACGTCGATTAAACATCTAAGCGTAATGTTACAAAGCAGCATCAAATTGAATGAGCATCTTAATATTGTAGTAGGGAAGGCGAATGGTCGATTTCGATATATTTGGAGAATTTTAGGAAAGTTTGGTCCATTTGTAAAGGAGACCGCGTGTAGAACGCTAGTGCGACCCATTGTTGAGCACTGTTCGAGTGGTTGGGGTCCGCACCAGGTCGGATTAAAGGAAGTCTTCGAAGCAGTTCACTGGCCGGCTGCTAGGTTTGTTACCGTTAGATTCGAACAAGCAGCATGTATTACGTAGATGCTTTGAGAACTCATGTGGGAATCATTGGAGGGAACGCGATGTTCTTTTCGAGGAGCACTGATGAGAAAAGTTAGAGAACCCGCATTTGAAGCTCACTGCTGAACGATTCTACTGCCACCAACGTACATGTCGAGCGAGGGCCATGAAGACAAGATTAGAAAGATTAGGTTCTGTACGAAGTTATACCGACAGTCGTTTTTCGCTCGCTCTGTTTGCAAGTGGAACAAGAAAGGAAATGACTAGTAGTGGCACAGAGTACCATCTGCCACATTCCACAAGGTGAGTTGCTGGATATGTATGCAGATATAGATGAAAACTCGTTGAATGGGTAAGATGCCTTCCAAAGCGTATAATGTTCTTGAAGAGACGGAATCACAAGAAGAGCGCTGTTTTAATCTCTGCTGACGAAAACGAGACCACGGAGCTGTTAGACATTCGTGAAAACTGTAGTGTAAGAAAACACTTGTTCATTGTGACTGTTGTGCTACATTTGTTCCTATAATATTAAACCATTTATTACACAGTGAATTACAGTTTAGAATAACGCCACACACTTCATTGCGAAGTAAAAGTTTAACACACTGAACCAACGGCGTCACAGGAATAAAGTATAATTCCCATATTTTAAAGTATGAATGATTGTTCTGTGTTTTCATAATAACATGACTATACAACTACGACAGTTTGTTTTCGACTACAACTGCAGTATGCAGTATAGCCACCTGTATGAACTACCTGTCGGAAACACGTGCAGGCGATTGTAGAAGATTACATATATTGTCTTAAGGGGTAGTATTCCACGATACTTCCTGTTTTTCCTTATACGGTCATGGGACGTTACTGGTAGCACAGAAACAATAGATGTGTGTGTGTGTGTGTGTGTGTGTGTGTGTGTGTGTGTGTGCGTGCGTGTGCGCGTATGCGTGCATGAGCATCCTGGTCTTTTCCTGTTGGAAGACAGTATTTCCCTGGCGCTGCAGGAACGGCCACAGAATAGGTTACATGGTGCTCTCTATTTAGCCCGCATTTTTCGATGTTGGCTCCATAATCTGCGGAGATGATGACGTATGTGCTGCCTAATTCTGTAGCGTTAACCTGCCTTATAGCTCCCACATTCTGATCGACACTGCGTTCACAGATGAGCTTCACTATTGCCAGGAATCTGCCATCATCATGAAATACAAATTTGTGGCATTGACCCAGTTTCCCCTTGCGTTATATCAGAGTAGAAGGGGATCACATTGTAGAATGTGGTTCTTAACAGTTTTAGCTGACACCCTTGGAGTAACATTTATCATTGTGCATGCGACAGCACGAGAATCTAATATATTCCAAAACGTCACGCTTAAGAACTGGATTTTCCGGTGCTCATACCTCGTGTTCTGTTGCTGATAAAGAAGTAGGGTCAAGAGTTGTTTTCGATGTCTCTTGGACTAGGAACCATTCGTGTACCCAACATAAGGATCGTTTCTGTGTCATTAATCTACAGGACAGGGTCAAAGTATGAATATTACACACTTCCTCCGTTTAGACAAAATAGAGCAAATCGGTTGGCTCTTTTTCTACATCTACATATATACTCCGCAATCCACCATACGGTGCGTGGCAGAGGGTACCTCGTACCACAACTAGCATCTTCTCTCCCTGTTCCACTCCCAAACAGAAGGAGGGAAAAATGACTGCCTATATGCCTCTTATCTTATCTTTGTGGTCTTTCCGCGCAATTTAATTTGGCGGCATTAAAATTGTACTGCAGTCAGCCTCAAATGTTTGTTCTCTAAATTTCGTCAGTAGCGATTCACGAAAAGAACGCCTCCTTTCCTCTAGAGACTCCCACCCGCGTTCCTGAAGCATTTCCGTAACACTCGCGTGATGATCAAACCTACCAGTAACAAATCTAGCAGCCCGCCTCTGAATTGCTTCTATGTCCTCTCTCAATCCGACCTGATACGGATCCCAAACGCTCGAGTAGTACTCAAGAATAGGTCGTATTAGTGTTTTATAAGCGGTCTCCTTTACAGATGAACCACATCTTCCCAAAATTCTACCAATGAACCGAAGGACTATCCACCTTCCCCACAACTGCCATTACAAGCTTGTCCCACTTCATAACGCTCTGCAATGTTACGCCCAAATATTTAATTGACGTGACTGTGCCAAGCGCTACACTACTAGTGGAGTATTCAAACATTACAGGATTCTTTTTCCTATTCCTCTGCATTAATTTACATTTATCTATATTTAGAGTTAGCTGCCATTCCTTAAACCAATCACAAATCCTGTCCAAGTCATCTTGTATCCTCCTACAGTCACTCAACGACGACACCTTCCCGTGCACCACAGCATCATCAGCAAAGAGCCGCACATTGCTATCCACCCTAACCAAAAGATCATTTATGTAGACAGAAAACAACAGCGGACCTACCACACTTCCCTGGTGCACCCCCGATGATACCCTCACCTCCGATGAACACTCACCATCGAGGACAACGTACTGGGTTCTATTACTTAAGAAGTCTTCCAGCCACTCACATACTAGGGAACCAATCCCATATGCTCGTACCTTAGTTAGAAGTCTGCAGTGGGGCACCGAGTCAAACTCTTTCCGGAAGTCAAGGAATATGGCATCCGTCTGATACCCTTAATCCATGGTTCGCAAGATATCATGTGAAAAAAGGGCGAGCTGCGTTTCGGAGAAGCGACGCTTTCTAAAGCCGTGCTGATGCATGGACAGCAACTTGTCTGTCTCAATGAAACTCATTATATTCGAACTGAGAATATGTTCGAGAATCCTGCAACAAACCGATGTTAAGGATACTGGTCTGCAATTTTGAGGATCCGTCCGTCTACGCTTGCCTGTCGGTGTGGCCGACGGTTCTAGGCGCTTCAATCTGGAACCGCGCGACCGCAACGGTCGCAGGTTCGAATCCTGCCACGGGCATGGATGTGTGTGATGTCCTTAGGTTAGTTAGGTTTAAGTAGTTCTACGTTCTAGGGGACTTGTGACCGCAGATGTTGAGTCCCATAGTGCTCAGAGCCATTTGAACCATTTGAACCTTATACCCTCCTTATATACAGGCGTCACCTGCGCTTTTTTCCAGTCACTCGGGACTTTAATTTGGCAAGAGATTCGCGATAAATGCAAACTAAGTACGGAGCCAATGCAGTAGAGTACTCTCTGTAAAACCGAATTGGAATCCCATCAGGACCTGGCGATTTATTTATTTTCAACCCATTCAGCTGCTTCACAACCCCTATTACTATGTCCTCCATACGGGAATCTGTACGAGACTCAAACGGCGGTATGTTTGTACGATCCTCCTGCGTGAAAGATTTCTCAAATGCTATATTTAAAATTTCAGCTTTCGTTTAGCTGTCTTCCGTTGCTAGGCGAGACTGATCAGTGAGTGACTGGATGGAAGCCTTTGACCCGCTTACCGATTTTACGTAAGACCAGAATTTCCTTGGGTTTTCAGCAAGATCTTTTGCTAAGGTATGACGGTGGTAGTGGTTGAATGCTTCGAGCATCGCTATTTTTACAGCAGCACGAATCTCTAATAACTTTTGCTTCTCCTCATTCTCCCCATTTTTTCTTGTACCGCGAGTGCGACTGCCTTTGCTTCCTGAGCATCCTCCGAATTTGCTGATAAACCACTTTTTCGGCACATACTTGTCAAATGCGTGATTTACAATGTGTTTAAAATTTGCTCATAATTCTTCCACGTCCGTCGTACCGGAAGTAAATGAAGTCGATTCATTTACTAAGTGGGATTCTAACAACCGCTGATCTGCTCTTTCTAGTAAGAATACTCTCTTAGTCTTCTTGACCGACTTTTTAACTTTCGTAACCACAGTCGTAATGACAACATCATGATCACTAATCCCTGTCTCAACACTGACACCGTCGATGAGGTCTGGTCTGTTCGTGTCTACCAGATCTAAAATATTTCCATGTGGATTTAGCTGCTCAAGACAGTTTTCGGATAATGTGTTCAAAAGTAATTCACGCGACGGCTTGTCTGTACAACCTGTGATGAATCCATAGACATCGCCATCTATACTAGGTAGGCTGAAGTCGCCTCCTACTAATATAGCATGATCCAGGTACTTCTGTGATACCGAATGTAGACTGCCTTTGAATGATTCTGGAACTGTCATGGTGGAACCTGGTGGCCGGTAATAACACCCCACAATTAACTTTATTTCCCCTAGCCCTGTTAAACGTGTCCAGATAACTTCACAATCACATTCCACTTCGACCTCAGTAGACAAAATATTTCTGTCGACTGAAATGAAGACACCACCTCCTACGGTGTCTAATCTGTCTCTCCGATACACGTTCCAACCCTCACTAAATATTTCAGAACTTCCTATCTCAGGGTTCAGCCAGGTCTCAGTCCCGAGAATAATTTGCGCGACACCCACTTCCTGGAGGGCAGTAAATTCAGGAACTCTATTCCGAACACTCTGAAAATTTACTGCTAATATCTTGATAGCTGAAGTGTCTATACACTGAGCGCGTCCTGATTTCCCTGCCTGCACGTCGACTGGTGAGTGTTCATCAGGACACCTCGCACTACTGCCCAGCCTAAAAAACCCCCATGTGCACGCCACAAGTACTCTGCTACCCAAGTAGCCGCTTCCTTTGTGTAGTGCACCCCTGACCCATCTAGGGGCGTCCTACAATTCTCCACCCAATAGCGCAAGTCTAGAAATATGCAGCCGAGACCATCACAGAGTCGACGAAGCCTCTGGCTGAGACCCTCCACTCGGCTCCAAACCAAAGGAGCCCCATTTCACTCTGGGAACGATGCTGCACATAGAGAGCTCTGCTTGCACCCCGCGTGCGAGGCCAGCGGTCTTCACCAAATCCGTCAGCCGCCTGTACGAACTGTGGATCGCCTCAGAACCCAAGCGACAGGCACCATTGGTGCCGACGTGAGCAACTACTTGCAGAGGACTGCACCCCGTACGCTCGATAGCCGCAGGCAAGGCCGCCTCCACATCTTGGATGAGGCCCCCCGGCAGACAAACCGAGTGCACGTTGGATTTCTTTCCAGCCCTGTACGCTATTTCCCTAAGGGGCTGCATCACCCGCCTAACGTTGGAGCTCCCAATAACCAGGAAGCCTTTGCCCCCCTGTGCCTGCTCTGGCCCTGCTGATGGAGCGGCCACCTGCCCACTGACAGGATGAACGGGCGAGGCCAGGCGGACAGCCTCCACATTGACCCTCTGCCTCGAGCGACGCGAACGCGTTGCAGTCCGCCACTCACCCTGAGGTGAGGGCGGCCCCAACGCGCCGGGTACACTAGAAGGTGCCTCGGCGGCTGAGTCAGCGGACGCCGCAAGCAACACCTGGGGTGTCTCAGCCAACAGCACGCTCAGCTGCTCGCGAACCGCGGCCAGTTCCTTCTGCGCCCGCACACAGCACGCACACACCCTATCCATCCTACTGCTATTATCTAACGACTCCGCGAATTTATACTCTACAGCTATCAATAAGCAATATTACTCCTCTCAAATACGAGAATACGCAAGGATTTTATGTAATTAAATATGCAAGCGCACAACCACTCGGATATAAATTAAGAATCAAACTACAAAACAAATATGAAAGCTAAATATGCGACTCGCTACTGCACTGCTGCTGCACTGTTACTTCACCAGCGGCTGCTCAAGGCTTTTCCATATGATGTGGACACTGGACTCGCATTCGGGAGGACGACGGTTCAATCCCGTCTCCAGCCATCCTGATTTAGGTTTTCCGTGATTTCCCTAAATCGTTTCAGGCAAATGCCGGGATGGTTCCTTTGAAAGGGCACGGCCGACTTCCTTCCCAGTCCTTCCCTAACCCGAGCTTGCGCTCCGTCTCTAATGACCTCGTTGTCGACGGGACGTTAAACACTAACCACCATATGATGTGGTCTACGGTAGCCTTGATGGGACTTATTGAGGTACCATTAGTTCATGGGCGTTTCCTTCGAAAACCCCAAAAACATGTATTTTACTATATCTCTATACATCTTTACATCTCGAAAATTTTCTTGTATATTTATCGGATTCCAAGTTACAGAGGTTCAAAGGTACCCTGCTTCTACACATAAAATCCGGTACGAGGCGAAATATAAATAATAAATCACCGCTGCAACTTGCTCAGATTTCAACGGTATATCCTCTAGTATTTATCTAGTAGAGCTATCTCACCATATCAAAATTTTTTATTCGTTATCGAGAAACACACTCAAAAATTGTTTTATGTGTAGCAAAATCCAGCCACGGATTCCAAGCCTGTTACGCACAGTTACTGGCTGTAATTATTACGATGTATTTCTGAGATCCTGATCTCGAACAACCCTGAAAAGTTTCTTCATACCTTTATCCATTCAGAGCTACAGTGGTTCTAAGTTACCCTACTAGTACACGTTAAATACGCACTTCGGTATAAGGCGAAATGTAGTTACAAAATGAAATGGCACGGAGAAATATGCTGTTGAGAGTCTCCATTGTCATCTGTGAACCCCATGTTGTAGCTTTTTTGACATTAAAATCCGGTTTAAGATGTAAAATTAGTTTTCAGTTTCACATAAGTAAATTACCTAAATTCTGTTGACCAGTACATTGGTTTTCATGTGAGTTACATGCCCTGCTGTAGCAGGGAAAAGAAAGCAAACAGCGGAAAAATGCTCCTATTCGAGCACACAAAACGCGAATATGTTCCTGTTTATCTAATAGCCTACGAAAGCTAAGTGGGGTAGCAGGTGCCTCATTCTACCTTCTTCAGCAGCTTTAAAATTTTCGCAAAAATTTTGGCATATGAACATATAGCCAGTTTTTATGTTGAGAGAAAGAGAGAGAGAGAGAGAGAGAGAGAAGGAGAAAAAGAAGAAGAAGAATGCAGTACCAGTGGCAAAGAGACGGAAAAATTATAAATTCTGGAAGGTAGCAGACAGTGGTTCTGTTATAGAAAAAGAGGAGGAGACAATGGCAATATGAAAGAAAGAGAGGGACTCAGTAACAGTGAAATATAGTTCGCAGTAACAGAACAGTGCTAGGAAAAGAGCGAAAGAGAGAGTGCTGTTGGGGGGGCGGAGGGGGGAGGAGGGAGGGGGAGGGGGGGCTGAGGAATAACGAGAAAAAGGAAGTGGATGAGAGCCAGTGATAATGAGAGGCACGGTATATGACAGTGCCCATGAAAGAGAGAGAGTGAGAGATAGAGAGAGAGAGAGAGAGAGACAGAGAGAGAGCAAGAGGCAGACAGTGACAGTGGGATGATACTGTACTAGTAGGACATAATGAAGGGGACTGTAGCTATGACGCAGGAGATAATGAGAGAGACATTGAAACGTCCCCTTAGAAAAATTATTTAATTACTGTGCTGATAAATCTCTTACATTATTTGATTTTCAAACAGCTGAGCAAAACTGAACGTACTCAGACATTTCGCCCTTTACCTATTCTGATCAACACTAAACTGACACACTATATTTTTAGCGCCACGCAACCTGACTTTCAATAATCCCTACAAAAGAATGGCCCTGACTAACGTTAGCCTATACCTTTCACAAATCACTTACCTCACAAAAATCTTCGTTACTCGAACTACTGCAATACAGCAAGCGCCACTACTGCCAGCTAAATAAAAGATTCAAACTACTGAAGGCACTAACTACTGATAGGCATAGTTAGCAAATGAAAGATTTTGATAGAGAACAAACAATGTATTTACCTTAATAGTGTTCAAAAGTCATAATATATATAGCAGTTCATGACATCCATTCTTACAAATGTACTCTTTCTTAATGAGACACATCCAGATCATCCGCTCTCAAAAATCCGCCGTCTCACTTCCCCACACCCACCACTGCTGGCGGCTCACCTCCAACTGCCCAACGCTACGCGCTGTTAACAGCCAACTGCCCACTACAATGGCGAATATTCCAACAACAATGCCAACCAGCCACAGACTGCACACAGCACCGCCAGTGATTTTCATACAGAGCGCTAAATGGCGTTACCAATATAAAAACCTAGACAGCCCACTTACATAGCCACCATGCTCCCCACAAAAAATTTTACAAATTGTTTTGGGCAGTGGCCAATGCAGATTTGAAAAATTTGTTCATAATTGCAATAACAAAGAAATCAAATGCACACACTTATTGATACAATGTTGGTCAAAAGCTAAAATTTTCTCACAGTCCATAAAGACAGTCCTGATCATTCATCACAGTAAAACTGCCGTTTCTTTTCTCAAAGTCTGAGCAGTAAAAGACAATGCACACGGAAGTAGTGGGTTTCCATGCAGTCTTGAAGAAGTAGTGTTGTCCTTCCAACGGAATGACGGTGCTGACTCTTGACATGCAGACAGGTAATGGGCCACAACAGAGCAAACCCACAGCAGAGTCAGTCGAAGTTTTGAAGAATATCGGCTGGTAGGTCATCACAGAGCAGACCCACTGTAGTCCTGGTAGAGATTACGGTATTGGTGGGCCACCAGAGGTGCAGACCCATTGCAGTCCTCGTAGAAATAATGGTATTGGTGGGCTATCAAAGCTGCAGACCCACTGTAGTCCTGGTAGAGATTACGGTATTGGTGGGCCATCAAAGATGCAGACCCACTGTAGTCCTTGTAGAAATAATGGTATTGGTGGGCCATCAAAGATGCAGACCCACTGCAGTCCTTGTAGAGACGGCCAGCAGCCATCGGTTGCGACTGCGCAGGTGCACAATCACCATCGAAGAGTCTTGCGGACAATATAGCAAGTCCATAAACCACCACTTGTGCACTCACAAAGTTTTTGGAATTGTCCTTAGAACCAGCAATGCTGTTAACCAGTCCCTTGCTGAATTATCAACACACGTGCAAGCACTAACAGTCCCTATTTCTCACATATTGTCCATGTACTATGACCAACAGAAACATGTGCAGTGAAATGTAACTTACAAGTTACTTAATTTGATGAACTGGTGTCAATTACAATTTTATACAATAACAAAGGTACAAAATACATAATTAAAGAACATAACAATACAGAAAACATTTGTAGTAACACAGGCTTTACAAAAGAATAGAAATAAACATGTACATCAGTGTTACAAGAATTATGACACAAGTACATACATAAAAGATCAGAATAACTTTTGAAACATCAACTTCACAATGAGCATTAAAACAAATCAGAATAAATAATGTCTAAACATCTTTACAAAGTAAATAACATATTATCAGAAAAATTTTACAACGTAAATCTTATCAGCTAAACACATAAAGACAGGAAAAACACAAATTCACATAACGTAATAACACAAAAGTACAGGACAGGGTTTGTTTTCAGTGTGACATCTGGTTCTGCAGTCCTACCAAAAACTTCATTCTGTAGATCTTTCCTCTTATTTCAACATTTGTTTCCACCAAAAAAAAAATACTATCCAAGCATGCTTTCTGTATTCTGTTCACATCCTCTTTCAAAAATAGTTTTTCCCCACCGTACACTACTTTTTTGGCCAAACCATTTTCTTATAGCTTCTCAATGTATTTCTTCCAATTCATCATAGTTAGTTTCTTATATAGTCTACCCCCTCTTAAGCTAACTTAAATCTACTGAGCTCAGATACATATACCAAGTGACGAGGCAATGCAGCAGCACATAACAAATTAACAC
This sequence comes from Schistocerca nitens, assembly GCF_023898315.1. Classification (NCBI taxonomy): domain Eukaryota; kingdom Metazoa; phylum Arthropoda; class Insecta; order Orthoptera; family Acrididae; genus Schistocerca; species Schistocerca nitens. The sequence continues at coordinate 428,800,693 of NC_064616.1, read as the reverse complement.
AAACAGTAATGACAAAAAAATGGAAATTTACAAATGTACTGTTTCTGATGGACACACGTCCAGATCATCCGCTCTCAAAAATCCGCCATCTCACTTCCCCACATCCACCACTGCTGGCGGCTCAACTCCAACTGCCCAACGCTGTTAACAGCCAACTGCCCACTACAATGGCGAATATTCCAACACCAATGCCAACCAGCCACAGACCGCACACAGCACAGCCAGTGATTTTCATACAGAGCGCTACGTGGCGTTACCAATATAACAACCTAGACAGCCTACTTAGAACATGAAGAGAGAATGACAATGAGTTTAGCTGAATGAGTGGATGAGAAAAGAAAACTGGGAGTTGATGAGTACGAGCGACTTACAGCGATGGACTAGCGGATGTGTGTGAGTTACAGTTACGTGATCTTGTAGGAATTTGAGGTGAGTTGTATTTTAAATGAAGCGCGAATACGCTTGCATGCCAGAATTTTTGGAAAAATATTAAAGGTGCTGAGGAAGGTAGAATGAGGCAGCTGGTAACTCCCCCTTTTCAGTGAGAGTTTCTTACATACACAGGAACATACTCGCATTTTCGGTGGCCCGACAAGAGCAATTTTCCGCTGGTCAACAACTGCCAGGTGGCCGAGCGGTCCTAGGCGCTACAGTCGGGAACCGCGAGACCGCTACGTTCGCAGGTTCGAATCCTGCCTCGAGCATGGATGTGTGTGATGTCCTTAGGTTAGATAGGTTTAAGTAGTTCTAAATTCTAAGGGACTGATGACCTCAGAAGTTCAATCCCATAGTGCTCAGAGCCATTTGAACCATTTTGAACCACATCCTGGGATGCATACGATCAACTCACAAGCTGATAATGTGACGGCACAGCCCTGCCCTCATCATTGCCACCTAGGCGTAAGTATGTCTTTGACAGACTCACAAATTACTTAAGGGAGTGCAACAGACTTGAATATACGACACTGTCTGCGCTATAGAATGGTGAAGAGACTATCGATATTAGAACGAAATAAAACTACCCATCTATGTGGTTAACTGATGAAAATTAACAGCTCTACGAAAAGTTAGGGAAGAAAGTCACTGCACTGTTGCATAAACTTAATAAAATATTATTTCTAAGTGTGATGAAATTATAGTAGCGCGAATACCTAATGCGGCGTCACAGCTTGTCATACGATAAACCAGTGAATCATTTACTTTAGGAATAAGAGTTAACATAAAATTAAAAGCATCGAACATTATCGTTCTGTATTTGGTGTGAATTTAATAAACCAGGTTCTAAGTGATGACTGGTGTAAAATGCTTGATGTTTCGTCTAGTTAACAGAAAGATGTAATCTCCCTCTGTTCAACGCCGTTAATGCACTCCTGTATATTTGACCTCGACTCTGATGCAAACGGTTCTAATGTTGATAATGAAAGAAATTTTCGTCACCAGCATCTGGCTGATAATGGTAGGCGGGATGGTGACGTGCAATTTTCTATCGCCTGATCTTCCAAACCTCTCTGCAGTGTCTCTTATCTTGAGGATTTGCAACATGGTTAATGGTGATCGGCCCAGCGAATGAGGACGATACGCTTGGCTGTCCATATTGGAGAGTAATAGGGCATTAGCTGACACCGAGGGTATGCAACATGGTTAATAGTGATCCGTCCATCAAATGATGGTGTTAATCTCGTGGGCCGAAATGGTTATATTCGAGAAGAACAGATCAGTAGCTGACAGCGGGTTTTTCGCTCTCATTTTCTCATTGTCAGCAACAACAGAAACATTGCACTAAGACTCAGCACGTATTCATCACAGTCACCAACACGTAACAGAGATAGTTAATAAATCAAGAAGAAAAAAAATGTGTCGTTGAACACGAAGCAAGAAAACTTTTCAAGCTGAAAACCTGGTCCTCCCTGTCGCTCGCCAACAGTGCCATACGACTTCATTTATTAATAACGAAAGATGTGAAAAGGTACCACCACACATGGTTGCAACATTAAATAAGTGTTCTCCTTGAGGGAGTATTGCTGGAAGAGTTTCAACACGCTCCAGCAGAAGGTTGAATGACAGTGGACAGATAAGTTATTCCCTATGAAGAATCATCTCAAACTTCCAACGCGTCAAGTGGTTAAAATCCCACAAGCTTTCGATTTTAACAACCTGACATGGCTGGAAGCCCGAGAAGATTCTATAATTCATATCACTGCGATATTATGCATTCGCACATCAAGTTATTCCCTTCATGTAGGAATAGAACTTTACCCACCTTTGATCTGGAAGGAGTGGAAGAATAAGGAATAAATATTGTCACTGCGAATGTTGTTAGCTGACACAAATATAGTAAAAAACCGTACTACGAGGGAATTCTATTAAGTAGTGCAACTAAAATTATGACACAGAAGTAGATGTATGGAAATGTGCCTCCCAAGGAAGAATTTACACAGCATCAAGTGCGGTAAACCAACACTCCACAAATACCAGGAGCGAAACAACAGCAACAACCTCCTGAATGCCACATTACTCTCACTGAAAGTAGGCTGAGGTTGCTATGGTAAAGTAATTTATATCCTGAATAAAATCATGACGATTATCTGAGGTTCTAAACGGTTAGCGGGATGTCATTAGCTGGAAATTATGTTAGCACATATCAAGTAGTGATTCCTTTGTTGCTAGTATTAACATTTAAGAACATGATAGTTTTAATTTTGGCCCACAGCCTTGCTTTATTTTACGAGCATAGGATACAAACAACTTCAAACACACTTATTGTGACTCGGTACAGTAATTAGAGTCTGTTCATCTCGAAAACCAGTTGGTAGGAGAAAAGTTTCCTGCCGCGCAGTCCGCTAGTCAAGTCCGAGAAGCATAGTAGCATTTATCGTCATAGTAGCAGTGCAGTAGGTCTACATCTATAGTGTCATACAAAGTCCGGAAGGCACCACACAGCGCATGGCGAAAGATACCTAGTACCATGACTAGTCATTACCTTTCATGTACCAGTCGCAAAAGGAGCGCACGCTAATTTCTCTTATCATATCTTCGGGTTCCTTGGGCGAAATGTACGCTGGTGGGAGTAGAATCACCCGTAAATGCCAGTTATCTGAATTTTCTCAACGGTGTTTCGAGAGAAGAACGTAGGCCTATTTCCATTTGAATTTCACGAAGCGCTACCTTAATACTCGTGTGTTGATCGAACCTTCCGGGGACAAATCTAACAGCACGCCTCTAAATTCCTTCTATGTCTTCCTTTAATCGTAAGTGGTGCGGCTCCCAAGCTATAGAACTGTAGTCACAGTAAATTAGTGTGTAGGCGTAGTGCCACATATGAGCGCTACTGACCTCTTATCTGTGGTGCGAGGCGACTAGTATCACCAATGCGGTGGAGAGTGGCACATGAAAGTTTACCTGCTGCCTTCTGCTGAGTGACTGGCCCACCTTCGTGAATATATCTCCAGCACTGCTGTATCATAGCACTTTCGCATTTTAAAATTATTATTTGCAACGCCACGGAGCCTCTATCACCTAAAATAACTGCAGAATTAGGCGCTTGTCAACTCACTAGCCATTAGAACTACACAGAAATTAATAATAAAATAGACAATTAATGTCAACTCCAGTCACTTTCTATTCGCAACAGCACCTTTTTGTTTAGAGACAAATGTACTCCACACATATTCTTGACATTGCTTGCTGCGTAGCCAGCCGATTCCGAAATATATCAGCTTGTTTTTATGTGGCATTTATTAACTTTCCTAATGCGTCGGCAGATTGGAGCCTATTCTATAATTTGTTTCAGTTAATGCCCATATATAATCAGAGACGAATAAAATTTCCCTAAGTTGCCTACGATGCACTTCCGTTAAGCTCTCTGAAGTCTCTCACAGCTAATAAATGGGAAAATGTGGCCGTTAATACACAAAACCAATGAATGCCATTGCTCGTTTCTGGTCTCAAATTCAGGGTGAGGTAGAGCAGAGCAAATTGTAATAATTAGTTTCAAGAGAAAAGCAGAAAGCGTCGAAGTAATTATGTATGGCAAACTTCTGGCTTTAATGAAGTTCTCATTGTGCTTACTTTGTCTCTTTCCAACAGCAGTCCTTAGACGAAAAGCTGCATTTTCGTTGAGGAAACGAACTAATTTTGTCTTTATACGGTTACAGAAACGAATCTAATTTTATGAAAGAAGTCAAATTCTGTGGAATCATTTTCCTTCATTCTGTACCTTTCTTTAAATACTTGTGTATTCGTTTCCCTTCTTATAATCCACCATACTTCTCCGTGTTAATGTTTACAAAAAGAAAAAGAAGTTTCTAACAACAGGACAATGAGGTTTTCATATTCAATATAACTTACAGTTTTAGATATGTACTGAAACATATTAAAGCCTGTTAAAACCTGTTATTTCTCCACAATAGAAATATTCATACGTGATAGTAAACTGGACTTCATTCACCTGTTCTCATTTATAACCTTTTATTTCCTGTAGGTAACAAAGAATAAATAGTGAATAGTAATAAAATTACTATCCATAGTTGGATTCACCAAATGAATGAGACAATAGTATTAATGAAAACACATTTTAACATTCTTAAATTAAAGGGTTACCTCTTTCTCTCTAAAGTATCTGCAAAGTGTGTCAAGCCGTTCTTGGCGGTTTTGTACACCCTATTTTGGCCCACAGGAAGCTCAGACTTATATTCTGTGTTTTTTATGAAAGCCATTCTGTAAGGAAACCTTAATGCATCTGCTAGCCATAACAATCACTACTAGTGTAACCTCTAAATAGCCCATTGATCCCATATTTCATCCGTTACCCAACAAATGTCCAAAAGATACAACTGAAAATTTTGACCATGCAGTGGCATTATCTACAGCATGTCCTGACATCACTGAAACGAAACTTCCATTCCTAGAGAACCGTTTGCAATAGTGTATTATTGCTACACGGTTTTGAACCTTACGTAGTTCGAGGTTTCCTCAAAATCGGTCATATCAGTAGCGGTTAATAGTAGTTTAATGTAAACATATTCTAGCGTTTAATCAGAACGTTTTTACGAGGTGTGATACAAAAGAAAGGAGCGTCGGAGTTGAATATTTGTGTACCTAACAAATATGTTGAATTAATGCCGATAACCTTCAACTTAGGCTATGTACGCAGAGTCCTGGCCTAGTGCACGAATACCTCTATAGGAAACTAAGTGTACACTGCCACTGAGTTAATGCTGTAGTAGTTTGCTACAACACAGACACACAAGTCTATTTCAGAAAAATGTGCTACACTAATATGATACAATAGATATTTACTTAGCTGTGCAAGTCAAGTAATCTAGTGTCTGTTTCTTAAAACTCCGTGTAACTTGCCGTTTATTATTTTTTTTTATGTTTTTCTCCCCTCATATATTACCTGCTCCTACCTCTATCCGTTCGAACATTGCGTTATTTATGAATCAAATAAGGGACTGTGTGTGCTGCAATTGTGTTTTACCAGAAAAACCGTACAAAAAGGGGTAATATCTTTTATTGCTTTCATCTCTAGGGATGTCATACAGCAAGCCTCAGTGCGTGCTTTAATTAACCTAATTTTATCCTCATGATCCTATGGGAGAAATGTATAGGGGATTGTGTTAGATTTTGCGTAAGTTCGGAGCCTTTTTATTTGGCGTACTGGCATCCCGGTTGCTCGGAATTTATTTATCGATGTATATCTTTTATTTGTAGTTTACTGTTGCTGTCTGAGTTTATATATTGTCATTTACTCATTTATAGATAGTGAATGAAGCTGTGGACTCTATAAAATGAGGGCCAAGTGAAAAAATCGGAATATATCCGACACATTCTTGCGTTTGAATTCAATGGATGGGTGACAACAGCGCAGCCAGCCAGAAACATTCGTACCGAGTATGGGGTCAATGCTGCTGGACAGAGCACGACCAGAAAACGGTTTTCTCGTTTTAAGGAGGATCGTTTCGACATGACATTAGTGGCTCTCCACATTCAGGAATACTTTCGGGATATGTAGAAGATCCTTTAAAAGCATTAATCCACAATGATTCTCGTCAGTGTACTCGAGAATTGGCAAATGTGATGAACTGTAATTTGTCCATCATCGTGCGACTTTTGTGTGCTAAGGGGAAGGTTCAAAAACCGGGTGTAGGCGTACCACATGCTCTAAGCTAAAGTCACAAAAATCAGCAGCAGATGGTATATGTGTATCTCTGCTTGCTCGTCATCAATTGGCTCCTGAACAACACCGATCATTTCTATCCTGTACCGTTACTGATGACGAGAAATGGTGTCTTTATCCTATCATAAGGAAAAGAAAGGAATGATGGAGCCCAGAAAAAGCAGCAACTCGCCGTACAGAGACCCGTCTTCATCCATAAAAGAAAAACGTTATGCATAGGGTGGAACAGCGACGATGTAGTGCATTACGTACTGCCCTTGCGAGGTGAAACCCACGCTGCTGACATTTACTGTCAACAGCTGAGACGTCCTACAGACACCGTCCAAGAAGAACAACCAGGAAGACAGCGTGAAGTGATGTTACTCCACGCCCGCCAGCGTTCTGCTACACCGGCAAAAAACACTACACATGAGTTGGACTTGCAAGTCATTCTACATACACCTTATCTTGCGCCCTTAATCTGTCACCTTCCCCACTCTCTATCGTACAGTCTTCAGAGAACTTACTTTTCGGTTGGAAATGCACTCCGATTATGGCTCTACGAGTTCTTCACGTGATTTCTGCAGACGCAGATTCGAAAAGTTACCCCAGCTTTGGCAGACTATTGTAAATACTGAAGAAGAATATATTATTGATGACTAAAATCTCTGTTTCGTGTATCTGTTGTGTTTATTAAACTTATGCATAAATGCTATGAACTGACACACAACCCAATAGTATATTTCTAATCACCATTTAACACAGTTTTTGAAACTTTCTTGGTAGACTTTCTCGGGATAGTTTTCGTTTATCTTCAACAGTGTTTCGGTTAATTTCTTTCAACATGTCTCTCACGCTCTTCCGCGGGTGGACTAAATCTGTGACCACTCGTGCTTGCCCCATCTGCATACATTCAATATTCCATGCTAGTCGTATATGGTGCATATCCCATACACTAGAGAAATATTCTAGGATGGGTTACACGAGTCGTTTTTGAGCAATCTTCTTTGTAGACTGATTACATTTCCCTAGTATTCTATCAATAAACCGAAGTCTGCTACTTGCTTTATCCATGACTGAACCTATGTGATCGTCCATTTCATGTCCATTAGTGTTACAGCCATGTATTTGTGCGAGTTGACAGGCTCCAACACCATCGTTCAGACTGTACTTCAATGTAGGTAATTTCATCATCTTCCAAAAGTCTGAGGTTACAATTAGTATTGTACTCAAGGGCATTAATATACAATATGAACAGCATGGGACCCAACACATGTCCCTGGAGTACACTCGAAGTTACTTTTATATCTGTCAATGACTGTCCATCCAAGATAAAATGCAGCGTCCTCCCTGCCAAGAAATACTCTGTCTAGTCACTAATTTCATCTTATATCCCATACAATTGTAGTTTTGAAAATAAGCGTAGGCGTGCTACTGTAGAAAATGCTTTTCGGAAGTCGAGAAACACTGCATCTACCTCACTGCCTTGATCCATAGCTTTCAGAATGTCATGTGATAGAAGAGCGAGCTGGATTTCACATTATCTGTGTTTTCTAGATTCATGGTTGTTGGCGTGGAGGAGGTCGGTCTGTTCGAGAAAGCTCATTATGTTTAAGTTTAGAATATGTTCTAAGAATCTACACATAGATGTCGTGGATACTGGACGGTAGTTTCTTGGATCACTTGTGGTATCCTTTCTTGAAGACAGGTGTGACCAGCGCATTCTTCCGGCTGCTGGGTACGATTTTTTGTTCTAGGTATCTACTATAGATCACAGTTAACTAAGGAGCTAATCCTATTGCAAATTTGATGTAAAATCTCATAGGGGTGCCATCTGGCCTTAAGCCTCCCTTCAGTTTTAACAATTATAGCTGTTTCTCAACACCACCGGCACTAATATCGATTTCACTCATCTGTTCAATGGTACGAGAATTAAATTTGGCAATATTCCTGGATTTTCATTTGTAAAGGAGCATTTCAAAACAAAGTTAAGCATTTCTGCTTTCGCTATGCTGCTTTAAAATTCAGCTCTTGCCCTATCCATGAGTGAGTGAACACCAACTTTGGTGCCACTATCAGCCTTCAAACACGACCAGGATTTCCTTTGATTTTGTGAAACCGCTTTCGACTAGATTCTGCTACAATAGTCGCTGAATGCTTCACACATTGCTCTCTTGACTGGCAAGCGTGTTTCATTCAGCACATCTGTAACTATAGTCCTATGCTTTGTTTTATGCCGACAATGCAGTATTCTGTTTTCTTATAAATTTATTTATAGTGATTCTATACCATGGAGTTTTGTTCCCATAGTTAACTGTTCTACTGGGTACATTCCTGTACAGTTCATGGTCGACTATTCTTTTAAACATGAGCCATAGTTTTCCTACATTCTCGTGTGCAAAGTTAAAAGTTTAGAGTTCCCCACTAACACATGATACTGCTGCTTTTCTGTCTAGATTACTGACCATATAAATCTTTGCGCTTGTTTTAATTATCCTTCATAAAAAAGAAACGGGAGATGGGCAGTGAGAGGGGCAAGGAGGAGTTGGACAGAGAAAGGCCGCGTATAAGATGGACTGAAATAGAAGGGAGGAGGAGATAACCAGAAACAGAGAGGAAGAGGAGTTGGAAATAGAAAGGAGATAGGAGACGATGGACAGAGTGTGGGGGAGGATGACATGGAAATAGTGTAGAGGTGATGGAGAGAGTGAGTGGAAGGACGGAATGGGCAGAGAGAAGTGGAGGAGATGGACTGAGAGAGGTGAAAGATAGAGACAGACAAAGATTGGGGAGAAGATACGATTTACAGAGAAAGGGGGAGAAGAATGTCGGTTGATGACAGGAAAGAAGAGGAGGTGGAGAGAGAGGGGGAGGAGGCATTTGACAGAGAAAATGGTAGGACGATATGAACACAGACTGGAAGAGACACTGAGACAGACTAGCAGGAGTAGATGGACAGAGAAAGGGGAGAGCTGGAGATGGACATTGAGGCGAGTGAGGAGGAGATGAGAAAAGTAGGAGGAAGAAGAGATGGAGAGATAGAGGGTATAGGAGACAGAGAGACACGAGAAGGAGATTGGCAGTGAAAGGATATTGACAGATGGGAGGAGCAGAAGGGCACAAGGTGAAGTGAGACGCGATGGACAGGGAGAGAAACAGAATGGGATTGACAGAGAGTGAGTGGTGAGAAGGGAAGAGGAGTGCATAGACTAAGGAAGGGAGTATGAGCTGGACAGAGATATGGAGTGGGGGAAACAGACAGAGAAGAGGAGGAGGAGTTTGAACGAGAGAAGGATGAGGAGTCATTGGACAGAGAGGGAGGGAAGGAGAAGGACAGAGAGAGGGGCGAAGAGGAGATGGACAGATAGATGCCGAAGGAGGAGATGGAACATTAAAAGACATCAATAGTTATGTAACAAGGCGATGCTGGGTACTGAGCTAGTTATTAGATTTGGAAAAACCTAATAACTAAAAACTATTTTATCACGATGTGTCACTGCAAAGTAACACAATGCGATGAAACATGGACTATACATAGAAAGAACTGCTACAATATAGTAGAGAATGTAGCTAAAAATTTATGTATCAAGGCGAACAGAAATGAAACTTTTATATAAAACAATAATGACACTGAAGTCACCGCAATTCATGGTGATGCCCTCGACATGGTTCTTGGCAGAATGTCTGATGACCGTTGAGGATACGGCAGTTCGGCATTCTCGGCAACGTGCTCCCATGCTGGCCACAAGGATGATAAGGAGTTCCTTTTGTAGCGCGTTCCGTTCCTCCACGAGCACGGCTGAAAATTGTGGGATGGTCATTGGCGCCTGTGGACCTGCTGCAGAACATCTCCATAATGCTTCCAACACGTGCTTCATGGGATATAGGTTGGAGGAACGGGTAGGCGAGTCTTTTCGCCGAATATTGCCTCGTAGCCAGAGTTCCATTATCTGCACATTCCAGTGCCGTCACGCTTACTCATTCACAAAAATGGAGTTAGTGTCGAATACACCGTTGAAAGACGCACATTGGGAATGGGTACAGTGTCCCAATAGCGCTGACCCGTCATTGAACCGTGTTCGAAGATATGGAGGCGAATACACCCATGCAGGATTATGCTCCTTAACAGCATAAGACCTGAACCACCAAAACGGTTGTGTTCGACAAGGTTCGCGGGAGCAATAGATGCTCCCACATCTCGCTATTTGAGGATAAGACGAAAATAACCAGTACTTCTTCAGCGTAACTACACGCTGTAGCGCAGTTCATAAACAAATTCCACATTAGACTCTCTCCTAAGGTCGCATAAAATTCCCTCTTAAAAATAATTTTGCTAGTAATTCGACGCCTTTTGTCCACACTGGGCATCACATGTAAGACGTAATGAGCATTATTTGTAGGAGCTGACTCCAACTACATATTGAAAAAATTAAATTGAAAATATCAACCTGAACACCAGACAGAATGAGCTACGACGACTCTTAGAGAGGACACTCTTTACAGCATCCTTAAAACTGAGCAAAAATTCGAAGTCCACCACCTAGTACGAAAAAAATACTACACACTTATTCCATTCCAATAACTTTACCTGCAGGTATTCATCTCGTTCATAGTACTTCACTGTAAATTTGCCTTAAAATTCGTTTGTTCAGTTCAAATATGGGGGCTGTTCGGAAAGTAAGTTCCGGTCGGTCACAGAATGGAAACCACTGTGAAAATCCGATGATGCTTTGCAAATATGTGTTAGGCAGTGTCTCTAGTAGCCCATCGATCGCGCCACGTCGTTCTTTTCAGATCTGAGCGCATGGTGATCTCATAAGGATACCTAGAAAACAGTGTCTACAGCAAAGTATGAGGGCTTGCTGCGGGATTTCGCCTGATGTCATGCAGCCCACATAATATAACTGTCATACGGTTCCTTCTTCGTAACAACTGTCGACCGCACTCTACAGGGACAATGAAGATGCTCCTGCAACGTTTTCGGTGGAAATTGTTTGAACACCGACAATACAGCCGGTAAATGCCTCCAGCTGAGTTTCATCTCTGCTCACATGAACTTGTAAGGTAACGGGCGATTTGCGGCGCCCTGGAATTATTCTAAGTTCAGAGTTGGCGACCACCGCTCGGGCCGCGCGGCAGGACTGAGCTCGTTAGCATCCGCGTGGTGCCTCACAACGACCGGAGCACGTGGTCCATCGAGCACGTCGCTGGGAATTCCTTCGTGACGCTGTGCTCCGGGAGGGCCAATGACGGTGGACTTTGTCAAACCTTAATGGCAGACATTTCACAGCTCGAATAGAAATTAATAGTAGCCAGATGAATCATGATACCACAAAAAGAAACATGTACATTAGTATGATTTGCACGATGATTCTGATGGTGTAATCAGATTTTCAATATCCTTATTAGTTTAATGTTTAATATCTGACGGTAAATTATACAAGTAACACCCAGCAACGAATTTCCAAAATCTAAACACTTCATCCGATTTCGTCGATAGACGTGCCTTTAGAAAGCTATTAGTGTAAGCCTAGATCGGTACAAATTACAGGCATGTAATTTGAATAGTACATGAGTTATAGGAGATCAAATTGGCCGATTACTATCGATTGCGTCAGGCCATAAGTACTCCAAAGTTACATAAAAAACGGTAGCAGCATGATTATAAATATATTTATTCATCTATGTCTATGTTTATAGCCGATATATACTATTCATGAAGAAATTGGTTAAATATTTACTGTATTTTAGAAAGTACAGAGATATTAGACTACTGGCCTACCTTTTGTTCTATTGCTTTGATATATGTTTATTTAATTTGTTTATGTATCTAATAATGTGTGTTAGCGCGTGTTTATGCTCCAGCCGTAAGAAAATTTATTTAATATCAAGTTGTTTAAATGTAAATCCAGTAGTTGGTATGTGTTTTAATATGTTTGTGAGTGCACGTTAGCTTGGAGACATGGAGGGAGCGCTCTAGCCAATCACAGCGCTCGTTACTAAGACAGACGTATGGAGGTTGGGGAGGAGCATCGTTTCCGGAGAGGACATGAGGTAGTTCGGAACGGTGCGGCGTGAGGGACAGTCGCACAGGACACGGAGGTGCTGGTCGCGACGGCGCGACCGACGGACAATCACGAGAGGGACTTGGGGAGTGTGGAGCAGTTTGCGCGTGGTCGCGGCAGATAGAAATACTTCGGTGTGCCGGCTTGTGCACTCGTCAGATTTCCGTGTCTTCTACAGTGAAGACGTAGTGTGCGTTTAGAAGTGAATGTCTCGCGAGCTATGTTGTTGTTCATAACTTATTACGTGCAGTAGGAATCTATTGTTTCCCTGTTATTCAACCTATATTTCATTTAATTGCTGGACCATCGACACCAGTAAGTGTTTTGCAGAAATATACCACACTCTCAAAAGTACTTCTACTATCGTACTCATCATTTAAAGTCGTTAAAATAATACCTACAGATTTTATTTAATTGCAATCTTTCATTTATAAATTTATATATTACATTCACAATTCGCAATTGCCGAGTGATAGAAACCTCGACCATTCGATTCATGTGTGTATTGTTACCGTATACTGTAGACTCCTCAGTATTTGGACTGTAATGCGGCAACTACGTATCCCAACCCCTAGACAACGAAACCATCCAAAACTTTTAGTATTGCAACTCTGAGTCCGGGGGTGCGTAGTTGGGGGCCACACCACACCCACACCATTTCATTTTCATATTTTTAGAATGCTCGCAAACTGCTGGCGAGAAGATAACATTTCGGCACAGACAATGAGCTGTAGATCAGCCTAGAGAATTGGCGGAAAGCACAGGTGGTTGCCTTCTATGACGAGGATATTGGAAAACTGGCTCAACGCTACCATAAATGAGCGGTGACTATGTAGATAAGTGGCTGGAAGGTGTAGCTAGCGGTTTCAAATGAAACATTTTTGATTTTCACTGCGGTTTCCATTTCACGACAAATCGGAGCTTACTTTCTGAATAGCAATCGTAGGAACTGACCACTGAAACCAATAATACATAGTTATGGAACAAGTTCGCAACCGTACAGTACATTATATTGTATCACCATTCTCATTATCGGCACGAGAAATCAGGTGGATGTAAGTCAACTTCAGACTTTTCAGTGCAGTACGATCTTCAGCGTTACAAGATCATGTTGCTCCTCCCTGTTTTCTAATTTCATCTATCCACTTTCCATTAGGACGTCGTCTCGGTCTTTTCTTTGCCCTTGAAATCCAGAAAAGAATTATCTTGGTCCATGTACCATACAGTCGCCTGGATTGCAGTCGACTTCGGAATGATATATATCCTAACAATCTGGGATGACATGTCTAAACGTAGATAATTCAGTGCACTCGCGAAGTAAGTGATGGCACAAGCATATTCCGTCACAACTAACTTGTGTCTATAAGATTGGTACATGACTTTTTATAGGTTTTGGATGTACACACGTAGCTCTTCGATCTTCTGAAGACGACATTGCAGGACATTGTTAATGGACTTGTGTACAGTCTCCTTTCACCGTTCTAAGTACAGTACTTGCCGTGGTAGAAAATCTTCTTTGGGTGATGCATGTACAGCTATTATGAACAACATATCTATGCCAATTCTGGCCCACTTTATTTACATTTGTGACGTCATGTGACCTTGGTCGTTGGTCTAGAGGTGTCATCATCGTTATCAGTGACGTCACACATGACAGCAATGCCCTTAAACTGATGACATCATTACAGTCCTCTCTTAATCTACAGCCAGTCATGTGAAATGTTATTAATCCAAGTTGGCGGAAATAGTCCAATTGTGAAAGTCGAAAATTTAAAACCAGGGTCGCTCCTATCACCAGGAAATCACACAGTGCAGTACTCTTTACCTCCAGTCAATCACAGGCGCTGTTAGAAAAGTCCAAGATGGCGAAAGCAGGGCATTTGTGTTAATGGAACATTTAAAAAACTACAAAAAAACCTCCTCTTCATATATGGAAAATGGGACCAGCTGTGTGCTTTATACCACATCCTCCCTCTTTGAGACCAAACAGAGCATGGTATTTAAAAGATGTATCAAATTAGATTATTTCTGACCTACACATCAAGTCACACCCTCTCCTCCACCTCCTTATCTCCATAAAATCAAATTGCTGCATTAAAAATCTTAGTCGGCAGAAATATCGCAATTGTGTTATTGAAAAAACCATCACCTCCTTATATGGAAAAAGGCCAGTTGGGGTGCTCTCCCTTCTCTTTTTCCAAGCAAGCAGATCGCAGTATTTATGTTACTTGCGAGATACATAGCAAAAATTACGTACGCTTCACCTGAAAGTCAAAGTTACGCATCTTTTCATTGAAAGTCAATAAATCGAGTCCATGGTCAAAGATATGCATTCGATACACATACGCAGATATCTCTGTATTTAATATGACAAAATCCATACTCCTTAAACACGTGTGGTATCTCTCTCTCTCTCTTCCCAGTTTTCTGTCTCTCTCTTACAAGGTAACCCAGAAGATGTTTGTTTTATCCAAACCAAATCATTTTACGAAAAATTTGTTTTCTTTCCATCGTATGAGTTTTTCAAATAGGTTTTTGGATGAATATCAGCTTTTCTGTGGTTCTCTGCTGCAGACACCTCCTGTTCCAGGTCGTAACATGTGACCTAACAGCAGATACATTTTTTTGTTAGTCTCCTGGACTCCTCGTATTTTCAGTATCTCGATAGACCAGTTGGAGTCTAACCTTTTTCTAAAACAACCTTGTGTTTACTAATTATAACAAAATCACTGACTTTGAATTTAGCTTTTCGTTGATCTATTACCTTTACCTTACTGTACACAGTAGACAAAAGGCTCTTAACTTTCATATCAACAGGTGTCGTATTGATTGTGTGATTGTACTGACTTACTAGATATTGTTCCATACCAAAACGTTTGAAATAACCATGAGTGGAGATATGTTAAAATGTCTTTCCTTTAAGATTTCTGTTGAATCGTTCCAAAAAAAAAAAAAAAAAAAAAAGTTCTAATGTGTGTGGAATCTTATGGGACTTAACTGCTAAGGTCAACAGTCCCTAAGCTTACACACTACTTAACCTAAATTATCCTAAGGACAAACGCACACACCCATGCCCGAGGGAGGACTCGAACCTCCACCGGGACCAGCCGCACAGTCCTTAACTGCAGCGCCTGAGACCGCTCGGCTAATCCCGCGCTGCGAATCGTTCCACAACTGAAGCTTTGAAGTTGGAAAACGATAAGTAATAATTAACCTTGTGTTTTTCCATCAGCTCCTTGACATGAACAATGTAAGATTCTTTAACATACGTCTGTTTGTAAATGATTTGCAATACTACGACTCTTTCTGGATATGTTTCTTATTACATCTACAACCTCAGTGCCAGTCTTTGTATTTAGAGCGGCAACCCAGGCGTATTTGGGACAATATCAATTACTGTTAATAAATATCTATACCCTGCATTGTCTTTGGATTATTCAGCTAGGTCAGTGTAATCGGCCTGATGGATATCATCAGTTCCTTTCCTCTTAACCGCTCTCCTCAGGTAAACTTTGCCTGTTGAACGATGCAGTTCTTCAGCTAGTCCATCTTTAATACTGTTTGCTATGTCATTCAGTAACAAGAGCAGCCTTTCACTTCAGAATGGCGTATAAACAATGGATTGCTTCTTTATACAGGGTGATTTTTTCCACAGTGTACAAACTCCAGGGGTTGAACGATGAGGGGATACGGAACAAAAAAGATCCGACGAACTTATGTCCGGGAATGCATGGTTTCCATGCTGAAACCATTTATTCAGTCATACTTTGTTACGCAGACTGCGGTCTAATACGCGATGTACCATGCAGCCACAGTTACAGTATGCATGGTTGCCTCCCACAGGATGGTACTGCTCCTCATACCTCATGCCCTAGCACCCTCTCCCACCTTAGGTAATGTTGTATCTGATTCGCATCTCTTGCTGACTCACCTTGTGGTGTATATGATACAGCGTTGTGCACAGTGGCTCCGTATTCGAATCGAGAGGTTGCGACATGCTGTTTACTTAACCTAAAGGCAAATGGCAACGGGCAGTGGGTAGCAAGGTTGTATCAGGAGACCTATCCCAGCCGAAAACAACCACAGCATTCAACGTTTGCAACACTGTTTCGCCGTTTGTCTGAGACATGGTTGTTTCAGAAAATAGGAAATCATGAAGGACGTACCCCAATGTTCAGACACCAGACTTGGAGGAAACTGTGACTGACATTGTAGAGGGCGACCGTCGTGTCAGTAGCAGGCAATTGGCCAACCAGTACAGGGTAACCGAGAACATTCTCCATGAGAGTTGTTACTACTCTTATCACTTACAGCGTGTGCAGGGCTTACTAGCGTAGTCTTTCCACATCGGAATTTGTTTTTTCACTAGTTTCATCACCAGGTGACCACGATTGCAGGACTTGTGTTACTCACCCAATTCACAGATGAGGCCACCTTTGCGCAGAGTGGTACCTTCAGCTTTCATAGCTGTCATCTGTGGGATAGTATGCAGAACCCCGTGGTATGGTGACAGTGAATCGTCAGCATCTGTTCCGCCGTAATGTGTGGGCCGGGATAATTGACGACAGTGTATTGGGACCAATCGTCCTTCCACGTCGCCTCGCAGGTAGTTGAAACAAATAAATACTGGTGTGGATTGCACCACGATTAATTTATAAAGAAGAAAGTCTCCTGCGGTTGTCTCTATAACACTGCAGCCACGAGAAGAAGAAACTGGGTGTGATAAGCATTTCTTAGTTTCATCACGCCTTGAGTAATACACACACAGCCCATTTGACAGTTCAGAGGTGTCACTAAACCCACCCAAAGATGTAAACAACCATGCAGCGCTTTTAGACGGAGTGGGTCCAACAGCCGAACAGTTCCAGTCATTCCAACAGGCAGGAGGTGTTGTCTATAGTTCAAACGTGCGCAGGTTCGATCGCTTCCGCATTGTTACGTTGTGCCAGGATGTGCTTTCAACAAGAGAAATGTCCAGGCGTCTCGGAGTGAACCAAAGCGATGTTGTTCGGACATGGAGGAGATACAGAGACACAGGAAATGTCGATGACATGCCTCGCTCAGGCCTCCCAAGGGCTAATATTGCAGTGGATGACCACTACCTCTAGATTACGGCTCGGAGGAACCCTGACAGCAACGCCACCATGTTGAAAAATGTTTTTCGTGCAGTCACAGGACATTGTGTTACGACTGAATCCTGTGCCGCTGGTCCCGGCGGATGTTCGAGTCCTCCCTCTGGCATGGGTGTGAGTGTGTTTGTCCTTAGCATAATTTCGGTTAATTAGTGTGTAAACTTAGGGACTGATGACCTTAGCAGTTAAGTCCCATAAGATTTCACACACATTTGAACATTTTGAGCGACTCAAACGGTGCGCAATAGGCTGCATGCTGCGCAACTTCACTTCCGACGTCCATGGCGATGTCCATCTCTGGAACCATGACACCATGCAGTGCGGTGAAGATGGGCCCAACAACACGCCGAATGAACCGCTCAGGATTGGCATCACGTTCACTTCACCGATGAGTGTCGCATATGTATTCAACCAGACAATCGTCGGAGACGTGTTTGCAGGCAACCATGTCAGGCTGAACGCCTTAGACACTCGGTCCACCGAGTGCAGCAGGGTGGGGGTTCCCTGCAGTTTTGGGGTGGCATTATGTGGGGCCGAAGTACGCCGCTGGTGGTCATGTTCCGACTGTACGATACGTGAATGCCATCCTCCGACCGATAATGCAACCAGTTTGGCAGCATATTGGCGAGTCATTCGTCTTCATGGATGACAATTCGATCCCCCATCGTGCACATTTTGTGAATAACTACCTTCAGGATAACGACATCGCTCGACTAGAGAGGCCGGCATGTTCTCCAGTCATGAACCCTATCGAACATGCCTGGGATAGATTGAAAAGGGCTGTTTATGGACGACGTGACCTACCTAGCATTCTGAGGGATCTACGCCGAATCGCCGTTGAGGAGTGAGACAATCTGGACTAACAGTACCTTGATGAGTTTGTGGCTAGTATGCCCCGACGAATACAGGCATGCATCAATGCAAGAGGACGTGCTACTGGGTACTAGAGGTACCGGTGTGTACAGCAATCTGTACCTCCACCTCTGAAGGTCTCGCTGTATGGTGGTACAACATGCAATGTGTGGTTTTCATGAGCAAAAAGATGGGCGGAAATGTTGTTCATGTTGATCTCTATTCCACTTTTCTGTACGGGTTCCGCAACTCTCGGAACCGAGGTGATGCAAAACTTTTTTTGATGTGTGTACTTCGTGCACCACTCCGCATCCTCTGTAATAGTTCCTTCGGAACAAATGGAATGTCTGTGGGGCAGAATCCTTGGAAGTAAAACAAGACATCGTTGGAAAAAATGAAAATACAGTAATGAGCGAACTCACACAAAATCAAACTGTCCTCCTAAGCATAAGAGAAGTATTTTCGCTCCCTTCCCTGGAGGAACTAAAATCCATGGAGAAGAAATAAAAACTTAGAGGTTCGCCGATGACATTGTAATTCTGTCAGAGACAGCAAAGGACTTGGAAGAGCAGTTGAACGGAATGGACAGTGTATTGAAAGAAGGATATAAGATGAACATCAACAAAAGCAAAACGAGGATAATGGAATGTAGTCGAATTAAGTCGGGTGATGCTGAGGGAATTAGATTATGAAATGAGACACTTAAAGTAGTAAAGGAGTTTTGCTATTTGGGGAGCAAAATAACTGATGATGGTCGAAGTAGAGAGGATATAAAATGTAGACTGGCAATGAGAAGGAAAGCGTTTCTGAAGAAGAGGAATTTGTTAACATCGAGTATTGATTTAAGTGTCAGGAAGTCGTTTCTGAAAGTATTTGTATGGAGTGTAGCCATGTATGGAAGTGAAACATAGACGATAAATAGTTTAGACAAGAAGAGAATAGAAGCTCTCGAAATGTGGTGCTACGAAGAATGATGAAGATTAGATGGGCAGATCACATAACTAATGAGGAGGTATTGAATAGAATTGGGAGAAGAGAATTCTGTGGCACAACTTGACTAGAAGAAGGGATCGGTTGGTAGGACATGTTCTGAGGCATCAAGGGATCACCAGTTTAGTACTGGAGGGCAGCGTGAAGGGTAAAAATCGTAGAGGGAGACCAAGAGATGAATACACTAAACAGATTCAGAAGGATGTAGGCTGCAGTAGGTACTTGGAGATGAAGAAGCTTGCACAGGATAGAGTAGCATGGAGAGCTGCATCACACCAGTCTCAGGACTGATGACCACAACAACAACAAAAACTTCAGCATATACTGGGAACCAGATAGCACCAAGGCGTAAGAGTTGCAACTGACTTGTCTTACGGTTTGAAAGGGCATAACATTACCTATGACTACTCTTTCGCCTCCTGTGAGCTATGACAAATGTAGATGAAGAGAAATATGACAATGATAGGACCTATGCGAAAAAAACAAGCGTTTCATTCCACCAGAACTGTTGCAGACTAGAGGTATTACTAAACGCACATTAATATTTGCTTCACAAAGGACTCAACGCTTGCACACTACATACCAAGGAAAAGCAAAAGTGTTATTCTGCAAAGCAGGCTACACCACGATACAAAAGTCAGTGGTGGCACCACAAGAAAACCTCATATTATTTTAGATTCCACCGCTGTGAAAGGAACTATGGACACACTAGGGAAAATGGTAGTGAATTATGCAGTAAAGAGGAGGAAAAACTTATGGCCTGTTGTTGTGTCCTCAGATACCATCGATATACCTGCATACAACTTTTTCTTATTACTCTAGGCAACTTAACCCCAATGGAAAGGAAACACCCTACATCGAAGAAGACTGTTCATAGAAACTGTTGGTTAGTAGCTAACTGGTCAGGAAGTGAAGAAAGTAGCACACCTTCCAAGAGGAAATGCTGTAAGAGAGAGAAGAACATCGTTTGAATCTCCAACCTCCACTTCGGAGGAAACTGACCCTAGAAGCAAGAAGAGGGGCAGAGGTCATCCGTATGGATAGACTAATAACTTAAAATCACTGAATTGCGCTAAAAATTACTTGCGAGATACATCTTACATATACATGACAAGATGACTAGTAAAAGTTAGGCATAGGGCAGTAAAATTAACACTCACATCTTTGTAATATTCTATTATTGTATTGCCGTACTGTTCTAACATGCAGTTTGAGTGATTCGTATAGTAAGGTGTTTAACTTATAGCTTTATTTATTATTTCAATATACAAATGTGTAAAAGTATACCATCCTGTAACAGGAAATGATTGGGTTTTTTGACCAAAACCGCAGAAGGGTTAAGTTATTCGTAATTGTAATCCATAAGTTGTTAGCTGAATTCACAGCCTTCAGATTTGTGTCTTTTATCTTGTAACCGAAATTTAGCGGACCCCTTCCTTACTCACGTGGACGACTTCAGACTTTTCGTTGCTTAGAGTGAATTAACACTT
The DNA here is from genome assembly GCF_023898315.1 of Schistocerca nitens. Classification (NCBI taxonomy): domain Eukaryota; kingdom Metazoa; phylum Arthropoda; class Insecta; order Orthoptera; family Acrididae; genus Schistocerca; species Schistocerca nitens. The sequence goes on along the minus strand of NC_064616.1, from coordinate 428,780,007 downwards.
TTAGTACCATACATATATCTTTTATAAGTCATTTTACAACTGGTTTAGGTCATCTGATGACTTTACAAGACGATAAATGGCAGCATCACCTATATCAATCTAAGAGGACTGTTCAGAGTGTCTCCTAAATTGTTTATATAGACGAGGAACAGCAGAGGGCCTGTAACTCTTCTTTGGCGACCGTCAGATGATACTTGCATTTAACTCTGTTGGCTATTTTTGAATAAATCATTTCTTCGCGGTAAAAAAGTAACACAGTTTATGTTTCAAAATCAAACTGGTAATCGAAATTAGTGATATGGGTCTACAGTTCAGTGAATTTCTCCTATTTCCTTTCTTGGATGTCGATGTGACACGTGCAACTTTCCACTCCTTACGTACGAATCTTCCGACGAGTGAGGGGTAGTATAAGACTGGTAAGTATAGAACTATTGTATGATCATACTCCGAAAAGAACCTGACTGGTACACAATTAGGACCAGAGGCCTAGCCTTTAGTAAGTGATTTAAACTGCTTCGTTACGCTGTGTATATCTACGCCAAAGCTACGTATGTTGTTCTTGATTTGAACTGTGGAATATTTACTTCGTCTTCTAAGGTGAAGCAATTGCGGAAAACCATTATAATAATTCTAGTGGCACTGTTATCAGTAACATTTCGTTAGCTATAGAACAGTGAAGGTAATCAATATGTCTTGCCGCTTGTATGCTTCACGTTCGACCAGAATATCTTTGTGATACACGCGATATTTACGATACTGCATTGTCTGTGTCGTTCAGAAGTACGATGCACAAAGGAGCAGCCACAGTGGCGACTACAGTCGTTAAGAACTACATGAAATGTACTCGCAGACGTGAACATAGACAACCATCAGATGTGTAATGAAATGTCGATAATGAAAATCTGTATCGTCCCGGGACTCGAAACCGGATTTTTCGTTTATCGGGGGGGTAGCCTTACTATTAGGCTATCCGAGCACGCTCCACGGCCAGATATAAACATCCATATATCATCAAACATGTGTCAACAACTGGCACGTGTACATCCGTTATGTATACTGAAGACCCAAAGAAACGGGTACACCTGCCTAATATTGTGTAGTGCCCCCGCGAACACGCAAAAGTTCCGCAACACGACATGGCATGGACTCGACTACTGTCTGAAGTAGTGCTGGGGGGAACTGACGCTGTCCATAAATCCATAAGAGAACGAGGTTGTGGAAATCTCTTCTGAACAGCACGTTGCAAGGCACCGCAGATGTCCTCGATAATGTTCATGTCAGGGGAGTTTGGTGACCGGCGGAAGTGCTTAAACTCAGAAGAGTGTTCCTGGAGCCACTGAGTAGCACTTCTGGACGTGGATGGTGTCCCATTGTCCTGCTGGAGCTGCCCAAGTTCGTCGTAATGCACAATGGACATGAATGGATGCAGGTGATCAGACAGGATGTTTACGTACGTTTTATGCATACCAGTGACATTAACCATGTATTTCCGCACATCTAGTGGGCAGATTGATCAAGGATCTACTTTTAGCCCTCTCTTCACAGCTAAGTTGCCAATGCGCTCTAAAATGTTCATATGTATTTTCCGCAATCAACTATAGTGTTGTAGCCAAATCCTCCTCAAAATTTGTGATGTTGAAACACTCAACTCAACCAAACGGCAATCGAAATGGCCAGAAACCATTCTAGGTGCGAAGAGCGAACGTGTTATGACGAGATATTTATTGCGATGTAACACATAAAATTCATATTTTCGTAATACACAAGGATAATTTCATAATATAACATATTTACACGCAAAACGCTCAAAGACAGTGCCCACACGAAACAGAGACGAAACAAAGCCATAAAATGGTGCAACACTGAGAAATGAAAAGTCTATACATTGAAAATATAATAATTTAATTTATCAAAACATGTAACAAATTTGAGAATAAACACACACACACACACACAGGAGAGCGCGCGTGCACACATGCACACAAAGGCAAGTACAGTTTCAAAAGTCTGATTGTGAAGCAAAATTCGAATTTTACATCAAAATAAAACTTTACTACTTCTGAAGATATATATGGCTCTAAATAAAAACTGTATTATCGTCGTAAGTTAATTGTTTCGTGACACGTATGACTTGCCTATTGGCACTACTGACTTAATTTATGTGTTAAGCAGCTCTCATGAATGTTCATAGTTTGATATTTGTACAACCCTTCGTATGCACAATGAATTTTCTGATTAAATAATTCCATATCTAATTGGTCTGTATTACGTATTATAATATAAATGGTTGCTTATTTGCACTACCAAAATAGATTACAGTTTAGTAAACGAACATAATTAGATCTTTGTACGAGGTATTCAACAAAGAAAAGTACATAAAAATTGGTTGTAACACACTGCGAAACATATATGGTCAGTACTGCAGGTCCAATTTACAGCTTAATGTGTACATATAGAGGAAAACCACTAAGGTAATCAATGTCATTCCCACATTGTTCGTACTGACAACATCTTATGCTGCCAAAAAGCAATTTCAGATAGTTCACCATTCATCCATAACGCTTGGGATACATTTAATATAACAATATGATCAAATTCCCCAGCAGCATCAAATGATTCTCTTGCTGTGTCAACCAGGGACTGTCCGCACAAGTAACAGAAACCTCTGGAAGTGTGAAGCTGTTGAAAGAAGTTTCCAAGTAATATTTCTTATATTTGTGTTAGGGGCATTAGGCCATGGTACAAGGCGTAATTCTGTGCCCGAGGTTTCGTCATCTAATGACGGAGCAATCATCAGAGGCCTTAACGACTCAGAAAGCTGTTACAGACTCAAATAAGTTCAGCAAGTAGAACTGTTCATATGTATCCAGGCAACTGTAGTTTCGTGTCATAATCAAATTGCTGGTTAATAGCGTGGAATGTCGCCAGCGAATTGTATGGAGGTTGTTGTGTGGAAGAGTAGGCGCTACACTAAAGTCTACAACATAACTATTTTAAACCCTTCTTCCTTTCTGTTGAAACTGTTCTTGTGATGCCGCGAGAAGTGGCACCATGTCTCTGATTGCGCTGCCCCTTTCCCCGGAGATTCGAGTCCTCCCTTGGGCATGGGTGTGTGTGTTAGTTAGTTTAAGTAGTGAGTGTGTCTAGAGACCGATGACATCAGCAGTTTGGTCCTTAGCAATCCACACATTTGAACATTTTTGCTTTTGTGATTTTGTGTTTCTATGACCCCTCCATACACCACAGCTATAGAAATATGCAAACATCAGAAGTATCGCATTTACCGGTCGTGGGACCCAAATAACATGATTAAACGCCTTGATTTACACAAGAAGAGTTTGCCGTTTCGAAGGCACATGGGAAAATATATCGCGTTTACTTATTTTTGGATGTGAGGTCCGCGAGTAATGCAAAACACCGTTTTTCTCAGTACCCAAACATGTTTCAGCGCAGCTGAGCCATCATCAGTGGGTTGTCGTTTTTTATTTATTCTACAATGTGAACATTTTTGTTAAATGATTATAAAACTATGTGCATTTTTAGTTCAAACAACAGACGTTTCTTTTTGTAAATACCGTTACATTTGAGGTGCATGAAGTTTCTGGATCACTTTTGTGTTAATTACTACAGGTAGGTTGTCATCTGCAACCAAACGATGTTGACGAGAAAGGTTTTTGCTGGGAGTTAACCTATCTTCTAGAATGTAATTTACTTCTTCGAAATGTTTTCGCGCCTATTTTCATTTTTACTTACGCTTTCGTGCGGCCAGCACTTTCATTCTCCGCATCATGTTGAGGTATGGTGGTGTACACGTAATTATAACAAGTATTTTCCACAAATCACGTAGTAAACCACTTTTCACTTCACCAGAACACAGTGTGATTGTGGTTTGTTATGTGTCCCAGCCCAGTCAGTGTTCATTTGTTCGCCAGAGAGTTTGGCGCCAAATTTGAATTTTGTTTGCATTTTGTCTTTGTGTGTGTTTTCTGTGTGCTTCTTTGCTGTGTGTGTTGTCTTTTATATGGTATTCCTTTTGTGTGTAAATGGTGCGTCTTTGCAGATTTTAGTGTATCTACTTTGTGTGTGTGTGTGTGTGTGTGTGTGTGTGTGTGTGTGTGTGTGTGTGTGTGTATGTACGTGCCTGTGCGTGTGAATGTGAGTGTGTGTAGAATTTATCTATTTGTGCTGTTTTTATTTGTAAAGTTCCTTTAATGTGTTAAATAGTGTGCCCTTGCAGACTGTAGTGTATTCGTTTAAGACCTATTTTCCTTCTGCTATTGCCTTATGTATATGGAAGTTTTTCTCAATGGTCAGTATGCTGCATAGGCTGCGGCTGGGTTTTAGTATTCTTAAGTCTGTTTCTGTTGTGGTTGGGTGGTGATTGTTGACTAAAAGGTGGTCAGCAAATGTACTATGGGAGCTATTGCTTTTTAAAGCTCTGAAATGTTCTGAATATCTTGTTTTGAAGATTCTGCGTGTTTGTCCTATGTACACTGACTGGCAAGTGTTGCATATGATTTCATATATTCCTGATCTGTTAAATTTATCCATGGGTGTTTCTTGTGTTCTGATCTTTTTCTGTGTTGTGTCCTCCGTCCTGTATCTTATTTGAAGCCCCTGTTTCTTTAATATGTTGCCTATTCTGTGACCAGGTTTGTTGTTTTTTGGTTATTATGTGCTATTTCATTTTGTGTTTGTGTTGGTGCTCTGTTGTGTCTTGTGTATGGTCATTGTTTGTGTTTTGTGTTGTTCTGTTCTGGGTGAGTGAGGATTTGTGTGTGTGTGTGTGGTGTGTTCATTTTTGTACTGTTTGCAAATTTTTTGATTTAACTTGTCTACCATATGGGTAGTATAACCATTCTCTATTGCTGTTTGTTTTATTGTGTTTAGTTCTTGTGTGTAATCTGTTTGTTCATGGGTGTTCTGTTTAATCTGTGGAGCATGAATCTGAAGTTTGCATGTCTATGTGTCAATGGGTGGTTTGATAGATTGTGAATTGTGGTGCTTGTGGTTATCGGTTTCGTGAATATTGTGAAGTTGTGTGTGTTGTTTGTTGTATGGTGAAATCTAGAAAGTGCAGTGTGTTGTTAGTTTGTGTTTCTAATGTGAAGCTAATTTTGGGTGCAAGTTGTTTATTTCATTGTGTAGCTGTTCTATGTGTATATGTAGTTCATCAATCAGGCATATTATGTCATCGACATAACGGTACCAGTATATTGCTTTGTTGTTCTTTAGTTCTATTATGTGTCTGAAGATCATGTTCTCCAGGTTGTTCATGAGTATGTCAGCTAGGACGCCACTGATTGGTGATCCCGTTGGCAGTCCTTCGTGTTGAGAATAAAATTATTTGTTGGATACCGAATAATTTTGTGATCTTATGGTCTTGAGTATGTTTGTTATTTCATTGATGTGTGTGTCTGGCATGTTTCCTTGTTGTTTTAATCTTTGCGTGATGATGTTGATTGTTTCATTTATTAGAATGCAAGTGTACATTGATGTGACGTCGAATGACATGAGGGTTGCTGTGTCCGGTATATGAATGTTCTTCATTCTGTCTATTAACTCCTTTGAGTTTTCCAGATTCCTGTTGTTATCAAACGCCTACAGATTTTTCAATAGTGTGTGTGTTTGTTGGGCTAGGTGGTAGGACGGAACATTTCCAAAGTTAATGACGAGTCTTAATGGGATATTATCCTTGTGAACCTTTGGTAGGGCATTTAGGGTGGGTGCTTTAGGATTTTTCTGTGTCATCCTCTTTACCTGGCCTTTTGAGAATGTATTATTGATGTTTGTCAGTGTCTGTTGAATGTTTTTCTGGTATCTTGCTGTTGGGTCGCAGATCAGTTTTATGATGTCGTTGACTTTGAGAAAATCTAGTGTTTTCTCTATGTATTCCGTTTCATCCATGATTATAGTAATATTCCCCTTGTCTGCTCTTGTTACTATGGCATTGTTCTGTTTTAATTTTTGTTTAAGTTGGCTGGCTGTGATTTCCTCTGATGTTTTATGATTAGAAATAATTGTGGATTTGTGTGTTCTGATTATCTGTGTTAGTTCTGCAGCTACTAACTCCCTTGTCAAGTTGAAAGTTGTCGTCTGAAACTTCGTTAAGGTGTTCCTGTACTTTTGGTAGAGCTTGCTGGGGAATGCCTGGCTGGGCGAAGAAATATCCATCATTTTGATTTGCAGCTCCTTGTATTGGTCGTGTTTGCAGTTAAAATTGTTGGATGTGAGGTCCGCCAGTTACGCAAAACACCGTTTTTCCCAGTACCCAAACATGTTTCGGCACCACTGTGCCATCATCGGTGGGTTTTCGTTTTTATTTATTCTGCAATGTGAACATTTTTGTTAAATGATTATAATATTATGTGCATTTTTAGTTCAAACAACAGATCGTTTCTCTTTGTAAATACCTTTAAATTTGGTGTGCATAAATTTTCTGAATCACTATTGCGTTAATTACTACAGGTAGCTTGTCATCTGCAACCAAACGATGTTAATGAGAAAGTTTTTGGCTGAGAGTTAACCTATCTTCTAGAATTGTAACTAAGTTTTTCGCGATGTTTTCGCTCCTATTTTCGTTTTCACTTACGTTTCCGTGTGGCAAGCACTTCCATTCTTCGCATCATGCTGGGGTGTTGTGATGCACACGAAACTATAAAAAGTATTTTCCACAAATAACATACCGAAACACTACAAAATACTTGTTATAGCTACGTGTGCATCACAAAACCTCAGCATGATGCGGAGAATGGAAGTTCTTGCCACACGGAAACGTAAGTAAAAACGAAAATAGGCGCGAAAACATCGCGAATACCTAAATTACATTCTAGAAGGTACGTTAACTCCCATTAAAAAACTGTCTCATCAGCATCGTTTGGTTGCAGATGACAAGCTACCTGTAGTAATTAACACAAAAGTGATCCAGAAAATTCATGTACACCAAATGTAAAGGTATTTACAAAATGAAACGATCTGTTGTTTGAACTAAAAATGCACATAATTTTATAATCATTTAACAAAAATGTTCACACTGCAGAGTAAATAAAAACGACAACCCACTGAAGATGGCACAGTGGTACCGAAACATGTATGGGTACAGAGGAAAACGGTGTTTTGCGTAACTGGTGGACCTCACATACAACAATTTTAAGTTGCAAACACGGCCAATACAAGGAGCTGCTAATTAAAATTATGGATAGCGCGTTTACTTAGTTCCCTTACCTTCCTACTGCGATGCAGAGGTGCCTCAAAAACTCCGAATATTCTGAAAATAAAGAGCAACTTCATTTTGGTAACCGTCCACTGAATCTATGCCAGCATAGTGAACGATGCTTAGTGAACGCATCCATCACGTGCGACACGACCCGGCTGCTTTGAAGAGCAAGTTTAATTAGCTACACATTTTCCTAGGTAATAAGTTGTGTTGTGATATTAGGGATAATATCGATAGTTTATGGTACTGAACCTTGAATGTAGATTCTACGGAATCAGCTAACACACTGAAGGAGAAATTTGGTAGATGACAGAAGAGAGGAGTAACCTTCTGACATTTAGAGATAAGTCACACTATTATTATTATGCATGGCAGGGTAGAGTGTGCTTGCCAAAAGTGGAAACTACATGGTAGCACTTTATAGCATACCCACGGAAGACATTTTCACTAAAATCGAAGCTATAACCCGTTCTTTTACCTAAACCAGCTGCAGAAGAAATATGCATAGAATAAACCAAGATATTGCTTAGTAGCCAGCCACCCAGCAATAACTTCACGAAAGGTGTGATTAAAGTTCTCAGAGATATCATTTCTGACAGAGTCATTTTAATTCTTCCAGGAGATAAAGGCAGTGATTCAGTGTTAATGAAGAAAGAACATAACCACAATAAAATTCGAGACTAATTAGAACCAGAAGCATACAGAATATAGAAGGGAGATGCCGCAGCTTTTTTTCTCGGGATAAAGAATAAGCTAATAAAGGCATCTCCGATTTCACCTACTCACAACCACGGTCTCATCAAATAACAAGCTGCGCCACCAAGATAATGAGGTTTACCACAAATTAACGAACAGGGCATTCCTTTGAGGTAAAATGTAAGCGCCAGTGATTATCTGACCTATAGAACTGCTAAACACTTAGCCATTCTCCTACAGCCATTTATCATTATATTAAAGATTCTGTCATTCTAAGGAAAAACTTAAATCCTACAGGGTGAGTCCATGAGCTATTATGGTCAGTTTGGATGCTGTATAACTGTTTAGTATGGTTCCTTTCCATTAGGTGATGTTACAATTCGAAAGTATGTTCGCAAAGGATATGCTGGATCTATTTTAACAGTGTCTCACGTCAACTTATTTTCGAAATGGACAACAAATTCTATGAGTAAACTGATGTTATGGTTATGTGGAACCCATTCAGCGAAATTGTAGCTAATTTTTGTACTGAAAAATTTGCAGTAAGAACCCTTCAGATAGCGGAGTAGAAACGCTCATTTTGCTGTCACTACATCAGCAGAGGGTACAGAAAACAAGGTTTTGACACAGTGTTAAAAACAACAAGAATCATTCATGAACATTTAAAAACTGCAGAGGACGTATACCTCCCGCTACATATAGCCGGAGTATATAAGATCCCTTGCACTTGCCGCCAACTGTACACAGGAACTTCAAGAACATAACAACTGCCTTACAGGAACATAAGGGCAACTGTCACCTGGACAAGACGGATAAATCAACACAAGAAGATCCTGCACTAGGACTTGGAAACCAACAAATTCGTTTCTCTGGCACTAAGGCTTTAACTAAATATAATAATTACTGTGGTGCAATGTAATGAGAGGCTACAGAAGTACAAAAGTACAACACCAATTTCAACAGAAAAAAGCAGGTTTGAAATTAGGTAAGTTGGGGGCCTTAGTGTTAAATAAAACAAATAGCACCTACTCTTCCCCACAACGAGCTCCATAGCAAACGTTGGCACAACTCTATGATCTTAGGCAGCGACCGTTACCTGGATACATTTAAAGAGGTCGGCTTTCTGTGCTTGTTCGAATTTTGTTACTTTCTGGGTCACTAAGGCGTTTGATAATATCTCCAGTATTTGAAGATGAAACATCAGTCAGAGAATTACACCAATATTTAATGCCCGTAACACAAATACCAACAATATCGGAAATAGGCCTACTAGTCTCGAAAGCCTGCATTCTATGTTTCCTGTTATCATCATCTTACCCAGTTCATTTAGAAACTTGGCTAGAATCCAGCTCAATGGAGTAGGTTCATATTATTCATCAAAGTACTTACGTTCTATATGTAATTTTTCAACGAAATATCATATTTAACAGTAGTAATGTACAGTCACACAGATAAAAAATGAGGTATGAACTTTATATTGCAGTACAAATCGTTTGGCATTGCTTGCTGATAATGCTAAATCATGTGGTCACACATCAGAAACTACATGACACTTCGATGAAATTGATACTGAACAGCAGTATAGATAAGAAACTAGTATTGCTATGCCTTTAAATTCACTCGAATGTTATGGCAGCTCCATGCCAGTGTATCAGTTTTATCAAGCAGTAGAATCTGATTTTCTCCTTCTGCTGATAATGCTAAAATGTGCAAACCGTAACCAGATGCTCCACGTTACAATGAAAATGTAACATATTACCCTCCATGTTATGGAAAAACTGTGACCCTTGTCACAGTGAAACTGTAACAAATTTCCCTTCGTCTTACAGCAAAGCTGCAACAAATTAACCCTTGTTACAGCAAAACTTCTATAACTTACCTTCATTCTTACTACAAAACTATAAGAACTTGTGCCATAGTAGAGTGGAATTGTAACAAGTTTCCCTTCATGTTAGAGCAAAACTGTAACATTTGCCCCATGCTACAGTGAAGCTGTAAGAAGATGCCCCCATTGTACAATGAAACTGTAACATGTAGCCTTCCATGTTACAGTAAATCGCAAGAAGTTGCCCCACGTTACAGTGAAATTGTAACAAACTGTGCTCCCCACCTCCACGTTACAGCAAAAATGTAAAATGCTTGCAGTGAAACTGTAACATACTACACACCATGTTACAGCAAAGCTGTGCCCCTAATCACAGTGAAACTATTACAAGTTGCTCTCAATGTTATTGTAAAACTGTAACATGTAGCACTGTATTACAGCATAACTGTAACAAGTTACCCTTCACGTCACAGGAATATTGTAAAATATAGCCCTATATTACAGCGCAACCATAACACCCTCCATGTGACAGTGAAACTGTAACATGTTTCGCTCCTTCTTACAGCGAACTGTATTAGGTGCCCCATATTCTTAAGACACTGTAATAAGTTGCCTTCCATATTTCTTCAAACTACAACTACCTGCCCCATGTTACAGTGAAACATTATAGTAAAACTCTAACAATCTACGCCATATAACAGCAAAATTGTACTAAGATCCTCTCTGTGTTACAGTAAACTACAAGTACATGCTACATGTTACAGCAAAACTGTCACACTTTGCTATCCGTATTTCAGCAAAACTGTAACAAGTTGCACCATGCTATAGGCAAGCTGTAACAATTTGTCCTTGATATTACTGTAGAACCGTAATAAATTAGCCATATCAAATAAAAAATATAACAAGTTAACCTATACATTTCTGCAAAAAGTTTTATTGTGACATTTGGTGTTTTGTTAGTTTTTCTGTAAAATGGTTGGCAACTTGTTACAGTTTTACTGAAACATGGGCCACTTTTTTCAGTTTTGCTGTGTGAAACTTCAATGTAGTATTTTCTTCCTCAAATAGACCAGCCTGAACTGTTCTATGGGTTTTTTAGCTTTGGTGCTAGTGGGGGCCATTCTGCCATTTGAATGTTCCATAAGCTTTTCGCTATTAGGCTACGTATTTGCTGTTATGCTCATGTACGTAGACGGCCTGTTAGATGAACAACTTTCTATGGTACAGGCTACATACAGGGTCTGATGAGCTGCTTTGAATTGTGGTGTTGTAGCTTTTATGTGCTTATTAAGCGTGTAAATTGCATATGTTCGTGGTTGTCCGTGAAATACAGCGAGAATCATCAAATTCTGTATGGTGATATACGCTGGCGCCTGCTTCTCCCACGTTTATTTTAACATTCCTTACTCTACTATCAGCTTCAAAAAATTTTATTCTTATTCGTTTCCGCCCTCAAACTTATAGAACTGCACCAAATTCAGCTTAGGCCAGCTTTATGCGTTTGCACTCCATTTCAAATGGAATGTTATAAGAAAATACTCTTCATAAACTTAACCAGTGTAACTAATCGTGATTTACTTATTTCCCCATTGTAATGGTGAAAACTTGCATTGCCTTCCATTTTCATCAACACATCAAAGCACATTTGTTCGCCTCTTTATTTCCTATGCATTACATTTGTGAGGATTTCATGCTAAAATCGATTATCGTAGGGCAATTGGAACATATATTTCGCGAGAAATACTTGGCCAACTGGCAGAAGTGAAGCTGTCAGGACAGGTGGTGAGTAGGAGTCGCAGCTGATCACACACTGTAACCATTATGTTTCCCTATATAGCCAGCAAGCTACCGCAGTTATGTAAAAAGTGGAATCTCATTAGGGAGGATACCCACCGGGCCACTCATATTTAAACTTTCTTTGCCTTAAGTAAGTGTGTAAGACAAAAGAGCTCGATTATATCTTTCAGAAGCGACACTAGTTTTCGTTTTTCATACTTTCTTAGCCCGACTTCCTGCTCTGTCTGTAATGACCTCATTATCAACGGGACCTGTAACCCCGAACCATCCGTCATTATAAGGATATTCTGAGCACCACCTTTGATTACAGCTTTAAGTTTCCTTTACTGTTGTTCCATAATCCTCCTGAAATGTGAAAACATCATTAACGGTACACCTCATACCACTCTGTTTCGAGGTAAACCCTGGGTTACAACGTTTGATTAAAATGTTATCTCTACAAAGGCGAATTATTGCGTAATATTTGTTTTGTAACAAACTGCCTCCAAAAATCCTTAACTATTGCCAAAAGGAACTGTGAATAATGAGGTGATATACTGACGAAATTTACGACTTTTGTTACACTGTTACAGTAATAGAACCGAAGATATTCTCAACGAATCACTCGATTAATTTGTGTCTGTCCGTGTTCGTGTTCTGCAAGTGTATCATTCTATTTGTTTGCTAATGTTAGGATAAACGATTTATTTGTGATAGATACAATTAGTTTTATAATTCTTACGCACACTGCATTTCTGTCAACAACATTTACTTTTCTGTGGTGGACAGTGTTTAATTCAGCATGCTGAGATCTGTCTCTAATTAATGTGAGCCGGTAGCAGATTACTTGAAGCTACGTAACGATCTGTTTGTGTTTCGCCAATTAGGAAACATTTTCAATTAAGGTATAGTCTTTGAAGTATTAGCCTGAGACTATTTGCTAAGCATGACTGAAAAAGACATAGGATACTACCGAACTGCGTGTGAAGTTATATTTCCAAATTAATTTTAGGAGATTGATTTCCCTTGTGGACTCATACAGTCTCCACCCGAAGTAATAAGAAGCAAGCGGCAAAAACGATTAAGGGGGTTAACTTGTTTGCAAAGTGGCGGTACGGGAGTGGTTAATTAGCTACAAACAAACTCCTTTTAAGTTGGGCACTCGCCACCTTTCTTTGCAACAGTTGCCTTCAGTGTGAGAATGATTTCTTTTAAAACCAACAACAACACGCAGATAAACACCGAAAACTGTGTGTCGAACACGATAATTACTAATAGCAACAGATAGAATGCTAAAAAATAACTAAGTATCTTTCCTACACGGCACACAGTCGTACTAGTGAATAGTCTTCGATATCAATGTGTCCGTTACGGTCTCTTGGGTAACCACATTATTTCATATTAATGATATCTGTTTTAATTTTCCAGATACTGTTGTTTAAATAGGTGGTTATAAACTATTCGCGACTATTTTCGCAACGTACAATTAACGGAAGCGTCGATTCAAAGAGCGGGATCCGCTACCGAAACTTCTGAAATTTCGAAGCAGCCTTACGGAGATGTGCTACGGTCGCAGGTTCGAATCCTGCCTCGGGCATGGATGTGTGTGATGTCCTTAGGTTAGTTACGTTTAGGTAGTTCTAAGTTTAGGGGTCTGATGACCTCAGATGTTAAGTCCCATAGCGCTTAGAGTTATTTGAACCATTTTTTACGCAGATGATACTCTAATCCCAGTGCACTGTACCGGAATATTCTGCCAATTGACATGTAATAGTCAAATCAGTATGAGTTGTGGCCAGGTAGAACTCCGTCGTTAAATGATTACGCTCAACTTCACAAAATATGGGAGTCTGGTGCGTACCTAGCTTCCTCTAACTGGTGTAAACTTGTGAGATCGCTATTTCAACAACATTTCTCACACTAAGGAAAGTTCATCACGGCCGTTGAAATACATTCCAGATGAATCTTTTCAGGACTGTATGACGAAATGGAAAAAGTGATGGGCAAGTTTGTAAAGAGAGGAATCGTGTATTTAGAGATAGGAAAGGACTCGTAACGTTTTTTTCTATAGATATAATGAAGTCACTACTACTTTGTATGTGTCGTCATCTTCTTCGCATAACAGAATCGACTACCTATACTTCCAATCACCTAGATACACTTAAAATCATAAACATGTTGCACGAAAAAGGATACAGTGGACAGTTTCCACTCTAACAACGGTACCGTACGAACTCCCTCTCGCCGATTTAATTCATATTGACAGGGTGCGTAGAGATCGAAAATGACTTGAATATATTTGTACAGGAAGACCCAACTCTCAATCGTTTTCTTGGAAATCGAATATGAAAAATTTACGTCTGCCTATACGCTTTGTATGTCGCAAGTACACTCAAGGAGACGCAGCTGACCGAGAAGGCGGTTGCTCCCTGGATCGAATCGGGTTACCAATGCTTGTTATTGATTCCAAAGTTATTCTGCTGACATGTAGTATTAAAGCACTTCCTCCCAAATGTGCTCCTTTGCTGCAGCTTTGCGATGTTTATTTTTGATTTATAAAACGACTACACAAGTGCGCGTACCTCATCGAGCAGAGTAGAGAGATAGCTTTTAGAGAAGACTGCATAAAATTTCAACCAATCGTACACCATGAATAATCTGTACCAGTATTTGGAGAAATGCTTTGATGTGCGTGATACGCCCCTAAATTTTTTGATGACCGAGTACCAGTGATGATTAAAAACCAAGTTTTTCTTTGCAATACACACAATGAACAATCATGCACATGTAAAGATTCGGCGTTCATTACATGTTCTGTATGTCCCAATAACTATTATTTTCCGTGCTTCTACAATCTATATAATCGTGATTCGAGAAATTCTCCACAGGTTATATATTATACTGGCTAAAAATGTAAATACAATAATATAAGAAAATGAACATACTGATTTAATTGAAAATTCTCGTGTATCCAGTGAGACATTTTATTTTATTGGATAAATGATCAAAAATCTTTTTTGCGCCTTTCTGAAGCACTGGCACCTTTAACAGTGGGAAATAAAAGTCATTTTTCCTCTGGTGTTGTAGGTACTGACATCACTGTTCTCAAAATCATGATGGAATATTTATTACTGCTCGCTTGTATGCAATTAACACTTTCTTAGTTGTCTGTTACCCCAGAATGTTTTTCCTTAAGACATTATTGAATGAAAATATGGAAAATGCGCCAGGAGGTCAATCCGTATGTTCCCAAAATTAGCAATTAAGCTATGAGCAAAACTAGCTGAACTTCATTGTTTGAGAGCTCGGTATTATGTTTCTTCCAGTTCAAGTTTTCATCAGTATGTACACTCAGAAATTGCGAGCATTCCACCCCACTTACTGACTCCTGCTGATGAGCTATATTAATAGGTGATATAATGATATGTATTGTACAGAAATGAATGTAGTATTATTTTTCAAAACTTAGGGGTGTCTATTTTCTGGGAACCATTTAGTAATTTAATGGGCAACATCATTTACAATCTCTTCTGCTGCTCTGCCTCTAATGGGATTTGTTATAACAGCAGTATCGTCTGCAAAAAGCACAGACCTACTTGTTGAATGTTATATGCAATGAATAGGAGTGAACCTAGAATTGAACCCTGTTTGACTCTCTCCGTGATTTTTATTTCCCAGTCGTTCAAAATTCCTACCTTTTCGGCATTTTCTGAATTATTTAGCACAACCTTTTGCATTGTGATTGTTAAGCAGGTTCCAAACTAGCTGTGTAGCAAACCATCAGTTGCACATGATTTGAGTTCTTCAAAGACAGTAACATTACCTACACAAACAAACGCCTTGGTAAGATCACAAAAAAACATCAACTGGCAGTGTATTACTATATAAGGCTTGTACTATTTCATGAATGAATGTACAAATAGCATTCTAAGTTGAGCAATCTTTCTGGAGTACAGACTGTGACATGCTAAGTAAGTTGTATCTACATAAGTGTACTACTACTCTAGAGTACATTACATTTCCGAATAGTTTGGATGGTAGTCATTTAAGTCTGTCTTGTCACCTTTCTTATGAATTGGTTTAAAAGCTGTATATTGTAACCTGTCTGGAAAAGCCCTCTGCTCTAGTGATGCACTGCATGTGTAACTAAGGGCATTATTTATTAAGTTGGAAAAACTTTCCAGAATTGCGTTTGAAATTCCATCAATCCTACATGACATTCCGTTTTCTGGAATTTTTGTATTGGTATTAATTTCAGTGAAGTATGATGGTGCTACTTCAAGTTGTTTAAGGCTTTGTGGAATGAAATTTTTAATACAGTCTCATGGTTCCTTAACTGAAGCATTTAAATCTGTTGTTACTGCTACATTTAGAATGTTATTGTTAAAAGTACTGGAACTTGTAAATTATCAGTCACAACGTTGTCATTTCGTTTAATTGCTTTCGATTCGTGTACACTGGTTGGCTGCCCTGTCTCCCATTCAACAATATCGCATATAGTTTCAATCTTAATACCTATATTATATATTTTTGTTAATACAAGCATAGTACTAAACATTTTAAGGAATTAAATGACTTTCCTTAAACCACTATAGTATTTTTTATGCAATGAAAGTAATGTTGGATCTTTAGTTTCTCTGACCTTTACATAAAGTTCCCTCTTCATCTGACATGAGATTTGAATTCCTTTAGTTATCCACAGCTTATTTGTTCTTTTTTTTAATGGACCTTTTGCATAATTTTTTCGGAAAACAGTGTCCCAAGACTGACAAAAATTTACTATGGACTTAACTGAATTTGACATTAGTATCACTTTCTACATACAGGGTGACAATTTTAACAGTAGACATTGAAATATCTCGAAAACTACCCATCGGCTCAAAAAAACAGTTATAATCCCAATTTGTTCGTTTCGGAGGGGGACATGCAACGATACCACACTCGACCCACACCCCACCATGTGCGTGAGTGGATGGGGCCAACTTTGAAATCTTCAATAGGAGCTCCCGTTTCTTACTGCAAATTATTATTCTACTGCGAAATCTACATACGTCTTGTCTGAACCACTTTCTTCGTTTTGCCATAGATGCCGCTGGAATCGGAGGAATAGAAATCGGTACACAATTGTAATTGACGACATGCTACTCAACAGCCCTTGAATATCCAATAGCACGTGGGACGCCACGTCCATGCTGCGAGGGATGTGGTTGGGGACTTAGACAAACAAATTGGAGTTAGAACTTTTTTTGATCAGATGTGTAGTTTTCGAGATATTTTAATGTCTTCAGCTAAAACCAACACCCTAAATATCTCATCCCTTACCATCGCTTCCGGCTTACTCTTATAACCTTTATTCTGTTCTGAGCTTCACTGATTTGTGTGAATCTGTATGCAGGGTTATAAGATGTCGTACTGTTGATTTCCATTAATTGTGCATTATGATCAGAATATTCATTAGCAGTTATGTACACTTTAATTGTTTCAGCCTGAGTACTGTGTATAAAAATGTTGTCAGCCAGTGTCCTACCAAAACTGCAAAATTGACTACTGAAATTAAATTGACACACCAAAATAATAATTCTAGTTCAGTTTTCCTGTCCGTATCTGTTACGATATCTACAATGAAATCTCCACGAACTGGTAACAGTTTCTTCCTTGTAGATTTCTCACAAATATCTGAAATTTTCCTATAGAGGGTCTGTAGACACATACAATTATCAGAGAAGTATTGTGCACTAACAACTCACTAGCACATGCTTCTAGGTTCTGAGCAACACAAAAATTATTTGTTCCAATGTCTTGAATCCTTGTCCAACTTTACATATAACGCAGCTGCACCTTTTCTCATGTTAACTCTACATGAAACTGATACATGTCTATAGCCCCTGATATTTAACTTCTCCATTCCTGTGGTTACATGGTGATCAGGGAGACACAGAACATCTATGACTTCAGAATTTTCCACATGTTCAAGGCACACAATAAGCTCAACTACCTTGTTTTTAAACCCTCTAAAGTTCTGATAAAACAAATTAATTTTATTTTTCTGGAAACCACTATACACGTAATGGTCTTGTACAGCTCTAAGTTCTTTCAATACTCTCTGCCTGTAACCCGACTTTAACCTAAAATATGTACCCATTTAGTTCTAGTAATGAGAGGGATTTTGTATTGTGTGGTTGTATCCACCCCCCCTCCCCCTTAAGATATTTGTAATGTGCTCAGATGACCTTTCCTTTCCCCTCCCATTCAGGTGCAGGCCATGATTACGTATGCCCATCTCCTAATCGGAGAAACAGGCACTGCACGGATATGAGACTTTGTCTCAGTCAAAAATGATTTCGCTCAGCTCTTTGATGACACCGCTACCAGCCGTGTTAACACAGGGCTTGTTGCGCTGCTGCAAAACCTCGACAAGCTCCACATGAGTGTATACTGCTGCTGCTGTTTCCTCCAGGTCACTTTTCATAGAATATCCGATGTCGCTATCCAGGCTGTTTCCTGTTCCTCGTATTATAAGTACCTAATCCACCCCATCAAAATCTCTGCACATCGCACCTTTGTTCTTTGTCACTTGGCTGAGATTGGCGTTAGGTCTTACGATGCTTGCAACCTTGTATTCACGCCCTAGCTTTTAAGCATTCCTAACAGTTTCTTTTGTCTTCGCATCCAGTTGGTGGTTATTATCCCGAGCAGTTTCTTCTACTTTTTTAACAGAACTGCAAACATTTTCTGCATATTAAATTCTGTGTCCTTACTTTTATTAAAGTCATCTCCTGTGGTCATAAAAATACTAACAACTGCTCGAGTGCTTGCCTCGGTCATGTTTCCTGTTGATTCTCAATAGTGTTTCTCGAAAAGAACGTCGCCTTCCCTCCAGATATTTCCATTTGAGTTACTGAAGCATCTCTGTAACACTTACATGTTGTTCAAACCTACCGGTAACAAATCTAGCAGCCCGCCTCTGAATTGCTTCGATGTCTTCCATCAGTCCGACCTGGTACATATCCCTAACATTCGAGCAGTACCCAAAAATAGGTCACCCCAGCGTCCTATTTGCGGTCTCCTTAGGTGAACCACTGTTTCCTACAATTCACCCAATAAGCCAAAGAAAGAGCAGAAGGTAATTTTTATTTCAAAAGCTTGCATATTTGCTAACAGGCTGGCATCCACTGAAAAGAAACATTCTTGTGGAGCAACTGGTGGAGTAGATAGGCTAGTCTGGCCTCAGCCAGAATAAATTAGTGATATTAAGCAATTTTACTGAAAAATGTTTGGAATGCTTTGACATTTGTTGGTCGGGGGGGAGCTGGGAACATGGAGACATGATGGCGTAAAGACTTAATAGTATTCCGAGAAGCATCAAAGCCCACATACGCGGTGGATAGCTAAGGAAAACTGGACCGTCAATGCTCTTCCGTGGATTCACCTAAAAAAAAAAAAAAAAAAGAGAAAACTGAAAAATCGTCAGGGCGCTAACCACACAGAACAGGAGGCGCTGATATTTGATATTAGTACAATCCGAAGGGTGTGTCAATCATAAAATCACAAGTTAGCGTTTAGATTCCTCGTCCAACTGAACCTGTAAATAGATTTCACGTAAACCAGTTTTGGAGAAAGACTGGCCCCGGCAGAGTTTAACTAATAACTCGTCTGGATGGGGCAAAGGGTTGCTGTCAATGATAGCTTGACAGTTAACTGTAACTTTAAATAAGCTACAGAGATAAAACTGACCAGTCGGTCACGAGGGGGATAGACCAATCACTTGATGCAAAGGCTGTCTGATACCCAGTGACGTCAGTCCGTCCAATTATGATTTCACTTAACACGCAAACCAACTGGAATAACGCACACGGAAAAAGCGCCGCCGCGCCGTAGGTTTCAGGGTAATATAGGCTGTAAAATTAGTGGCGCAACCGAACACATCCGAGAAAAGCGACGAAAACTCAGAACGCAGAGAGTCTAACTGCTGGTAAGGGACCATATCGTCAATGAAATGCATCATCTCCGAAATAGAAAAACCGAAAGCATTGAAAGCGTCTAGACCGACCAAACTTTCAGTACCACCGTTATTCACAATGAAAAAGTCAAGGAACGAATCGCAGATGTGTACGTAGTGGGAATAGTAAATTGCCCCTGAATAAAAATATTGTGCTTTTTGTAGCTCACCAAACGCCGAGTAGCTGCAGGCAACGCCATAGAACTCAAATTCACGTAAGTTTGTGAGTTCAGTAAGTCACAACCGCACCCATGTCCACTAGTAGTCTGAGCACTTGGTCAATCACTCAAACATCGATAAACCGTTCACATTGATTCGTAATCGCTGGAGATACACAGTTTACATCCATATCCATGTTTGCAGGAGGGGGCTGTGAACGACACACAGACGCTATATGTCCTATTTTCGCCGGCCGCGGTAGTCTAGCGGTTCTAGGCGCGCAGTCCGGAACCGCGCGACTGATACGGTCGCAGGTTCAAATCCTGCCTCGGGCATGGATGTGTGTGATGTCCTTAGGTTAGTTAGGTTTAAGTAGTTCTAAGTTCCAGGGGACTGATGACCACAGATGTTAAGTCCCATAGTGCTCAGAACCATTTGAACCATTTTGTCCTATTTTCCTACAGTTGTTGCAACTCGCCCAGCTCTTAGTGCACGCCTCACTGTCATGTTGCACGAAACAATGTGGGCAAAATTGGTGCACCGAGCGCTGGTTGTTGTTCTTCTTATTTCAGACGTCGCTATCCAGAGCGGTGCGGAAGCAGCGTTTGTTTGGCTGCTATGTCGCCCTTGATCCGAGAACTGACCAACGCCCGACGACCAGGAACCGGAGCCACCACTGCGATGCCACACCAGGCCTCAATCTCATCACCTGCAGCACAAGAAAACTCGAAAGATTAAGCAGTATTTAACACTATAGTGCCCAATAAGGCCAGCCGAATAATGGCGTCACGGACCGCAGAATCAGCACAGAAATCATCATCAGCATCGATAACAAACTGACATTTGCTACTGAGGGCGTGGAGTTTGGCATCCCAAGCCCGGTAGTAGACCTACTGGTGGGGATGTTTATCGGAACGACAGAACTGCAGTAACAAGTGTGCGTTTACGGTGATAATTTGACAACAACTTACACATCTTGTCGAATAAAAGCGACACAGATTCCTGGAGCGGAGCTAACTAGTACAACAACTGCTAGATCCGAGGAGAAATCCGAAAAGGCTACAAAGCCTAACACATGTTTGCACCAGGAAGAGGGAAAGGGTGGCGGGTACGCCGACGACGAGGAAGCCTAATACTCAGTGTGACCGAAAAGTTCATGATAGCCGTAAGAGCCTGCTGCTGCTCGAGGAGAGATTAATGTTTCTTTCTTTTTTTTTTTCTTTATTGAATTTCAATTCCCCCTGAAGGGGACGGGCTGGCAGCAGCTTAGTATGCCGCTCTTCAGCCTACAGACTTTGTGAGAAAGATGAAGAGAATAAATAATAAAAACAGGCGATAAAATTGGAGACGTGAAGAGTAACATGGCGAAAAGAAATCGTGGAACTTAAAACAAAGAACAGAGGGATGATGATGCCAAGAAAATACATACGAAGCAGACAGGTAAAACAAGAGACAGACAATTAAAAAACACGGCGACAGTCTGGTTTCTGTTCGCAAGAGATAGAAGGCACACCCAGCCACAGTATGATGGCCGTTCGCAACGAGTCCCAAAAAACACAACATGGAACACTCACTGTAAAACACGCACTGTAGAACGCTCACTGTAGAACACTGCGCGAAAATGGCAGCACAAAGACGACACTCCCGAGCCAAAGGCTGATTGGGGGGGGGGGGGACCTGCAGGAGGGGGAAAAACAAGGAGGGAGGAGAGGAAAAAACGAAAAGGGGGGGGAACCAAGGAGGGAGAGGACTAATAAAGGGGAAGAAGGGCAGATGCGAGAGGGAATGAGAGGAGGCAGAGGAGGGAAATGTAAAAGGACGCGGGGGAGAGAAGGGGGCAAAGAGAGGGGAGGTGGGGAAGAAAGAGGATGGAAGGGGGGGGGGGAGAGGGAGCCCGGGAAAAGGACAGAGGAAAGGAGGGGGAGGGAGGATCAGAGTTGATAGGAGGGATAAATGGAGGGAGAGAGGGCATCATCCGGGAGGGGGAGTTGGTGGAAGCCACCTTGGGAAAGGAGATGTAGGGTGTAGAGATGGAGGGTAGGGGGGACACAACGGTGAAGACGTGGCAGGGGGCGGGGATTGGAGAGGAGAGGAGCAACCAGGGGGTGAGGGGGTTCAAGACGGCGGGAGGTGTAGAGGATGCGGATATGTTCGAGGAATAGGAGCAGATGGGGGAAAGGAATGAGATCATAGAGGATCCGCGTGGGGGACGGGAGGCATATACGGAAGGCGAGGCGGAGTGCATGACGCTCAAGGATCTGGAGGGACTTATAGAATTTGGGGGGGGGGGGGGAGAGATTAGTGCTACCTCCATGGACAGTAAAATCGAAGCAACAACAAAATAGAGTGAGCACATGGAAGTGAACGCCACGCTCGTCGCCAGCTGTATCGTGTAGTAAGACACTAACAACAGCGCGGCCACAATGATCGAAAGTTTACTGTCCCACCACGTACAGGCAAACATAGAAACAATCAAGGTACTGGCAAAAGCAGTTGCTCACAACAAGTACAAACACAATATGAGAGCGAGCGCCCGCAGCACTGCGCTTATAAAGAGAAGGGCTCCGGTAGGTGGCGCAGCGGATGCTGTGCCGTGTGTACAACCCATGTGACCCACCGGATGCGGCCTCTCGTGATCAGCCCGCACAGATGCCGCTGGCGCAATATTCGAAGTGTGACAGGCCGTCGCTACGGTGTGTGTTCAGATGTTACGTAAAGGATTGTAGTAGAGCACTGTATACTACAAGATGAACAATCCTCCATTTTGAATCCCACGTTGAAGGCGCTCGTTTAAACTCCACGGAACACTTAGACTTTTTAACATTCTCTTAATGCCATAAAATGTACATACCTTGCGCAGTTAATATTACAGCATACTAAATGCGTTGTCTTACATTTGACTATAAGAGGCAAAAAATTAAAGTAGGTGATTAGACGAGTATTTCGAGAAATCATAAATTCATTTACGTTCCATGTAAGTCACGCGTTGCTGTTCCAGATATTTCCAAAACACAATTAAAACGCGTTATCATCATCGTATTTTCTGGTTTGTGTTTGGTACATCAACTTAAGTTTGCAGTAAGTAAGAGGTGCATTCGTAAACAATTACGGAATAATATTAAAATGGAACACAACAGCATAAAAGTTTCATGCCAACACAAGAGGGAACTGCATGAGTACTCAAAGTATATTACTGATCCCAATTTGGTTGACTACTTCAAAGGCTTTAAAAGAAATCTGTCAAAAGTTACTTAAAAAGTAAAAAAACAGCAAATATATTTTATTATCAACAAGTTGCGATAAAATATTGTTAATTTACACTTCCTATTAAATTAACAGCTCCTTAGGATAACTTGTGGTTTTGTACATTTTTTGTAAATAAAATCAAGAAAAGTAGCTTTCTTAAAACTTACAACGTCACGTCGTGTTACGTAAACATAAACTGCAACAGGATTAAAATAAACATACTTCCTACACATATAATTTCGTTACCAGCGCTCTGTGAGCACATCTATTTCTAAAACAAACACAAAAAGTCTTTCTACTTACATTACACATGTAGTTACACGATTTTCGTGTTCAACCTTTGCGCCTCGAATTTACAAGTCACCTTTTACCCCGATATGTGTCAAAAAGAAACCGATAAAATTTATCGCGACCATGTCTACTATTATATGAGCAGTTTCGAGATGCTCACGCAACCGTTTGACGCTGCGGAACAATAAAATTAAGAAACTTCTCTGATTCACTTTCCTACGCAACGCGAAACATACAACAGTCCTCGGATTGGGATTGAGAGTGGCGGATTATTCAGCTCGATCTATCCGGTGCTTTAGATTGTTGCACTTACAATCGACCTAAGGCCCTAAGTACTTGACCACCCTTTCGATGGGAATCTAAAGGTTCTTCACCTTATCTTTCTTATCGCGGTAAGTCAGTGTCTGGTATATACGCACACAATTGATATATGAGCTAATATGTTGAAGCATCTCTTATTCATCCGTTAATAAGACGGTATCATAGCGTTACTGATATGCCGCTGACACTCGGCAAAACTATGGCCACGAGTATAGATACATGAACTGTTCACATGCTGCAATAGTTGAAAACTTGTTTGAAATACTGAATGCAGGTCTGTTATAGATACACTGAACAGCCGGCCGCTGTGGCCGAGCGGTTCTAGCCGCTTTAGTCCGGAACCGCGCGACCGCTACAGTCGCAGGTTCGAATCCTGCCTGGGTCATGGATGTGTGTGATATCCTCAGGTTAGTTAGGTTTAAGTAGTTCTAAGTTCTAGGGGACTCATGACCTCAGATGTAAAGTCCCATAGTGCTCAGAGCCATTTTTGATGACTACCTGAGCTTTGCGAGAAGCCTTTACTTGTTCTCCTTGTCACTACTGTTTCATTGTTCATTGTAGTGATGACACTTCTGCCGCTTAACGGGTAAGTGTATCTTATACGGGAATTGACATGGGATGTCATGATTTTTCAACTTATTATTCAATAGGGGTATAAGGACACTGTCGTGGGCGTTTATGATATCCGTATGACCATATGTTGATGTTGTAGTGGTCCTAAGTCCGGAGACTCGTTTGATGCAGCTCTCCATGCTATTCTATCCTGTGCCAGCTTCTTCATCTCTGGGTAGCTACTGCAACCTACATCATTCTGAATCTGTTTAGTGTATTCATGCCTTGTCTCTCTCTTCGATTTTTACCCTCCGCGCATCCCTCCAGTACTAAATGGATGATCCTCTGATGCCTCGGGACGTGTACTACCAACCGATCCCTTCTTCTCTTCAAGTAGTGCCACAAATTGCGCTTCTCCCCCAATTCTGTTCAGTTCCTCCTCATTAGTTACGTGTTCTACACATCTAAACTTCAGAATTCTTCTGTAGCACCACATTTCTAAAGCTTCTATTCTCTTCTTGTATGACTATTTATCGCCCATGTTTTACTTCCATACATGGCTACACTCTACACAAATACTTTCAGAAAAGACTTCGTGACACTTAAACCTATACTCGATGTTAACAAATTTCTCTTTTTTTCAGAAACGCTTTCCTAGTCATTGTCTGTCTATGTTTCGTATATTCCTTTCTACTTCGACTGTCATCAGATGTCTTCCTCCCCAAATAGCAAAACTCATCTTGTTGGCTTCTGTTCAAGGAATTCTCCATCCAGTAGGTGGTGCCACAGTGGGAAGTGGTCACTGGAATGAAGGTCGGCAGTTGTTTCCCACTGTGCCGTGTCTGCAAGGGATGGAGAGCAGAAAGAGAAGTTGCTAGATGAGGACGACGCAGTAGCAGTTGAGAAATGAGGACTGCCTGGTTGACGATGCACACCTCCCGAGACATCAAATGGTTCAAATGGCTCTGAGCACTATGCGACTTAACTTCTGTGGTCATCAGTCGCCTAGAACTTAGAACTAATTAAACCTAACTAACCTAAGGACATCACACACATCCATGCCCGAGGCAGGATTCGAACCTGCGACCGTAGCGGTCGCTCGGCTCCAGACTGCAGCGCCCAGAACCGCACGGCCACTCTGGCCAGCCCCCGAGACATCATACGAAACCCCTAGGGCAAGTCTAGTTCGAGCCCCATAACGCATTATGGACACTGAAACCACCCAGTAGGAAAAATGGGCGGGGAAGTTGTTCTACAAGGCCTACAAGAGCCTCAGAGTCTATCACATACTGGAGAGCTAAGTACATGGAGCAGACAGCTATCTTGTGACCCACACGGACAGCAACGGTTATTGCTTGTAGGTCAGTTACCAAGCAGATAGGAGACGATGCGTGTGTGTTATTGACGACACAGCAACACCTCCCTTGGCAGTAGTTCATCCTTTCAGTGGAGGGTACAGCGCCATAGGACAGGGGAATCAATGTGTTTCGTGTGAACACAAGCACAAGGGGTGTGCTTGTGCCAGGACTTTCAGTCCTTCCACATGTGTCCTGAACCCAATCATGTTCGACTGTAGTATGGGAGACATTTATCATGGGACTTACACTTTCATAATGTCTTTCTGCCAGCGTGGGGATCCTGGAACGCATAGAGTTTCAGCCTTTCTGCAAAATAGTTGCCCAGGGCTGATTTCGTATTCCATTGGCTCTGAAGCAGAAGCAACAGAACCGTCATGTCGAATGACATTGACAGGGTCTGACGGTTTACCACCTGTTTTCGCCTGTGCTAGATGCTTCCCATTTGCTGTTTTGGCCCAGGAGGACTTTGAAAGGACTAAAACAGCTGCTGTAGATGCAGTGCTAGATTTTTTACCAGATTCTGCCACTAGAGGTATGGGGAGCTCCGCAATGGTCGCAGCTGTTTCTTTATCGGTTGTTATTGCGGGAGGGGGGGGGGGAGGTTTATGGGCTCTGAACAAACTACAGCTTGACTAGTGCTGACACCAGCAACCTTCATCCTTCTTTTGTGTAGAAATTTAGGCTTCTTACAGGTCAATGCAAAAGATATAGTGAATGTGGAAGGCTCAGTGGCCTTATGGATCTCCTTGGCCTCACCATACGGAATGTGTTTCGATGTTGTATCTCCTGTAGCTTCCTTTCATCGAGAAACCTGCAGTCCAGGCAGGACGATCCCTAGAGCAGGAGGAGAGGAGCAACCAACCCTATGAAGGGTGGTGTGTCATATTTTCCGCAAGTGGCTTCGTACTTACAATCTAATGGGGTGTGCCCAAAACAGTGGCATTTAAAAAACCACATTGGGTTGGGGCATAGTGCCATATGCGTAAGTGAAGGTGAAACGTCCCCTTTTAATAATTTTACAGGACTGTGCTCATACTGACACACAATATTTTGTTAGCGCAACGCAATCTGACTTTCAAAATTCCCTACAAAAGAATGCCCCTGACTAACATTAAACTATACCTTTCACAAATCACTTACCTCACAAAAATCTTCGCTGCTCAAGCTACTGCAATACAGCGAGCGCCACTACTGCCAGCTAAATAAAAGATTCGAACTATGGAAGGCACTAACTACTGATAGGGATAGTTAGCAAGTGAAAGATATTAATAGAGAACAAAGAATGTATTTACCTTGATATCATCATATATATAGCAGTTCATGACAAATTACAAAACTCCGCCATCTCTCTCCCCACATCCACCACTGCTGGCGGCTCACCTCCAACTGCCCAACGCTATGCGCTGTTCACAGCCAGCTGCCTAACACTACAATGGCGAGTATTACAACAATGCAAAGCAGCCACAGACTGCACACCGCACAGCCAGTGATTTTCTATACAGAGGTGGCGTTACCAATAAAAAAAACCTAAACAGCCTACTTACATAGCCCCCATGCTCCCCACAAAAAATTTTACAAATTGGTTTGGGCAGTGCCCAATTCAGATTTGAAAAAATTTTTCATAATTACAATAACAAAGAAATCAAATGCACACACTTATTGATACAATGTTGGTCAAAAGCTCAAATTTTCTCACAGTCCATAAAGACAGTCCTGATCGTTCATGACGTTAAAATAGCAGTGTTTTTCTCAAAGTCTGAGCAGTAAAAGAAAATGCACACGGAAGTAGTGGATTTCCATGCAGTCTTGAAGAAGTAGTGTTGTCCTTCCAACGGAAAGACAGTGCTGACTCTTGACATGCCGGCAGGTAATGGGCCACAACAGAGCAAACCCACAGCTGAGTCAGTCAAAGTTTTGAAGAATATTGGTAGGTAGGTCATCACAGAGCAGACCCACTGTAGTCCTGGTAGAGATTACGGTATTGGTGGGCCACCAGAGGCGCAGACCCACTGCATGCCTTGTAGAAATAATGGTATTGATGGATCATCAAAGATGTAGGCCCACTGTAGTCCTTGTAGAGATGGCCAGCAGCCATCCGTTGTGACTGTGCTAGTGCACAATCACCATTGAAGAGTCTTGCGGATAATTTAGCAAGTCCATAACCACCACTTGTGCACTCACAAAGTTTTTGGAATTGTCCTTAGAACCAGCAATGCTGTTATCCAGTCCCTTGCTGAATTATTAACACACATACAAACACTAACAGTCCCTACTTCTCACATATTGTCCATATACTATGACCAACAGAAACGTGTGCAGTGAAATGTAACTTACAAGTTACTTAATTTGATGACCTGGTGTCAATTACAATTTTATAAAATGAGAATGCAATTACAAAGGTACAAAATACATCATTAATGAACATAACAATACAGATAACATTTGTAGTACAGGTTTTACAATAGAATAGAAAAAAACATATACATCAGTGTTACAAAAATAATGACATAAGTACATACATAAAGATCAGAATAAATTTTGAAACATCAACTTCACACATGAGCATTAAAACAAAACAGAACAGATAAATGTCTAAACATCTTTACAAAGTAAATAACATATTATCAATGCAAATTATATTTGAGGATAACAGTATTCCTCATCATAGTGAATGTAGCTTAGTATTAGAAGAGAAAAAAATTCTATTAAACTACACAGAGACAGGAAGAAAACAAATACACAAGGGTACACAAACACATAGCATAATAATACAAAAGGAAAGGACAGGGTTTGTTTTACTGCAGTATTTTGCAAACAAAACTTTCTTTACTTCTTGGAGATCTCCCTTCATTCATCATTATTCCCAAAAAGTCCTTCCTGTATTCTATTCATATTTCTTTCAAAATAATTATTTCTCATTGTACAATACTCATTTTGGCCCAAAACTTTTTTTTATATACCTTGTCAATGCATTGCTTCCAATTCATCATAGTTAGTTTCTTATATAATCTACCCCCTCTTAAGCTAACTTAAATCTACTGAGCTCAGATGCTAAACTAAGGAACGAGGCAATGCAGCAGCAGAAAACAATTAACACAAACAGCAATGATAAAAAATACAAAAGGCAAAGCAAGCAGCATAAATTACAACTAATATAAGGCAATGAGCACAAACAAGAAAAATAAATCTGGCTTAGCAGAGTAACACAAATTAAAATTCAGTAGCACTATGCCTGGCAAACAGCAGCAGCAAAAAAAAAAAAAAAAAAAACTTATCTCTAAACATGACATAGCTCAAGCAGAAAAAATATTACACTAAAATGGCCATGTCTAATACCTATGTCACATCTTAACACTAGAGTGATGCATCACGAGAACTTACACTAACAGATAAGTTACCAAATCGTAAAGAAATTGTTTATGCAATTCCTGTGAAGGGAAATGTCTTTTTATGCTCCCTCATTTTTTGGAAATATATCACAAAACTATTATTTACTGGATCTGGAGACAGAAAATATTTATATTAGTACATCTATAAAATTTTATTTTAACCAGTGCTGCAGTGCAGCTAGAAACTAGATATTAAACAAAATGAGTAAATAAATACATAAAGCAAGCCATATGGCATTTCTCTCAATTCTCGTAGATAGACACTTGTCCTAATCAGGTGTGCAGATGTAAGAATGTTTCCAAGCTATTATTAGCGTGTCGTATTTACGATGCTTTCTACAAACGAATGTCAATAGCGAGGATAATGGCCTCTCCCTTTTTTTTTTCTACCACCTGCGCCACACACTAATGGCTTTTTCTCAAGGCGGCTGGCACACCTGGCTGCTCACAACGCATTACGTGCAGGTGGTCACTTAACTTTCGTACGGAAATATTTACGACACCAGTTTCCGCTACAGTGACAGTCTCATACAAAAATATTTCACAGGTCAAGAATCTGGGTTACAAATCTGTAGAAACAAAATCCTATAAATATAACAGCGTCCAAAAAATTTTCGCCAGCATTGTGCTACATTCACGCATATACACACATTTCATAACTCTTAAAGTACGATTCTTAGTTTCCAACAACCTTTTTCACAAACCATAGTCCCTAACTTCTATTCATTATTCATATACATATAAACACGTAATCACATTCCTTATATAGCATCAGCTTATTGATCATAAACATACCGCAACAACATAATACACATAGTCGTCGTAAAAATAACATCATAACACCTCAGTCAACTCTCAAAATCGTCGTAGCTTCCTCCAATAATATCAAAACTAAAAAAAAAATTCTCTGCTCATGTCAAAAGTGTCATCTACCTCAAACGTACTTTAAAATCATGCTCCCTTACCAAATATATCATTCAAAGCTCTCATAGTATCACAATGGTTCTGAAAAAATATGAACAGTTCACAAAGTACAAACAACATATAATTTCGCAAGTGTGAAGTTATCCAACTGTGTAATTGCGTAAACATCTGTCACTGACGTAGTAAAAAGAATGTTTATTTCTCTGTCAAATAATCAGATAGCGGTGTAATTTATGTGTTGGAGAAATATGGTACCGATGTGTAAAGTTGTATAAGCAAATACCATATTAGCTAGGGTTCCTTGTGGTTGCCACACACATGGTACACAAAGTAAGCGTGTACCCCCCTGAGGATTAATGTAATTATACCCTCAGGTGTTACAGATTACAGCAATGGAATGAAATGTATCACGGAAAACTTTCTTTGCAATTTAAAAATCATTAAAAAATAAATGTTTTAAGTACAAAATTAATCACTCAAATACGTGTCCTGTAGCGCTAAACTGTGTGTCATGTCGCAACATAATCTCTGTGGAAGTCTCGTAGTTATCGTCCTCCGAAAGCTAAGTTCTGCAGAAGTCAATGTACTTACCTCATGATAAACAAAAGTGAAATGCTTTGTGTATAGATATCGTAGTTATTACGCTTATTGTTGTGATGAAGAAAGTACTGTACTGTAACGTATTGTTGTGCCACGAAAAAGGCTGTCTCATTGTTGCTATACCACAAAAGTTAAATACTAAAACATGTTTCACTTTCCAGAAGAATTCAGAAAAATTGTGCAGATGTAAAACAGATACACTGCAAAAGCAACATTGTAAATTGTCACTCGTTAGTAGCGTCGTGATAACATCGTGTAGCTGTCACATAAACTAACCACTGTGTCCTCTGGTATTTCACAGAAAGTACTTTAAATCCAGAATTTTTTTTTTAAGTAAACCAAAATGTTGCATGAAAATCTCATTAGCATTGCCGGTATATGTTCTAAGTATGTGATCCTTATAGTCGTTACGTGATAGTGGAACTAACAAGCAAGAATGTACACACACAATAACACTGTGACGCCGCTCTGTTCACTATAACACACTATAACAATGTATTCGTAATTTCTGTTTCAATAAGGTCTCTTGGTTCTTGATTGGATATTTAACTTCAAACATTGTTGCATGTTAACAGATTCTAAATCTGACAAGCATACTAGTA
This sequence comes from Schistocerca nitens, assembly GCF_023898315.1. Lineage (NCBI taxonomy): Eukaryota > Metazoa > Arthropoda > Insecta > Orthoptera > Acrididae > Schistocerca > Schistocerca nitens. The sequence continues at coordinate 428,749,053 of NC_064616.1, read as the reverse complement.
ATGTGAAGTGAAAAGTTTTATGGTAAAGACAAATTTAAAAAGCAGATTATTTTTCAATAAACGGTTTTACATGTGAAATATGGTGTAACCCTTTGCTCTTCCTAGTACGCAGAGTTTCAACTTTAACGCAATTGTCAAGTGGTATACGTCGGTAAAGAATACTGGAATTTTTCTCAAGGTTAGCGTCCATGTTATTTTTCCCTGAGCCAGCGGGCGCACACGGCTGCCTGCTGTGCGAGTCATTGTCTGTCTCTTTGTTGGCGCGCGCCGTTATTGGGATTAGGAGACCTAACTTCTACAAATTCACTCTGACGAGAAGGCCCAGCTCTGTTAGAATCCCGCCAGTTCTGATGAAATTCAGGTCTGTCGTTATGTCGGTAGTTTACATAGTTTCTTGTTTGTCGGTCATGTGGTGGAGAATTTCTCCCTGAATCGTAACTGCGCGCTGAACTGTTGCGTCTGAAAGTATTCTGTCTCCCTTGATAATAATAGTTCTGGTTACCATATTGTCTGTTTCTATGATTGTCTCTGTCATATTCATTACTACGGAAATGCGATCTTTCTCTGTAACTATTATTACTCTGCCAGTGGTTGTCATATGGGTGGTGTCTGTTTTGGTCACGATTTGCGTTGTGAGAATAGCCTTGTCGCGTCCAGTTATTATTTCTTTCATCGCGGAATTGCGACGGATGTGATCTGTAATTGCTGTGCTCGTGCGTTCCGCGATTGTCAGTGTCAATTTCCAGTTCTTGTAACAGTCCCTGAAAAGCCTCAATGTCTTCTTTGCAACGTTCTGCTAAAATAATATGTCGTAAATGTTCAGGTAATTTGATTAAGCAAATGCGGATGAGTTCTGAGGGGCTGTATGGGTTTGACAGGTACTGATTCTTGTGCAACATGTCTTCAAAATATTTCACAAGACTGGAGAATTCAGATTGTTCGAAATGTTTCATCATTATGATGCCATGTTTTACTCGGTCTTGTGTGGCTTGAGACCAATATGCTGAGAGGAAGGCATGGTAAAATTCTCATTCACTGTGGCAATCGTGAATGACCGATCGCATTCTTACAGCTGGTTCATTCTCTAAGTAGCCACACATAAATTCTAATCTGTGTTCTAACGACCAGCTGGGAGGAAAACAATGAGAGAATTGATGGAGCCACGCTTGTGGATGAATGTCGTTGGCAGAATTCTTAAATATTTTGAATTTACGTGTAGTAATGAACAGCTTATAGTCAAAATCATCATGTCGGCAAGTCGCATGTCGGTCATTGTTACGTCGTTTCGGCGGTTCCATCTCATAATTCGGTGTACCTTGCCAATTTCTTTCATAATTTCCGAAGTGTCCTGTGTTATTATTTTGTGGGTGTTCCATATTTCTAAGTCCCTCTTCCCGTGTTGGAGCGCGAGTGTCCTCTGAAATATGAAATTTTTGTATTACTTGCGCCAACTGATCTTGTACTTCCCGGATTTCTCTTTTGTATTGCGTATTAATTTGATTCTGATTTTGTTTGAATTTCTTAATTTGTTCATACTCTTCTGTGTCAGTGATGGCTACATGTCTTGTGTCATTCAGATCCTCATCTACCTTTGTAGATAAGTTAGTGAACTGATCCGAAAGTTCGGCTACTTTCTCCGATAGTGTACTTATTTCCTCAGTGTGTTTTTCTGAACCAAGTTTCAGAGTATCTATTGTGTCCTTTAAGTTTTCCTGAGTTTTTGCAAGTTGCGTAACCGAATCAGTAGATGCAACTGAGTCAATTTGAGCTTGCAAGGTGTCGTGATTTTCATGAACAATGGTTTGCAGCTCTTTTATGGCTGCTTCGTGATTCTGTAGTGCATTTTCATGACGCGAAAAAATAGGTTGGAAATGCTCACAAATTTGTGTTTTTACGTCACTACAGACTTTTTGACATTTCGATTCAATGTGATGTAACTCAGTAGTTAAATCCTCCCGTGTTTGTTCAAGAGTTTGCTCCAATGAGTCTAACTTTTGAAGATTTTGTTCCATTGCGTCTAACTTTTGAAGATTTTGTCCTATTTGTTTCTGATTTTGTTCAAGTGTTGTGTCTAACTTTTTAAGATTTTGTTCCACTGTGTCTAACTTTTGAAGATTTTGTTCCATTATGTCTAACTTTTGAAGCTTTTGTCCCGTTTGTTGCATTAATTGTAATAACAGTGCACTGGTGTCTGAAACATGTTCCTCAGTGCTATTCGGCAGTGAAGTTGCACCGGCAACATTCACATTTTGACAAGCAGAAAATGTGTCTTGACTCATTTGAGAAAACGGTGAGGACCCAAAATCTGAGTCTACAATATTTGCGAGATTGTTTCCTGTCATTTCAGATTCCTGAGGCGAGCTGTTGCCGACCGATCGATCGATAATGCTTCCCTGTTCTCTAATTGTTTCACTGTTTACACCATTGTTTGCCGCCCGCTCCATTTCCCTATGCGCAATTACCAAATTACTACTTTGAACATTAGTTAATTCATTACACTGCGGCGCTAACACACTGCTTTCGTCTTCACTGTCATTTCTCAATTTAGTTTGGAGCCTAGTATTACGTTTTTCACACGCCATTATTGTCACAGTATTTCACACGACAACACAGAAAAGCACAATTTGAAAAGCAAAAATAAGAAAACACATTAACATAACACTGAAAATAATATCTAGCTAATTGCAGCTGCGAAATACTTGGTGCAAATTTACATGCGTGCCACACCTGTTTTACTGTACAACAATGAAAGACTGCAACTACAAAGGAGATTCTCTCTACAATTACGCGCTAGCAATAAACAAAATCTACACTAATTACACAAACTACAAGAAAAAAATCAGAAGATTCCAGTGAGGTATCCTAGGCTAAGGGTCGACATATGAAACGTCCCCTTTTAATAATTTTACAGGACTGTGCTTATACTGACACACAATATTTTGTTAGCGCAACGCAATCTGACTTTCAAAATTCCCTACAAAAGAATGCCCCTGACTAACATTAAACTATACCTTTCACAAATCACTTACCTCACAAAAATCTTCGCTGCTCAAGCTACTGCAATACAGCGAGCGCCACTACTGCCAGATAAATAAAAGATTCGAACTATGGAAGGCACTAACTAATGATAGGGATAGTTAGCAAGTGAAAGATATTAATAGAGAACGAAGAATGTATTTACCTTGATAGCATCATATATATAGCAGTTCATGACAAATTACAAAACTCCGCCATCTCTCTCCCCACATCCACCACTGCTGGCGGCTCACCTCCAACTGCCCAACGCTTAACATAACACTGAAAATAATATCTAGCTAATTGCAGCTGCGAAATACTTGGTGCAAATCTACATGCGTGCCACACATGTTTTACTGTACAACAATGAAAGACTGCAACTACAAAGGAGATTCTCTCTACAATTATGCGCTAGCAATAAACAAAATCTACACTAATTACACAAACTACAAGAAAAAAATCAGAAGATTCCAGTGAGGTATCCTAGGCTAAGGGTCGACATATGAAACGTCCCCTTTTAATAATTTTACAGGACTGTGCTTATACTGACACACAATATTTTGTTAGCGCAACGCAATCTGACTTTCAAAATTCCCTACAAAAGAATGCCCCTGACTAACATTAAACTATACCTTTCACAAATCACTTACCTCACAAAAATCTTCGCTGCTCAAGCTACTGCAATACAGCGAGCGCCACTACTGCCAGATAAATAAAAGATTCGAACTATGGAAGGCACTAACTAATGATAGGGATAGTTAGCAAGTGAAAGATATTAATAGAGAACGAAGAATGTATTTACCTTGATAGCATCATATATATAGCAGTTCATGACAAATTACAAAACTCCGCCATCTCTCTCCCCACATCCACCACTGCTGGCGGCTCACCTCCAACTGCCCAACGCTATGCGCTGTTCACAGCCAGCTGCCTAACACTACAATGGCGAGTATTACAACAATGCAAAGCAGCCACAGACTGCACACCGCACAGCCAGTGATTTTCTATACAGAGGTGGCGTTACCAATAAAAAAAACCTAAACAGCCTACTTACAAAGGAAACCTGCCTTTATATGCTCTGAGAGTTCCGTGCGTTTAAAGGTAAGAATGAAGGAACCATATTTTACTAGATCCCCATCCGCTATTTTAAATATTTTTCTTGCATCGACCTCCTTGAGCTCACTCATCTTTCTATTTCTGCTTAACTAATCTGAGTGTACCTGCAATGTCCTATAAACATTTTAAATAGAAAAAGACGAAGCCCTCTCAAAAGTTGCTCTCTTTGCATTCCACAATCGAAATCGCATTAACAATAGAAACCACATTAACGTTCTGTTACAATTCAATAAAGAGTTCTGTGTAATATCTGAGACTGAAGGACTGGCTACAAGAACTTTCTTATTGGATCGGGTTTTCGTACCTGCCAGAGGCCCACCCATTCCCCTGGGAGGAAGAAATGGAAATTTCGCGACTCCACCTCGGTCCCACGAGCATTTAGGGAAATAAAAGCCCGTAACATCTTGTTTTGAAGGGCGGGCAACCACAGCCAAACTTCGACATTTTTTCAAAGAAAATTCCGCAGTGGCTGTATGAATGAGTTTTATTAAATTTGCGACCGGTTTCGCACCACTTATCGGTGCATCCTCAGGCAATACACGCTATTTATAACATAGTAACGTTGAACATTGCCCTGTAGCCACTCTCCACCATTCACGTCCAATAAACCGTCTTCTGGTGAGAGCGGTAGTTAAAATTTGAAAAAAGCTTTTTAAAATTTTTTTTAAATGATGGGAGCGGCAATGACCGTGCAAGCTGAGAGTTGCCGCGTAGCAGTTGACACGTCCTGGCTGACTAGCCGAAACCCGGAAAGCGCTCACGCAATGTTCAACGTTACTATGTTATAAATAGTGTACATTGCCTGAGGATGCACCGATAAGTGGTGCGAAACTGGTCGCAGATTTAATAAAACTCATTCATACAGCCAGTGCGGAATTTTCTTCGAAGAAATAAAAGTCCACCGGGAGAGAGCCCCACGTGCCCAGGTAAGCCCTATATAACTGAGGTGCTGCAAGTTTCCCAGAGTTTGCCCGCTAACGACCATTCCGCTTCAACAGCCATGCAGCTCACCGGCTCGCAGTACACCATGTTATTATGGATTTCTTATAGCGATTTATTACCATCCTCGCAATCCGGGCAGTTAAGACAAAACACCGTCTTCTGTGACACACAACTGTCCACCATCACGCATTACAGTGGTCACTAAAGCATGCTCACATCTTACGGTGGCAGTGCACTGGCGGCACTTAAAAGTCCCCAGCTAAAGAACCAAGGGTTCGCCAAGCCCTCACCCAGGAAACTAATATTTCGCCCCAGAGTGCTTGAATGATCGACAATATTTATTATTTTTCTTATTTGTTCCCTTGGTATGTATTAGTTAGAAGTCCAGTAGATCAATAAGAGATTTCGAGCGGTCTAAGGCACTGCAGTCATGGACTGTGAGCTGGTCCCGGCGGAGGTTCGAGTCCTCCCTCGGGCATGGGAGTGAGTGTGTTTGTCCTTAGGATAATTTAGGTTAAGTAGTGTGTAAGCTTAGGCACTGATGACCTTAGCAGTTAAGTCCCATAAGATTTCACACACATTTCAACATTTTTGAATAAGAGATTTACGTAGCCATTCCCCGTACATGTTGATCCCACAGAGCACTACGGCAACGTTTAGAAGGTTCAGTTGTTCGGGTAAATATTCTATACCTTTTTATAAGATGGAGTTGCCCCCATAATTAACCACCTGTCTTTTTTTAAAAAAATCATACTATATCATGGAAATATGATATGTTCCTCTGATTGTTTACACGTTTCTGAACTTACGCGTATAGATATATGTAATGCTCTAAAAATTTTAAATAGTGTCTATGACTTACATGAATGAGCATTGCACTAAATAATACTAATAATGAATCACGTTATTAGTGCCGTTGGATGCTGTGAGTGAATTCAGGATTATATCTTTTATAATAGATCACTCCGATAATGATACTATTTCTATAACTGTGCTTACTTGTAGTAACACTAATAATATTATTTCCAGGATTGTGATAGCAAATTATTGATTAATTTCTTCTCTTTCCGATATCTAGCGTGTTTGAGGCGAGACGCTCTGTGCTTGTTTGCTACACGGAGTTATTTATACTGGCCGGAAACCTTCCCTGTACTACGTCACTCTGTACGAGGATATTACTGCAACTGTTCACTTCTGTTATACGGTGCCATCAACTGAAAACTGCCGGGCGATGTGGCCGAGCTGTTCTAGGCGCTTCAGTCTGGAACCGCACGACCGCTACGGTTGCAGGTTCGAATCCTGCCCCGGTCATGGATGTGTCTGATGTCCTTAGGTTAGTTAGGTTTAAGTAGTTCTAAGTTCTAGGGGACTGATGACCTCAGATGTTAAGTCCCATAGTGCTCAGAGCCATTTGAACCATTTTTGAACAAACAACTCACAAAGCGGCGGTAGATGAGGCAGAAGGGTGTGCCTGTTGTTTGAGTGGGAATTCCCAGCGAATGTACAGTCGTGCTCAAAAGTATCCGAACGACCTGAATTGCATTTCGCCTGATTCTGTCTAACAGATCCTCTAATCGCACAATGGTACAGTCGCTTGACTATTGAAAATGGCTCCAACAAGTCACCGCTAGAAAACTCTGCTCTGTATCGCAATAACTCAAGATGTAAAGTAATACCACGATACTACAAATTTCAGGGAACACCTTATCACAGATACGACAGTCCTTAAGGCTTGTAAGCTCACATTTATTGCAATAAATGACATACCTGAAATGTTACCACTCTCATTATTACGTCAGATAGGTCATGCACGTAGTAAGGTCGTCGTATTCATGATTTCCTCTTCAAAGTAACATACCGTACTTGTTATTAAACACAAAACGACATTAAACATGTACGTTACTCACTAGCAGCTACTTGAGAATATATATGAACTTCAAATGTCACGACGAACCGTCTCGTTCTGCATATGGATTCAAACCCAGGTCATGCAGACTACGATTTCGTGACTGACGGAAACTAACAGTCTTTCCTGACTAGGCATACAGAGACTGGTATACCTCGATTTTAGACAGTATCAGTTAGCGAATATCAACTTTAAACTACATAACGTAAACATTTCTAACGGACGCGAATTCCTACCCAGAAACTATTGTCCCTGTTAACGAACTACGAGAGATGTTAAATATTGCTTCTTCACAAGTAACATACTTGAAATGCCGTGAGGTAAAGCTTTGTGTTGGACAGGGATTCGAACCCAGAATCTAATCGTATTGTTATCGAAGCATAATCAACTGTAACATATCGGATTTTCTCGGCAGTAGCTAGATGTTACAACTGAAATGACGAGACGAAACATTAATTTTTTCCTTCCCACGACTCCAACCCGGCAACTATCGCTGTTATCTTCTAGAGAAAACGAACGTTAAATATGGGTTTGTTACACCAGCAGCGACATGTGAGCATGTTTGAACTAGAAATAAAATGACGAAGAGTTCAGTGCTGACTGGGAATGGAACCGCACACATATCGTTGTTACTACACACAAAGAGACGTCAGCGACCGAATTTTTCTCCACCAGTAGCTCGGAATAACATCCTTGAACTTACAGTGATCTCTCAAATGGTTCTGTGTCTCACTGGGAGTCAAAAATGACAGATATCGTTAGTGTTGATAACGAATGAAAATGCATTAAAGATCAAAATTGTTATCCACCAGCAGATAGGTGCTCTCATTCTAAAGCCTGATAATACATAATGAAAACTTTAGTGCCTGGCCAAGATTCGAACCCATTCACGCGCAACATGTGGAGATGTTGAGGAATCTGCAGTTTTGAACAAACAACAAATTGTAGTCGAGCTGTATTGTCACGAAGGGATCAAATTCCGCGTTAAGGACGATCTGAGTTACTTTCCAAGCTCAGAACCAATTTTATCGACATACAGAAGCTCAAATAAAAGATGGAATAAGTGTCCTGTGACCCTACATAGCGTTTGTTTCGTCACAAGAAATAAATAACTAGTATAAGAAAGGTTACTGGTGATAGAGTTTCCACATTTCGCCACTCCTAACATTATTGTGGTTCAGCGTAACGTCTATTGGTAGAGAAGGAATATCATGTTTAATGTGAATTTCATACCACAATGCCATTATACTTTCTTCACTTGGCGTAGCCAGAAGAGAATAGAATCTGTCTCTCCCTATTAAAAATCATCGTCAGAAACTAGATCGAACCCAGACCACCAGCATAGGAACTTATCTTTTTTTTTATTTCATTGCATTTTATTTTTTATAAGGAAGGGAAAGTGAACATTTGCTCCAATTTGTAATAAGAATAGAATGGACAACGTATATATCATTTCTAGGCTGCCGTTGAGCAATATAAGAAATGAAATGTCTTCTTCTTCAGTTTTTTTTTCAGGTAGTAAACAGAAATTTTATGGTGCACAAAAGACTATCACTTCATTGTTGAAGGAAAGTTGCTCCGCTGCTCTGCGAGAGAAGGAAAATGGTAAAACGAAAATGGGAAAGAAAAAAATGCCTTCTGCATTGGTGAACATTTATATAGTATCTTAAAAATCCGACAAGAACTAAATTCCCAGGAAGCAAATAGGATTCATACATACAGGTCACTGGCAACCTCTGCTATCCGAAATATTGGATTTGAAGCATTTAACCGTTAAGTATGATTTTCAGCATATTTCCAAATTTCCTCCTGTAGTCACAATGCTGGCTCATTTTAAAGTGTTCAATTTCTGTGTAAGAATAGTAGTCTAGGAAAGTAGCATGCCTATTCTGCATAACAAACGATGCTGTGTGGCCCATGATCCACGTTGCAGCGTTGGTTTTTGCTCGTGGATGTCTCAGTTTTTGTGGCTGAATGATCTCTAAAAGGTCTACACCACTGGGCGTCGTACGGTCTATCACCGACAATCGTTGACGAAGAAATGTAGTAATTTCTTCTGCATGTCAGCACGTGAACCTATGAATAAGCGTATCGACTCTTCCGCATGCGTCACAGTTGGGCATTGGATGAAGGCCTATTTTATGTAGCTTTTCATTCGTTGCTACTTTATCGTTGACTTTTAGATACCAGTCGGCTATGACGCGCGATGGTAACATGTCGCTGTGCATATTCCGCCATACTATACTCCAATGTGTAAGTGGATGTTTTTCTTCGAGACGTTTCCTGTGGTTTGTTGTCATGAGAAGGTCATAAAGCTTCCTCTTCGTCAGGCTTCTGTTATCAACGATGTTCTGTCGAATGTAGCTCATTTCCATGTAGTACAGTCGCACATGTCGATAAGAAAGTGGAATGCCGGCGATATTAAAGGGTGGGTCAAGGCTTTGAGGCTTCCACCGCTGAATGAGGTTTCTGATGATATTTGTCCTCCGGGTATGAAACTCCTTCCTGATGCGATTTAGGAGCAGGGTGACACATTTTTTGTGTACTTTAATGAGGTTAAGGCCACCTTTGGACAAAGGTAAGGTTAAGGTATCGAATTGAACTTTGAAAATGTGCCCCCTAAAAAGAAACCAACATAACGCTTGTTGTATAGGCTAGATGGTCGGAGATTGGAAGAATTTGCGCCAAATAATTCATCTTGCTCGTAATGGCGATATCGATGGTTTTAAGTTTCTGTAGTAGGTTCAAGTCACGGTCGCAGTGAAGTATCAAAGCAGCACGTAATTTATTAAACATGTGTGACCAGTTCTTCGTCAGGAATTTGTCTGGTTTGGCCTCAAAGGTAACACCGAGGGTTGTGTGATAATCCTTAACCTTACACCGGGTATCATGGGATATGTCTCCGATACCGCCACCGATCTGCAAAGCTGTGGTTTTAGTTTTATTTAGTATTGCTCCTGAAAGGAACGTGAATGTTTGTAAAAGAGTTTCGGCTGACAGAAGTTCTTGTGATGATGACACTGTTACACAGATATCGTCAGCATACGCAATGCATGGGATAGTGACAGACTCGACGGTAAGCCCGATCCCGCAATGCGCTAAGTTGTTCAGTAGCGGCTCTACTGCAATGGCGTACAAAATCATTGACGGAGGACATACTTGGCGGATAGATTGCTCAATGGAAACTTCTTTTGTAAATTGGCCATTAATGAGAATCCGTGAAGAGGCGTTTGTAGTAAGTTTGCGAATTAATTCTATTAGATGAGGTCCAAATCCTAGTTTCTTCATGCTTTTAAAGAGGAAGTCATGACGTACACGGTCATAAGCCTTCTCAAAATCTAGAAAGATCAGAGCGCCCTGTCCTTTGGTTTCAGCATATGAACAGATGATGTCCCTCAAATCGCAGGCAGCTGAGATTGCACCTCGGTCTTGCACTGCACTGTACTGGTAACTGCCTAAAACCTTGTACATAACGGTTTGCATCCTTAGCTTAATCGATCTGGTGATGATTTTGAAATCGGCATTCAAGTGTGTGATGGGTCGCATGTTTTCGACCTTCCTGCTGTTCCCTTTTTTCGGTAAGGGCAGGATGATACCTTCCGTAAATCCCTTGGGTATGACTTCCAGGTGCCAGAGTTCATTCGCTATCTCGAGGAGTGTCGGACCGAGGAGGTTCCAGTATCGCTGGTAATACTCAGCGCTGAGACCGTCGGGTCCTGGTGATTTCCCTTTCTTGTCACTGTGGACCGCCAGTCGGATTTCGCCCTCTGTGAAAACAGATTCCACATTTGCGTTATCCTGTTGCGACAAGCGACAGCTCAAGGTCCTAAGAAAATCGTCGCACGAGTGTTCATCAACGGATTGCTTCTTGTAAAGTTGACTATAATAGTCATAGACGTGCGAGATGATGTCACGTTGCTTCGTGATGGCATTCTCAGCCACATCAACGACGGCTTCAATCAACATGGCTTTACACCGTTTCGTCGTTCTCAGGATGTGGTACAGAGAGGCCCGTTCTTCGGCGGCAATGTCCTTGGGGTGGGCTCGCACGATGATGCCTTGCATTCGTTGGCGTTGTATCACCGTGATTTTCGCTTTATATCGTTTGATCTTTACGTCGATATCGCGAGAAGGATTGTTAGTGCGACTGTACAGTTCTCTCAAACAGCGATAATAAAATTCAATAGTCCGTTTCTGCCAAAAGCTTTTTTTGTCGGGCGTAGCTCATGAGAGTGAGGCGTAATTTAGGCTTAGCACACTGAATCCACCACTGTAGAACGCTAGCGTAACGACGTCGTTGCCGCTGGAGCTGTTGCCACGTTATGTTCACCTCCTCTTCATGTTGGGAATCCTGCAGAAGGCTGACATTCAATTTCCAGTAGCCTTTCCCGCGGTAAATTTGCTGGCGTTGTAGGTTAAGGTAACACTGATATGCACAATGGTCGGAGATGTTGACAGGAGCTATGTCACAGTTCACAGTGTTTCGCAGGAGGGCATCGGACACATAGATCCTATCCAGCCGACTGGCAGAATGACTGGTTACGAAGGTGTACGCTACCCGTTCACCGTGCAGTTGTTCCCATGTATCGTGAAGGCGCATGCCATGAATTAAATGTTCAAGTTCGATACATCTGTTCGTGTTAGGAGTTTGGTCTCTGTCGTTAAGCACACAATTGAAGTCACCACCAAGGGTGAGATGTGCACGATAAGCGCTAAGAAGAATGGGAATCTCGTTTTTATAAAATTTTGAACGATCTCTCTTATGAGTGATACCTGAGGGGGCGTACACGTTAACAATCTGCACACCATTCACTCGAAGAGAAATGCCACGACCACTAGGCAACCGCTGCACATCCGTGAAGGGTATACCGTCCCTCAGAAGTATGGCAGTGCCTACAGCATCTTGGAGATTGATGTTATCAATGAGAACGTAACCGGGCACTTCTAAGACTGTGACTACCTGCTGTAGGAGGGCAATGTCAACGCTGGTACCATACAAGAAATCAGTTAGCGAACGGAGTTTCACCGCACTTTGAATTCTATTGACGTTAAGTGTGGTAATGTTGTAGGTTTGGCTGTCGCACATGATGGTTCAGAGGACAATGAGCTCTGAGTGTCGGATCGTCCTTCTAGGCTTCTAACCAAATTCGTTGGTAACGTCTGGAGTACGAAGCGAAATGTCAAATCCAATAAAGGGTCAGGGAGTGGAAAGGTCGCAGCGCAGTGGTCATGCGCGAGAGCAGCTACTGCTGCATCTCCTCGTGCTGCCGCCACCACGGCTGACTGCTGTCGGGGTGCTGCGCGGTGCGCGCGCCGCCCTGTCCGCCACCGCCGGCTGAGTCTGTCAACGTGGTACAGTCCCCGCGACTACCTCACTCAATAGCGGAACAAGCTTTTCACTACCGTCTGCAGGACGTTCCCATGGAAGTTGAAATGGACGTCGACGTGTGCAGTTCATCCGCAGATGTTCTGTTGAATGGCAGATCGAACAGGTAGGGGGTTGTCCAATGTAAGTTACCTGTGCGCGACAGCCGCGAATGGTAACATACGAAGGTATATGCTTTTTTAAGTCTACACGTACACTTCGCACCCCGCCGTTAACTTGGTAGCGATATGCACTCGACCATTTTTAATTTGTAACTGACAAAAGAGCGCCGTACAGTGACAGAGAACGTGCAATCAGATCATTAGGGCACTCAGGTGGCACATTAAATACCCTGACGGTTCTCACTCCGTATCCCGAAGGCACGATTTGGACATTACTAATACTGCCATCATTATGACGAAATGGTCTCACGCCAGCATGCTCCTCAACGAATTTCTCATAAGTGTCACTCGAAATAAATTTGATAAATAACGAGTACTGCACAAAGTCCAACTGGAACGTGTCGACTATATCTTCAGGCAATTTCAAATCCTCAAAAATCCATTCATGAATTTCAAACGCCGTCGGTCGCAAGGCAGCGCGATCGAAAACACACTGAACGCTGTTCGCTCTGTTAATTGTCGACATCGTACTTACAACAGTGGTACAGAAATAAACGTTAACAGCGCTCGCACACGCTGCTCAGCTCTCCACCTCAGCACTGCTCGCGACGTAAACACTGGCCCGCGCTACCGCCCGTCACCGCGCGATGTGCACTGGCCGAATGCCTGAACACGACTGTCGTATTTTTTTTTAGTACCCTAGAACTTAGAACTACTTAAACCTAACTAACCTAAGGACATCACACACATCCATGCCCGAGGCAGGATTCGAACCTGCGACCGTAGCGGCCGCGCGGTTCCAGACTGAAGCTCGGGCACTCCGGCCGGCGTAACGTCTACTTGGTAGAGAAGGAATATCATGTTTAATGTGAATTTCATACCACAATGCCATTATACTTTCTTCACTTGGCGTAGCCAGAAGAGAATAGAATTTGTCTCTCCCTATTAAAAATCATCGTCAGAAACTAGATCGAACCCAGACCACCAGCATAGGAACTTATCATCAGTCCAACAGACCACTAAATGTTCTTCTCTGAGACTCATTTGTCTGTCATAACACCGTTGCGGCACACTCGATGAGAATTCTGGCACACAGGCTCCCTGTGGTGGTTTGCAGCATGTTCAGTACATTCATTTACTTGGTTGACCAAATCGCCCTGAACTAGCTGCCTCGGTGACCCAGTGCATACATTCGACTCTATTTTGTAATCACCGAAATAAAATCACGTAACTGCCACCTACACAGAACTGCCAACAGTGTAGGATGCAGAAATTTAAGTAGGAAGATTCTTTCCATTTGTTGAAAACGTCGTGCAGTGCAAAAGAAAAGCTGTAACTGTCTGTCTCTCAGAAGTCTAGATCCGGCCATATGCATTACCGCACAGCACTGTGGAATGTGGAAGTTCTGGAGGAACTGTTCTCGAATTCTGGAGACGCTGTAGCTACATGACAGCTACTAGCGTAACGGTAAGCGTCGCGCGCTGTGGATAAGACGTCGCGAGTTCTATTACATTCGCTGCTACATTTTTTAAAACGCAATTCTGCTGTCTTCTGAAGTTATCAAGTTAATGGAACTTTGAGCATAATTCCCTTCACTTCTCAACCCAAAATAGCCGCATGTGAAAAAAGGGCTAACTTCTGCAACATTTTATTCTTTTCAGGTTTAATAGATGGCCAGGCAGCAGATGCATCTCGAAGCTTTTGTATTATGTATGGGGCGAGCGCATATTGCCAAAATAGTCAGAAAAGTATTTTCTACATTAGCTGTCGTCTGGTAGTGGCATTTTATTCTTCTTCAAACCTTGTTTTACTGCTTTAACTCAGAAAAAGTTTTCTACATGCATGTAATCAATAAACTGCATGTGCATTGTCAAACTGTTATAGAAAAGATCAGAGAATTGGCATGTATCGATGATGATTAATTTCTCTCTCATATTTAGTATTGTTTTAACAACACTAAAAGAAGCCTTACGAAAATTGTGCACTTTATTATAAGAAATGAAATAAAACTACCCACGATAACCTTACGACGAAAGTCTTTTTTAATAAAACTTAGTATCTGTACACAAACGTGCTTCTATCGGCACGAATTAGTAAAATACTACTCACTTAGATTTCGATTGGGTCTGTGATTAATTGGTATGCTGTGTCATACTCAACAAGTATACAAATGTGGCATTTCATAAATAAAGGCAGCGACGTATATCGGAAGGCAGTAACATCCCTTGGCTTTCCGTTTGGCAGTATTCGACAGCCATTTCTTGGCGCAAGTAAATGAATAAAGGCAGCGCGTTTTGGTATTCAGTAACGTCTTCATCAATTGCTTTAGTTTTATTGTAATCTACGAGTAATTGCTGATTGATATTAACATGAAAAGGATCCCGTAGACAGGGAATGAACCTCTTCTTGGGCAACTACTTGTATAACGACCAAAAGGCCCAACTGTGACGCATGCGGAAGAGTCGATACGCTTATTCATAGGTTCACGTGCGGACATGCAGAAGAAATTACTACATTTCTTCGTCAACGATTGTCGGTGACAGACCGTACGACGCCCAGTGGTGTAGACCTTTTAGAGATCAAATGGCTCAAATCGCTCTGAGCACTATGGTACTTAACTGCTGTGGTCAT
Organism: Schistocerca nitens; assembly: GCF_023898315.1. Taxonomy (NCBI): domain Eukaryota; kingdom Metazoa; phylum Arthropoda; class Insecta; order Orthoptera; family Acrididae; genus Schistocerca; species Schistocerca nitens. The sequence goes on along the minus strand of NC_064616.1, from coordinate 428,733,956 downwards.
CAGTCCCCTAGAACTTAGAACTACTTAAACCTAACTAACCTAAGGACATCACACACCTCAATGACCGAGGCAGGATTCGAACCTGCGACCGTAGCGGGCACGCGGTTCCAGACTGTAGCATCTAGAACAGCACGGACACTCCGGACGGCTTTTAGAGATCATTCAGCCACAAAAACTGAGACATCCACGAGCAAAAAACAACGCTGCAACGTGGATCATGGGCCACACAGCATCGTTTATTATGCAGAATAGGCATGCTACTTTCCTAGACTATTATTCTTACATAGAAATTGAACACTTTAAAATGAGCCAGCATTGTGACTACAGGAGGATATTTGGAAATATGCTGAAAATCATACTTAACGGTTAAATGCTTCGAATACAATATTTTGGATAGCAGAGGTTGCCAGTGACCTATATGTATGAATCCTATTTGCTTCCTGGGAATTTAGTTCTTGTCGGAATTTTAAGATACTATTCAAATGCTCACCAATGCAGAAGGCATTGTTTTCTTTCCCATTTTCGCTTTACCATTTTCCTTCTCTCGCAGAGCAGCGGAGCAACTCTCCTTCAACAATGAAGTGATAGTCTTTTGTGCACCATAAAATTTCTGTTTACTACCTGAAAAAAAAACTGAAGAAGAAGACATTTCATTTCTTATATTGCTCAACGGTAGCCTGGAAATGATATATACTTTGTCCATTCTATTCTTATTACAAATTGGAGCAAATGTTTACTTTCCCTTCCTTATAAAAAATAAAATGCAATGAAATAGAAAAAAGATAAGTTCCTATGCTGGTGGTCTGGGTTCGATCTATTTTCGGACGATAATTTTTAATAGGGAGAGACAGATTCTATTCCCTTCTGGCTACGCCAAGTGAAGAAAGTATAATGGCATTGTGGTATGAAATTCACATTAAACATGATATTCCTTCTCTACCAAGTAGACGTTACGCTGAACCACAATAATGTTAGGAGTGGCGAAATGTGGAAACTCTATCACCAGTAACCTTTCTTATACTAGTTAATTATTTCTTGTGACGAAACAAACGCTATGTAGGGTCACAGGACACTTATTCCATCTTTTATTTGAGCTTCTGTATGTCGATAAAATTGGTTCTGAGCTTGGAAAGTAACTCAGATCGCCCTTAACGCGGAATTTGATCCCTTCGTGACAATACAGCTCGACTACAATTTGTTGTTTGATCAAAACTGCAGATTCCTCAACATCTCCACATATTGCGCGTGAATGGGTTCGAATCTAGGCCAGGCACTAAAGTTTTCATTATGCATTATCAGGCTTTAGAATGAGAGCACCTATCTGCTGGTGGATAACAATTTTGATCTTTAATGCATTTTCATTCGTTATCAACACTAACGATATCTGTCGTTTTTGACTCCCAGTGAGACACAGAACCATTTGAGAGATCACTGTAAGTTCAAGGATGTTATTCCGAGCTACTGGTGGAGAAAAATTCGGTCGCTGACGTCTCTTTGTATGTAGTAACAACGATATGTGTGCGGTTCCATTCCCAGTCAGCACTGAACTCTTCGTCATTTTATTTCTAGTTCAAACATGCTCACATGTCGCTGCTGGTGTAACAAACCCATATTCAACGTTCGTTTTCTCTAGAAGATAACAGCGACAGTTGCCGGGTTGGAGTCGTGGGAAGGAAAAAATTAATGTTTCGTCTCGTCATTTCAGTTGTAACATCTAGCTACTGCCGAGAAAATCCGATATGTTACAGTTGATTATGCTTCGATAACAATACGATTAGATTCTGGGTTCGAATCCCTGTCCAACACAAAGCTTTACCCCACGGCATTTCAAGTAAGGTACTTGTGAAGAAGCAATACTTAACATCTCTCGTATTTCGTTAACAGGGACAATAGTTTCTGGGTAGGAATTCGCGTCCGTTAGAAATGTTTACGTTATGTAGTTTAAAGTTGATATTCGCTAACTGATACTGTCTAAAATCGAGGTATACCAGTCTCTGTATGCCTAGTCAGGAAAGACTGTTAGTTTCCGTCAGTCACGAAATCGTAGTCTGCATGACCTGGGTTTGAATCCATATGCAGAACGAGACGGTTCGTCGTGACATTTGAAGTTCATATATATTCTCAAGTAGCTGCTAGTGAGTAACGTACATGTTTAATGTCGTTTTGTGTTTAATAACAAGTACGGTATGTTACTTTGAAGAGGAAATCATGAATACGACGACCTTTCTACGTGCATGACCTATCTGACGTAATAATGAGAGTGGTAACATTTCAGGTATGTCATTTATTGCAATAAATGTGAGCTTACAAGCCTTAAGGACTGTCGTATCTGTGATAAGGTGTTCCCTGAAATTTGTAGTATCGTGGTATTACTTTACATCTTGAGTTATTGCGATACAGAGCAGAGTTTTCTAGCGGTGACTTGTTGGAACCATTTTCAATAGCCAAACGACTGTACCAAGGTGCGATTAGAGGAACTGCTAGACAGCTGCGTTATGTGGGTTGCATGCTTATCAGGCGAAATGCAATTCAGGTCGTTCGGATACTTTTGAGCATGACTGTACATAAAGGCAAGTGATAATATTGTAGTTCCGCGATGTTTCCGATACATTTCAGCTAGAGATGCGCCCTAACAAAACAACAGTTTGGTTGGTTAGGTAGAGTACATAAACGACGAAGTAAATAGTAGGATTTTCGTTAATATCGATAGCAATGGGAGGGGAAGGAACATAAATCAACGTGTGAAAGAGAAACCAGGAGCCAACGACTTCTCTGTGTTTGTTTCTCTTCCGCATAATTGAAACCGCACATTATCCACCTTTAACCCTTTGCGTACTTTATATCCTTACAAAATATAAGCTGAAAGTTATAAGTAATAAATATTTGTTCATCACGTAACTTCCGCGCTTTTATGTTACCAAAGCAATTAATTTTAATGCATGTACAGTTTATATGTACAAGCATAAGAAATCCATGTAAATACTTATGTTCTTTTCTACTCAATAACACTTTCTTCATCATGATCAAAGGCAAGAGTTTTCTGGTGTTATTGGTAAGTGCCAAAGTTGTTTATGAACAACAGAAAAATGATTTATATACGTCCAAGGAAGAACTGAAGTAATGTTTGATACGCTTCTCTTCTGTCTTTTTTGTAATTATACCTTTTATTCAGGAAACTACTTTTTCTAGCGCTATATGGTAAATCTGTACTTTTTTTTATTTTGACTCTTACATCCCTCAGTTTCACATTAAAAATCGACATTTTGGGAATATCTACACCTACATCTACAAGGATACCCCTAAAATCACACTTAAGTGCCTGGCAGAGGGTTCATCGAACCACCCTCACAATAACACTCCGTTATTCCGCACCCTTATTTTATTATGATGATCTTTCTCCCTTTGTATATTGGCGTCAACAAAATATTTTCACATTCGGAAGAAAGAGTTGGTGATCGAAATTTCGTGAGGAGATTCTGGTGCAACGAAAAACGCCTTTGTTTCAATGGCGTCCATCCCACATCCTGTATCATGTCCGTAACACTACCTCCCCTATTTGGCGCTAATACAAAACGTGCTGCTCTTCGTTGAACTTTCTCGATGTACTCCGTTAATCCTATCTGATAATGATCCCAGACCGGGAAGTAGTACTCCAAAAGTGGACGAACAAGCGTAGTGTAGGTAGTCTCTTTCGTAGATCTGATGCACCTTCTTAGTGTTCTGCCAATAAAACACAGTTTTTAGACTGCATTCCCCACAATAATTTCTACGTGTTCTTTCTAATTTAAATTGTTCGTAATTGTAGTTCATAAGTATTTAGTAGAATTTACGACCTTTAGATTAGACTGATCTATCGTGGAACCGAAGTTTAACGGATTCCTTTCAGCCCTCATGTAAATGACGTCACCCGTTTCATTATTTAATGTCAATATCCAATTTTCCCACCCTTCAGATAGCTTTCCTAAATAGATTTGCAATTCGTTTTGATCGTCTGATGAGTTTACTAGACGATAAACTACAGAATAAGACGGCTGCTCAGATTGTCTCCTAAATCTTTTATACAGATAAGGAACAGCAGAGGGCCTATAACACTACTTTTGGGAACGCCAGATATCATTTCTGCTTTACTGGATGACTTTCCGTCAATACTACGAACTGTGACTTCACTGATAGGAAATCACGAATCCAATCACGTAACTGAGACAATATTCCGTAAGCACGCAATTTCGCAAAAAGCCGCTTGTGTTGTACAGTATCAAAAGCCTTTTGAAAATCTATACACACGGGATCAATTTGAAATCCCTTGTCAGTAGCACTCAACACTTCGTGTGTGTAAAGAGCTACTTGTGTTTTATAAGAACCACGCTTTCCAAATCTGTGTTGACTGCCTGTCAATATACCGTTCTCTTCGAAGTAATTCATAGTGGTAGAACACAATATGTAATCCAAACCTGAAGTAACGCTAACAATTTAAATTTTGTTATAAATACTGTTTATTTTTAAGTAACAGACACGAGAATAACTATGTAGTACAAAAATGTCCTGTAAGTTACGTGGCCCTTTATATATCCTTACTCAGTTTCTAAATGGTTCACGGCTTCTGGTTTCTAGGCGAATGTAGTAAGTCACTGATAGCATAAACAAACAGTGTAATCGAAATGAGTTAACGTCCGATTGGTATACAACACATCTAACGTTCAGGTACACTATGTGACCAAGGCTACTAGGACAGCAACCGCAGTCTACGCTTGCTTATGACAGTCTACGGTAGCCTACGGTAGTTTTACAAATCTCAGTCTGGGTCAGGTAGGAAAGCCTCGTGGGTCTGTACGTTGACTGGATGGATTGCTGCTACATTTGCTTCACTTTTACCCCCACGGCCGCCAACCCTCACCCCTTGCCCTGTCCTTTTATGGCCTGTCTGTAAGATATGCCTTCAAAAGCTATAATCTGCTTAAGAAGCCTCTGCCTACAATAATCTCGCCAGCGTCGATGGTTTGAGGAGTGACCACCAATAGAAGTACACGGAGATCGATTATCTACAGTCCACAATGTCATGTGAAGCTGCACAGTACGCATATCTTTGCTGCGTACGGTATTGTTTGCTGCCATGGTCATATTGTAAAAGTCTATAGCACTGTGCAACCTGGCTGACGTATGGCTCGACGGGTCAACGAACTATGTGAATGTGCATACAGTTAAGTTACCTCTGATATCTGAAAGTAATTACACACAGTAGCCTTAATTTTCCCATTATAGTATCGTCCTCTTTTTTCTTATTACAGCACCTCATGATTGATAAACTTTAATCCCACACAATATGACACTTAATATTTCTTGTTCTTGTAGTATTTCTTGTTGAAGTAATTTCTTTTCTTGTAATCATAAATCAGTTAACATATGGCTAGAAATTATTTAATGAAAAAAACTGAACTTCGTACGAGGTTGTTAGCGACCAAGGTAGAGCAGACTTCAGTACTGATTCTATTACGTCCTGCAGGAGCCACACTGGTGACACTACACCTAATTCCGGTTTCCAACCGACGGATAAGGTTGCCTAATGAGACAGAGGGCAACTTTGCAGCCTTCCGATCCATGCTTTCCACAAACGCGCTATATGACTCCATATCATACTGCTCATATAAAGTCACTGGTTGTGGCACAAACTGCTGCGTTTCGATTACAGTTGTTCCTCTTGTATGGAATGGTATCGGAGGTAGAGGTGACATGTCCAGGCACATTTGCTGTTCTGTCTTACACTACTTTCCGAGTTTTCTTCACATGTTCGTCTTATTCCGCTCTTGTTTCTGTGGATTTTTCTGGCGTGGCATGTCCTCTTCATTCGCAAATACTGAACAAACAGGATATATTGCCGCTGGTACCTGCAGGGCCGCAGACTCTAGATATAGGTGATTAATGACATGTATAGCTGATGTAACTGCTTTGGAAGTAGTTTTCTTCTGATGCACTCAATGCAAGGTAACCTGGGCACGAACACTGGCAATAGCAGCTCACTTCCGAATTGCTGTTCAATACACTACGTTGCACCTGCTTGAGTTTCCTTCCGACTAAACCGTTCACTCCCGTCTCTCAGAGTCGGAATAGAATCCGTTAGGTGTATACCATGCAATGCGGAGTGCATTGTACATGCATTCAACCTATAAAAATTCTGCATTTGACGACGATACTTGGCATATAATTCAATGAAACAAATTGCGCCGTTGAAACGTTTTTTATGTATTCAATTCACTATAAAGGCTTAAGATTTATATTACCTATTGAGAACTGTACATGGCTTACTTTTCTTATTCCATAGTTGCCATATTATCGGAATATATAATTACAGGCTGCATAATGACTTATGAAGCTCGTTGATGAACATCTTCAGAAGTACTTTTGTAACAGAACATTCGAAACTTATGTGTCATTCTCGACGTCTATGATGCACCATGAGCTCGTCTTCAACAATCTAATTAATTTTCCGCAAGGAGCATGAGATAATGATGGATATATTACAGTAGTTACTCACGATTATCGCAAGTGGTTGCCTTTGATGTGCTTCGTATCAAACTTTCACCCTTGATTGAGTTTTTAGCGAAAAAGAAGTATAGCCATTGGCTGGTTAATTCATTAAAAAATGCGTAACATAGTTACTGCAGACAGTCGTTTCGTGATGGCTGTCGTATATTATGTGTGACTGGCAAAAACATAGCATCAGTCTCTAAGTATGCAATGAAGACGAAGAAGAGCAATGTCCTATACTTTTACTCGATGCTTGTTAGCTGATTTGAAATGCTCTTTAAATGTGCGTACCTGGCTCCAGATGTAAGTTGCTAGCCGTTAGATATCGTTAAGGAAATCCGTCACTAGACAGGCTGAAGGCTATCCGCTAACGCGACTGCGGAAATCGTATCGGCACTGAGGGCCTCGGTTGAAAAAGTGTCGTATCAGCAGCGCAGAGCAGCGGCATCTCAGCGTCAGCACGTTTCTCACTTGAGAGGAATGGCAAAATTCCGCTTCCGTCATCGATTCCTCGCAAGTGCCAATTCTCAGGAGACCATGTTACCAGCGCCGAAGTCTGCGCCACTCCTGACCGACATTCCGAATTCAAGATGCGTATCCTCAAAAATCATCTTATTCACCACAACATCAAAGTGTTTCATAATAAACTGAAAACTGTTGTCTTCATTTTTCTTTAGCGCATTACAGTAAATTACCGTATATTGACGGAATTTTGATGGTTTTGTCACTGGAGTTGTAATGAATACAATTGCTTTGAATGGTCGCTATCCATGGGAATAGGTGATATTCCTATGAAGACTAACAACGGGATAACATAGCAATCGGACTTTTGTATATTTTTATATATGCGGTAGATGAAGTTTAGAACACGAATATTAATCATCAAAATCAGTTCGATGCGAATCTCACAAACTCTTCAGAAAATCGATTCTAAACGTAATTACCGTCTTTAATACGACAAATGAAGATAATTTTTTCCCGATAGGTCATGTCCTCGCCTACCACGATTCCCGGTCTGCCAAAATTTAGAACGAAGGTGTCTCTTCCATGAACGTTCCTCGAAGCGTAAAATACATAAGGATGTAAGAGAATTTAATTTGTAATGTTTTTTTTTTCTAAATTCAAATAATCTTTTGTAGAAGATCTGTAACTCAGAGTTTACGTTTGCAATGAGAACCAGATTTCTGTGTGCAATATGTAATTAGAAACGAGAAGACGTCCATTGTCATAAAACTAGAAATTATATATATTTGATGAATTTTGTATTTAAATGACGTAGGTACTCGAACTGAAAAAAAACTAAAACAAAAAATTAATGAGCGAAACGAGACTCGAACAAGCAATTACTAGTCGCGAGCGCTACTCATTACTTACACTTTCATATATTTCAAACTTTTCTGAATTACTAATAGGACAGGAATCTGTGTTTAAAAATATGCATAAGTTGGGAATCGAACCTAAAACCCCTACCTGGTAGGAGAATGTTCTGCCACACACCATAAGGCATCTCAAGAAAAGTATGTTACGGACTGTCGGGAAACTTCAAAGTCGATTTTATGGATTTTTTTAAATAGCATTGAAATATTTTTGAGAATTAATGTGTAGGTCTAAATTGCGTGTACCATAAATATAGAATATTAAAAATTCCTGATTTCCATGTAGTGCCCTTGAAAGACGAATTGGATAGTTTATTGCATTTATAAAAACAACACGTGGTGCTCTAACATCTCCAATAAACAAAGGAGTGATGTCCATGAGGTCAACAATAGCGCTTGACTGCGTACAGATATCCACTTTTGTCATCAAATATGTTTCCTATTACATGATTGTAACTAAAGTCTTACAGTACTGGCAACAATTTCGACATGTCTGACTTGTAGTTTGGATGTATTTGGTGTTTGTATACTGACTTAGATAATATACGTATCTTGTAGACAAGCATTTCAAGCGACCGCTACGGTCACAGGTTCGAATCCTGCCTCGGGCATGTATGTGTGTGATGTCCTTAGGTTAGTTAGGTTTAATTAGTTCTAAGTTCTAGGTGACTGATGACCTCAGAAGTTAAGTCGCATAGTGCTCAGAGCGAGTGGTTTTTAAGTCATATTTGTGAAACTAAACCATCAAGAGGAGGTAGCAAAATATTATATCTTTGCCATCTGTGGACGGAAACGCATCGATGACGAAGACTATGGACATCGTGAGTTTAGTAGATGCTAGAAGCCGCAGTAACTACGTCATGTGACCATCGGCCAAGTTAAGTCGGCCTAAGGAGAATAAGAAGAGGGCGGTGGAACCTTCGCAAACCCACTGCTGCCAGACACTTGATATTCGGCCGAAATCGTCGTCCCACTGTGCTGTAGTACTGAATAAGGTAGTGGGGTCGGAACATTTCCTCTCCATAACTATGTTATCCTGGACAGTGTCGTGCGGAACACTTAAACACCTGTTCACGTTAATATCACGTATGACTGGTTGCATCCTGTAAGAGACGCTGCACTTACGGAGCGTCACATGTCAGTTCCTTCTACTTGGTTTACTTTCTTGCGGATACAAGGATCCGGTAATTTAAGTTGTATTAATGTATGATGACCAGTAAATGAAGTAAGTACTGTGCTTACATTTTCTGTGTGATTTTACAGTTTACTTCATAAATTCCTTGCGTGTTCGTATATGTATGAGGTGCAATCCTGCGTTTTAGTTAACTATGTAGTATAGATCCACGCGGTCTGTAACGCAGTTTTCATTTCTTTTCAACAACCAACGACCGTTGGGGGCCGCCCACTCAGACCCCAACTGCCGCTTGAGAGACACCAGGAGAGCAGCACGTTACGTAGTTAGCTTTGTCTGTGTGCTTTCACACGTAATTTTCAACTTAGTATGAGCAGGACGGATAGGTTTCGTGCATACTGTGTGCGGATGGAAGAAAAGCTGGCCGCAGTTCGCGAGCAGATTAAAACGGTGTTACCTGATATCAGCTATCTGCAGGCTTCTGCCTTGGGGTGTAGCGGCGGGGTAGAATCTGGCGCGTCACAGCGGACATCTCAGATGTCGCTTGTTTCATTCAAGGCCTCTGCTACCGAGGCACCTTGCAGACTTCCCGACGCGGGGGATCCGACCTCACCACTAGTTGAATGGTTGAGTGTAACGCTTTCGCGTCGCTGGATGTGGGGAGTCAGTGTGGGGACTCACTGTCTGGCCTCGCCCTTTCACCCTGTGAATGCACAGGTGGCCGCGAACTATTAGACGTGTTGTAGAGTCCATTAATGAAAATAGCATCCATGGCAGGAAAGAAATCAAATATGTGCTCTATATGTCTGCCGGGGCCAACATCAGAGATGTGGAGGAAGCCCTCCCTGAAATTATCGAGGATGCAGGATGCAGTCATCTGCGAGTTGAGGCTAGTATAACAACAGTGACGCCCGTCTCTTGCGTTCTGAAAGCATCCTCAGTCCGTGACGGCCTTAGGAGAACATTTCTGAACCTGTATTATGACGTGGAGAATTGTAATACTCCCCTTGATACGTCAGAGGTGGCTATATACAGGAAACAGCTAGTCGGGAAGCAATGTAGTTGTGAAATGCACATGGTTTTTTTCAGGTTAGGTCCTCGCAGAACGAAGTAATATAGTGTAGAAAGTAAAGGTATTTCGGCTGTGAAAAGTTTAACAGTAAACTCTCGAAGCATTTTTAACGTAGTTTCGGCATTTACTGCCCTCCAGTAATGTTGTGACGCTCAAAGCATTCTCGGAAATGAGAATTGGATGAAACTCAAAAGAAGAAAACTCGAAAGTATTTAACGAGGTATGGGATTTATATAGTAAAGACAGGTTAGACACCATAGGAGTGGAAGTGTTCACTGCAGTCGACTAAAATACTACCTTAATCGGGATTGAAATCGAGTCTAACTATGAAGTTATCTGGACAAGAGTAACCGGCCAATGTGAATTAGAGTTAATCATCGGATTTTTCCGCCATAACAGTCATAGAAACATTCAAAGGAAGCCTATGTTCAGCAGCGCGTAGCTGCAACATTAGTTGGAGACGACTTTAACGCACTAAGTACAGAACAGGACGTCGATTAATTCACTGCAGGTGATACAGACAAAGGCTCTTTGAAGTCGTTCCGAACACACTTTTCGAAAACTCTTTAGAGCAGCTGGTTCGACATCCGACACTAAATGGAAATATTTTAGACATTCTACCTATAAACAGACTTGACCCTGTAACACGTCTGTACAGAGCTAGGGATTAGTGACCATGCTGCCATCGTACCGGCGCCAGCGATCGCTGCTAAAGTTTAAAAATGCGTCAAGGAGGCTACGGGAGTATTTATGCTGCAAGGAGCAGAGAAGTAGTTGTTAGCATCCTACTTGGACAGTGAATGGTATCACTAGGTTTCACGCCGGCCGGAGTGGCCGAGTGGTTCTAGGCGCTACAATCTGAAACCGAGCGTCCGCTACGGTCGCAGGTTTGAATCCTGCCTCGGGCATGAATGTGTGTGATGTCCTTAGGTTATTTAGGTTTAAGTAGTTCTAAGTTCTAGGGGACCTCAGATGTTAAGTCCCATAGTGCTCAGAGCCATTTGAACCATTTAAACCATTAGGTTTCAATATGTGGATGCAGAGGAATAATGGGCCAAGAGTAAACAGATAGTAGGTCTCGTACAAGAGAAGTAAGTGCTCAGGATGTCTGTTATGCAAGGGAAAGATGCACAGTGGCTTAATAACAAATTTGGGAAAATGGTGAACAAACAGTGATTGTTGCACCTGAGGTTCAAGGAATAACGTGGAAATGTGGACACGCCAAAGTTAGTAAAAATTTTTGTTTGTATAAAAAGATCGATCCGCGAAGCATGCAGCGACTTCCACCGTCATATTTTAGCGAAGGATGTCGCCGAGAATTCAAGAAAATTCTGGTCCAATGGAAAATTGCTAAAGGGGGTCGAAGTCTCATATCTAGTCACACGTCTATCTGTCAGGTTTGGCAACAGAAGCCGAAGTCTGAAATATCGCGTTTAGGCAATCACTCAAACATAAGGATCGTACATTCATACCATCGTTTGACCACTCAGGATATCGTATGAAGAATACCGAAGCGGTATGCCTGGCGTTAGGAATAAACTGAAAGAGCTGGAAACGAAATGCCAATTCGGCTTTACGGAGAGTATTTTATGTCATTGGCACCTTACTTACCTTGCATTTACTGCGGATCTCTTGCCCAGCGGAAAGTCCCAAGAGAATGAAAAATGTGCAGTTTGTAACGCCATAGCTCTTATGCTATACGGATTTATTTTGCTTTTGTTTCATTTAATGTTACATCATAGAGCTTCTGTAAATGTGTTTGATTGAATAGATAACACAGAATTGTATACTCCTTTCTTGGTACAAACTTTGATGTCATGGTTTGGTTCAATGCAAAGTAGTATGTCTGTCGTTTAAATTCTTTGTCTCATTTGGAGGGAACAAAACTTACTATACATAAACGTAATTTTGTGTGAATCATTTTTGGTAGAAATGTCAATATGTGCAAATGTTCTGTTTTATTTAATGTATTTGTTTACTGTTACGTAAACTGCTGATCCTCACTTAGGGTTCTTAGTTAATTTATATGTAAAAGGTGTAGTGGTTCCCCTCGGGAACGGAACTGTGTAGCGCGCGGAAATTGTGGTTGGCCTATGTAGAAAAGGTGGAACTGATAGTCAGTCGGAGACAAGCTACGAGTCGGGGACAAACTACCAAACTGTGCACTGCCATGTAAAAGATGCATATTGTGCTGGTTCCGAGAGAGGCTTTTTCTGCTATTTTCCAATGCCTCGGATGGATGGATAAATAGCTGGAACTATTCTGGAATTTGTATCTATCATCGCCACCAAGAACTGACGGAGTCCAACAATTCTACCTGCAATTCCACCTACCAACATGCAGTTGCCATCACACTGCGCAATCATTGCATCGGAATACTACAATGATGTACAGTGAAGGATCAGCTTAATGGATGTGTTAGTGTGCTCAAATATAAGGTAATTTATATCTGATTTTAAGTACCTACCTTGATTTTTTCCTTGTCATAACACCTCTCAGGTTCCTCTCCGTTTGAACTAAAGTGATTACCGAGTGTCCCTACTGAAAGAACATTAAAGACCAGTTTTTTTTTATTAATGCCTCTTGAACATAGTAAAGAGAAAGTTAAAGTTAATGTGGCTAGAGAGTGAGTTAAAGTTAATGATGCTTGCTGAAAATAATTTTCCTAGTAAAACTGCTTATTAATGTGTTGTTGCCAACTTCAAATTAAAAGTTCTTAAGACTGAGGCTTATAAAGTTTTGCTTAGTAAATGATCACATTACTGCTTGTAAATCGCAGAAGGTGAGTCAGTATCTTACATATATGTTAATTTTGTGTCTCACTGTAGTAAAAGTAGAAAGCTGCAGTTGTGAAACATTATATACTCATTTTGCTAAGTGTTTGTCTCTCTTGTGTATTAGAAGTGCATATTAATAGTATAAAAGAATCCACAGTTTGTCTATTGTGTTAATGCTCGGTAACAAGCAACGGAAAGACCACTAATTATAAAAACCATAATTTCTTTAAAGCCTGAAAGTAATAGTGTGTTTCGGTATCTCTTATAATTTAGCAAATAGTTTCTGCTGCTCTAACTGTTAGCTTCAATCTTACCATAAACATATGTATGTGTCAGAGTTCATTGCACTCGCGTGAGACAAAGTATAGGTTGTGTTTATTCGTTAAAATTACTAATAACTATTTTCTTAAACGAGAATGTTAATCATTGTCTTGCCTAGTTAGGCTGGCGACCGTTTTATTTATCAGTTGAACAGTGCAGATAGGCAAAATTTTGTTCGTACTGTTCAAATATTTACGTAATTCTGATTTTCACTTCCGATAAGCCACCTCCGTTAGGTACAACACGGTCAACATAACAAAATTCCTTCAGGGGGTAACACTGCTCTGTTGCTTTATACCATTCTACCCCAACAAAATAATTCTGATTTGCAAATTGCCTCCAGTTTTGAGGTTATGGTATAGCAATGGCAGACACGAGTGTTATAAGTTTACTCCAGTACATAAGAAGGGTAAAGGAACGTACCTGAAAGATTGGAGCCATATTCTTAACATTGGTATGCTGCAGAATTATGAACATGTTCTAAGCTCGAACATAGTAAATTTTCTTGAGACAGATAACCTTTCGCTCACAAATCTGTAAGTATTTAGAAAGTACCTTTCTTGCGAAACTCGGCTTGCCATTTCTCGAACGATATCCTACGGACCATGGACGTAGGGCAATAGGCACACTCCACAGTCCTGATTTTCCGAAAAGCGTTTGACACGGTATCGCAATGTAGGCTGTTAACGAAATTCCGAGCACACGGAATGGGTTTCCAGATAAATGAGTGGCTCGAAGATTTCTTGAGTAACAAATCCGAAAACGTGGTCGTCGATGGCGACTGTTCATGAGAGACAAGGGTATCCTCGGGAGTGCTTCGGGCAACTGTGATAGCAGCGCTCTAGATCCCTATGAACACAAATGATCTGACGAATAGTGTTGCCGGCACGGTAGCTCAGCGTGTTCGGTCAGAGGGTTAACAGCCCTCTGTAATAAAAAAACTGAGCTAATCGATCAACAACGAACTTAAACGGATGTCTTACGACGTCCGCCCCGAACAGATGCAACGAACAACAGTGAACAAAATGAGATTTAAAAAAAAAAAAAAATAGTGTGAGCAACAACCTACAACGGTTTGTTGATGCCTTTGAAGCGGAGGTATTGTCCTTGAGTTACAGTAGAGCGACGCAGGATGGCTTTGACATAATTTCTATTTGGAGCAATGAATGGCAGCTCTAAATGTATAAAAATGGAAGTTACTGCAGACGAACAGGAAAAGAATCCGGTAATTTTCGAATACAGTATCAGTGATGTGCTGCTTAACAAATTCGCGTCGATTAAATATCTTTGCGTACCACTGAAAAGCGATATAAAATGGAACGATCATGTAAGGACAGTTGTATGGAAGGTAAGTAGTCGACGTCTACTTATGGTGCGACTTTTAGGAAAGTGTAAGTCCTCTGCACAGGAGGCCACGTATAGAATGCTTGTACGATCCATTCTTCAGTGTTGCAAGAGTGTTCCGAATCCCAAAAGGTCAGATTACAGAAAGACATCGAAGCTATTCAGAAGCGTACTGGCAGATTTGTTGCCGACAGATTCGACAATCACACAAGAGTACGGAGTTGCTTCATGATCTCAAACTGGAATCTCTGGAGAGAAGACGAAACTCATTTCCGGAAACACTATTGAGGAAATTTAGAGAAGTAGCGTTTGCAGCTAATTGGAGAACAATTCTACTTCCGCAACATACCTTTCACTTAAAGACCACGAAGACAAGATAAGAGGCGTCAGGCTGGTACGAAGGCCTATACAGAGTCGTTTTCCTCTGGCTCCATTTGACGGTATAAAACGAAATACAATAACTAGTAGTGATACATGTTATCCTTCGCTACTACAGCCGATTTTGAAAAGTTAAGGGCATGCGGAAATACATAAGGTAAGTGTCTATAACAATGTGACGTGGTTGCATGTAGTTGTAACAATAAGGAATCAAATTCTGTGCACACACAACGCGAGGAAGTTCTACAATTTATGCTTAAACGTCGCTGAGTATACAGCGTTGCCAGACTTGGTATTTATTCCTATCTTCTATTAGACCAACTCCTCCTTCCCACTCTCTCATTCCATCTCCTTCATCTCCCTCTCTGTCCATCTCCTCCACCCCAAGCGTCCTTCACTTCCTCCACCCTACACTACCTGCCCATCATCTCCTGCTCCTCTCTCTATCCATCTCGTCTTGCCCCTCCCACTGTCCATCAGCTTCTCTTCCCTCCATCAGTCTGTTCCTTGCCCCTCTGTCCATCTCCACCTCCTCCTCTGTAAGTCTACCCTCTCCTCCCTTCTCCCTTTGTCCATCTCCTTCTCCCCCTCTCTGTCCATCTCCTATCTCTCTCTCTCTCTCTCTCTCGCTCTCTCTCCCCATCTCCTCCTCCCTCTCCCACTGTTATCTCCTTTTCACTTCTCTCTCTGTACTTCACGTCCTCTTCCCTTCCTCTGTCCGTTTCCCCGTTCCCCTCTACCCTTATCTGTGTTCAACTGCTCCCTGTCCCTCTCTCTATGTTTGTCCAGCTACTCGTCCCCCCTTCTCTCTTCCAGTTATCCCTACCCCA
Source organism: Schistocerca nitens (assembly GCF_023898315.1). Classification (NCBI taxonomy): domain Eukaryota; kingdom Metazoa; phylum Arthropoda; class Insecta; order Orthoptera; family Acrididae; genus Schistocerca; species Schistocerca nitens. Next base: position 428,718,204 of record NC_064616.1, on the reverse strand, counting down.
ACAGGACGTTGCCGGTTCATACCCCACGGTATTTATTTCGAGATAGTAACGTGTGTACCAAATTTGGTCTAAATCGATCCAGGTGTTTAGGAAGAGCTTTTCACCAATGGCTCCCGTATGTACATGTTACACATATTTCCCATATATTTAAAATATTTCTCATGTATTTGTGCAGATATGCAGCTGTATTGAATTTCGGCCTGCACTTTCTTTTCCACACAGCTTAATATTTATGATGTCATATCTCCGGATCTGTGTGTCGTACAGTGACATATTTTTGTAGGTACATTTAGTGGTATACGTGAATAGTGTCTGAAAGATTGGTGAGTAATATGGTTAGAAGTAAAGAAGTAATACTGAGACGGCATGCCCGATGCTGCAATTTAGTGCATGAACAGTGCAAATGTGGGAAGCGACAAACTTCTTCTTTCGTGATTTTTTTAGGGCTTGTCTGCGACAACGTTACGTAAAAGTTTGAAATTACTTCTAATCTTTGTTGCACGTCACTAAGTGCTCTCATTTTCAAATGCTGAATGAATATAATCTAGCTATTTGCTCCTCATGAAATACACTACTTTTTCACCCACACCCCCATCCCTTTCATAGGTCGGTTGTTTTCAAGCCCACAGCGATTGTTACCAGACAATAGGTGACATGTGTCTCAAGTTTGGTTCAAATCCGTCCAGTGGTTTAGGAGGAGATTTGGAACATAGGTGCAAATATAGATAGGTATGTCAATTTTTATAGTATGTACGTATTAATCTTCAGCACATATACAGTAGAAAAATGGGCATCCTACCGGCCATAATATTTGTGCAAGTAATCGCTCAATTTAAGGCCCTACTTTGTTCTGCATGCAACTATCGGTGAAAAATAGGAAAACATAAAACCTTGTTGTGAGACACCCATTTAACAAAAAACGGGGGGAGTCTCCGTGGAAACTCTAGAGAACAAGTCAGTTAATGGTATTGTGTGGCTATTGACACCATTTCACGTTTAGCCCGCTAAAGATACTTCCAAATTGCCGTGTTAGATACTTAGCCACGAGACCTTAACCCACGGGAGCCGTGTAACAGCACCTCACATAAATTTATGGCTCTATAATGGATCTAAAAGGGGCGGTGGTTCTGACGGGTTTTAGTGCAGGCAACTGCTCTTTTATCCTACGAATTACGCTCATTTCCAACAACTTCCAGTAATGGGTTATGAGGGATTCGTTTAAGTGATTACAGGTTTAGGATAGTAATTAATAGCGAGCAAGTACCGACGCTGCACGTCGCTGCATTGGTCCTCAACTTCAGCTTTCCACACAAACCAGCCAAGCGTACACGTAACACAAAGAGTGTTTATGAAAGACCTGTTTAGTAATTTATATTATCACATAGTTGATATATGTTTTGTAAGCCATTTCATACAACGCGTGTTTTTCCGTATGATTAGTAAACATCAATCACTATTACTTTTCTTAAAAAATGTAATCTAAATAATTCAGTGCGTCATCTATGATCTCGCACTTCGTGTAAAAAGGATGGTACAAGTGCTTTATGCTGGATCTTTTATTAATATTTCTCTTATTAAGTAGTTCAGGTCTTGCGTAAATATACTTGTCATTACGTAGTGACACCTATAAAGCTGAAGATGTCTTCCACAAATCCGTACCACACGATTTTATCTATGGATCGTAACCAACAGTAATTAACTTCTTTTCGTTTCGGTCTGCCTTCCATTTGTCGGTAGTCGAAAACAGTGTAGGTGCTGCGCATCTACGTGGGGAACGACATGAATTAAGTATTTTGAATGCTGACATGAGTGGTCCTGCTATGTAGGGGACCACAACCAAATGTACGTATGTTTCAGTTATTCAAATTTGAAGCAACGATCTCACATATTTTGCATCATACGTCGTACATGACGTTTTACGGCGAAGAAGAAAAAATGAGTATATTAAATACTACTGAACTAATTAAAATTGTCACAGCATAAGGGCACATTAAACTGGAAAGGTAGTCGCAGTCCAAAAAGTCAAGACATAAACTTTCTTGGTACACTTGTTTCATTTTAGCGAGACTTCGAATCAGTACAGCAATCACGGCAGTGTTGACCAGTAACGGGAGAATAAGTCACTAATGTCACCCACTCAATGGGTCTGCCTTCTCTCCTCTGCATTTTTCTATATCTGAGTAAACAGGCTACTCCCTCTTAATCCAGTTACAACTCGGTAATGGACTTTTTATGAGAAGGCGAGAGTCGAAAACGTAAGCAGGCGACAGCCGTGCTGCTGGGTCGTACGTGACGTCATTACGCTACGCCTGGCACCAGCATTAGTAACACGTGACCGAGTTTATCACTTATTTAGTCTGTGAGGAAATAAATGAGGTACATTTCCTTATTACTTCAGATATGCGACAAATGTCATCGTTGCGGTATGCGTAGCTACTTTTTCTTCATTTATTTTAGAAATTAATGATATTACGTTGAATCTTCAGAGAATTCTGTGCGATTTTCAAGAATAATTTATACGAGAAGTGAAACTATCAATTAATTCCTTTATATACACTCAGTAACTCGGGAAAAATTACCTGTACTTTCACGCTTCTTTCGCGTAATTTCAAAGGCAGACAAGAGAGATATTCAATATTTTTAACGATGCATTGTGTCTCATTTAGTCAGCTGATTGTTTAGTGCAGATGCACGGTCCATTTCTGTATATATTTAGCAGAAGAATCAACTTCACATATGACCGAATGTCGAGCAATACAGTTTCTCATTTTTACAAGAATTCCGAAGCGTTTTTTTCGCAACCACTGGAAAATTGCGCCGCACAATCAGCAGTTGATTTTAAAATTTTGATATTTCAGTCCCTGCTACTTTCAGTATAAGATCATCTTGTCTTCTGAGACATTAAACCGGTTTTTTGGTAAACAGTCATTCAACGTTTGTATTACATGTGCTCATACGCTATTATGAGCGGTCAGTGTCGCTATTAACATTATGCTGTCCGGTGGCGCTACGTTGGTGTCATGTGAAAACTATCGGGAAAATGCAGCTGGCACCACGTTTGTGTCGTGCGCAGAACAAGAGGGCAAGCGCTGATGATATCACTGTGGTGCTGTGATCAAAGCTATCAAACGAACGCCAATATCACGCTTGTCCTATGTTAAGAAACAATAAGATACAGACAAATAAGCAAGTGGTTTGCTTCTATAAAACCTCGTACTCTTTGATAACGGCAAACGAAGAAGAAAACGCAGTTATACGTGATGATTGCGCGGACAGATTTTCTGATATTCCAGTTGTATTTGAGGATTGCGAAGAAGTAGGGGACATCACATAGCCAGTAAAACAGACTGAAGCAGAATATCCGAATGACTATGAAATACGTACACGGAGAATTCAGCGTACGCCACAGTTGCCAAATGATGTGGATGAATAAGAGGAAGATGACAGTATACGTATAGTGGTCAGATGTTGATTTTCCGAGAGCCAATAATGAATTTGAACGATCCACAGGTCGTAACGCATTTCCGATGGATATACAGAACGTCGAGAATTTCATTGAATTAATTATAGGGAAATATTTATTTGGACTTATTAGTATCGAAACAAATATTGACCACAATCAGAATTCAAACAGGGGGGAAGTAAGAGCATAAAAGAGCAATATTTGTCGACATGAAGGCAGTGGAACTTAGAGAATGGTTTAGGCTTGTCATTCTGAGAATCATAAAAAGAAATAATGATGGACTCCTGTTTGCAATATTGGAAACAGAAGTATTTCGCAAAACTATGTCTCGTAATAGATTTCGACAAATATTACCATTTTACAGGTTTTGGGTAACAATAATAGCCCGGATAATGCCGACGAACTCTTCAAAATGCAAACTATAATTGATTATTCCTCTAAAAAGTCTTAAGAAAATTTTAACCATGGTCAAAATATGTCGATCGATGAAGGAAAGATACAATGGCGTGGAAAATCACGTTTTAAAATGTATAGTCCATCGACAATTATACAGTATGGTGTACTCGTCCTGACGCCGTGAGATTCCTCCGTGAGATGTATTTTCTCTTTCAAAATATACTCTGGCGTTGGACGGGATACAGTGATGAAACTATTGACACACGTTTTTGGAAAATGGCACAATCTATACAAGGATAATTACTACAACAGTGTAGAGCTTATGGAGCATTCGCTTTCAAATAAAATTAGGGTTTGTTGAACGCTGCAGTAAAACAGGATTTCTAGCAAAGTTGCAGAACACGAAAGTAAACTTGTTTGAAACTAAATATCAATGAAAAAGTGATATACTCACACAACTATAGAGAACATCGAGGAACAAAATGATGCGAATAATTTCTGCCATACATAATACCAATTTAGTTAACAAGCAAAAAATATGTATAAAAACCAATCGTAAGATTCAGAAATCTGAGAATGTAAGGGAATATAATAATTACATGAGGAAAGTGTATCAGGCAAACCATTTCCATATAACATTACAATGCGGGATGCAAGAGTCTCTGACTTCATAATTTTTTTGTTGACAATATGCGAATCCTGGATCAAGGATCATTTACCTCGTACTACCGAGTATCTGGAGGTCTCAACTACATAGCGTGCTTCCAATCGTGATTCAGTCAACATGCTTTTCACACCGCTAAAGCTACATCAACGAGAAGCACGAAGGTGCCACGCATGTAAAAAAAAAAAAAAAAGGATTAGGGCAACAAAAGTAATATGTAAGTCTTGTAGAGTCTCGTTACGCCTCGGAGATGGTTTTGCTTCCTATCATTTAAAAGAGTAATACTGAATAATGAAGAAAATATCAGTTATCAGTGAATAAATATTTCAAACAAGAAAATCTTGCATTTGGTTACATACAGTGAAACATGTCCTGCGCGGCAGATTGGGAACGCAAAAACAACAACCGATAAAAAAAAAAACATTCAGAAACTGTGTAAAGAGTTGTAACAACTAACTGTTTGCAACATATAAAAAAAAATTTATGGGGTGGATCGACCACATAAAAAAGTGCCAAAAGAAGTAGCAGAAAGCAACTCACATAAAATAGAAACACTCAGAAACAGGTTTGACTTTATATCCCCCAAATTTCGGGAAAATAGAGGGACAGGCTTGAGATCTCATGGGAACTGACGATGAGTTTCGTAAAATTTTAGGCTGTCTGATCTCCTGAAGACCTCGAAAAGCCACCGGCAAGAACCGACACGAACAGAGTCAGTCGTACCGGCATCAAACAAAAGAATCGCCATTAAACATGCGGACGGCATAGTTTTTATCGGGTCACAATTAACCTTGAACAGTGACACTGAGATCATGAATATAAGGGAAAATAGTTAATTAAATTCGAGGAACTCTATGAGAGTTCGAAGGCCTTAAATATCACAAAATTACTGTTTCGAATGTTGTTGTCTTTTGAGATGGGTAACTGAAATAATGTTTATTCGTTGCCAACACTCAGTGACATTCTAGCAGCTGGTACATCACATCGTTTTTGTGTATTTGCTTGCAGTTGCCATAACACAATGTATGTAATTGAGTATTAAGAAATTGTCATTTAATTGGAATATTTTTTGCATCTCCAATAAACCACAGTGATAAACAAATAGAGTACAACACACTAGGATCTTCTTATCATAATACCGTGACTGAAATCCAGATAGCACTTGGTACACCACACCAGGACACTAGGTTTTATTGTTTAGGGCTTATAAATAATTCCTATTTTTTTCATTGATCAGGCTTCGTTTACACATATAATCATACCTTGACTATCTGAGTCTATTTATCGCTTATCGCCTTCTTACTTGTCACCGTTTTACCTATTGCTAACGTTGAAAGAGAGACAATCAGAGACGTCTCAAAAGATGATATTATATATATAATGGCGCTGGTCTCACTACTTAGAAACTGTTTTTCGTGGCGTATTAGTATGCATTTATTTTTCAATCTTAAATTGCGTCCTTAGTCTGTGACTAGTATCATCATAACAGGTTCAAATGGCTCCAAGCACTATGGGACTTAACATCTGAGTCATCAGTCCCCTAGACTTAGAAATACTTAAACTTAACTAACGTAAGGACATCACACACATCCTTGCCCGAGGCAGGATTCGAACCTGCGACCGTAATAGCAGTGCGGTTCCTGACTAAAGCGCCTAGAACAGCTCGGCCACATAGGCCGGCTAGTATCACCATTTCAATGACTGTGGACAGCTGTTTACTTTTCAGTGTGACATTTACCGTAAGATGAGTAACAGCTTCACTGTTTTTGTCTTGCGGATGAGCGATAGAAAACGTCTGTAGTAAACTGCTAGTTCACTGTTACTGAGTTGATCGAATTTCAGTAATATTCTCACAGTATTAAGATATGATCTAGGAGAAGGAAAGCGAATCAAAGGCTATGTTTTATTCGTTTTGTAAACCTTGTCAAGGAACAAGAGTGGTAGGATGTTTATAGTGCCGATAACATAGATGATAAATATAATGCTTTCCTTAACACATTTCTCATACTCAGTGCTTTCCATTAGAACGTTCTAAACGGGCTACTAGCAGTAATAGGCAGCCCGGATGCCTGACTAGTGGAATAATGATATCATGTGGAACAAAGCGGGAATTGTATCGAAATGTTAGAAGTAGTCACATTCAAGCTACAGTAGCCCACTACAAACAGTATTTTAAGGAGCTTAAAAATGTTATTAGAAAGACAAAGAGTATGTGGTATGCAAATTGAATAGCTAATTCACACGATGAAATTAAAACCATATGGACAGTTGTGAAGGAAGTGTCTGATCAACAGTACAAGGTCGACGACATAAAGTCAGTTCGCAATAAAAATATTTCTGTTACTGATAAATCAGATATATGTGCAGTACTTAACAATCATTTTTTGAGCATTGTTGGTGAATTAAATAAAAATTTAGTTTCTACAGAGAATCATATAACTTTCTTGGCAAATCCCTTTCCGAGATTGATGTCTGAAAACTCCTCAGTGATACAGACAAGAGGGAGATTGAGTCAATAATATAAACTAACCTCCGGAGATATTAACAAATGCCTGCTCAACACATCCTCTCTACTAGATATATAAATGAAACCCAAGGCGTTATCGACATACCCAGAAGCTTAATATTTTTAATTGCTAGTCTTGAGTCGAAATTAGAATCATACACTGACTCTCAGAGTAAAATAAGAAATGAAAACAGAAAGGGAAGTTGCACATAATGAAGCAACTATTGGAATGGCGTAAATGTGCCATGCACAGAGAGTCTATAACAATCTGAGATATTATGCAATAACATGGCAGGAAGTCTATTTACCGCAGGAAAGTTTACAATCCAATAATGCTGTTTCATAGCACGAAGTCATACCGACCTTTAGAATAATGAATAGCGCGAGAGATACGATCACGCATTCACAAAGATGTCTCATTTATCTCAAAGAGTGATCATCAGACGGTAGTTGCATTTGGCTGCCTAAATCTCACTATTACACGCTGGTCTACTTTTCCTCCATGTTCCAAATAGGAAAAACGAATATCCGGTGTCGTACATGTCAAACGTGCATGATGATACTGGGAATTAGCTGAAAAACTTTGATGAGTTTTGATGCTGTCTTATTTTAATTCCTGTATAGGCTTCCAGAGGTGCATCAAGAATATTGCACATGGCATTAGAACTTAACAGAGGACTGAAAACATTTGACATCACTTGCTCTGGTGGTGTGAAGCCTGCTGTGGTGGTGCGGAACTTGACAGTGGTCTTTTGGTTCACGCTAACCTTAAGAAGTTTCTATACTAGGATACACTGACCTAATATGTGCAATGAAAATGACCGTACTGTGGACGGAAATAACTTTCGAAATACATCGCTGGTAGTTCTGCGCTACAGTTCATTATGGCTCATATCAAATATTGCACATTAGGGACATAGTCCAGTGCACCTAACGGCCAAAACTATGTCGATTCGTGCTCAACTTATATGATTTCTGGTCTTCTCAAGAAATAGTATGCTTATACTGCTGCCTTCCATGCCGCAAGAACATTCATCTCCTATGGCTGAGGTCATGAATTTCATTTGGTGGCTCTTGTCAAAAACAGGATGTTACAATTCACGAATGACAACAACAGTGACCACGTTTCATGCGTTTTGCTGTTGTAGTCTATCATGCAAGGTGTTTCATTTGGTACATGGGTACCTAACGGTTTTCCTAACAATCATGCCAGGCGACTAGCAGAAAGTGTCTTTTGGTAATTCAACGACCGGTTTCCTTCCATAATTAAACTGGAGATTCATTTTCAGTCGTGCCGAACTGAAACATACATTTAACTAAAAGTCTTTCGAAAAGGAAGGATAACATGTTTCCAGATGTAATATGAGATTATACGAAAGGAAAACTGAAAATTCAGTTGAATAAAAACAACATATTCATTTACTGACCGAAAGCCTGTTTTCACATTTGCAAGAGATCAATGTTGCTGGCCATCTCTGGAGAATTGATTTTACTTTCTGAATAACAGGACTACAGCAAAATGTGTGGTCATTTACTTTATCAAAGCTCCCCTCAAATCCGCCTGAATGAACGCAAATACCATTGACTCCGTAATAGCTGAGCCAGCGAACATTAATTTCCAGCGACTAAATTAATCAAGTACCGTTACATTGACACAGTGGCAGACAGGCAAGGCCCGCTGCTTTCCTGGACGTATGCCAGGCTCGTTATCAGCGTCGCATACCTAAATGCGTAATACACCGGCACTCACTTCATTAAATCGTTTTCTGTCTGCGGAGCGATGCAATCACTGCCGCTGCTACAGGGCAATGTAAATCACTTGGTGCTTTAAAAAGGGCAACAACGTATTGCTCATACGGAAGACAAACAAATTTCATGTAATATTCCCACGGAATATGCTACATACAAATTTTTTCTGCTTTCATGACGCGTGCTCTTCACAATTAAATTATGATGAGGTAATATAGCTCTCAGATATCGTCTACGGTAAAGACGAGCTCCGTTGTAATCTGGTCACAATCTTCAGTTTACGTCAATACTTTGTGGCAGCGTGGATATACGCTCTTCGATCATAAGCATTTTAGTTTTTGTTTTGACATGTGCGTTGGTTCGTAGTGGCAATAACTACCTATTATACGGAGTTGTGACGAAGCAGGATTGGACTAGTTGATATACACTCCTAATTTATAAGTTAAAGCATACATGATTTATTTTTTCTAGTATTTTTACTAAAACATTAATGATAATATCGCGATAGTGAGCACACGACACACGAAATGTCAGTTTTGGATAAACAAAAATCCCCTTCTGGACCTTATTATTCAGACCATGCCATTTTCTGTTATGATTGTATTGTAATAATTAATTTCACGATAAATTCAGTAGTTCAAAAGTTATTGTAATTATAAAATTTAGCACAGCCATCTATTTATAAACACAACGTGAATCAATATGTTATATCTACAGGAAAAACCCCATTCACTAGAATGAATAAATACCCCTGATATCAGTAATGTGATTACATTTGTTTGAACTTAATTAATTTATCACATATTTGAACTACCTCAAACTTTCGGAACAGATTATGACTAAAGTACTGTAACATACAAGGATCTATTCGCATACTTTTGTTAATCCGAAGTTTCTGCATCCGATGACACAAATATTATGTGACAATCTTCACCAAAGAAAAATTACGTAATTTTCAATTTCATCGTTCGATATGGGTGCCATATTTGCGATCCAGTCAATACAAGTGTATATACATAGTTTTAACAGATACTGTTCACATACAATGTTTGTTTAACCACATATGCCCATAGCTTCAACTGCCAGTTAGGAATGAACGTGTTAGCCTACGAGATTTTCAAATTATATCTGATAATCAGATTGCTTGATACTCTAGCACGAGTCTTTATAAGGCCAGCACTGTGTGAACTCATCTGCAGGTTGTGGCCGGCCGGGGTGACCGAGCGGTTCTAGGCGCTACAGTATGGTACCGAGCGACCGCTGCGGTCCCAGGTTCGAATCCTACCGCGGGCATGGCTGTGTGTGATGTTCTTAGGCTAGTTAGGTTTAAGTAGTTCTAAGTTCTAGGGGACTGATGACTTCAGAAGTTAAGTCCCATAGTGCTCAGAGCCATCTGAATCATCTGCAGGTTGTGAGCAGTATTTGTTAGAATGCGAGTAACACTCTGTGATTAAATGTACAATTACTGTTACCTTGTGTTGTGGGAATATTATTAATATGTTATGTGCATGTAATATACTTAATGTTTACTTAGATGATTGTCAATGAACTGTTATTGGCACTATTAATAATGATGCAAGCCTTCGCCTGCTTTAATCATAAATATACGGCTGAGAGGTGTTAAATGGTATTATCGTTACACAAAGAAAAGTATTGTATTAACAATAACCTTCAAATCGTGAGCTACACACAAATTTTTTATATATGAAATTAGCAAATCAACACATGACACTTTATTTGTCTCTGCCTGCCGTTACTTCCAGAACTCAAATTAATAGTCTAATTAATTAATTTAATGAGATAGAACCTAAAATTCCTGGTGTACCCATGTACTACCACACTAAAATAAAAACAGTGGATCGTTGATGGAGTATGAATGAGAATAGTGGCATATTTAAGTTACCAAAATAATGAGAAGTTTTTATAGCTAGAACTAGCTTAACGACAAATTTTTGTAACTACAACTTACACAAAAATGATAAACACAAATCCGAAAAGAAACGGTGCTTGATCGGCAAAACGTATCTTGGGGTGGAAGATATACAGAGTCTTACCTGAATTAATCCTTTTTACAAGGCAATCTGACTTCGTTTAACCCCAAGCCGGTGCAGCAGTACTTTACCCTTTTACCTTGATTCAGGCGGCAGCAGAAAACGGCACGCTGTGGACGAGGAGCAGCGCGTTGCTGCAGTTGTAATCTACATCTACATCTATACTCCGCGAGCCACCTTACGGTGTGTGGCGGAGGGTACTTATTGTACCACTATCTGATACCCCCTTCCCTGTTCCATTCACGAATTGTGCGTGGGAAGAACGACTGCTTGTAAGTCTCCGTATTTGCTCTAATTTCTCGGATCTTTTCGTTGTGATCATTACGCGAGATATATGTGGGCGGTAGTAATATGTTGCCCATCTCTTCCCGGAATGTGCTCTCTCGTAATTTCGATAATAAACCTCTCCGTATTGCGTAACGCCTTTCTTGAAGTGTCCGCCACAGGAGCTTGTTCAGCATCTCCGTAACGCTCTCGCGCTGACTAAATGTCCCCATGACGAATCGCGCTGCTTTTCGCTGGATCATGTCTATCTCTTCTATTAATCCAACCTGGTAAGGGTCCCATACTGATGAGCAATACTCAAGAATCGGACGAACAAGCGTTTTGTAAGCTACTTCTTTCGTCGATGAGTCACATTTTCTTAGAATTCTTCCTATGAATCTCAACCTGGCGCCTGCTTTTCCCACTATTTGTTTTATGTGATCATTCCACTTCAGATCGCTCCGGATAGTAACTCCTAAGTATTTTACGGTCGTTACCGCTTCCAATGATTTACCACCTATGGCATAATCGTACTGGAATGGATTTCTGCCCCTATGTATGCGCATTATATTACATTTATCTACGTTTAGGGAAAGCTGCCAGCTGTCGCACCATTCATTAATCCTCTGCAGGTCTTCCTGGAGTACGTACGAGTCTTCTGATGTTGCTACTTTCTTGTAGACAACCGTGTCATCTGCAAATAGCCTCACGGAGCTACCGATGTTGTCAACTAAGTCATTTATGTATATTGTAAACAATAAAGGTCCTATCACGCTTCCTTGCGGTACTCCCGAAATTACCTCTACATCTGCAGATTTTGAACCGTTAAGAATGACATGTTGTGTTCTTTCTTCTAGGAAATCCTGAATCCAATCACAAACCTGGTCCGATATTCCGTAAGCTCGTATTTTTTTCACTAAACGTAAGTGCGGAACCGTATCAAATGCCTTCCTGAAGTCCAGGAATACGGCATCAATCTGCTCGCCAGTGTCTACGGCACTGTGAATTTCTTGGGCAAATAGGGCGAGCTGAGTTTCACATGATCTCTGTTTGCGGAATCCATGTTGGTTATGATGAAGGAGATTTGCATTATCTAAGAACGTCATAATACGAGAACACAAAACATGTTCCATTATTCTACAACAGATTGACGTAAGCGAAATAGGCCTATAATTATTCGCATCTGATTTATGACCCTTCTTGAAAATGGGAACGACCTGCGCTTTCTTCCAGTCGCTAGGTACTTTACGTTCTTCCAGAGATCTACAATAAATTGCTGATAGAAAGGGGGCAAGTTCTTTAGCATAATCACTGTAGAATCTTAAGGGTATCTCGTCTGGTCCGGGTGCTTTTCCGCTACTAAGTGATAGCAGTTGTTTTTCAATTCCGATATCGTTTATTTCAATATTTTCCATTTTGGCGTCCGTGCGACGGCTGAAGTCAGGGACCGTGTTACGATTTTCCGCAGTGAAACAGTTTCGGAACACTGAATTCAGTATTTCTGCCTTTCTTCGGTCGTCCTCTGTTTCGGTGCCATCGTGGTCAACGAGTGACTGAATAGGGGATTTAGATCCGCTTACCGATTTTACATATGACCAAAACTTTTTAGGGTTCTTGTTTAGATTGTTTGCCAGTGTTTTATGTTCGAATTCGTTGAATGCTTTTCTCATTGCTCTCTTTACGCTCTTTTTCGCTTCGTTCAGCTTTTCCTTATCAGCTATGATTCGACTACTCTTAAACCTATGATGAAGCTTTCTTTGTTTCCGTAGTACATTTCGTACATGATTGTTATACCACGGTGGATCTTTCCCCTCGCTTTGGACCTTAGTCGGTACGAACTTATCTAAGGCGTAGTGGACGATGTTTCTGAATTTTTTCCATTTTTGTTCCACATCCTCTTCCTCAGAAATGAACGTTTGATGGTGGTCACTCAGATATTCTGCGATTTGTGCCCTATCACTCTTGTTAAGCAAATATATTTTCCTTCCTTTCTTGGCATTTCTTATTACACTTGTAGTCATTGATGCAACCACTGACTTATGATCACTGATACCCTCTTCTACATTCACGGAGTCGAAAAGTTCCGGTCTATTTGTTGCTATGAGGTCTAAAACGTTAGCTTCACGAGTTGGTTCTCTAACTATCTGCTAGAAGTAATTCTCGGACAAGGCAGTCAGGATAATGTCACAAGAGTCTCTGTCCCTGGCTCCAGTTCTGATTGTGTGACTATCCCATTCTATACCTGGTAGATTGAAGTCTCCCCCTATTACAATAGTATGATCACGAAACTTCTTCACGACGTTCTGCAGGTTCTCTCTGAGGCGCTCAACTACTACGGTTGCTGATGCAGGTGGTCTATAGAAGCATCCGACTATCGTATCTGACCCACCTTTGATACTTAACTTAACCCAGATTATTTCACATTCGCATTCGCTAATAACTTCACTGGATATTATTGAATTCTTTACTGCTATAAATACTCCTCCACCATTGGCGTTTATCCTATCCTTGCGGTATATATTCCATTCTGTGTCTAGGATTTCGTTACTGTTCACTTCCGGTTTTAACCAACTTTCCGTTCCTAATACTACACTCCTGGAAATGGAAAAAAGAACACATTGACACCGGTGTGTCAGACCCACCATACTTGCTCCGGACACTGCGAGAGGGCTGTACAAGCAATGATCACACGCACGGCACAGCGGACACACCAGGAACCGCGGTGTTGGCCGTCGAATGGCGCTAGCTGCGCAGCATTTGTGCACCGCCGCCGTCAGTGTCAGCCAGTTTGCCGTGGCATACGGAGCTCCATCGCAGTCTTTAACACTGGTAGCATGCCGCGACAGCGTGGACGTGAACCGTATGTGCAGTTGACGGACTTTGAGCGAGGGCGTATAGTGGGCATGCGGGAGGCCGGGTGGACGTACCGCCGAATTGCTCAACACGTGGGGCGTGAGGTCTCCACAGTACATCGATGTTGTCGCCAGTGGTTTGCGGAAGGTGCACGTGCCCGTCGACCTGGGACCGGACCGCAGCGACGCACGGATGCACGCCAAGACCGTAGGATCCTACGCAGTGCCGTAGGGGACCGCACCGCCACTTCCCGGCAAATTAGGGACACTGTTGCTCCTGGGGTATCGGCGAGGACCATTCGCAACCGTCTCCATGAAGCTGGGCTACGGTCCCGCACACCGTTAGGCCGTCCTCCACTCACGCCCCAACATCGTGCAGCCCGCCTCCAGTGGTGTCGCGACAGGCGTGAATGGAGGGACGAATGGAGACGTGTCGTCTTCAGCGATGAGAGTCGCTTCTGCCTTGGTGCCAATGATGGTCGTATGCGTGCTTGGCGCCGTGCAGGTGAGCGCCACAATCAGGACTACATACGACCGAGGCACACAGGGCCAACACCCAGCATCATGGTGTGGGGAGCGATCTCCTACACTGGCCGTACACCACTGGTGATCGTCGAGGGGACACTGAATAGTGCACGGTACATCCAAACCGTCATCGAACCCATCGTTCTACCATTCCTAGACCGGCAAGGGAACTTGCTGTTCCAACAGGACAATGCACGTCCGCATGTATCCCGTGCCACCCAACGTGCTCTAGAAGGTGTAAGTCAACTACCCTGGCCAGCAAGATCTCCGGATCTGTCCCCCATTGAGCATGTTTGGGACTGGATGAAGCGTCGTCTCACGCGGTCTGCACGTCCAGCACGAACGCTGGTCCAACTGAGGCGCCAGGTGGAAATGGCATGGCAAGCCGTTCCACAGGACTGCATCCAGCATGTCTACGATCGTCTCCATGGGAGAATAGCAGCCTGCATTGCTGCGAAAGGTGGATATACACTGTACTAGTGCCGACATTGTGCATGCTCTGTTGCCTGTGTCTATGTGCCTGTGGTTCTGTCAGTGTGATCATGTGATGTATCTGACCCCAGGAATGTGTCAATAAAGTTTCCCCTTCCTGGGACAATGAATTCACGGTGTTCTTATTTCAATTTCCAGGAGTGTATATGCGCACTATTTCCTTCAATAAGAGATACTAATTCAGGAACCTTGCCCTGGATACTCCTGCAGTTTACCAATATTACGTTAACTTTTCCTGTTTTTGGTCTCTGAGGACGGACGTTCTTTATCAACGATGATAATGTTCTCTCTGGTAAGCCGTCAGGTATTTTATCGTTTCGCCCAAGGGGGGGTCCCTCTAACCTAAAAAACCCCCGTGTGCACGCCACACGTACTCTGCTACCCTAGTAGCTGCTTCCGGTGTGTAGTGCACGCCTGACCTGTCTAGGGGGCCCTACAGTTCTCCACCAAATAACGGAGGTCGATGAATTTGCAACCATTATAGTCGCAGAGTCGTCTGAGCCTCTGGTTTAGACCCTCCACACGGCTCCAAACCAGAGGACCGCGATCGACTCTGGGCACTATGCTGCAGACATTAAGCTCAGCTTGCACTCCGCGTGCGATGCTGGTTGTCTTCACCAAATCAGCCAGCCGCCGGAAGGAACCAAGGATGGCCTCAGAACCCAAGCGGCAGGCGTCATTCGTTCCGACATGTGCTACTATCTGCAGCCGGTCACACCCAGTGCGTTCAATAGCTGCCGGAAGGGCCTCCTCCACATTACGGACGAGACCCCCCGGCAAGCACACCGAATGCACACTGGCATTCTTCCCCGACCTACCCGCTATTTTCCTGAGGGGCTCCATAACCCGCCTAACGTTGGAGCTCCCTATAACTAATAGGCCCGCCCTCTGTGACTGTCGGGACCTTGCCGGAGAATCGGCCACTGGCCCAACAGGCGAGGCATTCTGTGGTGGCTCGGAAACGATGTCATCACCACTAGGAAGCACCCCGTACCTGTTGGAAAGGGGTAAGGCAGCTGCCACGCGGCCAGATCCCACCTTCGCCTTTCGGCCAGGCTCGCGCGAGCCCACCACTGTCCGCCATTCACCCTGGAGTGATGGCTGACCGGTAAGATGCTCACTGCCGGAAGACGCAGCGACATCAGGGGTTCCATGTGATTCCAAGGCCACCGAAGTAGGCATAGGTCTCACCACAGTTGCCCCAACGCCACAACGAGACGACGCCTGCGCCTCGAGCTCGATGAGCCTAACAGACAGTGCCTCCACCTGCCCCCGAAGAGTGGCCAATTCTCCTTGCGTCCGCTCACAACAACCACAGTCCCTACACATGACTATGTTTACCCTACTCTATACGGTGACAAATTCCCAAGATAATCTTCTGATGAGCTACTCTGATAATCAAGAAACACTCACTGAAATACGAGACGCGAAAACTACGCTAGGTTTTCCCAGAAAAACTATTTAAAAGCTAAGCGCAGCAAATAAGTACAAAATAAATTTCTCTCCTAACGATCAAGAACTGTTAGTTTCTATGCAGAGCAGATAAACACAAATAGAATCCCTTCCTTAGTGGAAGGTCGTAAACAAAATGCAAAATAAACGCTTTATACAAACAGTACTCGCTGCTGCTGGTGCTCTCGCTCTGGCTGTCACAAGACAACTTTGTGACGCGCCCACGAAAATTTGCAGACTACGGGAACCGGCGTTCTGATTATCAGAACCCGGGAAACTTCCCTATTACAATCCTGAAATCCCGGCAGAGTTCAGTGTTGGGTGCACCCATTCCCTGGTCTGGCCAGACCAATTTGACTCACAGGAACAATGGTGCGTGCTGGAATTGTCAGACATCAGATGGCCGTCCTAGGACGAATAAGTTCAACCTTGTCACAAATGATGCATCCGAGATGATATGCAGTTCCACTATCCGTGCATTTAGAATCTGCCACTGGCTGTTAGTCCACTACCAGATACAGACCACTAGTCTCACACACTAGAGAAAGATCTGAAGTTCTAAAAATGGTTCAAATGGCTCTGAGCACTATGGGACTTAACAGCTATGGTCATCAGTCCCCTAGAACTTAGAACTACTTAAACCTAACTAACCTAAGGACATCACACAACACCCAGCCATCACGAGGCAGAGAAAATCCCTGACCCCGCCGGGAATCGAACCCGGGAACCCGGGCGTGGGAAGCGAGAACGCTACCGCACGACCACGAGATGCGGGCTATCTGAAGTTCTCTACTAGCGGTGGACCAGAAGACAAAGAAAACAAAGAGTCACAAAGACCTTCCATCAGCCCACGGTGAAGGAACCGAACTGGCAAAAACGAAACTGCCCCCACATTGTACAAACCAATCAACCCATCCTCTACTCGTTGAATCTCCCTTCTTGACTGTTCTGTTGCACTGGTAGCCAATTCAGACACAGCACCAGGGTTCCCACGCTGGGGGCGGGAGCTCCCACTTAGCATACCCTGGGAGGAGCCAATCAGCGACTTCAAATCTCTCATGTCTGCGAAATAGAGATTTTAGACTAGGGAAGCGTCGTTCTCAAGGTAAGCATGGCCATGTTTTTGGCAAAACAAAAGAAATCTACATAAACGGGACCACATACCCTCCTTTACAAAGAGCTCAAATTTTTCCAGATAAACCATTTCAATTTCTGAAAAAGTTTTCCAGACAGTTGTGCCCGTGAAATATACATTTTTCTGTCACTCGCCTGTCCGGCCCCGGTAGCTGAGTGGCAGTCTGCCGCCGGCAGTGCTGCGAGGCGGTCACGCGCCAGAGAGCTGCGGGCGAGGCGCGCACGGTGTGTTTGTGTTTACTTCGGCCGCTGTAAGTGCCGTTTTCCCTTCTAGACCATCATGGCGCACAACTATCGGAAGAAGACATTACGTTTCAACTTTTGCTCCGACTTCGCCCGACCCAAGGCCCTGGAGGTAGAACGATTTATTCGCGATGAAAAGACGATAAGGATATTCGAACTACCGTTCTAACTACCTGCAGACGTCGTCATCGAGGCGCTCCGTCCCTATGGCAACGTTCTGGAACATGTTGCCGAACGATGGGTACAATTTCAAACATATCCCGTTTTAAACGGTGTTAGACAGGTCCGCATCGAGTTGCAGAAACACGTGCCTTCCTATCTACGTATCGGAGGCTGCTGTGCCATTATAATGTACGACGGCCAACCTCGGACCTGTTCCGGTTGCGGGAAAGAAGGTCACCTACGGTCTGAATGCATTCAAAGACGTGTCAGGCAGCTCCCGTTGTCGGAAGCGTCCGTCACACCCACGATGACCGCCCTACCGGTCACTTACGCAGCGGCTCTTGCCACGTCTACAGTTTCGTCCAGTCCGTCGCCCGGTCCTTCCGATCGGCACGTCCCACCGTCCCAGTCACCTACGGACGGTGCGGACGTCGCACCTCACGACCTTGCCGCCGAACAGGATCCCGCACCGGACGCTGAGGAGAACAGTACTTCTTCACAACACCTGTTTGACAATTTCATTGTACCCACCGACGCCTTCGAACCAGGTCGAAGCTCCTCCTTGCCGTCGTCCGCCACTGAGGAACACGTGCGCAAACAACGCTAGCCACGTAGGCGCAAACGCCGTCGCCGTTCACCCACGGGCTCTCAAAGCGTCGCCACCCGCGACGACGAAGACGACACCCAACCAGCCGAAATTTCAACGCAGAGGTCGGCGGACAACTTTCACGATGAACAAGACGTTTCGCAGGACGGGACCACTGTAGAGGTCGCCACGCACTATGTAACGATCGGTGCGCCGGTTGAGACGCCTGTCTCTCCGCCGACAACTCCAGATTTCTCTCACCACGACGCAATTCCCATGGGCATTGGACAGACCCACGGCACAGGAGCATGGGCCGACGACATTGAGGAAGATACGCCCCCTCCTCCAGATGAGTTGCCTCCGCCGGACAAGGCTGCCTGTTAACATCAAAAGTGAGGCACCGCAGCTGGTGGGACGGGACTTCCTGTCGGTGCCCTCCTCTTACTTCCCTTGGTGATGGTAGATGCGCGTCCACCACCACTGAAACAATCGTACCGGTTTGCCACACTGAACCTCAACATGATCGGCACTGCACCCAAGCTGCAACTCCTATGTGACATGCTTCGGGCCTCTGACGTCGACGTCGCCCTTCTTCAGGAAGTACGCGTTGCCACACTACCACCAGTCTACGGCTACGACTCATACACGTCCACATGTGATTAATCAGGGCGTGGAATGGCTTTCTACATACGTGAAGGAATCCACAGTCCTTCGCTGTGGAAGAGGCATGGCTCTTACCATCTTCGACACGCACGTTATCAATATCTACGCTCCGTCTGGCTCCACGAACCGTCGGCAGCGGTCCACTTTCTTCGGACATGACGTGGCGCCCCTGTTTTCTGGACGCTATGATCGCCTTATTATGGGAGGCGATTTCAACTGTGTCCTCCATCCGCAGGACCAAATGCCTGATTATTCGCCATGCCAGGCGCTGCTCACCTTAATCGAAGATTTTCATCTAGTGGACGTTTGGGAGAAAATTCATGGCAATACCCCCGGTTTTACCCATTATACAGCACATTCTGCGACCAGACTGGACCGATTTTATGTCTCTGCCCACCTTGGCAATGAAGTCGCCCAAGCTGAACGATGGCCCCTTGCATTTTCGGACCACTGCGCCGTCATTTGCTCCCTGGCTCTGCCACCTCAGTCAGTGTGGCGCAGCAGAGGTTACTGGAAGCTTAATACCTTCTTCCTTAATGATCCACACTGCCGACAATGTATTGCCACTACATGGGCGTCTTGCGAAAGACGCCTTCCGCAGTACACATCCACGTTCCATTGGTAGCTCAAATGTGCCAAACCTGCGATCAGAAAGGCCTTCAAAAAATGTGGCAAGGATCAGCAGCATGGGATCGATACACCACAAATTTCACTCTGCAGCGGAGTGTGCGCTGATATGAAACTACCTGGGAGATTAAAACTGTGTGCCCGTCCTCCGTGAGCTCGATGCGTTCCCTCCATCCCCTGACACCCATAGGGAACGACAACGTACTAAAGCTCGTCTCCTCTCTCTTCAACGTGCACGACTGCATGGTGTCGTGGTGCGTTCCCGACGAAAAGACCTCCTCCACGACGAAACCCCATCCACAATCCATGCCGCATCCGACCATAGTCGTCGACGTCGACTTTTCGTCCCCAACATCACGACCTCCGAAGGTGTTCACCACACAACACAGGCGGCGGTGGTGTCTGCCTTTGCTGAACATTATGGCCAATTTTATGATGATGAACCGATGGCGACGCCTATTCCTGATGATCTCCGTCCTTCCCCTAATCGGACCCTCACCGTAGCGGAGTCAACGTCCATGATGTCTGCAATCACCGCAGAAGAGGTGGTAGATGCGATCAACAAAGGGGCGAAGAAAAAATCACCCGGACCAGATGGTCTCCCAGTGGAGTTTTACCGGGCGTTCACCACGTTAATGCTTCCTCGCTGGACGGAAATGATTCAGGAACTCTTTACTCCGTCCTTCCCAGTTCCACCTGAATTCGTCACTGGCATTCTTCTACCTGTGCCTAAACCGAAGGGAGGGTCTCATGTCTCTGCATATCGCCCCCTTATACTGCTGAATGCAGACTACAAAATCTATGCACGCCTCTTAGCAGCGCGCATACGCACCGTCTTACCTACGGTCCTTTCACCTGAGCAGACTGCACGTGGTTGTGGGGCCACCTTACAAACAGCCCTAGGAGAATGCCGTAACCTCATTGCACTGGCGTCGGTTTGTCGCCTTCGTGCAGCACTGGTATCCGTCGATTTCACGAGTGCCTTTGATCGCGTTCGACACCCATTCCTCCTCATGGTGGCGACACGTATGGGGTTCCCATTACTTTTTGTCGATGCCATTCGCCGGTTACTACTTCCCACGGTCTCAATGGTACAAGTCAACGGGAGGCTTGTAGGACCGATTCCTATGCGCCGCTCTGTGCGTCAAGGATGCCCTATGTCTACTGTACTATATTGCATTGCACTTGAGCCCCTCCTCACTGGACTTACCTCTAGACTGCAGGGCCTCACTTCGCGTGACTACACCTTTCACTGTAGGGCTTATGCGGACGATCTCCTCTTTCTCACCTGCTCCTCCACGGAACTCAACGACGCCATCCAATGGATCCACCAGTATGGACGTCTTTCTGGTAGCATTCTTAATGTCCGTAAATCGACTATGATGCACACTGGGCGCGGCCTCCCGGCTATGGTGCCGACCCCACTCCCAGTCAGTGCCACCCTTCGTTACTTGGGTATCGAATTTACGAGCTCCACACACCGCACAGTGGCCCTGGCTTACCGGCGGCTTTTGCAGTCGATGTCCGCGGTCAAGTGCACCGTAACTTAAACCAACTCCAACGTGTGTCCTATGTCAACATGTATGTCGCCCCTAAACTGGTACACGTCGCCCAGATCCTCCCAATGCCGTTACTCCTTGGCCGCCGCATCTAATCAGCCTTTGGATATTTCTTGTCAGCAGGGGCACTTTTCAAAGTCCGCTACAACACTCTAACACTGCCTCATGCAAAAGGTGGCCTCGGACTCGTCAACGTGCGGGCACGATCTTCTGCACTCTTTGTCCACACTCTGTTGCGGCACTGGCAGGGGCCGGTCCCGTCCTTAACACGCAGTCTCTTAGATATCCTCCGACCAGCTTCTCTCGATCCACCGATCAATGTGGCACCTATTTCTCCATAATTGTACCACGTCGCCAATTGTTTCATAGAACTCAGCTACGTTCGGGCCGATCTTCCAGTCACCCGTCCTCACCGTACAAAAGATTATTATCGTTTGTTTATGCTGTCCAACCCTTGCGACCCCATGGTGCTACAGCATCCTGACATTAACTGGCGCACGGTTTGGGGCTGTGTGCATGCACCCTTTTTACCGTCGTCTGTGTCTGCACTCTGGTATGTTTTAGTCTATGGAAAATTCTGACTAATAGTCGACTTTATCGCATAGGACTGGCCACCTCCCCACTCTGCCCTGACTGTCAGCTGGAAGACACCGACGAGCACCGTCTTACGTGCCCCCTGAAACAAAACGTATGGCTCCTCATCCAACGAATCGTGGGCTTTTACCTCCGTGCCCCGCCAACGACGGTAACCCCGGATTTCCTGTTATTGCCCCAGACATTTCACTACCCTCTTGCTAAGCACCATACCCTAATCTGGTTTCGAGGACAGACTTTAGAATACCTCTTTCAGAGTGGTCCGCATACAGTCCTTGACTTCTGATACAAAGTTATGACCGCGCATAGCACCCTCACCCGAAAACCATCTTCCCGACAAACTTTTGCCGGTTATCTCCGCAGCGTCTTCCTTGACCCCTCTCAAAGTTGGGGTGTTCCATGCCTACCTGTCACATGATGCAACACCCTTATCCACGTTCTCATGCATCGACCAAAATTAAAAAAAAAAAAAAAAAAAAAATTAAAAAAAAGGAAGGAGACAGAATATGTTATATTTTGTTGTATTTAATGTTTATACTTTTTTTTAACTAACAGTCATTTGTATATGTTTAAATGGTACCTTGAAGAACTCTTGCATAGTGAATATATATGTACTTTTAGTTTGTTCAATACAAATTATTAAAAAAAAAGAACAAAAAAAAGAAAACAGGATATGTTATATTTTGTTGTATTTAATGTTATTCTAATAATTTGTTTACCTAACACTCATTTGTATATGTTTAACTGGTACCTTGAAGAACTGTTGCTTTGTATATATATATATATATATATATATATATATATATATATATATATATATATATATATATACTCTCCGTTTGTTCAATTTAAAAAAAAGTGGTCAGCGTGACGGATTGTCAATCCTAAATTCCCGGGTTCGATTCCCGGCTGGGTTGGAGATTTTCTCCGCTCAGGGACTGGGTGTTGTGTTGTCCTAATCATCATCATTTCATCACCATCGACGCACAGGTCGCCGAAGTGGCGTCAAATCGAAAGACCTGCACCAGGCGAACGGTCTACCCGACGGGAGGCCTTAGCCACACGACATTTCATTTCATTTCATTTCTGTCACTCGCCAAAAGAACGTGGCAATTTCCTGGCATCAGAGAAGTTACAATCTTGCCTCCACTAAACATGTGCACCAGCAACTGTGTATCATCCCAGTTTCTAACTTGAGAATGTAGGGAGTCGTATGACCTTTCAACGTTTGCACTAAGGTTCGGTTTACAGCTTCCTCCATCCACTTTCTGCCAACTGGCCACCTTCGCAATGATCTGCTGCCTGGTTCAGGTAAAATGTTTTGCGAACCAGCATCCTCCTGTCTGACCCCAAATGGGAGAAGGAGAGTGCTACAGCCAGAAGACCCTCTGCAGGTACATCCACTGAGTGCTGCTTCCCAGTATCACTCACACAGCCTGGTCGCTGCACTCAGATTTTATGGCCCCCAATCCCTCTCTCTCTCCGACAAGTTCTGTACAGGTTACACATGCAGTTATAACAACATTCTGCCCACAATTTCCTCACGTAAGAAAATCATAAATGAGAGAATGACGTGCCACTTCTCAATGATTTGTCATTGTCATTTGTATAAAGACTATCAGACAACGTGACACTTAATGTTCTTTTGTGTGGTTCGCAAAGGTCCATTTCCCTTATCTGTTAGAGACGTTTGAAATGTATGAGACCTAGTCATCATCTATAGCAAATTAGTGACATAAATAATAAGAGGAAGATTTTTGTGTGTGAAACTACAAAGAAACTGTCTGATATTTCATTTACTTGGATACTGAATCCTGTCACATAAGTTTGCAGATGGTGAACCAGCGCGTGTGTGCAGCTACCGTGTGCAGACACTTCTACAGGTAGGTGCCAAAACGTGACAATGTCAGTGGGTTTACAATATAATGTATTTACACAATTAGATTTTTATTTCCAGACTGAGATTTTCACTCTGCAGCGGAGTGTGCGCTGATATGAAACTACCTGGGAGATTAAAACTGTGTGCCCGACCGAGACTCGAACTCGGGATCTTTGCCTTTCGCGGGCAAGTGCCCTACCATCTGAGCTACTGAAGCACGACTCACGCTCGGTCCTCACAGCTTTACTTCTGCCAGTATCTCATCTCCTACCTTCCAAACTTTACAGAAGCTCTCCTGCGAACCTTGCAGAACTAGCACTCCTGAAAGAAAGGATACTGCGGAGACATGGCTTAGCCACAGCCTGGGGGAGGTTTCCAGAATGAGATTTTCACTCTGCAGCGGAGTGTGCGCTGATATGAAACTTCCTGGCAGATTAAAACTGTGTGCCCGACCGAGACTCGAGCTCGGGACATTCGCCTTTCGCGGGCAAGTGCTCTACCATCTGAGCTACCGAAGCACTACTCACCCCCGCTCCTCACAGCTTTACTTCTGCCAGTTCGATTTTTTTTCTTTAATGTCAGTCTACAAGGAAATTTGTGAAATATACATGAACCACAAATAAATATTATCTCTCAAGCAGAAACGTAGTGTCTACCAACACATGTAATTTTAAGTTCTGTGGGGTCAGCACCAACACTGCCTAATGCTCTTTTGTATACATTACAGTGAGTTTCATAATTTCTGTATGATCTCTGCTTACTATTCTTGTTAAAAACATCGCTCTTTTCTTGTTTTCAGTCTCTTCATGTCTTTTACTACCTTAAATGTACGTCCAGTAAATATCTGTGTAGTATGCTCGTTCTTGTGTTCATGCCCGCCAGCCGTCTGGAACCTAACTGTGGAACGTATCTGTATATACTCGTAAGTAATCACTAGTTAGTACGCCGGCCGAAGTGGCCGTGCGGTTAAAGGCGCTGCAGTCTGGAACCGCAAGACCACTACGGTCGCAGGTTCGAATCCTGCCTCGGGCATGGATGTTTGCCATGTCCTTAGGTTAGTTAGGTTTCACTAGTTCTAAGTTCTAGGGGACTAATGACCTCAGCAGTTGAGTCCCATAGTGCTCAGAGCCATTTGAACCTTTTTTGAACTAGTTGGTACTAAGAAGGAGTGCTGAAAAGTAATGACTCTGAATGTTTTAATGTGAAAACTATTAAAATCTTTTTAAATAATACTAACTTTATTAAGATTATACATCTTCACACTTCATGTCTACATATTTACTTTTCAACATAGTCATCCTGGCTATGAGCGCGTTTATCCCGACGTGAGAGTTGCTTGTTGATACGGTCCCTGTAGAATATTTGACTTTGTTGATGGAGCCACAACCGGATCTCTGCTTGCAACACTTCATCACTAGAAAAGTGAAGTCTTCGACAGTGTCTGTAAGTTTTGTTAAGGGGATACGGAATCACATATCCCCGCAATGTTAATATATGCCTACTATAGGGAACATTTTCTCACAAACTACTGGAGACAGAGAGGTAAAAATTTTACTGTATGTGCATTCATATGTTACAACAATACTGAAACAACAGTTTATTGTCAAAGTATTTTCTTACAGAGATATTGTACATTTATTTTTAAGTAAATTTTTTCCATCGCTTTTTACTAGACTATCACCCCTAAGTCTTTTGTAAATCAAGTAATTAAAAAATCGTTGTTTCAGTATGTAATAGGGACCTATGTCACTACGTCATAAAAATTTCAGACTTCTAGGTTGACCAGTACCTGAGATAATGTTCCTAGATGAAGTAAAAAGTAAACTTACGGGAAACGGAGAAAGAAGATTAAAACATTCCTGATCCGTAGCTAATACCCCCTTCACAGTCTTCATAATCATCTTCAAGTTTTCTTTTGGCACCCCTCTGCACCTGTCTTGCTTTTTTCACTAATGTCTTGATTATATTATCAGCATGCCTTAGTCTGTGCTGATCTAAAAAGAACATAGCACGTACCGTACGGGAACCAACACACATACCCAACTTTTGAAGGACCTGGCATTTAGTTATATTTCCAAGATTGAAGGTTGCCACAGCATCATACACACCAAAATGTAGTGTATTAATTCCGACAAACACTGTTTTTGGGAGACGATGCCATATCACACTATTCAAGCACTCGTTGGGGTTCTGCGTTTTTCCGTGAAGACATTTCATCAGAAGACTTCTGTCAGCCAGATCTCTGAAAATGGGCTTTATTTCTGCCATGATGGCTGATGGTAGACTGTGGTGGTGAATGTATTTCTCTCCTGTTGTTAGTCCCCTATTGTATTTACACCAGCTGTTTTCACCTTTGGGGCACAAACCATGTTGTGGATGCTCATCCGTGGATGCGGTGTGGAAATATAAAGCCCATATAGCTCTCCTCATTTCTTCAAGATTGCCTGTATTTTGCCTGATTGCAAGGCCATAGCAGTTCTGAATGTGGTCTATTATGGAATCAGTCAATCTTCCTCTGCCATCCAAGGTTTTCCCATCATCTAGTTTTTTCCCTTTCATAACTGATTTTAACCTTCTCAGCCTGGCACCCATTCTCTTCTGCACATGTCCTATACATTCAAGTTTGCTTATATTTACACTGTTCCCATATGGTTTGCTATCCGAAACTTCTTTGAATGCTTTAGAGTCACCATCTCCCAGATATTTGACATAGCGAACATTATACCACTGTGAAGAGCGATGAAAAATTTTCTTCACCCCAGCAACCTCCATGCCACCACTACTACCATAATAATTAGCAATACAGTCATCACTGTGTTCATTTTTCAGCCTGCCTGTGCACCTACAGTATTTAGACATTATTGCAACATCAATAACCTTGCCAGTATCAACACTAGTTGCTGTTACAACACCATTGTTGGAGGTGTGGCCCCTTTTCTGCCACGTGCCATCAAACGCCACTGTGAGGTCACGACTGCCGTCATTTTCTTCCACTGCTTCTTCCACAGCAACCTGCATTGACTTCTGTGTTACATCTTCAACTGCAGATCCTAGTACATAATTGTAAGCTTCAAACTTTGAAGGTGCACTTGGAAGATTTAGAACACCACATAGCATATCACCAGCTGCTTTGCCCTTACCAATTGCTCGCAATCCATAAACTAACCTAATATTTACACTATAAAGTTCAGTTTTCTTGTATCCATTATTTACAGTTACTGAAACCGAACTTGGAAACTTACAGCTGTATTTACAAACACTGCATATTAAATTAAACTGGGCAGCCAGGCCAACATGGGATTCTACTTTCAGAGAAACGTTTCCATGACATTTTTTGCAGCACAAACTGTTTTCAAGAGCTTCACACAATATATTCGTATCAATGAGTTCAAAAACTTCATTCCCTCTATCAAGTAAATTATATTTCTCTTCCAAATCTCTTAGTTTTTTATGAGAAGCACTGTTTTCATTTGGTGTAAGTTCGTTCGGCAAATCAGTAATAAGTGGATTCACATTTTCCAACAGTGATGATGATGAACTGCTTTGCTTTGCTAATGAATCATTATTTCTTTTCTTTTGCCAGTTCACACGATTTTAAATACTTTTGCTTTAGCTCTAGGCATTTTCACTGCGAAAAATGAAGCACTAAATACGAAATAACTCAACAACAACTACTTTCTTATATCACAAAAAAAATGGTTCAAATGGCTCTGAGCACTATGGGACTCAACTGCTGTGGTCATAAGTCCCCTAGAACTTAGAACTACTTAAACCTAACTAACCTAAGGACATCACACACATCCATGCCCGAGGCAGGATTCGAACCTGCGACCGTAGCGGTCGTGCGGTTCCAGACTGTAGCGCCTTTAACCGCTCGGCCACTCCGGCCGGCTCTTATATCACACTGTTTACAAAACAGTCCCGCCACAAAGTCAAAGAGTAACTTGAGGAAACCAGAGAGAAACATTTTCGGGCAACTAGTGTATAAATAGTCGCTGGAAACCGGGATATTTGAATTCATGTCACTTTAAAGGTACTGCCAAAAAGTTCATGGTCAGCCACGAGAGACGTGTATAACTAAAGCGCAATACCCGATCTCACAAATATATAAAAATAAAATAGTTATAATTGTAGTAGAGCTATGTATGATACGTCATTTTAAAGAGGAAACATGGCAGAATATAATACGCCAATAAAAAAAAATTCGATTTTTTAACCCAAAATCCGATTCCGTATCCCCTTAACAGATGAAAATCAGGGTTTAAATAGCGAATGAGGCTTTCATCATCTGTCATAATGCTGTTAAGGGACTCATTACCCTCACGCTAAAGCACAAATGAAATTGTTGACAGATGTCCAGTCTCCTTTGGTTCAAATGGCATCTGAGGTCACCAGTCCCCTAGAACTTAGAACTACTTAAACCTAACTAACCTAAGGCCATCACACACATCCATCACCGAGGCAGGAATCGAATCTGCGACTGTAGCGGTCGCGCTGTTACAGACTGAAGCGCCCAGAACCGCTCGGCCACACCGGCCGACTCTCCATTGTTTAACGTGAAGAGTGAGTTCTCACAGTTTTTTGTACAGCAATTCTCCAACGTTGGACTGTACATGCTCTCGTGATATGCCATACTTACCTGAGAACTATGTCCTGGTTATGAGAAGATTTTCTCTAAAGAGTTTATTAACCCAATTCCGATAGGTTCAGTCGCAGTCGTCCACTCCGAACTCTGTCACTCGCTGAGGTTGCCAACGTCATTTCCTTCACTGCAAAAAAAAAATGGCTCTGAGCACTATGGGACTCAACTGCTGAGGTCATTAGTCCCCTAGAACTTAGAACTAGTTAAACCTAACTAACCTAAGGACATCACAAACATCCATGCCCGAGGCAGGATTCGAACCTGCAACCGTAGCGGTCTTGCGGTTCCAGACTGCAGCGCCTTTAACCGCACGGCCACTTCGGCCGGCCCTTCACTGCAAGGACGAACCACCCAACGTCAGATCTTGATGATATCGATACAATTATCACTGTACACGACTTCCATTCTGCTATAGTCTTCAATTGGAGAAACGTTTTCTGCGGCTAGAAACTCGATACAGCACGCTGTTTCTCACGCACCGACATAATTACGTCACACGCTGCCCCATTCCCCACTACAATTCGGAGCCCTCTAGTGGCAGAGGGTTGCGTCAGCGAAGCGGGAAATTCAACTGAGTTGTATCACGACATGTAATATCTCAACCGATATTGGGAACAGACAAAAGATATCAGAGGTATTAATTTTAAGCACACTCTCATTTATTACATTTTAAGTGTGTGTTAGTGGCTTAAGTTTACTGCAGAAATAACGTCATGTGATACAAATGTGGCTGTAGTCATAGGTTATCATGTGGGAAACATCTCAGGACTATGGGTTAATGTCTGATTGTAGCGATGGTAGCGGGAGAGCCAGTTAAGCATCAGATAAGGCTCTCCCAATGAGCTGTAGATCATGCACTCGAGACAAGCGAATCGTTGAAGAGGCAAGAAATATTCGTGCCCATCAGGCAGAATGAGAAACTGTGTATTTTTTACTTCAGTCGTTGAAAGGGTAAGAGACAATGGTCATTGGTTTAAGGTAACAAGTAATAGGTAAAAGGACTAAACCTCAGAAATCGCATGTCACATCCCAGTTACAAATTAGTTTCTGCTTTTAACTAAAGAAGGAGAAGAGCCTCAACCAATTTTTGAGCACAGGGGATGCAGCAGACAAGTGGGTACAGCTTCAATGCCACGGCGGTAAAAAAGTAAAGTTCAAAGTATAGAGTCCAGCTGCTAGGTATCACTCCCAGTGGTGTAAGCCAAATGCTACAGGAGAAGGTAGGTGTAGCCAAATGCTACAGGAGAAGGTAGGTGTAGACTAACTAGTGACATGTATCATGAAACCTAGCACCAAGCTTAGCCAGGTGACGGAGAAAATAGGGGCTTAGTGCAGGGATATTGATGAAGAGTACCTACAGTAAAATGGTTCAAATGAGCATGATGGGACTTAACTTCTGCGGTCATCAGTCCCCTAGAACTTAGAACTACTTAAACCTAACTAACCTAAGGACATCACACACGTCCATGCCCGAGGCAGGATTCGAACCTGCGACCGTAGTGGTCGCGCGGTTCCAGACTGTAGCGCCTAGAACCGCTCTGCCACTCCGGCCGGCCCTACACTAAAAGAAGAAAGAAACAGACTGGCTAGTACCTTAGAGTATAGGATTAAAGGTGATATGGAAGGAATTGGCATAGCAGCAGCACACATTCATGTGGGGCATGTGGAGGCTACGAAGCGCTATGACCAGCCCTGGCTTAACACATGTGTCACATGTGGAAACACGAAGCAGAGCGGACTGATTTGCACTGAAACAAAGTCTCTTTGTGTTGCACCGCCGGCCGGAGTCGACGAGCGATTCTAGGCGCTGCAGTCTGGAACCGCGTAATCGCTACGGTCGCAGGTTCGAATCCTGCCTCGGGCATGGATGTGTCTGATGTCCGTAGGTTAGTTAGGTTTAAGTAGTTCTAAGTTCTAGGAGACTGATGACGTCTGAAGATAAGTCCCATAGTGCTCAGAGCCATTTGAACCATTTTTTGTGTTGCACCTGTTGCTGAAATAAGGTAATAGGGATACATATACCGCTGCCTGCCCTTGAATAGCAGGAGGGAGAAGAGATGAAGTGAACACGCTGCATAAGGCTTAAAACAGGCCAGAAATATACAACAGAAAATCCCCATGATTACTGGAGTCAGAGGGGCACATTTCTCGGGATGGAGTCTGCGTATAAACAGACAGTCTTGAAATAACTAGGAACAGAACAGAATTCTGATACATGTAAAACTTTGCAGAAAATTTACATTAC
Source organism: Schistocerca nitens (assembly GCF_023898315.1). Taxonomy (NCBI): domain Eukaryota; kingdom Metazoa; phylum Arthropoda; class Insecta; order Orthoptera; family Acrididae; genus Schistocerca; species Schistocerca nitens. Next base: position 428,687,456 of record NC_064616.1, on the reverse strand, counting down.
TTAGAAGAATACGCTTGTGAGTAGTTACTGCAAAATACTTCTCTTGTTATATCAACAGTCTACAGGTCTCCTCTAAGAATATCTCAACTTTTTGAGAAATTTAAATGTATCTGGATGGTTTCTATCAGATAAAAATCAACAATTAGTAGTTAAAGAGATTTCAGTGCAGATTTCTTAAGAGATTCTGGCAGGAGAGAAAGCGTAATTATATTTTTGTAGTTTGGATCTGATAACAGTAGTGAATTCGTCAACTCACGTGCAGCAAGACAGTAGGACCGTGATTGATAATATTTTATACAGAAAGTGTTCAGGCTGAAACAATTAACGTGTACCAAATTGTTAATGAGATACTTTACAGTGAAGGAAATTTTAATAGAAATAAACCAAGTAGCCCTGTATCACCTCACAGTTTTGAGCTATTTTTGTAAAAAGCAGTGAGGTTTGTTAATAATATGTTAAGAATATGTTGAAAGAAGTGGTATGGAGTGAGATATAAATAGAAAGAAATGCTAATGTGAAATTCGCCGTATTCTATTTATATCAGCTTTCTATTATAGTTTTTCTAAAAAGTTCCAGAAAGGCTATTAAAGAGCAAGAAAGCTATGGATAACTAAAAGGGTTAACATATCATGTAAGACGACAAGAGAATTTCATATGAAAACCAGAAAAATTCAAGTTTCAAAATTACATGCACTGTACAAAAAATACTATATTAATCCAAGGCAAGCCATTCAAATGTCCAGAATTATGCTCGTCCCAACACAAATTAACCATAAAAATAATAAAATGAAAAATATATGACATATTGTGAAATAGGAGTCAGGACAACCAGTCAGTTTCCAACATACTATAACAACTGAACTAATAATAATGGTGTCAATGGTAATTAATGAGTTTCATGTTTGTTTAATTATTACTTTCTAAATGTGGGAGCAAAAAGAGGATTCAGTGGTACAGTTGGAGAAGGAAGACCATATTTTAAAAGCATTATTTCTCACAGCTTTAAGCAAGTATAGGTAACATCAAAATCTTTCACTGAGTAAAAGAATTATAAGAATTATATAAAATAATGCTCACATTGTGTTAATGGAATTTCAAACGAAATTCTGAAAATTTTTTTTAACTTAATAAGTAATTTCCTTGGTGATACACACAATGTATCACTGGCACATGTAATTTTTCCATATACATTAAAATATGTAGTACTTCAACTACTTGTTGAGAAAGGTGAAGGTGGAAAGCAAGATTTACATCATTATCGTCCAAGTTTCTTACAGATGTCTTCTTTCAAAATGTTCGAAAAGGTTACGTACTCAAGAACAGTCTCACATTTAAGTAGAAACAGTTGAATAAGAACATCACATTTTGATTCCAGAGCGGTTGCTCCAGTAAGATTGCCATTTATGCATTCACTTACAAAATATTACAAATATTAAATAATAAAATATCACCATTTGATGTTTTTGAGGATCTCTCCAAGACATTTGATTATGAGCGTCATATAACTCTCCTAGAAAACATTAGTATTATGGAACTTTTGCCTTTACACGCAGCTGCTTAGACTCATACTTACCAAACAGAATGCAAGCTGTGTTGGTGAATCCAAACACCATCGAAAGGAGAAAAAAGTTTAGTCATAGGGAAGAAATCAGGAAAGAAGTCTCAGAAGGCTTAGTTTCGGAGCCGCTCCAATTCCTTACGTATAAGAATGGCCTTCCACTTAACTTTCATCAAGCAGAATTACTGCTTCTTTCAGACGACACTAGTGTTGACATAAAATCCATTAGAATCAAAGCAACCGAATACGCTGTTAATGAAGTTTTTGGAAGAATTATTAAGTGATTCTCTGAAAATTGTCTGTCTCTAAATTTTCAGAAACTGTGCTGCATTCGGTTCTGTACAGCAACTGCTCGAAAGTGGTTTGCTCCTAAAATAGCGAAAAAATTTTCTAATTTATTTTATAATCTTTACATGCACTAATAGGAGCAAGGAAGTACATGGTATGATATACTGCCTAAGAATCATGCAGAAATTACCTGAATATGGCGTAAGGTCGAAATTGTACAATCGTGTATGAAATAAAGAGAAAGGCAGGCGGAGGCAGTATGAACTCATTCAAAAAATTCATCGTAGCTGCAGGCTCTACCGCAAGGAAAATTATTATATTGAGGAAGTGATGGCCGTGAATAATTTACTTACTGGATTTCATTATGCTTATACTCCCACTGATCCGTTTCTATAGTTTTATGTTAGTCCTGTATGCTACCTCAGTATTACTGTAGACTGCACGTAGACTCTCCGTGAGATGCCTGCGGCTGCTGTAGCGCCCCCAGCGGGAACAAGCTGTCGTCGGAGTATCTAGGATCTGTAGTTGATATCGATAATTTGGCTGAGATAAACGATGTTCAGTCATTCCCCGCGCTCAGTGTGCAAGAAGAATATTTCAGAGAATGGCTAATACTGGTGCTAAGTACCTTCTACCAAGCACTCTGCGGTTCCATGCAGAGTACAGATGTAGATTGTGAGGTGCCAGTTTCGCTGTTTAGCATACCCCTAAGATGCTATACTGTAATCCTGATCCTTGGTGACCTATAGACAAGGGGAGCTCCACATAAGATCATGAAAATTTAAGAAACAAAAGAATGTCGCGCAATAGAAACGTATCATTGAAGGAAAACAAATACGGGTTGATCATTCAAGCAAGATAATACGTGCACTGCGTCACACATGGATATATTAATGAAGGGGCTCATTTATTTACAAAAGAAAATAGCAGTCACTGCAAAAACCGAGTTATTGCCATAGAGCATCGAACATATTAGTAATCCACCGCGAGAAGTAGGTGAACACTTAATAAGTGGACAGGGGATCGTAATCATGAAACAGAAATGAAACAGGAATTCATGATCGTAATCATGAAACACAGGTGGATGAACACGATAAAGGTATAATCATGAAACTAAATCGCGGATACGGACAATGACTGCAAAAATGGTTACTGGTTAAAAGAAAGAATCCAGAAATGTAAGTACGAATACAAATAGAATCTGGAAAGTTTATGATGGAAGGAACTAGCTGACTGTGGAAGTTTAGACTGTACAATAAATAGTTAATGAAAGTTAACTAACCACGCATCCTCTCCAATCAGTGAGTGCACCACCGGTTTATTCTTACCACTTCTATATGGTGCGAGAATTGAAGACAGAGGTTGGCTGTTTGTCAGAGGGGGGAGGGGACCAAACAAGACAGAGGTGGAAACGGCTGGAAATTCTGAGTCTATCTCGCAGTCTAGCATGGAGACATCCTTCTGTGTGACTGCAAGGCTCGTCTAATTGGCTGCCTAGCAACAAGTCTGTAGCCATCGATCACTTGGCAGCAGATGGTCCCATCGATCTCCAGGCACCGGCCGCTGGTTTTCTCTGTCTTAACTCTTGGAAACTAGGCTATTTCTGCCAATGTAACAATCTCCCCGGCCAACTGTAGCAGACCTTGCAAGTTTCTAATATTAATTTAGTAAATAAGTTAACCAAACTCCTACTGTCACCGATTTTGTCATGGTTAATCAGTGATTTCCTGAATCGTGGTTGATGGGGCAGGGGGTGGAGGGGAGGCAGGAAAGCTCTCCTACTCCTTGGGTGGTTTCGAACCCGGGTTTGTCGAATCGCTTGGATGTAGGCACACGTGAGAAAGTACAAGTTCTAGAGAAATAATTCTTGTGGGCCAATCAGAGTGCCGTTTCAAGGATTTTAATCTATCATTCTTTCGTCACGAGACACCAATGATACCACTGGTCAGATGCTTCTGCTATTCTGGCGTCTGTTCGTGTTTATCACATATTCTGTTTCGTAAAAGACTTTTCTTAGGCGTCTCGGACAATGGAGTTTTATGGTAGATAGCTCGTCCCTCAGCCTCTCTCCAAGGCTGTCCAAAATCACAGATCCCTCACTGTCATAATTGAAAAGGAAGGGAAGACGTAATTATGTGATTAGTCACTGGTAGTGCTAAGATACTGTCTGAAATTATGTTGCAGCACTAAAAGATGGGCCACATTGTCCATGGGGATGTGCATATTACATTATAAAATATGATGTGTGGCAATTTGTGGATAAGTTGCCACATAACATAAAGTAACAGGAAGTTATCAACTCTGGAGGGCATCCCCCTCTCCCACATTACTTGAAACACAAGCCACAATCAGTCGATGTCACTTCTTGTTCAGTATGCACAGCCGAACAAGAGTTTTGATAACACGGGACTGTCCTTCGTAATTAATTTGCTTTTTAAGGTAGACTAATATTCTCTTCTTTCTGTGCAAATTGCAGCACCAAAAGAGAGGTCCCTGATTACATTGAGATATCTTTCATAGCTTAGGAAAGTGGTAATGTAGAAACGATTAGAATTAAAAAACTGTACGTGCAGTTTGATCGAAAGAATTCAGTACATGCTATACTTAGACCCTCATGACATCATGATACTGAACCAAAAAGTGCCAGGATATGCTGCTCGGGAACTTACCGACACGCGGACTGTAGGTGCGTCAACAAAGTATCGACAGTGATTACCGGAAGGCCTATGTGATCTATCAGTTGATCTGTTTTGCGTATCCCCAAGATACTATATATCTGATTCCTGGTTACCTACAGAAAAGGGAAACTCTCGAAGGAGTATGTAAATTTACGACAAACAAGGTCGCACTATTGATAACATCTTATCAAGCGTAAGTTATTAGGGTGACCCAATTAAGCAGGAGGTATAGGTACCGCATCTCACGTAGACATACACTATAATGAATTGAGCCATCGAACTATGAAAGGAGACTGAGATCACTATAAAAATATATTTTATTCCCTAAGACATGAGACAAAATATTTACCCGATGAATCCAGTAAAAAAAAAAGTTAATAAGTGGACAAGGTATTTACTAACTATAGCCTTGGCATAGCTGGGTGGATGCATAAAAGAATGGTAAAAAGCAGTGTCACGAATATGGCCAATCACAGTGAAAAAGGTTAGTGATTTAAAGAAAAGATCCCTGAAAAGAGTGAACGAACATCAACACTTTCGTTAAACGCATGATGGGTGCAACCAGCTAGGTGTGAAAATTAAGACTCTGAAATGAATCTCTGATGCAAATTAATTAACTTCGCACGCCCCTCGTATCGGTGGCTGTGACGACGGCGTACTTACTACTCTTACGAAGGCAGTTTGAGCGTAAACAGACTCGTAACATCACCTCCTCCTTATTTTCAAAATAGATGCCAAATACCCATATGCAGATCTGCGAAAAATATTAGTACAAAATTTTAGAGTTTTCTAATTCACTCAAGATTGATTGTGGCAACAGTGCATATAGAACACACGATATGATTACATTTACAGATTAACAGCACAAGTGGTTTCAAGGTGCGAGGTATCGACCCATGCTGAAACACTCATATCAGTAGGCGGTTAACTTCCTTCAGCAGCAATGTATGTGCTGACTCTGGCATCGAGTCGCTCGTACAGATGACGAACACTGTCCTGGGATACGTTATGCAACACCCGCTCGAACTGTTGACGTAGTTGTGTACGAGTCGTTAGCTGACGAGTCGGAAGAATCACTTCTCGTCCCACCGTTTCCTACACATTCTCGGTTATATTCAAGTCCAGACATCGTGCTGGCCAGGAGAGTTGCTGCACTATTGCAGATTATGTTGAGTTCCTAGGGTAATGTGAGTGCGCGAGCATTATCCTCTTCGAACAACACGTCACTTTCCTGTTACAAGAACGGCAAAAGAATGGATCTGACAACATTCTGCACGTACCGAGCGCTGTCCTCCTCCAGAAGCACCAAAGGTGAACGGGTGTTGTAGCTTATCGCTACGCAGACAATAATGCCTAGCATGGGGCCAGTGCGCTCTTGGTGGAATGCACTCTACGAGACAGCGCTCAAGAAGTCTACGTTGTACGCGCAAACGACCATTACTTGCGTGCGGGCAAAATATGCAAAATATGCTTTCATTGCTGAAGACCACGGCGCACCATTTCATGTTGAAAGTGATTCTTTCACGGCACCAGTCGAGCTGTGCACGTCGATGGTGTGGTGAGAGTGGAAGACGGGCTGGGGGTACTCATACCCGTAGTCCCACTGCTAGAAACTGATTCCAAGCTGTTCGCTTTGATACTCTGGGCTCACAAGCCCCCTTACCCGTGTTATAGTAGCTGCAAGATCTGCCACTGCTGCCCTTAACAATATGATGACCCTGGCGGGCGTCTGTTCTGCGTGGACTTCCATAACCTCGTCTACGGATGTGTGAATGTTCTCATGACCACTGATACCAGCATCGTTGCACAGCTGATGCAGCGCGTCAAACTTGTGTGGCAATTCTCCGAAAGGGCCATCCCGCCACTCGGAAGGCCACAGTTCGATACCTTTCAAACTCACTCATTTGGCTGTAGGAAGCACCATTGCATCTACGTAGTTTCTAAAAGTATTATCACAAAGAATGTCAACATACTTTACTGGATCGGATACATTAACGATATCCTTTGTTTAACTGAGGGATCTCCAACAAAAACCGATCAATTCTATGCAAATACAAACACAATACACAAAACGATTAGATTCGCAATGGAAAAAGAACATGAAAACCAAACAAATATTTTAGATACAAGCATTAGAAAAGAAAACAATCAGCATAGATTTGAACTTTACCATAAACCTACAACTACGGACGGTAGTATTATATATACATCAGACTTCCAATCAACCACACCCACAGAAGCAGTCAGCGCTTAGATAAGTGTTTCGTAGGCTCTGCACTGAAACCTACCACAAAGAATTAGACATCTTAACACAAATAGCCACAAGCAGTAGGTACAATAGCAATGAGCGAGAAAATTAAATATAAATACAGTCAATAAATATGACACACACACAGGCAAAAACAACATTACAGCAACACCTACACAAACAAGCACACACAGTGACACAACAACGCTGACACAAAGAATACATGGTGAGAAGAAAGAAAACTGAAGATGGTACACACTGACCTACAGGCACAAACTGAAACATAAAATAACAAACATTTTCAAAAGACAAGGCATAAACCTAGCCTTCAAAGCAGACAGCTCAGTCCAAAAGTACATTCCAAAAATAACCAAAGACACATACATCTTCCAGAAAGCATTAGTATACCAGCTAGTAAGCGACAAATGTGATGGAAGATACGAAGAACAAAACAGCAGAACATATGAGACCAAGTACAAAGCACATATCAGGGCATAGAAATATGAGACAAATCACACAATTTTTGTTGAACATTTAAGAGAAAAAATCATAAACCTACTGCAAGGGAGAAAGACACGTAAGTAGTTAGAGTAAATAATGAATGACGCTTCCCAGAATTACAAGAAAATTACCACGTATACCAAACAAAGGCTGAAAACATGGTAATACTAAATGACTAAGTGAATATGATTAACTGCTCACTGTTTCCACTAATTGATCATGTAATAGAGAATAATCTCAATATATGACGACAAATTCCATTTCTCTCCCATTTAAACAAATATCAGAACAAGCTCTTTGACTTGCAAATAGTGAAATAGACGCTCATCTGTAGGTACTACTTACCCGTTTTACTATAAAAAACCTCAATAAACTCTTTTCAATCTATAACCTGTAAGTCAGATTGTATCCTATACGTGGAAACGAAAAATTCGTGTAATATTTCGGGACGTCAACCGAAGATGTCTTGTAACTAAGGCGAAACGCATCTGGGTGCACAATTTAAAAAAAAAAAGTTAATTTTCAGTGTGCAAAAAGCGTTTTCCTTTTAAACTACTGTAATTTATTATAAAATTAGTTCATACCGCACTTGGGTCACTTTATGATTCAGCGGGAGTATAAAATTGTTATCATTTGAACATATAGTCATGACTACATTCAAATATGTAATTACAAATCTAAGATCCCGAAGAATGAAAGCATTACTCAGTTACTCATATAATAATACGATAGTGCTTTGTTTGCGTCGCTAAGAAGAACAAAGCTCTGTTCCTTCAGACATAAATGTATGCGTCGTTCCTCTTATCAACACAGACATCGGAGTATCGTATTTATTCGCCGTTATCAGGCACCGACTTCCAATTAAAATGTCCTCCCCTGTACGGGAATTACATAATATGTGCACGAGTATAGGGTGTGATACAGGAACGATGGCAGATGGAAGCATGGGTAAGGCCGTGAGTCACGCATGACGACCAGAGCGTTTAAGAAGACCGCTGGCATAACTCGGAAATGCGGGATCGAAATTCTGTGCGGTACCAAGTTGGAACAGGCACCATTGATTCTTAGTGGCTACAGGATCACAGTGGTGTTCGATCCTTTGAGCATGTCCGACTCCACATATACTACACTATAAGTTAGATCCTTGCGTCCTGTGCCTACAGAACTTTCCGTCGCCTGTCACATTGTCCAATTCTCCTCATAAGAACTACTCAGCTTGGGATTGTGCCCTGTTGACCTGCATGTTACTAGATTTGTCACCTATTGCTACTGACGCTTGGATATTGCTACTACTGTGGCCTTCTCTAACCTCAGTACTCTTTGAATTTTCTTGGTCGACTTACATATAAAATCCTCTGTTTGCAGTTACAGATAGACTAGCCTCTTCCCTATCGGTGTCGCTTATCTTTTCTAAATTACATGACTGAACACGGGTTAACCTGGGCATACCCAAAAGCTGATACAATAAAATACTTCCCCCTAATTACCCAATTTCTAACCTAGACTCCCCGTGAAACGCAAATACAAGATACACAAAGATATAAAATGTATCCCAAAAATTTCGGACGTCAAAACCAAGGACCACAACTGATTCAGCTCAGCTGCCTTCCTTTTGCTGGAAGAGAGCAAAAATTAGCACAGCATCCACAATTTATATAAAGCAGAAGTTCTTGAAGTTCTTTACTATCGAGGTGTTTTTACATACTCTTCTGGTTAAAATGATATCAATGAGCAAATGTTTCATGTAGTAGGTAAAAGATTCCAATTTATTGACCTATAAAAATGACTACGAAAATCAGGGCATAACAGGGCTTTTAAAACATATCCTGGACAGCAGCCACCGAATTGTTATGTTAGGCGCCAGTTGACTGTTCACCATATTCGAAATATGCTATAGATGCGATCCCCGGTAACCTACAGGGAAGGGAAACTTCCCATAAGCCATAAAATAATGCAAATGTAAAAAAAAACCAAAAACAAAACAAAAAACAAGCTCGTGCAGTGTATAAAGTCTTATTAAGTGAACGTTATTTGGGTATGATCCAAATAAGCATAAAGCATTGGTACCACACCTCATATGGACACACATTTTAATGTAGGAAGCCGTAAAACTACGAATGGAAACTAATAGTAACCACAAAAATATTTTTACTGCTATAGGACAGGAAAAAATGATTTACCGACTGAATACAGTAAATAAACATTTAATAAATGGGCAAAGGGTTACGTTATTTGAGTATGATCCAAATAAGCATAAAGCATTGGTACCACACCTCATATGGACACACATTTTAATGTAGGAAGCCGTAAAACTACGAATGGAAACTAATAGTAACCACAAAAATATTTTTACTGCTATAGGACATGAAAAAATGATTTGCCGACTGAATACAGTAAATAAACATTTAATAAATGGGCAAAGGGTTGCAAATACGAACTGCAGCCTTGGCACGGCTGGGTGGCTAAACAAGACAATGAGATAAAACAGTGAATGAAATCTTATCGGTTTTCAAGCAGCGCCAGTTCGAAGAAAATTTTCGAGCTTTTGATGACTAGCTCCACCACCGTCATCAGGAGTAAAATTACTGAGTGCCGAGGCTGGCACAAACAGTGTCACGAATATGACCAATGAATGCAGAAAAGGTTAGTTATTTTTAAAAAAAGGTCTCTGAAAAGAATAAATTAACTCCAATATTCTCGTCAAATCGCGTAATGGATGCAACAAGCTGCCTGTGAAAAGCACTTCACAGAAATGAAATGTTGATGCAAATTAATTCTCGCTCCCATTTTACTGGTGGCTTCAACGATGGCACGTGCTTTCTACTCTTAACCTTAGTGAGTGTAGACGATAGCTTGAGTAGTGGCTGAAAAGTGTATGTTCAGCTTACCCTCTGCATTCGGCCGTAAGTTGGAGGCATTTCTCTCTCTATGTCTGTAGCTCTACCTCAAGAGCTGGAAAAAGTGACGTCGATGGCGTTCCTGGAACAAGTGCATTTAGCGATATTGCAGGGGCAGATGTGTTCTCATTTTATTCTGATAAACTTACCTGGTTCTTCTATTGTATGAATCTTACCGGCCAATTGGAGCGAACCATAAGAATTCCAAACAATGGTAATTTTCTAAACATGATTAACAACTTCCTATTCTTCCGTAGTTTGTCATGATTAACCCTTAAATAGTGGCATGTAGAAGAAGGCAGAACCCCTCCCTCTACATGACACATTTTCAGTCATGGACAACCAATAGCCCTGCAGGTACATAAGCATAGGAATTCTCCCCTTCCACCGAGATAACTACTATGAGCCAATCAGAAAACGCCTTACTATAATTTGAATCAACATTCCAGCAAGGCGTGCCAGTGCTTAATAACTGCCAACATATTATAAAGGCTCATGTTTTTTCATCTAGGATTCCTTTTCGCTTCTCACAGAATGCAGACTTTATGCAAGCCGCCCATCCTTCTGGACATACCTGGTAAGTGGATGCGTAAGAGTGTTTTCCCCTGTTAATTATCTATGTGAAGAATGGCTTTCAGTGCCCAACAACTTTATGACCCTCCTGTTAACTTTCCTTCCGCGATCCATCTTAAAGCCCCACAAATCTGCAGAAACAACAAGACTCCTTCACTGTATCAATAGGAAAGGAGAAGCAGAAATAATTTGCAATGCAATTATTGTTAGTAATGAATACTGCTTTCAGTATTCATGTAGTATATGTGAATTGACTTTACTGACAATTAAGATCTACGTATACACACATCTATACAAATACATGTATGTGTTTATGTAAGTCTTGAAAGAACTGCTGTGGAGGTAGAAACCACATACAAGGGATAGGGGTGAAAAAGTGGTGCAGTTAATGACGCTTGAATAACCAGATTTTACTCATCTAGTATCTGAGAATGAGAGCACTTATAAACTTGCAGAAACTCTACATAATGCTTTAAACCTTTGCGAAACGTTTCCTCGCAGACATTCCCCACTAAATGACGAAAGGAATGATATTTATCGCGTACTGCATTTTCGCTGTCCGTGCAATAACACTACAGTATCAAGCATGATGCTTTAATCTATAATTTCCTTATTACTAATTATAATAACGGAAAATTTTGCAGACACCATTGGCGTACGTAATTGGATGTATCTAGGGAAAAATATATCATTGTCTGATGCAGAGTTCAAGAGATATGATGCTAAATATTGAGATGCGGTAGGAACTGCCGCATCATGAATGACTTTTAAGTGTACTACTTCTTTGCTACAAACTCTATTCACAACACATTTCGCAGACAGGATCCAAATATGCCACTGAATGTCCTTCTGTTATTCTACGACACATACTGCACGAGATATGACGTCATAAACATTGAGCTGAGGGAAAACGAAATTATAGGGCGAAATTCACTAGAGAAACAGGTTATCTATATGAACAAATGTGTGTAATATGACAAATATATGTGACATGCGAATACTTTGGCAAAGCCATGGGTAAAACTCCTCCTAGTCCCACGGGTCGACTTCAGCCACAGTTGTTACACTTCTAGTTTACGGAACGGAACGGAATACTGTGAAGGTAAGAACCGATAATGATGATGATGATGATGTTTGGTTTGTAGGGCGCACAACTGCGTCGTCATCAGCGCAGGTAGAAAGCCCCAATTTTATTACACAATCGAATCTAGCCACCGTCACGAACGGTAATGATGACGATGAGATGGTGAGAACAACACAAACACCCAGTCCCCGGGCAGAGAAAATACCCTACCCAGACGGGATTCGATTCCAGGACCCTGTGATCCAAAGGAAGCAACGCTAGCCACTAGACCACGAGAAACCTACAATTAGGACACGGGTAATGATGTGGACAGAGGGGAGGGGGTATGCCATATGGAGAGGGGAAAGAGGAGCTGAACACAGACTGGGTAGTGTAAGAGGTGGACAGAGAAAGGAAAGCGGTAGAGGTGGACATGGTGATGGGGGGAAGAGGAGATGGACAGAGAAAGAAAGGAGACGGCGGCCATAGAGATTGGAGGTGAGGAGATGGATAGAGAAAGAGGGAGGAGGACATGGATGGAGAGAGGGGAGGAGGAGGTAAAATGAGAGAGAAAGAGGAGATGGGCTAACAGAAGACTGGAATAAATAAATACCCGTTTAACACCAGCCACCATCTAGTTAAATTACATGACAGTTTGGGCAGAGACTACAACCAGACACCAGAATGAACAAGACATCAACCGACTGTATCGAAAAAAAAAATTCCATTGGTAACATGTCAGGTGAACGTGGAGGCTAAGAAATCCAGAAATCCGTGGTACCTGTCCTTGCTTGAAGAAGGCTTGCAGATTCCTAGCCCCATGTGCCTCGGCGTTGTCCTGCTGAAATATGTATTGTGGAGCTGTCTTCAGGGAGGACAGTGTCTCACGCTCTGAAACATCCTTGATGTAGCAGTTGCTGTTCAGATTGCCCTCAGTCAAGACCGCCTGCCATAGACACTACCAGCCCAGAATATCAAACCCTTCGGTTTTCGACTATGCCACTCAACCATGCGTTCTCTTCAATTGTGTTCACCACGGTAGCATCTAAACTGTCCACGGTTACCGCCGTAGGACACGTTGAAGCGGGATCTTTCCGAAAACAATACATCTGGCCACTCAGCACACCAGTGACGGCGTTCACGAACCACTGCATTCTGAGGCGTTGATGGTTTCTGGTCAATGAAACACGACACAGTGGGTTGCGTGCCACCAGTCCAGCCGACAGCAAGGGGTGTCAGAGGATCGACGCAGATATGTCCACACCAGTTACAGTGCACCACACGCGAAGGTTGTCATCCCGTCCTATGGTTGTATTTTGTGATTCACTAGTTCCACACACGGACCATTATTGTAGCAGCGTGACCTGTGCGAACCACTACGTCTTGGTAGCACTAACATTTTTTTTCTGGAGATCATCCATCCTACCCCGTTAGAGCTCACTCATGTGCTGATATTGGGTCCTTTGACGTCGACGAAGCACAGCAAGACTTGTTAGCATGTTTTCACAAATCTGCACCGTCTGGATGTGACGTAACACTGACCTGTCACATTTCACAAACTAGGTCTCTGCTTACTCTATGTGTACGCAATCAGTCTGAAGACTTAATCAGTTATAATGGTTCAACTGTACAACACATCCTACGATTGTGAAGTGATTCTGACTGTCCATTCGGTGTTGCAATTTTCACAAACAGTAATGTACGTAGATTTATTGGGGGGGGGGGGACTTCAGAAATTACGTTACACATGCCGTGTTACGCTAAGAACATTGTGTACCAACAGAGGCGCTTTGTCAGTAAAGAGCCCATGTTCTGAATCTCAGCAGAGACAGTTCTGATGCGATGCGTGTAACAGGTGCATCACGGTGTGGGAGTGAAATGGAAAGTTGAGGTACGCGGGCTAGTGCGTTTATTGTGGGTTAAACGTCTAGCTTGCACCAATTTCACTGTGAAATTTTAGTCGTATGTGGACCAAATACAATGTCGCGTCCAGTCTAGAGAAGTGGTGCCAGAAATTTGACCGAGGCCGCAGAGACTCTAATGAGGCTAATCGGTAAAAGATCCATGGACATGGACCGAAGACGGCAGCGTCCAGGTAGTCATAGATTTCCGATGATGAGGACGTTCACACAGCGGTTCTCGAATGGCGCCGTGCCTAGGGAGTGGATTTCTACGAGGGCTATCCACAAAGTACATTACGTTTTGGAATTAAAAATAAATGAAGTATTGGAAATTTCTTTTATTATATACAGATGAAAGCCACACTTAAATACTACTTTTCTACATAGTTGCCATTTAAATTAAGGCACTTATCGTAGCGATGGACGAGCTTGGGAATTCCTTCGACGTAAAATTCGGCCGCCTGCGCCTTCAACCACGTGGTTACCTCTTCTTGAAGCTGTGCGTTGTCATCAAAACGCTGCATAGCCAACCACTTCTTCATTGCTGGGAATAAGTGGAAGCCACTCGGTGGCAGGTCGGGACTGTACGGCGGATGAGGAAACAACTCCCACTTAAAAGATTCGAGAACTTCACGAGTGGCATTTTCCGTGTGGGCCCGGGCGTTGTCGTGAATCAGCATAATCTTTGAGCCCAATTTTCCCCTGCGCTTGTTTTGTATTGCTCTTCTGAGGTTGTGCAGAGTTTGGCAATACCTTTGAGAGTTTATTGTAGTGCCTCTTTCCAGGAAATCCACAAAAATCACACCTTTTCTGACCCAAAAGACAGTCGCCATCACCTTCCTTGCCGACGTTGTCTGCATGCATTTCTTGGGTTTTTGGGGGGAATTTGTGTGCCCCCACTGCATTGACTGCAATTTTATCCCGCAGTTCACATACTTAACCCATGTTTCGTCATCAGTAACGATGCGATCGAGTAATGAGTCGCCATCTTTCTCGTAAGCGTCCAAAAACGTTAACGCTGCAGCCATTCGCAGATTTTTGTGAATCTCTGTCAAGATTTTTGGTATCCATCTTGACAAAACATGTGGTAACCAAGCTTTTCGGTGATGATTTCGTGCAACAAACTTCGTGAAATTTGTGGAAAACTCATAGAGAGTTCCGTTATTGTGAAATTACGGTTTTCACGGACCGCGGCATCGACTTTTCGACAAGTTCGGCAGTCACTATTCTGCGTCTTCCACTTCGCTCTTCGTCGTGAACGTTAGTTCGGCCATTTTTAAATTTTATGACCTATTGACGCACTCCACCTTCGGTGATTATGTTGTCCCCATACACTTCACAAAGCTGCCGATAAATTTCTATCGGTGTACAGTTTTTTGCAGTCAGAAACCTTATTACAGCACGCACTTCACACTTCGCGACATTTTCAATTAACGCTGACATTTCAAACTGTCACAGTAACTCAACGGAGTACAGCACGGACCTCTCACTAGCACGGCAGGATGCCGACTGAGCGGCGGAATGCCATGACACCAAGATGGCCGCGTTAGCCCCGCCCCTAACGGACACAAACGAAAACGTAATGTACTTTGTGGATAGCCCTCGTATCATCAAGCAGCTGAACATTGGTAGAACGTTCCTGTCACTGTTTATAGAGTCTTGGTGGCTAGAAGCGTTCAGTAGCATTCAGTTATATTTACTTGGGTTTCTCGTAATAATGTATAATTTACTTTTTCTAGTCCCCTCGTAAATGTACAGACTGAAGAATGTAGGCAAAGTGAATCGTTACTTAGACATCCATCTCAGTTTCAGAAAATGTTTTGTGCACAAGACCCTCCATATGATACCACTAAAGGTAGTCATCGGGCTCTCATCAGATGAACGAGCTGAGTGCGCAACAGGACCTGATTGTTTTCTTCACGTGGCAGGAAACATCTGACTCAAATGTTCAGTAGCAAGATTTGCTAGATTAGATGTTTTTTTTTTTTTTTAATTTGCTTTTGAACTACCCATGTGCTTCAAGATCAAGACCCCCAGAACTATGTTAGTGATGATCCCTTTATTCATCCCTCAGGTAATTGGCCTACATGTTGGCCCGGTCTACGTACTCATCAAAGCTAGTGCTTGCAACATTGTAAATCAGTTTGATACATCGTACACCGAATGATTCGGAAGCTCTCATAGTGCACTGTTAGAGGTATCCCAGAACACGTCTGGCATATATTTTAGAAGTCAGATCTCCGGTACAATAGACTTCTTTATTTATTATTTCTCTCTCAACCAATTATGTGACTAAAACCTCTTTATCAAATCCCTGTCACTATCTTTCAGTCTTAAGAAATGGAACTGAAGATCAAAATTACACATGTTAGTTGAAACCAAATCATCGTATTGGGCATCGTATACAGGAGCCGTATCACATCTAAAATGAAAAGGTTTCATGTCTTGCCTAGCACTAAAGCCCTTCTTATCGAAGAATATTAAAAATGAGGCTCACAGCACCAGGTTTTTAAAAGGCATAAATCCAAAGAAAATAATAACAGACAATCATTAAATTGGCAACACATGACCTCATGGATGTACCATGTGTGAAATTGGTGAGATGGAACTGTTTAACGTAATCAGCTGGGTGCGGGCGAAGGAGAAGTGACTGTGGCAATGTTTAATATCGCATTGTCGCTTGTCTCCACCTGGTGTCGGCTCTCTCCTTATTTGCAGTTCCTTCTCGCCGGGAAGTCTGCGACACGCTGCAGACCGTGCCAGCGCTCCTAAATCTCTTCTTTGCTTTCCCATCAGTGGCTCGCGCTGCTCCACTCCACCGTCGCCTTCAAACACTCCTGCAGCTCATATTTAACTTTTCAGGAGGGAGGAAACTTAATCTTGGCCCGCCTCGGGAAGCTTTTACAAAATGATGCAAGTTCTGTCTCTGACTACTCTCTCCCCCTGGTTTCCTCCCGCCAGCTCTGTTCTTACCCACTGGTAAAAGCTGTAAGTACGTGCGTACTACCAACAGGGCAGTTTAATATTCCTCATTACATTCCATTTTCCAAAAGCTGCCTTAGTGTGATTAAAGAAACAGAAATTTTAGTTCCAGATATTAAAAGAAACACTCACAACGAGGTACTATGTGACAATTTCTACAGTTTTAATTATTCTATGCTGTGCTTGGTGAGCTATTAAAAATGTAAAAAGTAATGAAGTTATATAAGAAACCGTACAACTGGGAGTATGATTATCTCTCTTTGGATTCCGTACAACCGTAATTTGAAGTATGGATAGTTCATCTGTAGATCTTGATGAGTGAGTTTGAGAGAATAAAAAAAATATGGCATAAGTAGCCGTAACTTTTGACTGCGTTTAATTAGTTGCTTAATTTTTTTACACCGCCAAGGGGCTGTAGACCGTAGTATGATGTAAATTTGAACTTGATGATTTTATCCTCTCCTGAGAAAAATGGTTCTTAACCGACGGACATGTCAACGGAGAACAAAGTGGTACTTCAAGGGTTCCATTTTTATCAACTGAGGTGCGGAACCATAAAAATATAGAAATATTATCTTTCAAAAAATTTTATAATATAAATATTCCTTGTTGCAATTCCCCATGGAAAATACTGTTATTCGGCAGAAAATTTAACAGTCTACTGCGCAAGAGCTTTGATGATACTGTAATGACAGTTAAATTTTAGAACGAATACAATGGCTATACTTTTACGTCTACATATACCACGGGTGTAAATGTGCGACAAATCACACAAGTTGTTAAACTCAAATATTAACGGCCTGACTGTAAGTAAGGAGTCTTGTATTCTCTTTAGCCGCTTTTATGTCGTCTCGTTGTTTTAGCAGAGCTGTACCATGGGAAGCAAGGAGAGGAGGTTGGTTGGTGGCCGGTATCATTGTTCTATAACACAAACTGCACGCAATTAATAACTGGATTCTTTAATCATAAACAAAGAGCTACTTAACTTAAGTTTCCATGTGCTGTGGTACAAGCTATCTTCTGTGTAGTTCACGTAGCGTCAATCCTGTTGAAGTGTAAGTCCGCTATCTTCACTATGAGGTTGCTATGTGCTGCCTCTCTTTGTGCTAGAGGCTAAATCTGCAGCTCCGTCACTGTGACACGCTGGGACTCACACGGCGTGTAGACTCGAACTAACTGACGTAACAGGCTCGAACTAACTGACGAAACTGGCCGTCCGTTTCGCGGCGGCGATCCTAAATACTGGCGGCTGAGAGGGCGTTGGCGGCCTCTTTCCAGCGAGTCTTTTCTTTGGCCTCTATCGATACTTTCGTAACCTTTATGCCGCATGGTGTGCTGGCGCCAGCGTACGCCAGCAGTGGGAGTAGATTAATTTTCTATTTTATTAATGCTTGTTCGCTTATTGCTATGTAGAGAAAAACTACTATTCTTTTAAACCCTTACACTCTGTAACCGCATTCAAAAATCTTTGAAATATATTGGTAGGTCACTTGCTATCGTTTATAATGAACCTGTTAGGTAAACAAATTTTTGATTACCCGATGTACGAAAGTCATGATTGGCCCACAGCATTGTTTTACATGTGTTACACGAAAAGAAACAGGTAACGAGGAAGACCCTATGCTGTGGCAATAGTTTTCCATTCATATTTTGCGCATTTGTACTTATTTCTGCAAAATGATTTAATACATGCCCTAACAAGCGTCACTAATCTTATATTCGCAGACAATGTCTCATGGAATTAGACAAAAATTTAAAGAGCGATAAAAAAGTTCCCGTTCGAAGGGCGTACAACCGAGAATCGGTATGCTAATCAGGCAAACTTGCCGTTTACAGTGAATCTATCATCCTAACGGCGCACCAGACTGAAGACACCCGTTTGGTAAATGCCGTCTCCTACTGCGTGAGGAAGTCCGTAACTGCCTGCTGCACATTGCCATACGACAGGATTTGTCAACCGTCCAAGGCGTTTTTTAAGGGGCCGAAGGCCTGAAAATAGCATGGGTAGAAGTCAGGATTATAGGGTGGTTGCTCTAGGTTCTTCCACTTGAATTGGCGTAACTTCGGCATTATGACGCTTGTGATATTGAGTCGAATCGTGACCAGCACGGAACTTGGCGCATCATTCGACACCGATGGTTTTGTGCATACATGCTGCCTCATGCACATTCTTCATCATCCGATTTATGGATGTCTACCGGTGTTTAAAGTTCAGTGGCCAAGGAAAAAGTAACAGCACGTTGATCCTGTTTGAACGCATTTCGTAATAACGCCATCATAGTTCACTTTTCCGCGTTTACTGCGTACACGTCGGAAAGACGCGAATGTCACACTAATCCCTCGTCAACCTGTCCGTGCTAACATACCCGTATCGAAGTCGCCTTACGATGCATATACGCTGCAGCAACGCCCTCAAACGGAAACTTATTGATTTCGGTTTCATTAGTAAGAAACCGTTTATAGTTGAATATCTTGAAGAATATAAAATAATGACAAACAGTCTGAAACGTCCCCTTAGAAAAATTATACATGACTGTGCTTAAACTGACACAAAATATTTTTGGCGCAACGCAATCTGACTTTCAATAATTCCTACAAAAGAATGGCCCTGACTAACATTAACCTATACGTTTCACAAATCACTTACCTCACTAAAATCTTCGTTACTCGAACTACTGCAATACAGCTAGCGCCACTACTGCCAGCTAAATAAAAGATTCAAACTACTGAAGGAACTAACTACTGATAGGCATAGTTAGCAAATGAAAGATTTTGATAGAGAACAAACAATGTATTTACCTCAATAGAGTTCAAAAATGATAATATATATACAGCAGTTCATGACATCCATTCTTACAAATGTACTGTTTCTGATGGACACACGTCCAGATCATCCGCTCTCAAAAATGCGCCGTCTCACTTTCCCACATCCATCACTGCTGGCGGCTCACCTCCAACTGCGCAACGCTACGCGCTGTTAACAGCCAACAGCCCAACACTACAATAGCCAACAACAACGCAAACCAGCCACTAACTGCACACAGCACAGCCAGTGATTTTCATACAGAGCGCTACGTGGCGTTACCAATATAAAAACCTAAACAGCCTACTTACAAGTCATTTGCCGATAAACTTGTTCAACTATTTCTTCAACGATTCCAGAAATATTTTAGTGTGTCATCCTGTGGAAGTAAACATGTAGACAAAACTCTGCGAAATATAACTTATCCACCTATTTGACACTGTTTTTTTCATCATAAAGAAATGCGGAAGGCTAATATTCCATGCAAGAAAAACAATAAACTTAGGCACATTCTGCCAAAGGCAAATCAGTCCGTGTCACTTAAGCAGAGGATCTATTGTCACACTTTACGAAATAAATCAGATGTATAGAAACTTAACCCTTAGCAAACAGAAAAAAACGCCACAGTTATCAAAGGAACACCATCAGATTACCACATAAAATGATGATGTTATAAAATGATTCTGTTCACTAAGAAAGAGTAATTTGCACTGATTATCTACGTCACGAACATTCCTATGCATTGCGTATGGTATGCTTCTGTATAGCAAGTAGTGCGATTACTAGGAAAATCTCTTTCAAACAAAATTGCCATTTCCTTCAAGCTGAAAGATTTGTCGGCTTTGAAATTTAGTATATTGTCACGTAGAAGGTGTAATTAGATCAATGACGAACTCTAGCTTCACTTAACGAAGGTTTATTCAGCACTTGCACATACAAGAGCGCGGAGCTAACTGCTTTCGGCCAGAACACATACGGTATATATACAGTTACAGAACATTGCAGTACAATGATGGTTCAAATGGCTCTGAGCACTATGGGACTTAAATACTGAGGTCATCAGTCCCCTAGAACTTAGAACTACTTAAACCTAACTAACCTAAGGACATTACACACATCCATGCCCGAGGCAGGATTCGAACCTGCGACCGTAGCGGTCACGCGGTTCCAAACTGAAGCGCTTAGAACCGCACGGCCACACCGGCCGGCTGCAGTACAATGATTCTTGACATATGAGGATAGTTCTAGAATGTACTCCAACCGATTATAGAAATTAAAATTTTACTGTTGAGGTGAGTTTTCAATTCACAACTCTCCATGCAACAGTCTAGTACCATAACCACGACACCACGTTGACTGGACTACTCAGCTTCTTCTGCGACATTGCTCCGTCCTTAAGAGACCAGCGTCTCGGTGTTACGTCCTCCTAGTTCCGGAACGAGTCATCAGTCCTGCATACTCCGACTCCCGATGATTGATGTTCGCCCTGGCGGTGATCTTCTTAGAACTTCTTTTGCCGCTACGCTCTCCGTAATCTTTCCGCTTCTTTCCTGTCACTGGAGCTTCGAATTTACCCTGGGTTGCAAGACCCTTATAGGGCTTCATTCTAAGAAAGTGGACCGTATCGCTGATCTTTCGTCGTCTTGTGTCGGGGTCTAAATCTTCACCTTCATAAGTAACATCAGACAACTGTTTTACAACCTTATAAGGTCCAAAGTAGTGCCTGAGAAGCTTCTCAGCAGGGCCACCACCCTTCCGAATTGGAGTGAAGATCCGGACGAGGTCACAAGGCTTGTAGACAACAGGGCGGTGGCTGTCGTCGTACCTTCAGCGATCACTTTCTTGAGCCTGCAGCGTGCTGAGTCGAGATAACTGCGGAGCTGCCTCAGCTCTGGTTAACACTGGCCGATGTAGTCGTCGTCTACGTCATCAGGATGTATTGAAAACTCAGTGTCCATCGTCGTAGTCGCTTCACGCCCATGCACTAGGAAAAATGGCGTAAATATGTGGTGTCTAGTTTGGCGGTGTTGTAGGCAAACGTCACGAACCGTAGCAACTCATCCCATTTCCTCTGCTCAACATTGACGAACATTGATATTAAGTCGGCTAAGGTCTTATTAAGGCGTTCAGTAAGCCCGTTAGTTTGCGTGTGGATAGTAGGCAGTGGCGATGTGATGAGTAATGTTGCACGGAAGGTTTATCTCTGTCACAAGATTCGATTGAAAAACTTTCCTTCGATCCGTAATTAACTACCTTGGGGCACCGTGTTTTAATACAATGTCTTTCACGATGAATTAGACTACCTCGAATGCTTCAGCTGTTTTCACGGATTTTTTAATGACAAAGCGTGTCAGATAATCAAATGTTCAAATGTGTGTGAATTCCTAAGGGACCAAACTGCTAATGTCATCGGTCCCTAGACTCACACACTACTTAAACTAACTTATGCTGAGAGCAACATACACACTCATGCCCGTGGGAGGATTCGAACCTCCGGCGGGAGTGGCTGATGAGATAATCAGTACAAACAATAATCCATCTATTGCCACTAGCAGACGTTGCAAATCGTCTGAGGAGGTCAATCCCAACACGCTGGAAAGGCGTTTCGGCTGGTGGAATTGGTATGAGTCGGCCAGGTGGTTTCTGAGGAGCTGCCTTTCTCCTCTGGCAATCTCGACAGTGCGGCACATAGTGACGGACACTCCTAAATAAACCTGGTCAGAAAAATCTCTTGCAGATACTATCGTATGTCTCAATAAATCCTAAATGTTCTGCCTCAGGAGTGTCATGGAATTTCTGTAGAACATCTAAGCACATGTGGTAAGGAATTACTGGTAGCTACCTCTTTCCAAACAGATCAAAGTTTTTCTTGCAAAGTAATCCATTAACTGCCTTAAATTGTCCTTTTACATCCTCTGACAGATTTAAGGCACAAATAATTTGAGATATCTTGGAGTTCTTCTGCTGCTCAGCAGAGAGATCCAGGAGTGCAGCGAGACAGTCACTATCTTCACCAAAGTCTTTATGGTATTGCACAGGATTTCTTGAGAGACAGTCAGCATCTTGGTGCTTTCTTCTACTTTTGTACACTATGGTAATGTCATACTCTTGAAGACGAAGTGCCCACCTGGCGAGTCGTCCTGTTGGATCCTTAAGACCTGTCAACTAGCAAAGTGAATGATGGTCTATAACAATTTTGTATGGCCTCCCATAGAGATACTGTCGAAATCTGCACACGGCCCAGGTCACAGCAAGATATACTCTTTCTGTAGTTGAGTAGTTTCTCTCGGCTTTTGTAAGTGTCCTAGAAGCATGGGCTATAACCTTCTCTTTTCCATCCTTAATTGGTACCAGAACAGCACCGATCCCATACCCACTGGCATCTATGTGTAGTTCTGTAGGTGCTATCTCATCATACAGACCAAGTACAGGGTGAGTTGACAGAGCTTTTCACAGCACATAGAAAGAATCTTGTTGGGCACTACACCAGATAAATTTAGCATTGGCTTTTAACAACTCTAGGAGTGGTCTGGCTTTGACACGAAAGTCTTTCATAAAACGACGGTAATAAGAACATAATCCGAGGCAGCTTCTCACATCTCTAATACTTTTAGGAACAGACAATTCCGTTATAGAGCTCACCTTTTCTGGGTATGGCCGCACACCTTCGTTTGACAGAACGTGCCCAAGTATTTGGATTTCTTTTGCTCCAAAGAGACACTTTTTTGGATTAAGTTTCAGTCCGTCTTGTTGGAGACACTTAAGAGCGGTCCTCAGTCTCTTCACATGTTCATCAAATGTCTCTGAGAACCTTATAATGTCATCTAAATAACAAAGACACATCGTCCACTTCAGGTGACTTAGAAGATTGCCCCTCATCCGTTCAAAAGTTGTTGGTGCATTACAAAAACCAAACGGGATAACCTTAAACTCAAACACCCACAGGGGAGATGAATGCAGTTTTCTCACGATCAGCATCATCTACTTCGATTCGCCAGTATCCCGAGTAATTGTCCATGATTCAGAAAAACTTAGTCCCCTTCAAACAATCTAGTGTATCGTCAATTCGTGGAAAGGGGAAAACGTCAATTTTAGTTATCTTATAAAGCTTCCTGTAATCAACACAAAAGCGCCAACTGCCATCCTTCTTCCTGACGAGAACCAATGGTGACGACCATGGGCTCTGAGAAGGCTGAATGATGTCATTCTTCATCATTTTCTCTGCCTCGTCGCAAGTTATTCGATGTTCCGTTGCTGACATACGGTATGCTCTCTGCCTTATTGTTTTATGGTCTCCAGTGCTAATCCGGTGCTTCACCGTCGATTTGTCTAATTTGCTCTTCACCTGTGGATTGAAGCATTCATAGAAATCTTGAACAATAGCAAGTAGTTTCTTCTGTGGTTCCTTAGTGAGATCCGGTGATAGTCGAACTAGAAGATCTGGTCTCGTAGTGGTAGTGCCAATTTCGCCCACAGACTCGGCATGGGAGGTTTCTATGGCGCTCAGCTATTCGGCAGTTAACGGCTCTGCGTTTGCTACGCACATGCGTCTTGGAAGGATCTGCGGTTCTCGGAGACAGCTAACTGTCCACAGTTCACCGAACCCGTTCTTAAACGAGACGACAGAGCCTGGGTTGGCCAAGTTATTCTTCAGTGGTATGCTTCTCTTGCATTCCACTACAAGATCCATGGGCTGATGCATGGCACGACAAATGACAGTTACCCTTCTAGCGCTGACCGCAGGAATGATCACTTCATCCAGCACACATAGTCTCCACACACTCGTTTGCGCATCTTCCTGTCCACAGTATCTCTTCTCGTCTAGTATAATCTTCGAGTGACCACAATCTATAATTGCCTGTGAAGCTTTCCAAAAGTCCCATCCGAGAATGACGTCATGACTACACTCTTGTAAGACGGTGAATTCTAAGTGCTGTGTAGGGCCGCTTATACCCACACGAATGACGCATCTTCCTGTAGGTTTTACGTATTTCCCATTAGCCACCTTCAGAAGATATGTTTTGCTGTCGACGAATACGGTTTTCTGTAACTGGCGACGGTACTCCTCCTAAATGGCTGAATATGAAGCTCCAGAGTCTACAACAGCTTGGGTTGGTCAGCCATCCATGAGGATATCGACGTAGTTTCCTATAATTTTTGTAGTGACCGATGGCGGAGGAGTTTTCTCCTCGGCGGCCTCACCTCCAAGAATGGTCGCACCCTCTAATTTTCCAGATTGCGGCAGCTAACTGACCGGCTGGAGCTTCTAAACGGCGATCTAGACCTTGATCGGCGTGTTGGGGAGCGTCCTCTCCAGCGGCTAGTTGGCGGCAGTGGTGACCTACGTCGTCCTGTACCCACATCTTCCTGTTCACATTCGTAGTCCCGGAGTTGGCGTCGGTTAAGATCGGTCTTCTGTCTTCTGGCGCGGGCGTCATCAATTATCCGCCACCTTTCTCGACAACAGCGCACCACATGTTCCGGTCGTCCGTAGTGGATACATACTGGTCGGTTATCCTGGGTCCTCCAGACGTCAGTCTTCCTTGGTGCACAAACAGGTTTCTCATGCGGCATTGTTGGAACGTAGCTCTGCCTGGGTCTCGACTTTTTCACCGTTTTAAAGGGAAATGAAGGACGAGAGATTGGGTTCAATGTCTCTTCCTCCCTTATGACCTCTGGAAGCGTCTCGGTTTTTCGCTCGCCGTGCAATCCTAGTGTCTTCTGAACTTCCTCTCTCACTATCTGACGAAGAACACTTGTGAAATCAGTTCCTTCCTCCATCACAGACACTGATACGACGTTTGGAAGCCGCTGAAACTTCTTGCGTGTAATTCTTTTTTGATGTATTCTCTCGATATACTGGCACCATTTTATGAAGTCGTCTGCTGTCGAAACCTGCTTCAGGAGTAGGGCTTGATACATGTCCTCAGCAACACCCTTCATGAGATGTCCAACCTTACCTTCCCGCTTCATTCTAGGATCCAATATGTTACACAGCTCCAAGACGTTTTGAATGTAGGATGCTGTAGTTTCTCCTGGACGTTGTGCCCTGCAGTTTCATTTATCTTCAGCCTTGCACTTCTTTCGTTGTGTGTCGCAGTAATACTTGCGCAGTTCCCCCTGGAATACTTCCTGGCTTGTGAACTTCTCCTTGGTGGTGCCCTCTAAGTAGAAAAATACGTTAGCCAAACACACCGTGTCATCCCATTTGTTAAATTTCACTATATGCTCATATACCTTCAGAAACTTGTTTGGATCTTGGCCATTGTAACCAGAGAACCCGAAAGGATGTCTCATGTGGTGGCACACAGATGCTGTCATGGGCACGTCCTCTTCTTCTTCTGACTCCGATATTCTGCGATCTGTTGAATACGGCTCTAACTTGGGTTTCTCGCCACGTAAACGGCGGTTCTGTCGTGGCCTGATTGGAGCCACTGTGTCGTCGATAATGTGCGCTATCACAACTTGCAATACCCAGCGTCCCACCAGAATAGTGTCACGTATAGGAAGGTGTAATTAGATGAATGACGAACACTAACTTAACGAAGGTTTATTCAGCACTTGCACATACAAGAGCGCAGAGCAAACTGCCTCCTGCCAGAACACATACGGTATATATACAGTTACAGAACATTCCATTACAATGATTCTTCACAATTGTCGATACTTCTAGAATATACTCGAAACGAATATAGAAATTAAAATTTAGCACTTCAGGGGAGTTTTGAACTAACGACCCTCCACGAAAATGTCTACACCACCATGGCTGTGCTACTGAGCTTCTTCTGCGACGATATCAGCAGCTATGTTTATAGACTGTAAATGGTGGCTTTCCTCGTTTGCAGTAGATATTGCCGCTACAAAGTAAAAATTGATAAGTTTATTGAATTGGCTTCAGATCCTTTAAATTGTACTTTTTCGTTAATAGGTAAAATGCACCGCACTGGGTCTTCGACGAATCAGAAAGTCACAGCTATAGCAAATATGACACATGATTTTGGATCTCCCTTGTTGCAGTCTCACCCGTATGTAGTTGGCAGTGTCTTTTAGTAACATCACAGTAGTCAGCATCTGTAACGCAACTATTGTTAAATAGTGCCAGCAGTCCTCTGAGTCTCTGTTTCACCTGTATACACGGCTGCTGAAATAACACTTCCTTATAGCAGAAATATACATTGAACTAACTAAACCGTGTATGCAGGCTATAGTAGATAGTAAAAAAATTGATCTGTTATGATTCCTCTTATGAGTATCTTCCCACAATGTTGGGTAACACTACGACAACTATGGCCTCAATAATTCTGAGAAAAAAAGCAATGTGAAAAATCAACCAAAATATGTGTCAGTGTAGCGCATGTGTACGGAAGAGACAAGGCAGCTGATTTAAAGCACTGTCATAGCAAGAGAATCTCCAAAATCTTTCTGCAGACTATAGATCTAACTTCGGGCAAGAGTGATCATTCTGAAGTATTGTGAGGTGATAGTTCTCCCATTTTCTTCTCTGGCACACCGAAGACAAATGAAATGTTCGATGAAATAGAAAAATGGGCTGATCAGAGATTTCCACCCTTAACAAACTGAAGTCTTTCTCGGTGATGATGCTTCAGTAGCAGAAAGTAGTTGTTACTTTTTGCGTAAGAAACTCAGGAACACTGTTGTTTGTTGTCCTTCCGTTCCAGCTGTCTTTCAAATACCCCAACTGAGTTACAATGGAGAATTAAATCACTACAATAAGTTCCTCATTCTTTACGTAAAAACAATTTTTTAGATATTAACATCTCATGTCGGTATCAGTCCTTCTCAAGTTCGATTACTCACAGAACACTTCCCACTGAGACAACTGTAACAGATTGTTGGGAAGATAATCGATGACGAAAGAACCGATGGAAACAAATACATTCCATCTATTAGAGAAAGACCACATTGGAACCGATGCTATTGGTCATGAGTTAGTTGTAACAAGAATGATTAACGCAGTAAAAAGGGTGACTAAAATGTGTAGGAAGACAGACATGTTCCGTAAAGCAGTTGAAGGCAATAATGTAACATCACGTGGAAGAACTCCATGTCTTCAATTCTGGGCATGTGGTGTAGATGATCTGTGGCTCATTCAGAAACATTTCTGACGGACAAGCACGGGACAGAAATAGTCCGTGAAGGGAGAGACATTCCATTGAACACAATCTCTGTAAAGAAACTTCTAAATAAACGGCAACTACTGCACAACAATAGTAAAGCAAAGGATGGGACTGTTCATACAGGTATTTGAAATGACACGGGATTGCTTGTCAACGGGGCACCGCGTGAGGCGTTCAACGATTGCCGCAAATGATCACTATCGAAAGACCTCCCTCAAAACCCGAAGATACACAGGTCATCCGTAAAATTGGCGAGCGTCAGCGAAGTTAGTGACCAAATACTAACGGAAGAAACAGATACTGAAATTGAGGTTATCAAAGGAAAAGCAAAGGTACTGAACTCATTTCTCAAATATTTGTTTACAAAAGAAGATAAAGAAGTACTGCCCCAGTTTAATTTTCGCCGTGATTCGCTACCGGCGAAGGACAAATTCGAATCTGTTGCACTCCACAGCGTTGTTGCTGGACAATCAACGTTTCACGGTTGTGGTAATCATTGATACGCTGGTTGGTGCATTACCGCTGGATCCAGAAAATGGTGCATGGTGCGTATCGGAAGATTCACAATCCATCCGATGCCCTAGATGATGCCACACCAGAATGAGTTCCTGTCCTGTCTTCTAATTACGTAGCAATGTGATGCATTGTAATGAAAAATCACACAATCACCGGGGATACAATGGTCATAGTCTTCCGACGACATTGCATTAGTTCAGCAATCGTTACATAAGGTACATTGTTTCATCTTTCTAGTTTGATACATTCATCTGTCTGACAAGGCGGAAATTGTGACTCTTCGTATAAAACCATCTGAACTATTAAGTTCAGTTTCAGTACTTCAAGGTAATTTTCTTTATCGTTAAGGCATTGATGTACACGCCACCAATCCACTTTGCAGTTCCATAGACAGCAGAATCAGGTTGTCTGTTGCGTTACGCAAGAATGTTTTGCATACTGGCTTATGGAGCATGAGTTGTTCCATTGTAGCATCTTGGCTGGCCTTCACTCACAGTTGTAGTCCATTTCCACCACGGAAATCAATGTCAGGTAAAACTATATAATGTCAACAGTGCTTAGTCTTCTTGGGATTTACACCTTCATCACACGTGAACAATCATGATAGTAATATGTTTAAAAAATACTTGTTCTCTCTC
Source organism: Schistocerca nitens (assembly GCF_023898315.1). Taxonomy (NCBI): domain Eukaryota; kingdom Metazoa; phylum Arthropoda; class Insecta; order Orthoptera; family Acrididae; genus Schistocerca; species Schistocerca nitens. Next base: position 428,658,672 of record NC_064616.1, on the reverse strand, counting down.
TCCCCCCTCGTTTTCAATAAGCAAATGACTTCCGATTTTCACATTTCGTTAAATCTCTACCATTGTTCACCTATTTTGAATCAATGTACTGAAAAAGCAATAAAGGACACCAGTGACATTGTTACAACCTCTCGATATACCACAGCATCATCCGCAAAAAGCATCAGTGAAATTCCGATGTCATCCACAAGGTCATTTATGTATATTGTGAATAGCAACGGTCCTACGACACTCCCCTGCGGCACACCTGAAATCACTGTTGCTTCCGAAGACTTCTCTCCATTGAGAATGACATGCTGCGTTCTGTTATCTAGGAACTCTTCAATCCAATCACACAATTGGTCTGATAGTCCATATGCTCTTACTTTGTTCATTAAACGACTGTGGGGAACCGTATTGAACGCCTTGCGGAAGTCAAGAATCACGGCATCCACCTGGGAACCCGTGTCCATGGCCCTCTGAGTTTCGTGGACGAATAGCGCGAGCTGCGTTTCACACGATCGTCTTTTTCGAAACCCATGCTGAGTCCTATATTTAGATTTCTAGTCTCCATAAAAGTCATTATACTCGAACATAATACGTGTTCCAAAATTCTACAACTGATCGACGTTATAGATATAGGTCTATAGTTCTGCACATCTGTTCTACGTCCCTTCTTGAAGAAGGGGATGACCTGTGCCCTTTTCCAATCCTTTGGAACGCTACGCTCTTCTAGAGACCTACGGTACACCGCTGCAAGAAGGGGGGCAAGTTCCTTCGCGTACTCTGTGTAAAATCGAAATGGTATCCCATCAGGTCCAGCGGCCTTTCCTCTTTCGAGCGATTTAAATTGTTTCTCTATCCCTCTGTCGTCTATTTCGATGTTTACCATTTTGTCATCTGTGCGACAATGGAGAGAAGGAACTACAGTGCAGTCTTCCTCTGTGAAACACCTTTGGACAAAGACATTTAGTATCTCGGCCTTTAGTCTGTCATCCTCTGTTTCAGTACCATTTTGGTCACAGAGTGTCTGGACATTTTGTTTTGATCCACCTACCGCTTTGACATAAGACCAAAATTTCTTAGGATTTTCTGCCAAGTCAGTACATAGAACATTACTTTCGTATTCATTGAACGCCTCTCGCATAGCCCTCTTCACACTACATTTTGCTTCGCGTAATTTTTGTTTGTCTACAAGGCATTGGCTATGTTTATGTTTGCTGTGAAGTTCCCTTTGCTTCCGCAGCAATTTTCTAACTCGGTTGTTGTACCACGGTGGCTCTTTTCCATCTCTTACGATCCTACTTGGCACATACTCATCTAATGCATATTGTACGATGGTTTTGAACTTTGTCCACTGATCCTCAACACTATCTGTACTCGAGGCAAAGCTTTTGTGTTGAGCCGTCAGGTACTCTGAAATCTGCTTTTTGTCACTTTTGATAAACAGAAAAAATTTCCTACCTTTTTTAATATTTCTATTTACGGCTGAAATCATCGATGCAGTAACCGCTTTATGATCGCTGATTCCCTGTTCTGCGTTAACTGTTTCAAATAGTTCGGGTCTGTTTTTCACCAGGAGGTCCAATATGTTATCGCCATGAGTCGGTTCTCTGTTTAACTGCACAAGGTAGTTTTCAGATAAAGCACATAAAAAATTTCACTGGATTCTTTGTTCCTGCCACCCGTTATGAACGTTTGAGCCTCCCAGTCTATATCCGGCAAATTAAAATCTCCACCCAGAACTATAACATAGTGGGGAAATCTACTCGAAATATTTTCTAAATTATCCTTCAGGTGCTCAGCCACAACAGATGCTGAGCCAGGTGGCCTATAGAGACATCCAATCACCATGTCTGAGCATGCTTTAACCGTGACCTTCACCCAAATTATTTCACATTTCGGATCTCCGTCAATTTCCTTTGATACTATTGCACTTCTTATCGCTATAAACACGCCTACCCCTTCACTGTCCAGCCTGTCTCTGCGGTATGCTTCCAATCTGAGTTTAGAATTCCATTACTGTTTACATCTGGTTTCAGCCAACTTTCTGTCCCTAGTTCTATGTGGGCATTGTGACCGTTTATTAATGAGAGCAGTTCTGGGACCTTTCTATAGACTCTCCAGCAGTTTACTATTAGTACATTAATATTGTTATTCGCTGTTGCATTTTGCCTACCCCAACCTTGCCGCGTCTCAGGTTCTGGGAACGATACTACAAATATTTATCTCAGATTCCACCCCGCGAGCGAGGCTTTCCGCCTTCACCAACTCCGCCAACCGCCTGTATGAACTGAGGATGACCTCTGAACCCAGACGGAAAGAGTCATTGGTGGCGACATGAGCAACAATTTGCAGTCGGGTGCCCCCAGTGCTCACTATCGCCGCCGGCAGGGCCTCCTCCACATCCCGGATGAGACCCCCCGGCAAGCAGACAGAGTGAACACTGGCCTTCTTCCCCGACCTTTCCGCCTTTCTACCACTTGACAAAGCCGGTTGGTGCAAACCGTCACGTGGCCTATCCGAAGGAATTTCGGTCCTGTGGTGTCTGCTGATTCGTAAGAGAAGATGTACAGCAGATCCCATCTTTTCAGTACTTTCAACGAATAAGGGCTGTTAGTTTTGGTTCATCTCGATCGCAGCTTTTATTTTAGTTAAAAGTTTGTCAGAGACCAGAAGAAAAGTTTTTTGAATATTATGTACAACTGCGAGGCATAGACATAAAGTGGTTCGAACGAAAATATAAAACTGTGTTAAGCATTGAATGTCAGCACTGATTAATTCCGATAAATCGGATTTACCTGACTAATATAACAGAAATGCGAAATAGTAAGTCTTATGCTGTCTGCATACATGACACCACGTTGACAAAAGTGACGAAAATTACGTGTTAGTCGTGACAGCTTAAAGCGCTGTGAAAACTGTAATTTCAAATAAGTTTGTAAATGCATTAACGAGCTCTGTATCAGTACATTAGGAAGGCTGTTGTTATTACTTTCTGTGATGCTTGTGAGTGGCTATTTTCCTTCAGTGTTTCATGGTTGAAGGAAATTCACTTTTTTGTTAAAACGCTTTCGCTTGCAGTTAATTCTTTTTTTTAAATGCCTGACTTCGGTTCAGTTGCAAACTTACTTTTTTATTTCCTGTAAGGTATACTAGCGATACGTGGGAATTTATATTACTTTGCTAACTTTATGACTGTAATGCTGTGATATGTGCGATGAAGCTCTGACGTTCAAGATAACGAAAAGGCAAGGTGTCGTACCAATTTCGTCCCCTACTGTAAATGGACATCCGAAGGTACCAGTTCTTCCTTTAAGCTGATATCGAACGAAGCCCCAAGACCCCAGGTGTGCGTAATCAAGCTTCTGCACAGACTCTTCACTATCAACAGAATTGCAGACATATGAATAAATATCATGGCTGTACGAATGCGTGCTCTGGCGGCGATATCCACTAATAAAATATTCTCGGATTTCAAGCCGCGTCAAGTGGTTAACTGCTCACGAGCACGTAAGATTCACAATGGAAGTAGAGAAGGACGATTCCATGCCGTTTCTGGACGTCCCTGTCCGCCGTAAACCCAATGGCTGTCTCGGTCACAGCGTCTACCGCAGGCCAACCCACACGGATCGGTGTCTGGACGCCTCCAGCTACTATCACCCTCCACAGAAAGGGTCTGTTCTGAGGACCTTGGGACATCGAGCTGAAACCGTCTCAGACGCTGAAAATCTGCCAAGAGAACTAAACGACTTCCACAAAGTTTTCAAGGAAAACGGCTGCAACGACAGACAAATTTCGCAACTAGTTTCATTTAATGAGGAGCTTCTTGAAGGCAAGGTCGCTGGTTCAATATTTTGTAACGCTCATTTGAAAGCGCTGTGTTAACAATTATGACAGGATAAATGATTGGCTGCTGGTGAGCCACCATGTGCATCCAGAGGGCGACCGAAAATGAGTGTCCGAGAGACGCAGAGATCAAACTTCTACGGATGTATGTATTACACTTCACAGAACGCATATCGTCGTCATTCAAGAAATGTTGAAAACAAACTGTTTACTAGCACCATGAACACAAAATTAAAAATGGTGCGCCGCAATGATCACAAAGGGTAGCACCATCAGGATCGAAGGCAAACTTGTTGAGAGTTACAGACCCTGCAGGACGTTCAGCTAGGTATCCACTCATAAAGAATATATATAGAATCATCTTGGTGTGACGGGGTGATGTAAAGTAATGGAATGTGATGGCATGCTACGGAACGCGAAATAGTCTGACTTAGAGGTTATATTGAAACTGGCTATCATTTAAGGCTTAGCTACAGATTATGCATTAATATGTATTATATTCACGGAAAAAAACAAACATAGGGAGGCTGAATATGTCCAGTGGTTTCAAGTGTTATGAAATGCTATGTGATACACTTTTCGGGAGGTATAGTTTGCTCTAAGGAAATATGATTTTTGTACGCAGACTAGCAATCAAGAAAAAGCAAGTTATTTTGACCAACTATTGACCAAAAGAAGTGCTCATACCATAGTTTTAGTTCCATTACCCTCACTTTCCCACTCTTGGTTGCTGTGACGTGCCGGCCGTTGTGACCGAACGGTTCTAGGCGCTCCAGTCAGGAACCGCGCGACTGCTACGGTCGCAGGTTCGAATCCTGCCTCGGGCATGGGTGTGTGTGTGATGTCCTTAGGTTCGTTAGGTATAAGTAGTTCTAAGTTCTGGGGGACTGATGACCTCAGATGTTAAGTCCCGTAGTGCTCCGAGCCATTTGAACCATTTTTGCTGTGACGTAAATATTACCTACTGCCATTGCAAGATAGCACACTCGAGATATAATCGCAGCGAGCAGAGCTTCTCTGATTTCTCGCAGCACAATAAATAACTTTCCAGCCAGTTTACCATCCAGATTAGCAGTCGGCGAATTGAATATGAGCCAACGGCCTTGTCGCATTGGCGGCAGCGTTTTCCGTCTCATCACCGAAGTTAAATGCTGTCGGGCTTGTATGGCACTTCGATAGGTCACTGTCCGGATCAGCCGACTGTTGCTGCCAAGCAGGGTGCAATCCGCCCTTGTGAGGACAATTGAGGAGCTACTTGACTGAGAGGTAGTGGCACCGTAAACGGAAACTGACAACAGCTCGGAGAGCGGTTTGCTGACCACATGCCCTTCGTATCCACATCAGGTGATTCCTAAAGTCTGAGGAATACACGGCGGCCGGTCGGTACCGTTGGGCCTTCAGGGCCTGTTCGTACGGTACTTGTTTTATAACAGTACACGAATGCGTCACGGCTCTGATGTTAGTTGACCTTGATACAACTCTCTTGTTACCTTTGATTTCCAAGGATCCTTTCATATGCATTTTCTCTGTAAATCTCGATTAGTCGGAGTTCAAAACAAGTTCCTTACTAAACAAAGAGATAAGATTGTTTATCTCTTCTAAAAATTGTTGGACCGATTCCGCACTTTCCTGTGCATCGTCAAGTTGACGCTTTGTTTGAAATTTTGTTATCTTACATCTTCCAGTTCTGTGGCACTGTTTGCAGTTATGCAACCATCATCTCTTTCTCTTGAAGTAATCTATGTCGCGCGCCATTTGATGTGAAAAACGTAGTAGGTCACTACCATGCTAATTCTGTAAATTGTAGCGAGCAAACTCGAAACGCAAAAACAGCAGTTTTTTTAGCAAGTGCGCTTTGTCCAACCTTCAATGTCCTAGTTTTCCGTATACTCTACACGGTCATACTGGGGCTGACTTATTCGAAATCTGTTCATAATTGTTCTTTTTATAATGATGCTGATGATCTTCCATGTGCAGAATTATGTTTAGTACCGACTCTGTGGGCAACGACTATCCCTTACTACGTTTCACCGGAGATGGGATTTGTGGCCCCCTGTTAGACAAGGATGATGAACTTTATGGCTCGACTCCTGTTTAGCATCACTTTCAGTTGTAAAGCAGATATCGTCATCATTGTACTCTTCATGTACATTGTCCGCACAGCCGACCGTATACAACACCAAACATTCAACTGATTCATCTTGCAGAAACGCTAGTATTTACTGTGTCACTTCTTTCTCACTCTGCGAAATACCTTAGGTTCCTTTCTGACGAACTACCATATTAGGAAACTTAAACTTTTGTAAATATAATGCAATGTTTAGTTTGTTTATCGTTGCCAAAGCTCTGCTTTGTATCAAAACCTCTAGCACTGTTGTGAGTTAGTTGTCGACTAAGTAGTTCAGTTATGCTACCTACCCGCATGCTGCGCTCACGGTTGTACGCGGGTGAGTCAAATGAAAACCTAAAATTTGTAATAACAAATCGAAATGTTGCGCCGTTATCCTGTAAGTTGGTAAGCGTGCTAAAAACAGCGTGCAGAATGGTCTGTAGGTGGGAGCATAGTGCAGATGCACACACACCGTCGCAGTATCAGTATAAAGATGGCCGCCCCACTTGCGACTTGCACCAGGAAAGAACAGCGTTCTGTTATTCGGTTTTTGCGTAGTGAGGGTGTGAAAGTTATTGAAATTCAGCGACGAATGAAGGTTCAGTACGGTGGTGCATGTTTGTCACAGCATGACATGACAATGCAAGACCCGACACTGCCCGTACAACAGTTGCAACAATCAGAGACGTGCATTTTGAGTGTCTTCCTTATACACCATACTCACCAGACCTTGCCCCAAGTGATTTCCATATGTCTAAACCACTCAAAGATGCAATGGGAGGAAACAAGTTCCGTTCTGATAAAGAGGTACGCCACGCGGTGCATGAGTGGTTACGTGGACTACCAAAAGAATTTTTTTGTAAAGCAATTTATGTACTTTGTAAGCGCTGGAGGACTTGCATTGAGGGTGGGGGAGATTGTGCTGAAAAGTGATACAGCGTTGTACCACTTATGCACAATAAATAATATTTAAAAAATATTTAAGATTTTCATCTGACTCACCCTCGTATATATCCCTATTGTGATTGCGTGATAGACAGTATGTGGTGCTTCGAATGCCGTAAACATCATTGGCTCTTTGCGACCTTGCACTCAAGGGGTTCCTTGTAAGCCACGAAAGTAGAAGGCCTCCGAAGAAGACACGAAGAATAGCGGGTTTTGTGTCTCATTGTCAGGGAAGATTAGAGAGCCATTGAAAGACGTAAAATCAACACAGTCTTCAGGACCCCAGCCGAGATCCAGTAAGCATCGAAGCCTTTGAAAGGCGATGTAGACACTATAAGGCCTGAAATACACAAAATATGGAACAGCACCACAGAGAACATGAAAGGTGTTACGGCCTACGCTATTCCGAAAAATCGACTATGGCGAAGCATGCAGTGGAAAACCGATACCTAATTGCATTCGACGAGACTTCTGTTATTAAACGGACCAACGGCTTCTGGGATGGCATAATAAACGACACAATAGAAATCAAAATAGCGATCACCCTTACTAAATACTGTGGACTGCAGCTGAGAACTGCGTTCGAACTATTATTGGGGAGCTGAAGCGGGTGTGACAGCCGTTCCACCAAAATCTTATCATATACCGACGGCTGAAAATCGTATTGGTGTAAATTAATATAGCTAATTATTCAATAATGAAGGTTTCTGCGTTTCACGCTATAGAAAATCAATGAATCATGGAGAGAAGCTTTATTGAAAATTTTTAGTAGTCTAAAAATTAAACTTCTCTTTTATACTAAACAAGTTTCCTTTAAAGTAATCTTTGTATTTTGTATGTATTTGCGTTTCGAGGAACATGAAGTTACACCACTGGGCATGTAAAACAATTACTTATACCACATAGAGGTTGGGTATTAAAATAATAGAATTATTTTTGAAAAGATGTTTACGTTTAATAACACATTTATAACAATATTGTTATAAGATTAATATACAACTTAAGTTTAGATATCTTCTTCGCTCTCCTCAGAGATCGAATCAGGAGATGGGCCAACGTCTTTTCCAATTTGATTGCTTCTTATGTTTATAAAAGAAGCATGTTTCACTGGGGAGAGGTATTTTATCAAATACAAAATGTCCCTTTTCTTGAGAACGGTCATAGGTCGTGGACAGCTGTAAATTTTTGCTTGATCGACCTGCCTGGCAGGTTTTACATGCTTTTCAAACGGTATGTCTACATTCATTGTGTACTTGTGCTGGACAGAATACTCCTTTTCTCTATACAAAAAAACCACAGCATTTTCAAACAGTTCACTTTTTTCCCGCTGCAACATGTCTGCCCTTTACGTATTCCCCTGGAACACATCTACCTCTTAATTTATAAATAGCTTTGGTGGCTCTTCTACCGTTTACACCAAAAGTTACCAAAATGTACTTTTTGCACACTCGAAATGTGCAATCTCCTTGTTGCATACGGAACAAATGTATACTTCTGTTTTCGCCCTTTGCTCCAGACCGTGGACGTCTACACCGTATGGGCGCCTGATGGATATGTCAGTGTACGTACATATTTTGTTTGGTAAAATCACCGGTTTTATGAAGTTTCTTGAACTGTATTTGTCTTTTCTCATCTGCAAATGATGCAAGGCATCGCTTGGGGCACCCAAAATCAATATTTGGAAAACGCTTACTTGCTACTATAGCTCCCTTGACACTGATATGTGAGTTTCCATTATTATAAAGCCTCTTTCCCTCACACACTATTTCTTTTGTCTTTTCTGTTGTCAACCGGTCTGTTCTGAGAGGTTTGCGCTTCTGCTTCTTCTGTACCAGAGCAGGGGGACAAGCTATGTTCTGGTGAATTTTGGTAGTGCGGGCTACCTACATCAGGGGCAGGTATACACTCAGGAGCACACCTATTAGTCTCCTTTGATTGAATGGTACTGAACCTATTATTCCTCTTTTGATTGACAGGTCTTTAAAAAATTGTTCCCCGCCCCATCCCCCTTCCCCCCACCCATCAGGAAACCTCCAACCGACCACCTCCCCCTCGTTGCTACTAGGACACTTTCAGGTTTGAGTTACTGGAATAACCCCTCCCACTCATATCAATTTGATTCCCTACATAATTAAATTGAGCAATTAATTACCCCCCACCCTCTGGTAAACCCACCCTTCCTGCAAACTCACGGGGAAAAGACGCAGTTGATTGGTCATTTGGAGGGAATTTGATAGCAGTGTATGGAATACTGTTTAAATAATTTAGACTATTTAAGAAATATTGTTTAATTATTTATGGCAGTGTGTGGAATATAGTTTATTTATTTTGTTAAAGAATTTGCCAGGAAATCGATTGCAGAGTACAGAATATTGTTTCAACAATTTAGACAATATGTGGAATATTGTTTAATTAAACAATTTAGGGGATCCATGGCAATGTATGGGTTATAGTTTATTTATTTATTTTTAAAAATTTTGAGGAAATCGACTCCCCTCACCACCGCACACGGCTCTCTCCCCTCCCGCCCTCTACCTGGAAACTGCCGGCTCTGTGGTGTAATTCAAGGGCATACTATTTATTTGAAAAAAATTCAGTCTGTTAGGGTTGGATTTCTCTTGCTCATCATTCTCCGCTGTTTGGAAAGATGCTGCTCTTGCAAAAAGTAATTAAATTGATCTCCCTTCTTTTTATTCTGATCACACAAGGAATACCATCGTGAAGCACACACCACAAGTAATTACACAGTTAAAAATATTTCAATCGCGAAACACGCACAGCCCGCCATCCAGTTTTGGGTTGCACAAGTGCTCCCCCCCCCCCCCCCCCCCGAAGTGACGACGCGGCTGTCAGCTGCAGAACCACATACATGAGTCAGTTAAGGTCCCACATGGATGATGTGGTGGTATGACACCTGAGAAATACCTGTTGAAACACGTGTCCACCTAGGCACTGTTGATGGCGTGATGACGCAAAGCTGTGGGTCCAGCGCTGAGAGAGCTGTCTGCATCGCGGCTTACCCTCGCAGACGCAGCTAAAAAGGTTCTCAGTGTTATATTGATGTCAAATGTCTATCTAAATAACAGCCTAGTCCACCTCTAAACGCGATATAGAAATCGGTTACAATGTTTCCTAGAATAGTACAGGGTGCTATCTCCCTAGCGATCCCAAAGGAAGGGCCTGTCTATTACTTATCAGTCCCATCTCGGAGTTCATAAAGTGCTGCAGAAGTAGTTAACCATCGCTTTTGTAGGATCTTTCGTGATGTCTCAGCTGGCATGCATGGAATATCTTATCCTAACAGGATCTGTTTACGACAATACCCGATTAACACCAAATGCATTCTTCTTGACGATCCTAACGGAACAGCCAATCTTTTACAGAATATACGCATCAAACTGCTGCTGCTGCCAGTGTGGGAGCACTGTCCGCCTTTTTTTCTGCAGACGAGACATTCAGTAGAAAAACTATTTTGTACAGATCGCCGTATTGCCCTGACAATTAAAACCTGCAAAAAGTGGTCTACAGATCGTCAAATACATCCCACGTACTCACTGTGCCACAGTGCAGCGGCGACGGAGGTAACTGCCGCCGTAAAAACGAATCACGACCCCAGCTGTGGACGCACATGTCAGCCAGAGACAGGCCAGCCGGTCGTGGACGAGAGCCCACGTCAGGAGGACCTAAGTGGTCGGAGTTCCAACGTTATCAATACGCAAACACTAGTCGTATTGAATCTTCACAATTTTCCTCATCAGGCACACCCGACACACGTGGCCCCAAAAGCAACTCAAAAAAATGGTTCAAGTGGCTCTGAGCACTATGGGACTCAACTGCTGAGGTCATAAGTCCCCTAGAACTTAGAACTACTTAAACCTAACTAACCTAAGGACAACTCACACATCCATGGCCGAGGCAGGATTCGAACCTGCGACCGTAGCGGTCGCGCGGTTCCAGACTGTAGCGCCAGAACCGCTCGGCCACCAGCGGCCGGCAAAAGCAACTCAATGCCATCTGTATATTAGTTCACTATTCACAAACCTAGGGGGATCCGTGAGCCAAATCGTGATAAACTGGAAGCTTTCTTTGACTCTCTGAAGTGGTGCACATAGGATCGGCAAGCCCCATCTCATAACAAAGGCGTCTGCTTAGATGCTGCTTCTGGTCCTGACCTGCTTGCAAGCTGCTACGTTTTCTTCGGCGATCTCCAGACTCACAGGTATATTCGCACCCAGAAACTTCTTTATCAGTGTAACTTCAATTATGTAGGATTGCTGCTGCAGTCTGACACCGAGTGATGTGCGGGAAATGTCTCCTCTTGCTGGCCGTGGTTCTAAAGCGAAACTCAATATCTACAGCGCACGTAATTTTCTCCCTACAAAAACGTATTTCACTTCCCTTACGGCTGTCGATGAGCTGAATCTATACGATAGGACATATAGTCATTTTCTGTGAACATGTCGGAACATAAGCCAAAGTAACTCTACACTGCAACATACAAGCATTTCAGGCGAAGAGTAGAGCTATCGTTTATATGTGTACAGCGCCCGAAACAATTGTGGCATGCCCACACTGACACCACCTATGTGTCTCGATTCTCCTCAGTCTTAGGAAAGTTTATGACATTTAAGCTTTCCAGTCAGCGCTTGCGGAAGGCGCCGCATCCTTCAAAGACTCTCTCAGACAAGTGTTACAAAGCACAGGCGTCCGCAACTGTGTGATAAACAACAACGCCCCCGCGGACGGAAGGGTTGGAAAGACATCACCAATACGGGTTTGTGTACTGCAATCAACATCATTATCAATAGTGTAACAAGGAAAACGCCAGGATAGGCTTAGGAGCGCCGATAAGGGATTTTTTGCAGCAGTACTGCCCGTCCTGTTTGTACACTGTAGTAGTTCTAGTTGAGCCCCTGCATTGCTACATTTTTCACCTGTTTATGAAATGAATCTATCACCCCTTACGCTCGGATATACTCCTCAATGCGTTGATACCGTAATTCACCATGTCAGATCTATTCTTCCCTTACGACCAGATTTTGTTTTGTTTTGTTTTTATGTGAATAGTAGTTTCTTTTCTTCCCACAAGCGTCTTTTGATATGTCGCAACATAGGCTACGGTACCTTTACGTTCACGCAGCAGCATAACACTTCTGACTATCAATTATAGGTATATAAATAAATTTTGATACGTCCGCACTCGCACCACCTGCGTGTCGTTCTCACACTGCAAAATACACTCCTGGAAATGGAAAAAAGAACACATTGACACCGGTGTGTCAGACCCACCATACTTGCTCCGGACACTGCGAGAGGGCTGTACAAGCAATGATCACACGCACGGCACAGCGGACACACCAGGAACCGCGGTGTTGGCCGTCGAATGGCGCTAGCTGCGCAGCATTTGTGCACCGCCGCCGTCAGTGTCAGCCAGTTTGCCGTGGCATACGGAGCTCCATCGCAGTCTTTAACACTGGTAGCATGCCGCGACAGCGTGGACGTGAACCGTATGTGCAGTTGACGGACTTTGAGCGAGGGCGTATAGTGGGCATGTGGGAGGCCGGGTGGACGTACCGCCGAATTGCTCAACACGTGGGGCGTGAGGTCTCCACAGTACATCGATGTTGTCGCCAGTGGTCGGCGGAAGGTGCACGTGCCCGTCGACCTGGGACCGGACCGCAGCGACGCACGGATGCACGCCAAGACCGTAGGATCCTACGCAGTGCCGTAGGGGACCGCACCGCCACTTCCCAGCAAATTAGGGACACTGTTGCTCCTGGGGTATCGGCGAGGACCATTCGCAACCGTCTCCATGAAGCTGGGCTACGGTCCCGCACACCGTTAGGCCGTCTTCCGCTCACGCCCCAACATCGTGCAGCCCGCCTCCAGTGGTGTGGCGACAGGCGTGAATGGAGGGACGAATGGAGACGTGTCGTCTTCAGCGATGAGAGTCGCTTCTGCCTTGGTGCCAATGATGGTCGTATGCGTGTTTGGCGCCGTGCAGGTGAGCGCCACAATCAGGACTGCATACGACCGAGGCACACAGGGCCAACACCCGGCATCATGGTGTGGGGAGCGATCTCCTACACTGGCCGTACACCACTGGTGATCGTTGAGGGGACACTGAATAGTGCACGGTACATCCAAACCGTCATCGAACCCATCGTTCTACCATTCCTAGACCGGCAAGGGAACTTGCTGTTCCAACAGGACAATGCACGTCCGCATGTATCCCGTGCCACCCAACGTGCTCTAGAAGGTGTAAGTCAACTACCCTGGCCAGCAAGATCTCCGGATCTGTCCCCCATTGAGCATGTTTGGGACTGGATGAAGCGTCGTCTCACGCGGTCTGCACGTCCAGCACGAACGCTGGTCCAACTGAGGCGCCAGGTGGAAATGGCATGGCAAGCCGTTCCACAGGACTACATCCAGCATCTCTACGATCGTCTCCATGGGAGAATAGCAGCCTGCATTGCTGCGAAAGGTGGATATACACTGTACTAGTGCCGACATTGTGCATGCTCTGTTGCCTGTGTCTATGTGCCTGTGGTTCTGTCAGTGTGATCATGTGATGTGTCTGACCCCAGGAATGTGTCAATAAAGTTTCCCCTTCCTGGGACAATGAATTCACGGTGTTCTTATTTCAATTTCCAGGAGTGTAAGTACTAGCGTCTTTTCGATTTGTCGATTTCACCACTTCCACGAAACCGTGTCGCATTTTCGATAATTCTAAATCGAGCCAACACAGAGTGGTGTCTACTATATATTCAGATCGCCAAGTCGGGGTTTGTGTCAGTACGTTCCATGCATGGCGACCACCACCCAGATCACAGCAGATGGGTGGTAGCTGTTGTAGTCTAAGCACATTTTTAAGTTTCTGTTGCTAAGCAAAGTACCTGTCTAACACTTTGGAGCAGGAGGGGAATCACCGCAAGACGTATCTGTTATATCAGTTCGCAAAATTGCGTTTGTTACGAAAAGAGTAAAGGAGCCTGTTAGATCGTCATGCAAAGATTTTGTTTCTTACATGTGCGAGACACGGTGACTTACTGATACAGACGTGTTTCGATCCTGTAACATGTCTGTGTGCGACCAGAATTTTGAAGAACGAATATCATCATGCTATGTAGAAATCTCCTATAGGCCTGAATACAAATAATGCTTTATCACAAGCTTGTAATAGACTTCTGTTTGTCTCTTTCAGCGCACTAGCTCTATGTAACTGAATAAACACTATGAATCCTTCGTCATTCCGTTATGCAACTTCAAGTGTTTGCAGGATGTCTGTGAATAAGGTATTGCCGTAGCTCTAATTGTGAATTTGAGGAGTGATGGTGAGTGTATTGTGCAAGGTGAGTCATGCTTTAGTTATCGCTATTAAAGGAGGATAGTGACTGCGCAGCTCTGCTTGTTTAATAACAGAGCTGTAGCCACACATCCGAAAAAATATTCTAGAGCTCTTACTTCCTAAATATGTTACGACAATTAACATTGAGGACTACGGGTCAGCAGGGAAAAGATAATGTTACTTCTTACAACGTGTTTGCATGGGTGAAATCAAGAAATGTGTGTAATGTGCTGTTGCGTATTTTTGTGAAACTGATTACTACATGTTCCCTACACAACTTGTACCATTACTATGTAACATCTACTTTATTTGACACCCGACGTATTTCAATGCATGAACCCCGCTTTAAGCACTATGACTGTAATGCGCAACGTGACACTGATGGACCACAATCGATTAAAATGTATTTGTTGTATAGCTGGAGAAATCAATAATAGTAATGTCAGTTCTGTAGGCAAGCAAGTAGCTATTACTTTTTTAATGACCTATTTCTTTTCTTCATGGTTTCTACGATGATGAACGTAGACAAATCATATTTAACCCTGCTGTTCTGTTCACTTTTACTTGACATATATACTGTTCGGGTCAATATGACCCGACATATCAAAATGCTTTAGAAACATAAATTTTGGTACAGTTTTAGCTATCGACATTGTTGTTCTATTCCAGTACCTTGTTAGTAATAATAATAATAATAATAATAATAATAATAATGGTAATAATAATAATAATAACAATGCATACAACTTTATTGAGGGATATTTTTCATTTAAATATGCACATAAATTTGAAACAACAGACAGTTTCCATTACAGGCATTCAACTTAGAAAGCACTACAGTTTTTCCATACTTCTATTCTTATTGTTGACAGTTTAGACGTAAGTATTGACATTTTCTAACAACAGACAGTTGTCATTACAGATATTCATCTTAGAGCACACTACAGTACAGAACACACTACAGTTTTTTTATTACATTCCAACATAGAAAGCACTACAACTTTAGAATCCTCTCTTCTTACTGATTGTAGTTTAGGCACAAGTATTCACATAAATTTGAAACAACAGAATTTTCAATACAATCATCTTATAAAATACTACAGTTCTTTTCTTACTGCTTGCACTGTGGACACAAGTAGGTTACATGTTTCTTGCAAATATGTTTACTACATTTTCCACACACCATGTTTGTTTTATTGTCATTACTTGATGGACAGAACTTACAGCGTGCACGTTTTGTAGATTTTCTTGTTGTTACCGATTCTGACACACCACCCACATCATTCGGGTTTTGGATGCTTGTGACCATTCTCAAAGAATCTTCTGTTCTTGGGAAATGCGTTCTTGATGCAATATGTTCTTTTATCAGTGACTTTCCAAGTTCCTCCAAGAATATTCTCCTTCTAGTCAATTTGCTTGCATTCCAATTAGGGTCAACCGAAATCCACAAAACGTATGCATTATAAGCAGAAACATCAAGAATATTGTAGAAAACTATCATTGGCCACCTATTACTTTTTCGTTTGCATGTATATGTACCTAATAACTGATCAAGCGTGTCTACAGCACCTTTGGTTGAATTATAGTCCAAAATCATTTTTGGCTTCTTATCAGCCCTGTCACTGATTTCCGCATCATGGTGGAGAGTGCTCATAAGTACAACATTCTTGTGTCTCTTAGGAATATAATTAACCACAGTAGTGTCATTTGTGAAGTAAAATGAAGAGCTGTGTACCTCCTTGTTGGTCATTTTGTGTGGAAGCTCCGGCTTATTTTTCCGTATAGTTCCCAACATAGTCAATTTCCTTTTCAGAAGCAGCTGCCCCAAATTGTACGACGTAAAAAAGTTGTCACACGTGATATTCTGACCACGTAACTCAGAAGTGAGATCAGATACCACCCTCATTCCCTGATTTCTTTCTGGTGCCGCTCCACTCACCTTTCCTGTATAAATTTGGGCTTTCAGTACGTATGAAGTTTTGCTGTCACACATGGTCCATATTTTGATCCCATATTTTGCCGGTTTACTTGGGATATACTGCTTGAATGGACAGCGACCTCTAAATGCTACTAACTGCTCGTCAACAGTAACATTTTCTCCTGGATTATACAGTTTAGGAAGGACCTCTACCCACTTCTCCCAAATACTACGAATTGCGGCAAGTTTGTCAGTACGTCGTCTTTCCTCTCTAGTAGATTTCTTGTCAAATCGCAGGACACGTGATATCTTACAGAATGTTTCATGAGACATGGTTGCTCGAAATATGTTTCGCCCAGTATCTTTATCCCACAAACTTTTTGTAGACTCCCCATGAGATCGATATACACCCGCTAGGAGTAAGAGTCCTAAGTATGCATGGAAAACAGAACCATCAATATCTGTCCACTGTTCACCATAAACTCGCTGCCCTTCAATATTTGTCATCTCTATTATTTCATTTTGAAGCGCTGTGTGAAATACTGCTTCAAATGAACATTTTACATCAGATATTCTGCTGACTGCATACCTGGTAACTCCTGGGGTACTCTTGATGATGTTCGAAGCTGGTAGGCGACCATGTTGTGCTGGTGGATGCAACTGCCATTCTATATTCCCATTTTTAGAAAGAAAAGTCTCTACACTATTTTGTATGGGCTGTGGACTGTCGTAACTGTCATCGGAACACTCGCTTTCAGATGCATTGCTGATGTGATCTTCAAACTCAGAAAGTGATCCTTCATCTGGTGAGGCATTTACTATTTCTTCCAACTCACGATCATTCAATGGTCTCATCGCCATGGTGTCACAAGTCAAACTGGGCAGAAACAAAGCATTCCAATTATTGAGAACTGCCAATTATTATTTCCTGGGGAAAGCAACAAACAAGCCCATTGTTGTGAACGCATGGAGCTTTAGGTGATTGTTGAGAGTAAGTTGGAATGATGCAGTCACTATTCCCACACAACACAACAAAAATAATTTTCGCCATTTCCAGATTTTAGAAATAAATACGAGTTACACTAAACATATTTGTGTCGGGTCATTATGACCCGAACATTACATATGCAACTATTACAGTTGAAGCCCAAACTTCTTAAACTTTTTTAAAACCTTTTAAAACACATGCTGCTCATCCATTTTCAGACAAAGTCACAAAGTTTCATAAATATATATTGGTATTTACATAATGTAAAATAACGTTCATATTCGTTTCGGGTCATATAGACCCGAACAGAACAGCAGGGTTAAAGATGTTGCATACAGGGTGGTCCATTGATCGTGAGCGGGCCAAATATCTCACGAAATAAGCGTCAAACGAAAAAACTACAAAGAACGAAACTTGTCTACCTTGGAGGGGGAAACCAGATGGCGCTATGGTTGGCCCGCTAGATGGCAGTGCCATACGTCAAGCGGGTATCAACTGCGTTTTTTAAAATAGGAACCCCCATTTTTATTACTTATTCGTGTAGTACGTAAAGAAACATGAATATTTTAGTTGGACCACTTTTTTCGCTTTGTGATAGATGGCGCTGTAATAGTCACAAACATATAGTTCACAATTTTAGACGAACAGTTGTTAACAGGTAGGTTTTTTAAATTAAAATACAGAACGTAGGTACGTTTGAACATTTTATTTCAGTTGTATCTTTGTGAACTTATCATTTCTGAGAACGCATGCTGCTACAGCATGATTACCTGTAAATACCACATGAATGTCATAAATGCTCAAAATGATGTCCGTCAACCTCAATGCATTTGGCAATACGTGTAACGACATTCCACTCAACAGCGAGTAGTTTGCCTTCCGTAATGTTCGCACATCCATTGACAATGCACTGACGCATGTTGTCAGGGGTTGTAGGTGGATCACGATAGCAAATATCCTTCAACTTTCCCCACAGAAAGGAATCCGGGGACGTCAGATCCGGTGAACGCACGGGTCATGGTATGGTGCTTCGACGACCAATCCACCTGTCATGAAATATGCTATTCAATACCGCTTCAACCGCACGCGAGCTATGTACCGGACATCCATCATGTTGGAAGTACATCGCCGTTATGTCATGCAGTGAAACATCTTGTAGTAACATCGGTAGAACATTATGTAGGAAATCAGCATACATTGAACCATTTAGATTACGATCGATAAAATGGGGGCCAATTATGCTTCCTCCCATTATGTCTCACCATACATTAACCCGGCAAGGTCGCTGATGTTACACTTGTCGCAGCCATAGTGGATTTTCCGTTGCCAAATAGTGCATATTACGCCGGTTTACGTTACCGCTGTTGGTGAATGACGCTTCGTCGCTAAATAGAACGAGTGCAAAAAATCTGTCATCGTCTCGTAATTTCTCTTGTGCCCAGTGGCAGAACTGTACACGACGTTCAAAGTCGTCGCCATGCAATTCCTGGTGCATAGAAATATGGTACGGGAGCAATCGATGTTGATGTAGCATTCTCAACACAGACGTTTTTGAGATTCCTGATTCTCGCGCAAATTGTCTGCTACTGATGTGCGGATTGTCCGCCCCTGGTAGCTGAGTGGTCAGTGCGACGGATTGACATACCTAACGGCCCGGGTTCGATTCCTGGATGGGTCGGAGATTTTCTCCGCTCAGGGACTGGTTGTTGTGTTGTCCTTATCATCATCATTTCATCCCGATCGACACGCAAGTCGCCGACCTGGCGTCAACTCGAAAGACTTGCACCAGGCGAACGGTCTACCCGACGGGAGGCCCTAGCCACACGGCATTTCCATTTCCATGTGCGGATTAGCCGCGACAGCAGCTAAAACACCTACTTGGGCATCATCATTTGTTGCAGGCCGTGGTTGACGTTTCACATGTGGCTGAACATTTCCTATTTCCTTAAATAACGTAACTATCCGGCTAACGATCCGGACACTTGAATGATGTCGTCTAGGGTGCCGAGCAGCATACATGGCACACGCCCGCTGGGCATTTTGATCACAATAGCCATACGTCAACACGATATGGACCTTTTTCGCAATTGGCAAAAGGTCCATTTTAACACGGGTAATGTATCACGAGGCAAATACCGTCCGCACTGGCGGAATGTTACGTGATTCCACGTACTTATACGTTTGTGACTATTACAGCGCCATCTATCACAAAGCGAAAAGAAAGGTCCAACTGAAACATTCATATTTCTTTACGTACTACACGAATATGTAATAAAAATTAGGGTTCCTATTTTAAAAAACACAGCTGATATCCGTTTGACCTATGGCAGCGCCATCTAGCGGGCCAACCATAGCGCCATCTGGTTTCCCCCTTCATGCTAGACGAGTTTCGTTCTTTGTGGTTTTTTCGTTTGATACTTATTTCGTGAGTTATTTGGTCCGAACACTATCAGCAAGCATTGCCCCGCGGGATTAGCTGAGTGGTCTTTGGCGCTGCAGTCATGGACTGTGCGGTTGGTCCCGGCGGAGGTTCGAGTCCTCCCTCGTGCATGGGTGTGTGTGTTTGTCCTTAGGATAATTTAGGTTAAGTAGTGTGAAAGCTTACGGACTGATGACCTTAGCAGTTAAGTCCCATAACGTTTCACATACATTTTTTTTCAGCAAGCATTGCATCATAGTCATTCAAGTATATGAAGTTTGCTAAAACATGGAAGAGTGCAACGTGGTTAGCACATTTCTACCATGTAATTAAATGGGATGATACTGGCATACCCTAGAAAGATATTGTGACGTCGTTTCGAATATTCAACCATCGTCTACGTGGACGGGAAGGAGAAGATCTCATGGGTGCCTCGAATTTTTAAGTGAAAATAGTGTTGCCGTATATGCTTATGAAAATGTAAAATTACTTTGAGAAATAAATGAATTGATGAATTGTTACCTCAAAACATTTATTTTTTTTCAACCCTGTTCCCGCTTTGACAGTGTACAGTTTTAACCACATGCTATGTCTGTGGTTTTCTTCAAGCACAATAGATGTAATTTTAGACCATGTCTGCTATATATCTTTGGAAGCGGACACGGTCAGGAGCCTCCTGCTCCCATAACACAATTCGTGCTGCGCGATAGGCATACTTCCATGCAACCATTCTATTTATTTTGGCATCTTCCGTCTTAAACTTCGCATCATTAATAGCACTCATCTTTAGCAAAACTAATATCATCTGTTACCTGCACAGCCTTTATATACATATACATACATAATGCAACAGGGGATAGGTTTTTTTTGTAAATAACAACAACAAAGACGCATGGTGACGATTTTTTTCTTTGTTTATTCACTTCACACGAATACAGTATAGTTCTTGAGGCACAATATAATTCTTGAGGTACAATGTAGTTTTGCTCGAGTTATATGCATATCCTCCTAAGGTAAAGTTTGAAGGAGTTTGTGGAGTGGCGCCTGCATAAAAGTAGCATATCAAGGAAGCGCAGCGTAATTCTTGGCGTCATTCGTTTGGAGAATGAAATGTGTTCCTCAACACTCTCAGACAGGACACTGACCTGATCTTTCTCCAAATCGAAATCAGCCAAGTGCTCAACTAGAAAATGATCGTCATACCCGCTTAAATTATGAAAGGAAACGGGTGTGTACCTTGGTAGCTTGTACTTCAAATTGCATTTATTGTGAGATGCGCCACAGAACTTTCCCGTAAGATGACAGTGGTCCCTAGAAGGAGTTTCTGCTTTTCTGTCTAACGGCAGCCCACAAATATGACAATCAACCACGTTATTACACAAATCTTCATTCGATTTGCTCATGGGAACGTTGTCGCTGTAAAGCTTATCCACCTCCCATGAAAGATTTGGAGCTCAGTGAGCAGCCAAACCGCAGGTTGGCACGCTGCCGCACATGGTACGTATTTTTCTGTAAGGGTGTTAAACTTATCAACCTCCCATGAAAGTTTTTGAAGCTCAGTGAGCAGCCAAACTGCAGGATTATACCCGACATAAGATTTTAACGGTTAAGAATGGAATCATAGGACGATATAATTTGGTATGCTGCCGCATTTTTTCTGTAAAGGTGGTATGTGAGGCTATAGGGTCACCTTCACAGCGGGTCATTGGAGCGAGGAGGCATTCTAAGTGAGCATACACTACAAACGGGCATCGCTCCTCGTGGTGACCATTCTTAAACTTTATGAAATTGTTCTCCGCAGTAGGCATAATAACACGTAGGCCTTGGAAGCACAGTCTACTAGATGCGCTGCTGGTAACTTGTCTGAGGAGAAATAATTCAGGCGCCTTAAGCAAATATGCTTTACACGACAGTCAGTTGATAATTGGGAGGAAAGGAGTTGGGACATGTCTTTGATCCAAACATAGGGATAATTATCATCTCCAGAGAGGAGCAGCATGTTTACATGCAGCTCACGCTCACTGTCAAACTTTTAGAAATGGTGGGGGCCGAAGACAATATGCTTGTCTTGCTCATCCGACTTGCTTTTTTTCTCAGGGCCGTAAACATGAACCAATATTCCAGTATTCTGCTCCTCAAATTTAGGTATGTCTTGGATTTTGACAGGGAACTCGATACCATCAAAGTTATAACACTTATAAGTGTCAAGGTATCTACCGTATTGGGATGTGTGCTCTGGATTCTGTTTAATATTTCTTTTGCAAGCCAGTATTTGCCACGCAAAACAAGCCTCATCCTTTTCATTTTGGACATTAATGCATTAATGCTTATTAGTTATATCTTTAGGGAGCTTGATATAGCTAGACCCTCCATTTACCGGATCATAGACCTGTATGGATCTGCATGTGTAGTATTTGCCTGAGTGCTCTAGATGACCTTATGACTTCCATCTCAGGAAAACAGGACAGTGTAGCACTCAAGGTGGATTACGAAGCCACTCGACGATTGAGGTACTCCGCATTATCACGCCATTTTTCCTCCAATGATAACGAAGAGTTGCCTCTTCAACGTAAGATCAACTTTGGGTGGGTGCGACAGTTCGATTCAGAGCACCACACTGCATTTAATGGAGGGGTACCACGGATCATTGCCTACTTTGAGGAGATATTTTGCCATGACCAGAAGGGCATACCCTTACAAAACGAACACTGTCACGTTACCCTGCTGCCAGGCTCTCAATCCGTGTAAACGAGATTCGCTTCTCAAAAGCGTCTGTTATCGCCGAGTATTCTTAGCTGCGGTATAGTGTCACTGACCTGATTTCTTTCACTAAAAGGAGAGGGAACTGCCACTAACCATAGTTTCTTCTCCATCACTAATACTATAACTACTGGGCGATGGGGTTGGCGAGGTGGACAGGGGTATGTGCCGTACCTCACGTGATTGGCGAGGACGTTACTGTGGAGGAGGAAAAGGAGACGCTGCATATTCGGGCAGCTGCAAGCAGCCTGGTTGCTGCAGCCCTGACCCACTAGCCTGAGGGATCGTGGCCTATGGACGGCAGAGCGGTGCTGCGGAAGGGGCGGCAGCGGCGACGGTAGCGGCGGAGGCGCCGGCGGAGCCTCCTGCGCGGCAACTAGCAGCGCTCTTACTGGCCAAGCATACCTCACAGGGCCCCGTTTACATGTTATAGGCTTCGCTATGCAGTGATTCTCCTCCTGCTGCAAAGTGTTAGACAGGTACGTTGCTTAGCGACAGAAACTTAAAAATGTGCTTAGACTACAACAGTTTTGCGCTATCTTCACACATTTGCATGGATCTGAGTGGTGGTCGCTATGCATGGAACGTACTGACACAAACCTCGACTTGGCGACCTGAATATATAAAAGACACCACTTTGTGTTGGCTTGATTTACAAGTATCGAAAATACAACAAAGTTTCGAGGAAGTGATGAAATCGATAAACTGAAAAGACGTTAAATTATAAATGCATCTTTAATTGCACCGTGAGAACGACACCCAGCTGGTGTGGGTGCAGACTTATCACAATTTTCTTTATATGAATATAATTGATAGTCACAAGTGTAACGCCGCTGCGTGAACGTAAAGGTACCGTAGCCTATGTTGCGACACATCAAAAGACGTTTGTGGGAAGAAATCAAACTACTATTCACGTAAAAAAAAAAAAAAAGAAAAAATCTGGACGTAAGGGAAAGATAGATATGACGTGGTGAATTATGATTTCAACGCATTGAGAAGTATATCCGAGCGTAAGGGTTGATAGATTTATTTCATAAACAGCTGCACAATACAGCAATGAAAGGGCTCAACTGGACCTCCTATAGTGTACAAACAGGACGGGCAGTACCGCTGCAGAAGAAGTCCCCTTATCGACGCTCCTAAGCGTATCCTCGAATTTTCCTTGTTGCACTACCGATAATGATGTTGATTACAGTACACAAACCCGTATTGGTGATGTCTTTCCAACCGTTTCGTCCACGGGGATGTTGCTGATTATCACACACTGCGGACGCCTGTGCATTGTAGCACTTGTTTGAGAGAGTCTTGGAAGGATGCAGCGACTTCCGGAAACGCTGACTGGTAAACTTAAACGTTAGACACTTTCCTAGGACTGAAGAGAATCGAGACACGTAGGTGGTGTGAGTGTGGGCATAATTGTTCTGAGCGCTGTACACATATAAACGATAGCAGTACTGTTTGTCTGAAATGCTCATATGTTGCAGTGTAAAGTTACTTTGGCTTATGTTCCAGCATGTCCACAGAAAATGACTGTATGTCCTATCGTATAGATTCAGCACAGGGGAATGAAATATGTTTTTTTAGGAAGAAAATTACGTGCGCTACAGAAGTTGGGTTTCGTTCCAGAGCCACAGCCGGCAAGAGGAAACATTTCCCGCACATTGCTCGGTGTCAGACTGCAGCAGCAATCCAATTGAATTGTAGTTACACTGATAAATAAGTTTCTGGGTGCCAATATACCTGTGAGTCTGGAGATCACCGAAGAAATCGTAGCAGCGTGCAAGCAGGTCAGGACCAGAAGCAGCATCTAAGCAGACGCCTTTGTTATGAGATGGGCTTGCCGATCCTTTGTACACCACTTCAGAGAATCCCAGAAAGCTTCCAGTTTATCACGATTTGGCTCACGGCTCCCCCTAGGTCTGTGAATAGTCAACTAATATACAGATTGAGTTTAGTTGCTTTTGGGGCCACGTGTGTCGGGCGTGCCTGATGAGAAAAATTGTGAAGATTCAATACGACTAGTGTTTGCGTATTGATAACGATGGAACTCCGACCACTTAGGTCCTCCTGAGGTGGGTTCTCGTCCACGACCGGCTGGCCTGTCTCTGGCTGACATATGCTTCCACAGCTGCGGTCATGGGCCGTGTTTACAGCGGCAGTTTCCTCCGTCACCGCTGCACTGTGGCACGGCGAGTATGTGGGATGTATTTGACGATCTGTAGACTACTTTTTGCAGGGTTTAATTGTCAGTGCAATACGCCAATCTGTACAAAATAGTTTTGCTACTGAATGTCTCGTCTGCAGAAAAAAAAGGCGGACAGAACTCCCACACTGCAGCAGCAGCAGTTTGATGGGTACATTCTGTAAAAGATGGGTTCTGCGTTAGGATCACCAAGAAGAATGCAATCGGGGTTAATTGAGCTATTTTCGTAAACAGATCCTGTTAGGATAAGAATTTCCTTGCATGCAAGCTGAGATATCACGAAAGATCCTATAAAAGCGACGGTTAACTATTTCTGCAGATGTTTATGAATTCTGAGATGGGACTGGCGGGGTCAGGGATTTTCTCTGCCTCGTGATGACTGGGTGTTGTGTGATGTCCTTACGTTAGTTAGGTTTAAGTAGTTCTAAGTTCAAGGGGACTGATGGCCATAGATGTTAAGTCCCATAGTGCTCAGAGCCTTTTTTTTTATTGAGATGGGACTGATAAGTAATGGACCGGCTGTTCCGTCAGGCTGCACCCTGTACTATTCTGGGGAACATTGCAAGAGATTTCCATAGCGAGTTCAGAGGGGGACTTGGCTGTTATTTACATAGACATATGATGTCAGTATAACATTGAAATCCTTTTAGCTGCATTTTCAAGGGTGAGCCTCTTTGTAAACATCTCTCTCCACGCTAGACCTGCAGTTCTGCGTCATCACGCCAGCAACAGTGCCTAGGTTTCGACAGGTATTTCTTTGGTGTCATGTACGAAAGGGATGAGACTGCCTCATCCTTTCAGGACCTTAACTGACACCCGCATGTGGTTCAGCAGCCGACAGCCGCGTCGTCACATCACAGGGGCTGCCGGTGCACCCTGACAGGGACAGTGTGCTTCACGATCAAAAGATTTTTAACAGTGTAATTACCTGTGATGTGTGCTTCATGACGGTAATCCTTGTGCAATCAGAATAAAAAAAGGGAGATCGATTTAATTACGTCTTACAAGGCCTTCATCTTTCCAAACAGTGGAGAATGATGAGCAAGAGAAATCCAACGCTCACAAACTGAATTTTTTATAAATAAACAATATATCCTTGAATTACACTTC
Source organism: Schistocerca nitens (assembly GCF_023898315.1). Taxonomy (NCBI): domain Eukaryota; kingdom Metazoa; phylum Arthropoda; class Insecta; order Orthoptera; family Acrididae; genus Schistocerca; species Schistocerca nitens. The sequence goes on along the minus strand of NC_064616.1, from coordinate 428,633,043 downwards.
GTGATACCCTTCCTCTCCACCACAGAGCCGCCAATTTCCAGACAGAGGAGGGGAGGGGATAAAGGTGTGTGTGGTGGTGAGGGGAGTTGATTTCCTGAAAATATTTTTAAATAAATAATAAACTTTAATCCATACACTGCCTTGAATCCCCTTAATTGTTTAATTAAAGAATATTCCACATATTGTCTAAATTGTTTAACCAGTATTCTATACACTGCAATCGATTTTCTGGCAAATTCATTAACAAAATAAATAAACTACATTTCACACAGTGCCATAAATAATTAAACAATATTTCATACTATGTCTAAATTGTTTAAACTGTATTCCATACACTGCAGTCAAATTACCTCCAAATGACCGATCAACTGAGTCTTTTTCCCGCAAATTCCCAGGTGGGGGGTTAACCAGAGTGGGATGGGTTATTTAATTTATCAATTTAATTAACTAGTCAATCAAACTGATAAGATTGAGAGGAGCTATTCCAATAACTCAGACCTGTAAGTGTACTTGTAGCAGCTTGCGGGAGGGGGTGGATTGGTGGTTTTCTGAGGGGGGGGGGGATGGGGAATGGGGGGGGGAACAATATGTTTAGGACTTGTCAATCAAAATTAAGCATCCTTTTAGCAGAAAAATAATTTATAGACCCGTCAGTCAAAGGAGAACCATAGGTTTGTCCCTGAGTGTATACCTGCCTCTGGTGTAGGCACCCCACACTAACAAAATGCACCAGAACATAGCTTGTCCCTCTACTTACCAGACCCCTCATTTGGAGTATCTTCTCAACTGCCTCTTCCAATGATAGTAGCATTTGTAACTGAGCACTGTCGTCTGTATCTGTAAAAAGAAGAAAACAAAAACCTAAAATCAATAATTGCTTCAACCAATATTATAATGTTATATTTAGATTAAAGTTCAGTCTTGATCACGTTATGTCTGTTTTAATGAGTAACCGGTTTCGGTTTTTTCTATAAAACCATCATCAGACCCATTGGCTCCCTTGGGTTGGTAGGTGGAGCTCTCCTTGCTGCTGTGCAGCAAGGAGAGCTCCACCTACCAACCCAAGGGAGCCAATGGGTCTGATGATGGTTTTATAGAAAAAACCGAAACCGGTTACTCATTAAAACAGACATAACGTGATCAAGACTGAACTTTAATCTAAATATAACAATTAATTGATCACTGTATTCCAAAAATGTTTACCGATATTATAATGTATTAATAATGTTAGATTATATTTTGGCTGGCTTAACATAGTGGCAGTTAGGTTATGTTAGTTAGTTTTAATTATGTGCATACACTACATCATGGAGGATTGAAACCATAACTGAAACGTTTGTGACAGGCACGTGACTAAAAGGTCCTGGCATGAGGTAAGGGTGTGGTTATGATAATAGTATGCTAAAAAAATTATTTATAACCAAACCACCGAACAACAGTTTTTAATATTATAAATCAGCACTCAATATTTTAAATTTAGCACGAGTCAAATTAAAAGCTCTCAGTAATGTTAGTTTTTTTTAATAAAGGACACCTTCCGGGAGTAATTTAAGTTGAAAAAGAAAACATAACCTAAAACATTCCGACAGTGACTCAGACATTGGTTTTCGTTATTATTACAACTTCGTACACTGATAACCTCGATGTTGAGGGCATGTAGGCACCAACCAACCATCAACCTCTTTATATAAAGATTTACTAACCTGATGACTAGCGTTATGTTGCTGAGGATTGTAGTCACTATCAGCGTCACAGTCATCATTATTACGAAATATATCACGAATTTCGTCACTGTCGCTATTCATGGTAGTAATGTGTAGCTTGTCTGCTTTGTTATGGAAACGTAGACACAGTGGTGCAAGTCAGGCTCACTTCACTGCAGCATGCCTCGAATCATCAGCAAGTTTGACGGTTTTTCGTGTACTCCAAGGAGGTTCTGCTACCTAGCGACTAAAAGTGTAAGTTATCTTACTCCACTGTGTGCCGTAGCAAATTAGTTATATTAGATTCAAGACAGCTGGATATCTCGAACTTCAAAACATCGACTGAGCCCATTATGTTTCTCACCCATCCATATGGTGCGGGGCTAAGCACAAGTGACGACACTGGTGATTTCGTGGGTGTACACTGAGATGACAAAAGTCATTGGATACCTATTAATATCATGTCGAACTTCCTTTTGCCCGGCGTGCCACAGCTCGATAAAGCATGGACGAAACAAGTTGGTGAAAGTCCTCTGCAGAAATACTGACCACGCTGCCTCTATTGCCGTCCATAATTACGATAGTGTTGCCGGTGCACGATTTTGTGCACTAACTGACCTGTCGATTGTGCCCCATATATATTCCCTGGGATTCATATCAGGCGATCTGTGTGGCCAAATCATTCGCTCGAATTGTCCAGAATGTTCCTCAAACCAGTCAAGAGCAACAGTAGCTTAGTGACATGGCGCATTGCCATCCATAAAAATCCATCATTCTTTGGGAATATGAATGGCTGCAAATTATCTCCAAACAGCTACGCATAACAATTTCCAGTAAATGATCGGTTCATTTCAAACCAGTGCATTCCATGTAGACATGCCCACAACATTATGGAGCCACTAGCAGATTGCACAGAGCCTTGTGAAGAGCCGGCCGGAGTGGCCGAGCGATTCTAGGCGCTACAGTCGGAAACCGCGCGACCGCTACGGTCGCAGGTTCGAATCCTGCCTCGGGCATGGATATAAGTGATGTCCTTAGGTTAGTTAGGTTTAAGTAGTTCTGAGTTCTAGTGGACTGATGACCTCAGCAGTTAAGTCCCATAGTGCTCAGAGCCCTTTTCTTTCTTCTGTTATGTAGTTAGGTAGGTGATCATTTGAAACATGTTAAGAACTTGGACCCATGGCTTCGTGGTGTCTGCGCCACAGTCTAACTCTACCATCAGCTCTTACCAAGTGAAATCGGCACTAATCTGATCAGACCACCGTTTTTCAGTCGTCTAGGATCTAACAGATATGATAACGAACCCAACAGAGGGGCTGAAGGCGATGTTGTGCTGTTAACAACGGTACGCGTCGGTCGTCTGCTGCCATCGCCCATTATAGCCCTATTTCGTCGCACTGTCCTAACGGATTCGTTAGTAGCACGTCCCACTATGAGTTATGCGGTAATTTCACGAAGTACTGCGTGTCGGTTAGCATTGACAGCTCTACGCAAAACCCTCTGTTCTCGGTAGTTAAGTGAAGGTTGTCGACCTCTGCATTGTCTGTGGTGAGCCGTTTGTTTGGACGAAACGACAAACAATCATGAGATAGCGGAAAAATTGTACTGAATGCGTCTTGCATTCCAGGAGCTGGATCACATTATTTGATTGCGCCTAGCACCGACAACAGAAACTACAATACTACGGGGTAAGCTAGGCTCAGTACAGCAAAATGACTGAACGTTTCAGAATCCTCTTGGTGTTAGTAGATTACGTCACAAATATGAGGCACTATGCTACTGACACACAACGCCAACGAGTATGAGTTCCAACCTTGTAGATAGTTTGACTACTCACAACGCTGTGGTCTTCCACAACCGTATGAAAAGGAAGGGCGACTGCTGACATTCTGCTGACGATAGTTCGGCTTGTTTTGTTGACTACTGTAGTCCGAGACATTGTGTCTTGTTAGGCACGAGAAAAATAACGTGTGGCATACAATAACGTAAGCAATACATTCTTTGGAGACATATCACATTCACAATCAAATGCTTGTACCTGTGGTTAAATAAGTATCTCCGGATAGTACTGTGTATACCCATTTCATATTTAACATTAACAGATCAAAGTTATTGTAATAGATTCCCCAGTATCATTCTAACCAATCTTTTCTTCCGTTTGTCTCACAGATCTATCTACCTATCGCTTGCGCCTTTGTCCCGTATTGTGCGCGGGGTTGGCGTGGTTAAATCGGATTTGGCATGTTGATTTGAAGGGGTGGCCGGATTCCCTTCCTGCCGCCACCCCGTACTTCCCTGGATGGAATGAGAGTACGCCATCCATCTATGTATAGTGTAAATCATTGAAAAGTGCGGATGTGTTTCAAATGTCTGTGAGTCGTGTAACTAAGGCGGGACGTGGGGACCAGCCTGGTGTTTACCTAGAGGGATGTGGAAAACCGCCTAAAAACCACACTCAGGCTGGCCGGCACACCGGCCCTCGTCGTTAACGCGGCGGGCGGATTCGATTCGGGGCCGGCGCGCCTACCCGAGTCCAGAAAGCAGCGTTGGCATACTCACACACCTCGAAGGATGCAACATTCCTTGAAAAATGGAGGGCTGCGTCCCAGTCAGACCATCCAGATGCAGGATCTCCATAGCTTCTCCAAATCACTTACATACTACCTCCATTTCTGGTAAAATGAGATCCAAAGAAAATATTAAAACCCAATCCATGTAGACAGGAGAAAAGTGGTGAGACTGACAGCTGCAGTTTCCTTTTACGAAATAGCTGGATTTATTATTATGGTACTATTAAACAAGAAATCCCAATCATCAAAAATGAGACAATTAAACAGCGCGATTTCGACTTAGTGAAGAACTGCATTATCACACAAGAAATGATGACGATGGAGTACAATAAATAGCTTATAAACTGTGGCAAAGGTGACACAGAAAAACTGTAACACAGTTATAAACGATTAATAGATTACATCCGCTTCAATTGTAATAATTTGTTCAATCCACGACCGCTTTCGGGATGTAAAAATCTCATTTGCAGGTGTATAAAAATTATTCAAATGGTTCAAATGGCTCTGAGCACTATGGGACTCAACATCTTAGGTCATAAGTCCCCTAGAACTTAGAACTACTTAAACCTAACTAACCTAAGGACATCACACACACCCATGCCCGAGGCAGGATTCGAACCTGCGACCGTAGCAGTCCCGCGGTTCCGGACTGCAGCGCCAGAACCGCTAGACCACCGCGGCCGGCATAAAAATTATTCTACTTTGTTGTATGTAACATATGGTCGTGTCAGTCAGCGTAAACGTTCCAAGTCGTTGCATTCTGGAATGAAACTGTTAGCAGTTGAGCAGCCGCACGCTATGGACGCCAGACAGAACTTCAGTCAAGTTATTTTATTAATCATGCCTGTCATTGCGGATGTCCAACAAATCTAATTTTGTACAGTTATGCAAGGCAGACAGACATTGCTCAAATAGTTCTACCAAACAGAGATTTTGTTAGCAATATTAAGAATCCCTACAATTTAATAGCAACTAAAATTACGTGTAAAAATGGAACAGGGATGTGAGTTGAAGTCATGAGACCACGTAATTTACGTTGCTGTCATGAGACAGTCTGCACATTACTTGAACATCAGATCGTGTCTTTATGTGGTTTTGTAGGCACACAACCATCAGGAGCTCCTTTCTCTAATGGTAGTAATCAATTAATTTTTAACAGCGAGTAGCACATTCTAAATTATGGGGTTATTTACTTTGCGTCACTGCTCTACGGAGTGCACAGGCTCTCATATACAAACGTGATCCAACATGGCACTTAACTGGAATTCTAGAATAATGGACTGTGATTAAGCGACAGGGGAACATGCAGATGCGTGTCGAAAGGTCAAAAAGAAATTACCAGGGTAAGGACATATGCTTTCACAGGGTCTCATAGAAGACCGAGAGACCAGCTACAAACTAATAAACTAAGAAAACCGTACGTCTTTTTTATGGACAACTTAAAAGCAAATTCCTAAGGAAAGGAAAGATCAGAAGGTACCACAAAAATATACAATGTCACCATAATCAGTTTTGTTTGATCTGGTACATCCACAGGTGCTGGATAGACCTTCATGTCAGGATGACTTATAAATAACCATCGTCGTTCCCGTGCTGTGCCACTACCTCTTAATTTGATACTTGAAACAAATAGCTGAGTTAAGGCAAATGTCATGACAGGCTGCCGCAAGAAATCTTAGAGAGTCGAAGCGGATGGAAGCTGGCATTGCATTCGTTTGCAGGAAGTTACGGGCGGTCTGCACTGACATAGCAGGAATAAAAGCCGAGAGCTTGCAGTAGAACAATTAGCATATATTCAGGCTTGACACCACTGCGAAGGATCCAACGCAGCTGTTACAGTAAAAGTACGGAAGTTAGTTTATAGCGATGATATCCTGAATTATTAGACGTTCGGTCCTGGTACTCTGCCATTTCCTTTGTTACTGTGACACTAAGTGATGGCCTGTTCAAGCAGTGTTGCGTCGAGAGACCATAAATACTGCCGTTTTCAGTTGTACATGGTCTCTCACCACCTGCAGCGAGTATGGAGAGGTATTCCATCACAGTCATCAACCTGAAACGGGTCATCTAACTGCTGTTCCTAGATACTCCGTTAGCTAGCTGTGGGGCTAGAGGCCACACCTAGGTCTGATACAGATGGAAAATTAAATAATGCCTTCCAGCCAAGGGACCATTCGCTGGCCGACTCCTACTGACTTGTGGCGGCCTGCATAGCGGCCATCGTCCCCTGTGGCTTGACTGAGTGCTGACCTACTGTGCTCCAATGGTGGGCACACTCTACTGGTGCAGGCTTCCAATGCTTGGGATCCTTGGCTCATCTCTGAGCACTCGGTTGTTTGATGCACTGAATCATTTATCTTCGCTAGGCAAAGTGCCCAACTACTCTGGAGAACATCGTAGCTTTGAGATGGGCACCTGCGTGGGGCCTGATGCTGCAGTTCTTCGCTCGCTAGAGTGCTGAGGGAGTGTTTCCGCACCACTACTCTCTGACAAGGCAACTCTGTGAGTTGGCCATTCCTTCAAAGGCTGCGTGCGAGTTCATTACCTCTCTACATTCCAGGGCTGGCATTCGTTCCTATCTGCTGAACGCAGCAAGAGAAGAATATGTAACCTCCCCCTCACTTATCGACCTTAATGGCAGTGAAAAATTAAACCGCGTGTACCTAATTGAAATTTGGGAAAGCAATCGTCACCGAAGTTAATCTGTCGGTAAAGAGGGAGGAAAGGGTTACATCTAAATGAAAGGAAAAATGCAAATGAAACTGGTGGAAATTAGTTTTGAAAAGGGGTAAAGTTAATAAAGAAAGTAAATGTGCGGCCGTTACGTTAACAATTAACTAGCGGTAATTAGATATTTGAGATTTTGGGGAAATTACGGTCGCCAGTCCTAAGGACAATTACTATAGTAACTGAAAAAGAAAAGGTTATTACACATATAATTGGCACTAGAAGCGTGGCAACTGAAGGTTGACACGTGTAGTGTGAAAACTGAAAGTTTGTCAGAAGTAATAAATTTCGCTACACTCTGACTTAATTTAACAAAAGAATTAATAAAACCGGAAAATCGAAAGTTAATTTAGTGACTGAAGTTAATAGTGAGCTTTCTTTCTGAAGCACATCGAAATTCAGTAAAATACGGTTAGTCTTGGACTACCTCAACAATCATTTCAAAAGCAACTTGACTCTACGCAATTTAGAAATAAGAGATTTAACTTTGAACTTGAATTAAATGATTGTGAACAATTAACAATAGTAAAATTTTGTACGTACCAAGCTGAGCTGCAGTCACAGGTAAGCTAAAATAATTATGCCAACAAAAGTCGCACTCTTAATTTGTGCTCGTGTAATCTAAATATTGTAGCCAGCTATAAATACTTTAACTGAACTTTGAAATTGAAGCAGTGAAATTGAATTATATTATTTTAATGCTGGCGTTTGAATTTCAACGACACTCGGGTTCATTTCGGAAAAGGAAGGGACCCTGCTTGGCAATGCAATTGGAACAATGAGCAACAAAGGTTCAAGCTACGTTGCTGTAATTTTGTGATTTGAACAGTTTGAAAAACTGAGGTCTGCCATACAGTTCTGAAACTTTACGTGCTTTTAGTCTTCCTTGTTGGTTGATTGAAGGTTTGAAGTCGCCGATCGAGGAGGTGACGACAGTCACACATTGTCGGCCGTCGCTGTTGCAGAAGGTGGATGCTGGCGCGCCTTCTTCTCGACACGGTCACCAGGCGAAACGGGCTCTTCATGAGTGCCAGCTAATGCTTCCCGTCCGCGACACCGTGCTAGAAACTACCATAGCCAGTCGATCGCAATTACATGCTGCCAAACCCCGAAAGCCCGGCAACTTGGGGGAGCGTCACACACCACACCTGCTCAATCGCATTACTCCAACCAGACTCCCCTCGCTGCCCGCACTCCACGCGGCAGAGTTAACACTCCCAAAGATCCTAAACACTTTGGTTCGCCACACGACCTATCGATGTATTCGTTCGATAGCATAGTTTTCCCTAGGCCAGACCCAGCGTATAAATACAAATAATATTCACAAAACAAACCAACATATATATATATATATATATATATATATATATATATATATATATATATAAACAGTACAACAATTACAATATATAAAGAGACAGAAATGTCATCTCTTGAGGTAACAAAACAAGGAAAACAAATTACAGTACAATAGATGGAAATAGGGAGATATGCATTTCCGGCATTACATGTGCCCCACATTGTCTGAGGATGTTCGTGTAACCTAAACAGACTCAGAAAATGTCCCAAAAAAGAAACAGCGGAAATGCATATGCTCAAAACATCAACAAAATTTAGCATTCGTCTAATTATGCATAAATAAATTTTTTGACCACAATAATTGAGTGGAGACACTCCTAACCTTATTCCACTCTGTCATCTTGCACGAAATAAAACAGGTTGACAACATATTAAAATTCACAGAAAACATAGAAAATTGTTTAGCTATTCCAAAATCATTACAATTACGTAACACTATCAGGAAATGGAATATTATTTACAAAATTAATCAGAGTGCATGGTCATAAAAAACAGGTATATCAAAATACGTAAATTAATAATTAATTACGTAGAATACACATTTTATGTAACCTTTTCTTAATTAATACACTCGCCATGAGAGTCCACTTGACACTAAACAAGAAAATAATATTCAGCAGATCAAAAAAACCATAAATATTGACAGCAGAAATCTTTCACATCAGCTGTCATGGAAGAAAAACAATTCCGCCTTCCGTACTCGCAAGTGCAAAGAATGCCGACAGCGGCTCATGAGCCGACAGCGGCTCCGCCTTGCCAGTATTGTTGTGCCCGCCTGTGCGGCACGCTTGATCTCACTCGCCCGTGTAACGGCACTTCCAGAACGTCCGTTTCACTAAATTCTTTCGGAAACACTCACTCCCGAGTAATCTCAAGGAGTCCATTAATTCTATCACAGTGGATAACTCAACACTGTCCATCATCACACGCATGTACTAGCCTGAAACTTAAAACATCGTCTAAGTACATCGGCAGTGACTAGTAAATCACATATTTATGAAATCTTACAGCTAGTTACAAAATCATATTTACATTCCTTAATTTACAGTGTCTCAGCTGAAAACTTAAACTAGCAGCTTGGATTTTTCAAATGATTACTAATCAATTCCTCTTAAGTCATTCATTCAAAATTAATTACTTATTAATTACAACTTCTTTAATGACCTCTTGGTCAGGCATAAGCATGGCAACCTAGCAAATCCTTAAATCTTACACTCTATATTTACATACTGTACAAATTACCCATTCTGTGGTGTTAATCAATCCTAGGTTGGTACAATTTCAAGTCTACAATGTTCTGTATACCTAATAGTTTTCCAGAGCTTGGATACTCTAAGCAAAAAGCATTTGTGTGAGGTATACCAATGACTTTATATGGTCTATTAGAAACAAATTTCGAGATTTCATCGTCTATCTCGCTCGATTTCTCATGACCTTTTACAAGTATTAAGTCTCCGATTGCAAACTTAGCAAAACGCGCTTTAGCGTCATGACGACGTATGCGAGCATCGGCTTTTAGCTTCATTACTTCTCGCAAACGATCTTTTTTCACACCAATACTAATGTCAATCCGTGGAGGGAATTTTATTATCTCTTCCAATTCACTTTCTACACTTTTGTCAATGCCGAGATTCCTCACGTTACGGCAGTTCAAATTCATACCTACGTCAATGGCGTCCGGCCAGTTAACAATGTGTATAGGCTGGTATTGCCTATGCAAACCGTCTCCTGCCTCATCAAAACTAACTACTATTGTTTTATCTTGTGACGTACATGTCAAACTTTTGCTTTCGCAATTAATCACTGCACGGTACTTTAATAGCCAATCTAACCCGATAATTACTTCCGTAGTTAAGTCTGGCACGACGACAAACTCTTGTTCAAATCGTGCCCCACATATCTCGAAGTTGACAAAAATCTGTTTTGTGACCGGTTTACTGGCCTTCCCAGTAGCACCGATAATTTTCACTCCTGTTACTGGCATAACTACGATACCAGGTCTGTCTTTCAGTAACTCAAATATTTTCCCAGACACCGCACTCAATTCTGCACCGGTGTCAATCAAAACGTTTAGTTGTAGGTCGTGCATATTAACAGACACTACTATCTGCCTACACTTATCCTCGACTGTTTCTTTATTTTCCCACAATAAATCCTCGTCTACATCCAGGTCATTCCAGAAAAAACCATCCGGCTTTGAGCCTAAATCCGGCTTATCTGGCGGCTTTTTCAGCCTCTGTTCACATATAGTTTTAATTTCAACACGTTTGTCCTGAGGCTTAGTCTGTAGCTTCGCCTTCAATACCGAAACCTTTTCCTGTAACTCGTCATCTAGTGAGTGTTGCTTTGCTATCAATTCACTAATTGTCACCTTCGTTGATTCCTCTTTGGCTAGATTGATCTCATCTGCCAATCTACCTGGAGGAATGTGCCCAGTAGTATCTGCAATTACTTCCTCTGGACCTGCGCAACCCACACTGCTACCGTCCGACCGTATAACGTCAGCTCTAACCTCATACACGCTGTAATCTACGTGTTTTTCTACCAATCGTGTCCGGCTATCACTAAAATTGTCGTAATCTTTCTCCTCAATACTTTCGCAATGTTTAAACTGGAGGTTTGCGTCGGATGGGTCGGCTACTTCTACCACTATAACTTTCGCTAAAGTCTGCCGGTTAGGGCCAGAACTTTCCGTTACTACTTCAACATCCAACTCTTGCGGGACGAAACACGACGAATCTTGCTCGTGCCCCCCATTAACATCAACTATTTCTGGTAAAGTCTGCCGGTTAGGGCCAGAACTTTCTATCACTTCACAAACGCTATCTTCCTGCGGGACGAGACGCGGCAAATCCTGCACGCGCTCCCCATAAACACTTCTCCCATACAGACCCCTATAATCTCTTAGTTCGTCGTATAAGCGACCGAACTGCCTTAACCAGACCTCATCCCTCTCTGCATCCGCTCGCTCGATGACGGACGTTTTATCCGACATCTGATCTTCTCTCAACACTTGCGAATCATTCTTAAACTCAATCTCCAGTTCCGCTGTGGGTGTTACAGCTGCCACTTTATAATCGTTTTCCGGAACACTACTTAAATTGTTCTCACTGACAGTGAATGTATTTTCTACTGCCATGTCTACAACTGATCTACTACTTGTGGGCGCACTCCTTTCTCTTAACACTGGCACACTCTCCCGCCGTTGATTATTCCATACGGAATTTTCATAACGACGACACCTGGGTTTTCTCTTGTTATTGGGCCTCCAAAATTTCTCCACGCTCGGTCGGCCCCTCACCGGCGCGGCTAATGGTTTCCCTGTCTCGTCTCAGCGGATACGCTCCCCGGATGCTGCTGAGGCGGCTGATCACACCCTCTGGCGTTATTACTATTCTGTGAAGCCCGTATCACGTTAGTATGATACTGGTTTCCGCTATTCCTGTTATTATTTGCATTGTACCGATTGTTATTACGGTCCAAACCATTATTGTTATTGCTGCCATAGTTGCGGTATGCATTATTCCCATGGTTATCGTTGTTGTGGTTGCTGTGGTACCCGTTGTTGTTACCACGGCCTCTACCACTGTCGCGATTATTGCGCCAATTGTCCTCGTCCTCAACTCTTCCCAGGAAATCATTGATTGTCCTGTGATTGCTTCCTACATAGCGTTTTGTATCATCTGGAAGCTTCTTGTAGAGTTCCCAGACTATTTCGGATTCCGTGCGGCGATCAAGCAAATATTCCAAATTGCGGATCCAGCCCTCACAAAACTCCTTCATCGAGCCGCGCGAATTCGCATCGAAAGGCCTCGATATGACAAATTCGCGCCAGGCACTTTGCTGTTTTTGCTCTGACCAGTATTCAGCCAGAAACAAATTTTTTAACTCGCCAAAAGTCAGGTTCGTAATGTTGAGGTTTAAGCACCAACGCTTGGCATCACCAGCCAACACATCAATAACCGCATTAATTTTTCTCTCATTAGCCCATGATCTGGGTAAAACTCTTTCACAATTTTTAATGAAATCCGTCGCGTGTATACCGCCTTTTTTCAAGGGGTCGAACCGCTCCTCTTTCGTCAACAATTCCGAACTAAGTGCACAGATTGGCACATAGCTCTGTTTTTCGTCAAGTTTCTTTTCTAATTCCGACACTCTCGTAATTACTTAGCAAGTGGTTGTCGCAAGCGTTTCTACTTCCCTTTTTTTCTCTTCGCAGGTATTAGCCTGCTTCGTCACTTTGGTATCTACTTCGGATACTAAAGCCTTTAAAGTTTCCACCTTCTTTTGATCCTCTTTTTTCACTAATTGAATTTGTTCCGTCACCTTATTCTCGATGATCGGAGCAACTGCTTCTCCTACACTATTTTCGATTCTGCTAATTTCGGAATTAAAACGCGTATTTATGCTCGCAATTTCCGCCTGAACGCCTATCATTTCCTGTTTAAGATTACCGATTTCGGTATTAATCACAACAATATCTTCTTTGATTTTATCAACTTTTGCGTTAACAACTCCAACATTGTTGTTAACAACATTAATAGCTTTGTTCTGATTGTCTAGCTTCCTGTCAATTTTTTCAGACTGAGCTTCTTGCTTGGCAGACTGAGCTTCTTGCTTGGCAGCCTGAGCTTTAATTTCTGCCGTTTGAGTTTCTATCTTGCTAGACTGAGCCTTGATTTCGTTAATCAAAACATTCAATAAATCAGCTAAATTCCCGGAAACTACCGGTTTTACTTCCGTAGCGGCTTCCTCTTTAATTGTCCTCGCGTATTCGTCAACAAGGGGTTCAGATTTGATTTTCACTTCCGATTCCGAAACATTTTCTAAAGATTGGAATTCCATTTCTGCTCTTTGCTGCGTTTCGGCGGTCGCGTCTTTCACGCTAGCCGCCTGCCCCTGAACAATGGGTACCGCGGTGCGCGTTTCCCACTGTTCGACCGATTGTTCCGTATCCAAGTCTACCAAATTTTGGTAATTGTTGCCTTCACTCATTTTAATAATTTTCAATATAAATAACAAATCTCAAATCTAATTAGGATTCCTCCCACTACTTAATCTCGCTGACGTAACTATATGTTCGTAACCAATACTTTGTTACGACATTTGCACCAAACAAAATTCGTGTCCAGAAGAACCTCAAATCCGAAGATTGCAGGTTCGAGTCCTGTCACGGTCGCCACGTGTAACCTCCCCCTCACTTATCGACCTTAATGACAGTGAAAAATTAAACCGCGTGTACCTAATGGAAATTTGGGAAAGCAATCGTCACCGAGATTAATTTGTCGGTAAAGAGGGAGGAAAGGGTTACATCTAAATGAAAGGAAAAATGCAAATGAAACTGGTGGAAATTAATTTTGAAAAGGGGTAAAGTTAATAAAGAAAGTAAATGTGCGGCCGTTACGTTAACAATTAACTAGCGGTAATTAGATATTTGAGATTTGGGGGAAATTACGGTCGCCAGTCCTAAGGACAATTACTATAGTAACTGAAAAATGAAGGTTATTACACATATAAATAGCACTAGAAGCGTGGCAACTGAAGGTTGACACGTGTAGTGTGAAAACTGAAAGTTTGACAGAAGTAATAAATTTCGCTACACTCTGACTTAATTTAGCAAAAGAATTAATAAAACCGGAAAATCGAAAGTTAATTTAGTGACTGAAGTTAATAGTGAGCTTTCTTTCTGAAGCACATCGAAATTCAGTAAAATACGGTTAGTCTTGGACTACCTCAACAATCATTTCAAAAGCAACTTGACTCTACGCAATTTAGAAATAAGAGATTTAACTTTGAACTTGAATTAAATGATTGTGAACAATTAACAATAGTAAAATTTTGTACGTATCAAGCTGAGCTGCAGTCACAGGTAAGCTAAAATATGCCAACAAAACTCGCACTCTTAATTTGTGCTCGTGTAATCTAAATATTGTAGCCAGCTATAAATACTTTAACTGAACTTTGAAATTAAAGTAGTGAAATTGAATTATATTATTTTAATGCTGGCGTTTGAATTTCAACGACACTCGGGTTCATTTCGGAAAAGGAAGGGACCCTGCTTGGCAATGCAATTGGGACAATGAGCAGCAAAGGTACATGCTACGTTGCTGTAATTTTGTGATTTGAACAGTTTGAAAAGCTGAGGTCTGCCATACAGTTCTGAAACTTTACGTGCTTTTAGTCTTCCTTGTTGGTTGATTGAAGGTTTGAAGTCGCCGATCGAGGAGGTGACGACAGCACCCATTGTCGGACGTTGCTGTTGCAGGAGGTGGATGCTGGCGCGCCTTCTTCTCGACACGGTCACCAGGCGAAACGGGCTCTTGATGTGTGCCAGCTAATGCTTTCCGTCCGCGACACCGTGCTAGAAACTACCATAGCCAGTCGATCGCAATTACATGCTGCCAAACCCCGAAAGCCCGGCAACTTGGGGGAGCGTCACACAACACACCTGCTCAATCGCACTACTCCAACCAGACTCCCCTCGCTGCCCGCACTCCACGCGGCAGAGTTAACACTCCCAAAGATCCTAAACACTTTGGTTCGTCACACGACCTATCGATGTATTCGTTCGATAGCATAGTTTTCCCTAGGCCAGACCCAGCGTATAAATACAAATAATATTCACAAAACTAACCACAGGGTGTTTCAAAAATGACCGATATATTTGAAACGGCAATAAAAACTAAACGAGCAGCGATAGAAATACACCGTTTGTTGCAATATGCTTGGGACAACAGTACATTTTCAGGCGGACAAACTTTCGAAATTACAGTAGTTACAATTTTCAACAACAGATGGCGCTGCAAGTGATGTGAAAGATATAGAAGACAACGCAGTCTGTGGGTGCGCCATTCCGTACGTCGTCTTTCTGCTGTAAGCGTGTGCTGTTCACAACGTGCAAGTGTGCTGTAGACAACATGGTTTATTCCTTAGAACGGAGGATTTTTCTGGTGTTGGAATTCCACCGCCTAGAAAACAGTGTTGTTGCAACAAGACGAAGTTTTCAACGGAGGTTTAATGTAACCAAAGGACCGAAAAGCGATACAATAAAGGATCTGTTTGAAAAATTTCAACGGACTGGGAACGTGACGGATGAACGTGCTGGAAAGGTAGGGCGACCGCGTACGGCAACCACAGAGGGCAACGCGCAGCTAGTGCAGCAGGTGATCCAACAGCGGACTCGGGTTTCCGTTCGCCGTGTTGCAGCTGCGGTCCAAATGACGCCAACGTCCACGTATCGTCTCATGCGCCAGAATTTAAACCTCTATCCATACAAAATTCAAACGCGGCAACCCCTCAGCGCAGCTACCATTGCTGCACGAGAGACATTCGCTAACGATATAGTGCACAGGATTGATGACGGCGATATGCATGTGGGCAGCATTTGGTTTACTGACGAAGCTTATTTTTACCTGGACGGCTTCGTCAATAAACAGAACTGGCGCATATGGGGAACCGAAAAGCCCCATGTTGCAGTCCCATCGTCCCTGCATCCTCAAAAAGTACTGGTCTGGGCCGCCATGTCTTCCAAAGGAATCATTGGCCCATTTTTCAGATCCGAAACGATTACTGCATCACGCTATCTGGACACTCTTCGTGAATTTGTGGCGGGACAAACTGCCTTAGACGACACTGCGAACACCTCGTGGTTTATGCAAGATGGTGCCCGGCCACATCGCACGGCCGACGTCTTTAATTTCCTGAATGAATATTTCGATGATCGTGTGATTGCTTTTTGGGCTATCCGAAACATACAGGAGGCGGCGTGGATTGGCTTCCCTATTCGCCAGACATGAACCCCTGTGACTTCTTTCTGTGGGGACACTTGAAAGACCAGGTGTACCGCCAGAATCCAGAAACAATTGAACAGCTGAAGCAGTACATCTCATCTGCATGTGAAGCCATTCCGCCAGACACGTTGTCAAAGGTTTCGGGTAATTTCATTCGGAGACTACGCCATATTATTGCTGCGCATGGTGGATATGTGGAAAATATCGTACTATAGAGTTTCCCAGACCGCAGCGCCATCTGTTGTTGAAAATTGTAACTACTGTAATTTCGAAAGTTTGTCTGCCTGAAAATGTACTGTTGTCCCAAGCATATTGCAGCAAACGGTGTATTTCTATCGCTGCTCGTTTAGTTTTTATTGCCGTTTCAAATATACCGGTCATTTTTGAAACACCCTATATATATATATATATATATATATATATATATATATATATATATATATATATATATATATACTCCTGGAAATGGAAAAAAGAACACATTGACACCGGTGTGTCAGACCCACCATACTTGCTCCGGACACTGCGAGAGGGCTGTACAAGTAATGATCACACGCACGGCACAGCGGACACACCAGGAACCGCGGTGTTGGCCGTCGAATGGCGCTAGCTGCGCAGCATTTGTGCACCGCCGCCGTCAGTGTCAGCCAGTTTGCCGTGGCATACGGAGCTCCATCGCAGTCTTTAACACTGGTAGCATGCCGCGACAGCGTGGACGTGAACCGTATGTGCAGTTGACGGACTTTGAGCGAGGGCGTATAGTGGGCATGCGGGAGGCCGGGTGGACGTACCGCCGAATTGCTCAACACGTGGGGCGTGAGGTCTCCACAGTACATCGATGTTGTCGCCAGTGGTCGGCGGAAGGTGCACGTGCCCGTCGACCTGGGACCGGACCGCAGCGACGCACGGATGCACGCCAAGACCGTAGGATCCTACGCAGTGCCGTAGGGGACCGCACCGCCACTTCCCAGCAAATTAGGGACACTGTTGCTCCTGGGGTATCGGCGAGGACCATTCGCAACCGTCTCCATGAAGCTGGGCTACGGTCCCGCACACCGTTAGGCCGTCTTCCGCTCACGCCCCAACATCGTGCAGCCCGCCTCCAGTGGTGTCGCGACAGGCGTGAATGGAGGGACGAATGGAGACGTGTCGTCTTCAGCGATGAGAGTCGCTTCTGCCTTGGTGCCAATGATGGTCGTATGCGTGTTTGGCGCCGTGCAGGTGAGCGCCACAATCAGGACTGCATACGACCGAGGCACACAGGGCCAACACCCAGCATCATGGTGTGGGGAGCGATCTCCTACACTGGCCGTACACCACTGGTGATCGTCGAGGGGACACTGAATAGTGCACGGTACCTCCAAACCGTCATCGAACCCATCGTTCTACCATTCCTAGACCGGCAAGGGAACTTGCTGTTCCAACAGGACAATGCACGTCCGCATGTATCCCGTGCCACCCAACGTGCTCTAGAAGGTGTAAGTCAACTACCCTGGCCAGCAAGATCTCCGGATCTGTCCCCCATTGAGCATGTTTGGGACTGGATGAAGCGTCGTCTCACGCGGTCTGCACGTCCAGCACGAACGCTGGTCCAACTGAGGCGCCAGGTGGAAATGGCATGGCAAGCCGTTCCACAGGACTACATCCAGCATCTCTACGATCGTCTCCATGGGAGAATAGCAGCCTGCATTGCTGCGAAAGGTGGATATACGCTGTACTAGTGCCGACATTGTGCATGCTCTGTTGCCTGTGTCTATGTGCCTGTGGTTCTGTCAGTGTGATCATGTGATGTATCTGACCCCAGGAATGTGTCAATAAAGTTTCCCCTTCCTGGGACAATGAATTCACGGTGTTCTTATTTCAATTTCCAGGAGTATATATATATATATATATATATATATATATATATATATATATATATATATATACAGTACAACCATTACAATATATAAAGGGACAGATCTTGAGGTAACAAAACAAGGAAAACAAATTACAGTACAATAGATGGAAATAGGAAGATATGCATTTCCGGCGTTACAAATAAAATCGCAGTACCTTATGCAATAAATAAATAGCTTAGTTTCTACTCCTTATGTGTTATTAGTTGACATCCACCATGTTCGTTGAAGCTGCTACCTTGGTAATCAAGTCGCTCCGCCACAGCAACATCTAATGGGGTACCTAATTACATCTGCCATTTTGACCCTTACTACAACCAGTAACAGAAAGGACTTCTGAGAATTAAGTTAGAAGTGGAAATGTGGATATTGAATGACGTCGACAGATGTCATGTACATCATCGAAAACGCAGTGGAGTGAGTGTAGCTACTGTTTTCTTTTTGTTTTTCTGTTTTTGTTTTTGCATGGTTTGCTTGAAGGTGTTGTGAAATGACAGGACTAGCGAATGGTTCAAATGGTGCAAATAGCTCTGAGCACTATGGGACTTAACATCTGTGGTCATCAGTCCCCTAGAACTTAGAACTACTTAAACCTAACTAACCTAAGGACATCACACACATCCATGCCCGAGGCAGGATTCGAACCTGCGACCGTAGTAGTCGCGCGGTTCCGGACTGAGCGCCTAGAACCGCGAGACCACCGCGGCCGGCACCAGCGAATGACTTTAGGGTTAAGTTTGTTTGGACAGATGAGGACATAGACGCGAGTCAGTTTACAGCTAACACAACAGAGGACTATGCAGTTATATGTCCAGTGAAGCATGCACAATGTAAGCTGTGCACACTATACGTAATCAGGCCAAGTAATATGGTCTACATGCCGCCGGTATGGGTATTATACTAGGCAATGTCGTGAAGTAAAATGGCTTATGAGTGGGTGCAAATACAGAGAGTAATATTGTAGTGGTAGAGTTGTGTTACGTTTATTGTTCACGTTTTGTTTGTTGTTTCTTCCGATATTTTTACTTACATGGGATATAGGGTTCTCATCAACTGCATTAAGAACACAGGGAGTTACCACGTAGGTAGCTCTACAATTATTATTAGAGCAGGAACCTCAGCTGAGAAATGAAAATAATGAATTGAATCCGAGAGGAGAGGGTCTCGTCCAGTGTACTCCTCCCACCTCACCTACCACTGGATTAGTTAATCCTCTTTTGGGCAAGGCAGGAGAGGATGTACTAACATTTATAGATAACGTGTTAACAGCTATAAATGGCGATTTTGACTGGACGAAGAGTTGTTACAGGCGACTAAGTTGTAACTGACAGGAGAAACGAAGACGACTGTTACGTGCCATAAGAAAGTACTTGCTAGTGGATGCACCGGTCATCACAGTACAGAAACAATCTTCAGAAAGGATGAAGAAACATCGATTGTGGAACGGTTACAGATATCTCAATGCATATACAGCTACAGGTTTATACACAATACCAAATACCATAGAAACCCTCGGTTACTTGAGATAAGAGACAATGTAGATACAATCTAAGACAGAGAAAAACATGATACACCACGAAGGAATTATCCGATTGGGACGAAAATCCGGAGATGTTTCGCACACGTACATACAAACAGATGAATAAGATTTCAGAAAAAATGGATGATTTATTCAAGATAAGGGCTTCACCAATTCAGCAAGTCAATAACACGCTGGTCCACCTCCGTCCCTTATGGAAGCAGTTATTCGGCTTGGAATTGATTGACAGATGACTGAATGTCCTCATGAGGGATATCGTGCCCTAGCTAGTCAGTCAGCGGGCCCTGCCCATAATGCTCCGAATGTTCTTAGCTGGGGAGAGATTCGGAGGCCTTTCTAGCAAAGACAGGGTCTGGCAAGCATGAAGACAAGCAGTAGTATGGACACGTATTATCTTGCTGAAATGTATGCCCAGAATGGCTTGTCATGAAGGACAACAAAACGGGGCATAGAATATCGTTGACATACCACTGTGGTGTAAGGATGCCGCGGATGACACTAGAAGGATCCTGCTACGAATGTCATTATCTTAGTAGTGTTAACGAAATAGCCTACTAAGGCGGTGGCGTAATAACCCAGTCAATGAAGACCAAAAAAGTTTAATTTGGGAATCAATTAGTGTAGTCACTAATTGTTGTACGGTGTTAGGAGGTAGTGCCATGAGTAACATATAATAAAAATCCTGACATTATTTGGGGATGGGGTTAAGAGGGGGGTGAGAATGTGGGGAAGGCGGTTCTTTTGTAGGAAACCTTTTACGTTTTTCTTGAATTACTCGAAAATCGTGGCCTCTGATTAAAACGTATCACAGTACAAAATTGAACTTCTCTACAAAAAATGTCCCACTCATTTTCTCTCTGGTACTAACAGTTTGTGCAAAGAGAGGGAGGGAATGTTCTGTACCTTAGCTGACTTTTAACGATTTTGAGTTAGTTTCCCGAATTCATAGATCACAAATGCCTGAGATCAGATTGTTTGTCTCGACTCCTTCTACCCCACTGTTGTACCTTTTAAGCAGTTGTCGTCTGCGCTCTGCTTAGTTTCACAGAACTAAGATATATTGCCTTAATCGACCTTCCCCGTCTAAGCAATTTATAACAGTTTATACAGATTTCCTGGCTCCACGAAACAAAACCTGTTAGATTACCTTTGAACCATGATGTCGTTAATTGTCAGGTCGCCGCCCGGGATTAGCTGAGCGGGCTAAGGCGCTGCAGTCATGGACTGAGCGGCTGGTCCCGGCGGAGGTTCGAGTCCTCCCTCGGGCATGGGTGTGTGTGTTTGTCCTTAGGATAATTTAGGTTAAGTAGTGTGTAAGCTTAGGGACTGATGACCTTAGCAGTTAAGTCCCATAAGACTTCACACACATTTGAACACAATTGTCAGGTCAGGCACAATCGACTGATTAAAGCCCATTATGTGTGACAAACGTACCACAACAGGAATTATAGTCATTTTCATAGTATCACATTCTATTACATCATCGCGCACAACCGATCTCTTATCTCCCAACCTAGCCTAGATTGGGTCTCATTACAGATTAATCTGTCAGCGTAACCTTCATTGAAGAAGATAGTATAGAAGCCAAATCAATCTAGTCAGGGTTTTGTTCAGTGTCTTTTTGAGGGCGTATGACATCACATACCACGAAAAGTCATTACGTCATGGAACAAAGCCACCTTCCAATATTGGTGGATTCAGCTGATAAAAGTGGAGAAATTTAGAGATATACGTTCTCGTCAAGGATTTTCATTCTTAACAATCAAATAATTGAATCAGTATGAAAATTTTTGGTCAACTACAAATACATATGTTGAAAAGGACTGAGATTATGGAAGTGCAAAACATACAGTAGTGAGACAAACAGTGCATTAAGTGCAAAATAGGATAGCAAGTGTGGTCGGTGTGAATGGTTTCCGAGGCGTGATTAGCAGCCAGGGCTGGGTATTCCTTCGAGTCGGTGACGGGGCCACGTGGCTCGGTGGCCGCAGAGCCGCACGCCACAGAGCCACACAGCTCGCTAGCAGCAACCAGCCGTGTAACGCGATGTTGCAGGCGCCGCTGCTCGGAACAGAACGCGACGCTACGCTGCGCGCTCCGCTCTAGCGTTAAGCTATAATTGCTATTGTGCCGCCCCTTGCTTTAATTATTATCGCCGACGCCGCCTGCACGTCAATTATTACACACAACGCAATTATGAATAACGCCGGTGTACCGAGTCGCCAGCATCCCCTCGTGTGCCACCTCCTCCGTACTCTCTTTCTCTCTCTCTCTCTCTCTCTCTCTCTCTCTCTCACACACACACACACACACACACAAACACACACACCAACACTCGTCTCAGTTGTTCGCTCCCGAGATGCTTCGAACCGTCGGGTCCAGCTAGCCGCGCTTCTATTGAGTAAATACAAATACGTCCGCTGAAGCTACGCTCGGCCACCATGGTGGTAGTCAGACAAAAGGAATTAGGCCGGTGATTCGCAGCAGATACCCTACTGCGCAGTATCGTGTATCGTTCCTGTCCAGCAAGGGGTCGTAAACTACATATAATGCTAATTATCTGACGCGTATACAACTTGCAGGTACGCTAAGAAAGTACGATAGCTTACACCTGTCCTCTTCTAGAGTCAGAGCTAGCCTACTCTAATATAGTCCTAAAGGGTAAATATATCATATTGTTTACTTCACTATACCTTTTATTATGTCTCCATGCTCGTCGTCAAATATGGGGTGTTTAGGAATCCGGCAATCTCGGTTCGCTAGATAAACATTCAACCAAATCTTATTGATCAGTTGTATTACAAAATGAAAAGATACATTACTTTCCTTCGCAATTACACACGTGTATCGCAAGCAAAGAGCGACATAAAAAATAAGCAATTTTCTTCAGTGTAGAGAATCTAAAGTCTATGCTACATAGAGATTACAAGGGAAGTACCTACAGTTGACGCTGCTATCCAACTGGGCCGTCACCAGTCGGGAGCGGCGCTTATGTTCTCTTCACATAGGGGCCGCTGCTGTCGCGTTGTCGTCCTGGAGAGGGGTCGGTCAGCGTGCGATCGAGGCCTACGAGAAAGACAGGCCGCTGCGCGTACGTCTCAAATCAGCAGACAGACTACGTTTCTACACCTGTTAACTCGTAACTAGGCGTGTCCGTATAAACGAAAACTGGATCTTCTGCTGGAATCCGCTATTATGGAATCTTACTATTATTAGTCCTATAATTGTTCAAATGGCTCTGAGCACTATGGGACTTAACTTCTGAGGTCATCAGCCCCCTAGAACTTAGAACTACTCAAACCTAACTAACCTAAGGACATCACACGCATTCATGCCCAAGGCAGGATTCGAATCTGCGACCGTAGCGATCGCGCGGTTCCCGACTGTAGCGCCTAGAACCGCTCGGCCACCCCGTCCGGCTTTAGTCCTATAATGATGAGAAGTCCATGGGCCTACTTATAATATGTTATGGCTGTATTGGCGTACAATAAAATAAAATCATTGTATTGTATGTATGGTAACCGAGGACCTAGGAACGACGGAGAGGCTCCGTCCCCGCCGCAGCCGCAGTGGTCCACAACCCCACGACGACTAGCGCAGCCCTCTTCACCCCTCTACCGCCCCACACGGAACCCAGGGTTATTGTGCGGTTCGGCCCCCGGTGGACCCTCCATGGAACATCTCACACCAGACGAGTGTAACCCCTACGTTTGCGTGGTAGAGTAATGGTGGTGTATGAGTACGTGGAAAATTTGTTTGCGCAGCACTCGTCGACATAGTGTAACTGAGGCGGAACAAGGGGAACCAGCCCTCATTCGCCGAGGCAGATGGGAAACCGCCTAGAAACCCACCACAGACTGGTCATTTCACCGGATCTCGACACAAATGCGCCGGGCGGATTCGTGCCGGGGACCAGGCGCTCCTTCCAACCCGGAAAGCCGTGAGTTAATCCGCACGGCCAACCAGGCAGGCTAATAAAATCATACTAAAATGATTATCAGTTGCATAAGGCACCACTTCCAGCATGTAATGAGTACTGTTAAGCAGAAAAAACTAAATGCTATAAAGGAGCCGTTATACCATTTATATGGAGTATTCATCTTAAATAAAATTTTGCTGTAATACTGTTAATCAGTAAGACTTCATAATAGCAGATTCCAGTGGAAGATGCAATTTTCGTTAGTACTTACAAGACAGCTGTGAGTTAATAGGTTTAGAAACACATTTTGTCTGCTGAGCTGAGCGAGTGAACCAATTCAGGACTACCTTCGTGACGTACGCGCCGCCACCTGTCTTTCTCGTGGGCCTCGCGTGCGATTGGATGACGTCTTCTCACAGCCATCCCTTCTCAAGCGTTCCCGACTGACGTGCCGGCCCTTGACGTTACACCGTACCAGCTTTACCATCACTGTCCGTACGCAGTATTAAGTCAGTGCGAGTAACACATGATTCCATGTAGACTAGTTGGACGTTGAATGACAGCTCATTTATCCCGACCTTTCACGTGTCCACATCGATAAACCTTACTGTGCTGATTAGATACAACCGACTGGACACACATGAGTCCCGTAGGTCATGGTGGGCCACATGAGTGCCTGGTGCCAGTTCTACATGATCGATAGTGTTCCAAAGCGACCAGTGTGCAATACTAATGGGTTGAGTAGTACTTCGTCCAGTGAGCTTACTACTTCTTCAAGGGCATGAATAAGATCACACGAAAACAATTCACAAGAATGGTTACGAAAGTGCATTTCCCCTCTTCACTTTTTATCTTGCTGTTGCTGAGAAGCAACGTAAATTTCACCTTTATATGACGGGGAATATTTACTTTCTCGATGTCTTCAATCAGTCCTATCTAATAAGGATCCCATACCTCGCAGCAGTACTCCAGAACAGGACGGACAAGCGACAATAAAACGTAGTCTTTGGCTCTACCACAAGATTTACTCTGTGATTGTTCAAATTTAAGTTATACAGTTTTGTAATTCAAAGGTATTTAGTTGATCTGACATCCTTAAATTTTTGTGATTTATAGTGCAACCGAAATTTAACGGATTCCTTTTAGTACTCATGTGAATGACATGTTTAGAGTAAATTGCCACTTTTCCTACGAAGTAGATATCTTATATAAAATACTTTGCAACTGGTTTTGCAGAAGCCGCTTCTGAGGAATGGTGTCAGAAACCTCCTGGAAATCCACAAGTATGGGATCGATTTGACATTTACTGACGACAGTACTCATCATTTCCTGTGAATAAAGAGCTAGTTGTGTTTTCTAAATACGTAATTTTGAGACTTGTGTCATCTGTGAAACTTTCCTGTAATTACGATTGTTAAGTATGATCCTATTACGTAATGACACTCTGAAAAAAACTTAACTAGTTTACAGTCTGGACCGAAAGACTTGCCTTTATTAAGGGGTTTAAGCTGTTTCACTACACCGAGTATATCTGCTTCTAAGCTACGCATGTTGGCAGTTGTTACCGATAAGAATTCTTAGCTATTTAATTCGTGTTCTTTGGTCAAAAAATTTTGGAAATCCCGGTTTAGAAACTCCGCTTTAGTAGTATTATCATATTATTGTTGACGTCGGGCAGTGAACATTTTGATTGTATTCCGATCCTTGTGTTCTTGATACATACAACGAGAATTTCTTTGCATTTTCTGCCAGTTTTGGAGACAGAGTTTCGTTATACTAACTATTAAAAGCAGTTAGCATTGAAATCCGAGCTAAATTTCGACATTCTGTAAATGATCGCCAGTACAGGAGAATTTGCATCCTTTCTAAATCTGGCATCCATTTGCCTTCTTTCTGAAACGGTATTCAGATCTGTTTCATGCAACACGGTTAATCAGTTCCGTCCCTAAATAATTTATTTAGTATAATTTATTAACTGCCTTCGATATTGTTTCGATTTAAGCCACATCTGTTCTGCGCTTACATAGTTTGGAATGAACACACACTGTCAATGCCGGAAGCATCTAGCCAATATTCATCTGTATTTTTAAATACACATATTTTCCGTTTAGTTTCGATAGATTTGGATGTTAATGTTTTCGGTCTATTACAGCGACCTTGTAGTCACTAATCCAAGTGTCCATCATGATGCTCACTATTTGCTCATGATTATTTGCTGCTAAGAGGTCAATTGTGTAAATACAGCCACTTACACTTCGAGTGGGCTTCTATTTTGACTGCAAAATAGAAAAAAAAATAGGAGAAAGCCTTTAGTACTCGTATAATTTCGGACGATATTTTATGCCTACCACCGACTGACGCCAAGATATCGAGGGCAGATTGAAGGTGTCAGCAACCATATAATTGACTATAATTGTATGAGTCGTGAATCTGTTCGAAATATGAGTCAAACTTTCTTTAAGCTTCGCAGAAACAATAACGCGCAATCAAAAATTTTCCGTCTGAAGGCGTTGCTGCAGTGTATATGCAACGTAACTTACTCTGATACTGGTGTACTTTATCAATACCACCATGTCTTTGCGACACGCGTGCGGTAAGTGCGGAAACGTGAACTGTGTCGACGTTATTACAAAATGCTTCCAAACAGGACCAATTTTCTGTTATTATTTTCTTGATGGCCGAAGGACAAACACCGGCAGACGTCCATCTGAGAGTGAAGAGTGTATATCGGGCAGCATGTCTGTCGGAAACGGTCCCTGTGGAATGATACGCAAAGTTTCGACAGAAGACGCCGGTCGATGAGGGAGCCCAGTCTCACCTGTTATGAACAACAAGAAACAAGCACGCAAGCTACACTACTCATGTCTCCCCATGCTATTAACACGCATTCGTTCTCTTTTAAAAAGCCTTGAAGTGTCGAAGATTCCTGCCAGATGAGGATGTGCAGCTAACAGTTATAGACTTCTTCACATAGCAGAACATGGTGTTCCACCAAACGGGTATCTTCTACGTGGTGCATTGGTGGGATGATTACTCAATGCTCACGACAGTTTTGCTTGATCGACATACCGATTATGGACTTCACGGGCCCGCATCTCGTGGTCGTGCGGTAGCGTTCTCGCTTCCCACGCCCGGGTTCCCGGGTTCGATTCCCGGCGGGGTCAGGGATTTTCTCTGCCTCGTGATGGCTGGGTGTTGTGTGCTGTCCTTAGGTTAGTTAGGTTTAAGTAGTTCTAAGTTCTAGGGGACTTATGACCACAGCAGTTGAGTCCCATAGTGCTCAGAGCCATTTGAACCATTTGACTTCACGGCCTTAGAATGGAAACTGTTTGGTCGCCCTTATAAGGGGTAATTTTTCCACTGTGTACAAATTCTAGGGACTGATAGGTGAGAGGATACGGAACAAAAACGTTTTAATGAACTTATGTCAGAAAATTCGTGGTTTACATGCTAGAGACCATTTGTTAGATCATACTTTGTTGCAGAGATTGCGGTCTAATACGCTCTGTACCATGCAGCCACAGTTACAGAACGCATAGTTTCCTCATAGAGTGTGATACAGTTCCTCATACGTCATGTCCTGGCGCCATCTCTTGCCATAGTAAATGGTAACTTTGTGTCCGATTCATTTCACTTGCTGACTCTCCTTGCAGTGGATGTAATACAGCGTTCTTCAGAATGGTTCCGTATCCGTATCGAGAGCTTGCCGACATGCTGTTACTTACGCAACGGCAAATGGCAAACGGCGGCGGCAGCAAGGTTGTATCAGGTGACCTAACCCCGCCGACAAAAACCACACCATTCAATGTTTGCAACACACTTTCGCTCTTTGTCTGAGACAGCTCGTTTCAGGAAGCAGGAAATCATGAAGCACGCCCCGAAATGATCGGACACCAAACTTGGAGGGAAATGTGATTAACACTCTGGAAGGCGATCGACATGTCAGTAGGAGACAATTCAGGTTGAGCTAGATGACCCTGTGGAACATTCTGCATGAGAATTGTTACTACCCGTATCACATACAGTGTGCGCAGGGCTTACTACCAACAGATTTTCCACATCAAGGGCAGTTTTTTTCTGGCTTCTTCACCAGGCAACCACGATTCCAGGATTTTGGTCATCCGTCCTGTTCACAGACAAGGCCACATCTACGCGGAGTGGTATTTTCAACTTTCATAACATTCACCTGTAGGATAGTATGCTGAACCCCAATGGTATGGTGACAGCGAATCACCAGCATCAGTGCAGCCGGTGCAGTGCAGTTTCTTACGGAGGACTTTGCCTCCCCAGATGGAAGACGTTCCATTGATGATTCGGAGGGTTATGTGAGTGTTTCATGACGGTGCTGCATCCCAAACTCATCTCAATCGTATCTTCCCTGGTCGTTGGATAGGAAGGTGGGGTCCAGTTGCATGGCCTGCCCCTTCAAAGAATCTCAACCCGTGCGATTTCTGGCTATTGGGAAATCTCAGAAGTGTCGAGTATGCAGAGCCCATTACAGATGTAGAGACACCGGAGCACCGCATTCATGCTGCCTTTGATACAGTTCGGATGTAGTCTGGCCGACCTGAACGTGTGGGAGAGAACATGCTACGACGCGTACACGTATATATTTAGGCACATGAAAACAATTTTCAACACATACTGTAACTGTGGCTGCACGGTACAGCGTGTATTAGACCGCATTGTATGATTCTGTAAATGGTCTCTAATATGTAAATCATGCATTTCTGGACATAAGCTAATGAGACTTTTTTTGTTCCGTAATCTGTCATCAATCAGTCCCTAGAGTTTGTACAAAGTGGAAAAAATCACCGCGTGTATCGTCTGAGTCGGGGATTCGGTAGAAGGAGCTAGTTATTAAATTACTGTTGTTGTCAAGTATAACCTCTACTCATACTAAATGATAGGAACTGTCTATTTCAGTTTCACCAGATAAACTGCTACTAACAGCAACAAGCACGCCATGACAAACTGTAATAAATGTATCCGTTCTCAACACCATTAGGGCCAATTAAGCATGCGCCTCCGGCTCTTTCATGCCAGAACATTCATGGCGCCGTGTCACTCTAAGAAGAGTAGAACAACTCTGAATAATCATCAAGAAGAAATATATTCTTAGCAACGTCAATCTGTTCTTTGCTCGTATGTTAAGGTCGTCAACCCGTAACACCACCCACAACTACCACAATACAAAGCTTTTAATTTAAAGTCAAATAAGCATTTAAAATTAAATTGCTTACTTGTTTTTTCTATGTAGATCCTAAGATAAAAAAATCTACGCACCACGAAGAAATTATCCGAATGGGACGGAGATCTGTAGATGAGATGTACATGTACAGGCAAATAAATGATCACAATTTCAGAAAAACTGTATAATTTATTCAAGAGAAAGAGTTTCACAAACGGAGCTAGTCTTTAACGTGTTGGTCCATCTCTGACCCTCATGCAAGCAGTTATTCGGCTTGGCACTGATTGACAGAGTTGTTGGATGTCCTCGTATGGGATATCGTGCCAATTCTGTCCAACTGGCACATTAGATACTGAAAATCCCTATCTGGTTTGAGGATACTGCCCGCAGTGCTCCTAACGTTCTCAGTTGTGGACGATCCGGCAACCTTGCTGGCCCAGGTAGGGCTTGGCAAGCATGAAGAAAAACAGTAGAAATTCTCGCCTTGTATAGGCGAGCATTATCTTTCTGTAATGTAAGCCCAGGATGGCTTGCCACGAAGGGCAATAGAATGGAGCGTAAACTATCGTGGACGTACATACGTATGTGCTGTGAGGCTGCCTCGAATGACAACCAAAGGCTTCCTGCTACGAAAAAAATGGCATCCCAGATTATCATTCCTGGTTGTCGGATCGTATGGCTGGTAGCAGACAGATTGCTATTGCACCGTTGTCCGTGGTGTATCTAGAACCGCCTTTGGCCTGGAACCTCATTTACTGTAGTAGAACTTTCTACACAGATGAACCCTGCTTGGAACTGAGCTCAGATGACCAGCGAAAACGTGTCTAGAGACGCCAAGGACAACGGTGGGTTGTGAATCTGACTCGCCCGTCATGCATGCCGACAACCAGGAGTGATGGTGTGGGATACCATTTCATTTCATAGCAGGCTCCTTTGTTTTCATGGGCGGTATGGTTACAGCACTACGGTACGTCGACGCTACTCTACGCCCGGTTTTGTTGCCCTTCACGGTAAGACATCCTGAGCTTACATTTCAGCAAGGTAGAGCCTGATCTTACACGGTGCGAGTTTCTAGTGTTTGTCTTTGTGATAGACAAATCATACCATGGTCAGCTGGGTCACCAGATGTATCTCCAGTTGAGAACGTTTGGAGCATTATGGGCAGGGCTCTCCTACCAGGTTGGCATTTTGGAGATCTAGCGCGTCAGTTGGACAGAATGTGGTATGATATTGCTCAGAAGGAATTCCAACAATTCCATCAGTCAGTGCCAGGCCGAATAACTAACTGCTTGCACAGAGTCCAGAGGTGGCCCAACACTATCGACTTCCCCCACTTGTGTAGCTCTTCTCTTGAATAAATCATCCTGCTTTCTGAAATTTTAGTCATTTTCTTGACTGTAAGTTTATAATACATATAATTTTTTCAGTTCGATTCTGTCAGTACCTTCCTGGTGCGTCGTCTTCTTCGTCTTAGAGTGTATCTGGGATATGTGAGATCACGATTTTTGTATTTATTGAAACATCGTATTTATTTCAAGAAAAAGTTCATAACGTCTAAATTCTCTGACCTACAAAAATTACTTGCCGGAAATTGTACGTTAAGATCCCTGAGACGTTATACTGATAGTACGAGGAGTTCTTTGGATAGTATGACGTGATACCCCATTGACACCAAGCCTTCACAGTGTACGATACTTCATGTAGCTAAGAGATACCTCAGAGTGGGAGATGTAACGAAACTTTCATGTATTTTGCTACAAATATTTTTGGAACCATGTCTGAAACAAGCAGGGAACGAAATTAATTGCGACTGTCATTGTAGAGGGGTTGGATGTTAAATAGCGGCAACTATTTATTCACAACCGATACAAAAGAGTTACATGTTTTCACCTGTTACTGTCCTTCAAAGTAGTCACCAGCATTGTGTAGAATCCGTTGCCAGCGATGTGGAAGGCGCAGTATACCGTTAGCAGAGCCTCTTCTGTTTATGGTGCGAATGGAGCGGTCTACTGCCTGTCGAATCTCTGGAACAGTTCTGAATTGAATTCCACGAAGCCCAAACTGAAACGCCAGTCCAACATAAGACGTCAATATGGGTCGAAAGTGCGTCAGAGCCCCAGTATGGTGAAAGTTATGGTGATTCTCTTGTACGACTGTGTTGGTGTTATCCTAAAGCATTACGTTCCTCCACGGCAGACCGTCAGTGCACAGTATTACTGTCCGGTTTTGGAGCATCATCTGTGACCAGCTTTGCGACATAAGCGACGACAATTTATTCGCAACCTACCCATTATTTTGCACGACAATGCGCTGGCGCATACAGCGCAAGCTGTGGCTGCTCTGTTCGGTCGATGCGACTGGGAAGTACTGTACCATCCACCTTACTCCACGTACTTAAGTCCTTGTGACTTTGATTTGATTCCGGAGAAGAAGGAACCACTTCGTGGCATTCGCTTCAGAACTATTACAGAGATTCGACAGGCGGTAGACCGTTCCACTCGCACCATCAAAAGAACAGGATCTGCTAACTGCATACTACGCCTTCCACATCTTTGGCAATGGATTCTACACAACGCCGGTGACTATTTTGAATGACTGTAACAGGTGCAAACATTGAAATCTTTTTTATTGGTTGTGAATAAATAGTTGCCACTATTTAAGTTCCAACCCTCGTATTAAACGGCAGACGCTACAGATGTAACTCCTGGATAGTATACTTAAGCAACTTGTTCCACTGTAGTATTTGGGGTAGGTTATGAAGTGTGACACATTTATATTAAAATAATTTTTGTTTAATTTTCGAGCTCAACAATTTGAACGACAGTTTGCACTCTCAGAAATAGATGGCAACTGTTCTTGCTCGTGTACAGGAAATGTAGAGAATGCGATAATGTTTGACAAGCACAAGTCTAAATGGTGTCTACTTGTCTGACGCTAGACGTCCTTGAGTAGTGACCAGCAGAACTTGGTAGCACGAACAGGAACTTGTGGTCACCTCAGGGTGTAACACCTACCTTTTCACACCTTTAATGAAAACACAGGTCCTGGCGTTGCCTGCAGTCAGTGCTGCAGCCCGATCGCAGGAGGACGCGGCGACCGTGCGTCCCCGTTTCCTGTCGTGGCTATGGCTGTTAGCAGTGGACTCCAAGTAGGCAGCAACTTGTAGACACTTACTGAATTCACCGGAGCATCCTGCATTTTAATAGAGCTCGTCTTCTGTTGATGTCCGTTATCCAGATGGAAGAGCCTAACTTTGAGAATGAGCATGAGGTGGAGCGAAAATTTCATAGAAGGTGATAACGTGATCCCCCCCCCCCCCACCACACACACACACTGGTGAATGAATGTGCCTCGCATTATGAATCTTTCAGAGCTCTCAGTTGCTCCCTTGTTTAAATTCATGGTTTCAAGGCGTTCCTTTATGTGAAATTTGCATCCAGAAAGGCGTTATTTTAAAATCTGTAAGTGAGATTACTATATTTAGCCTCGTTACAGTAGCGCCTTCTGTCGGTTCTGCACTGCTGTCAAAGTGCAGAGTGAGTTGTTGTTGACTACTCTCCCCCAAAGTCTGATGAAACAGTCTCACACATTGTTTGCACATCAGGCATCCCGTGGTGACACTAGGTTACGTCACTGTTGTGTAGTCTGCGGATGCTCTCCACTTAGCCGTATCCCTCGGTTCTTAACAAAATTCTATTTCTGCCTTATATACTATTCTACTGTGCGACATTTTCTCATCCTTTATAAAATTCGTCCTGAATTTTCACACCTTCCTACTAGTCTACATGTCTTATTAATCCATCCTTCATGGAATATCCCTGTCATAAAAATCGAAGTAAATTTCACATCTCGTAATCCCCGAAAACTATTCTACTACTTCCTAATCAATTCCTTACTCCTACTTCCTAGTGCTTAGACCTATGATTCACTCAAACCACTTCGTGATATTTCCTGTCATATTGGCAAACCAAGTAATAGGTAACTTGTACATAGGTAATGCATGGTGTCCTAGAGATTTCTCTTGCAACAAACGTAACACGCTGTTTCAGTACATCATCTGAGACTTTACATGCCGGCCGGAGTGGCCGGGCGGTTCTAGGCGCTACAGTCTGGAACCGAGCGACCGCTACGGTCGCAGGTTCGAATCCTGCCTCGGGCATGGATGTGTGTGATGTATTTAGGTTAGTTACGTTTAATTAGTTCTAAGTTCTAGGCGACTGATGACCTCAGAAGTTAAGTCGCATAGTGCTCAGAGCCGTTTGAACCATTTGAAGACTTTATATTTCAAACGAAAGTTTCTCTTGTTTCTATTGCATTTGCTAAAAATACACATCCTTAGAACTACGTTTGCCCACAAACTACTTGCAGTTCTAATGCATACAACTTACTGGTCCGTAGCTCCAATTACATCTCTTATTTATAGTTACTCACTGACAGACTATATCTAACTGGGCCATACCTCCTTATACTACACCTCCACTTTTCAAAATAAACATCCTGGTGCTCTTCGGCACTTTACCACGTGCAGTAAATCTTAATGATGCCGCACTAAGTTTAAGGAGTCTACTTTCATGGTAACAGACCCTTGCGACGTTTTCTCACTTGAAACTGTCCCCTTCGGCTGAAATAATGTCTTCCTGGGTTTGAGTGTGTTTTCAAGAAAAATTACAAGATGTTTTCTCGTACCCTCATACCTATAACATTGCAAGTACTGTCATATTGACCCCGGTCCTCAGGCACACATTCCTGAAACGATACAGTCTTTTCGGCTGCATCAATAACCTCACAAGAATTTTTCTTCCTTCTTTTCTTTCTCCTTCAT
Organism: Schistocerca nitens; assembly: GCF_023898315.1. Taxonomy (NCBI): domain Eukaryota; kingdom Metazoa; phylum Arthropoda; class Insecta; order Orthoptera; family Acrididae; genus Schistocerca; species Schistocerca nitens. The sequence continues at coordinate 428,599,524 of NC_064616.1, read as the reverse complement.
CCGTCTAAAGAAGTGCAAGTGGTGACGAATCTGCGTCCTTCGAAAATAAATGCGTCTGTATTTCTTCATTATCCACAATATTCGCAACACAGCTGACATCATCATGCGCTCTCCACAGTATATACCTTGAAATCACCGTCTGTAGTTTCACTCTGTACGACCCAAAAATTAGTGACACATGTACGTCCATGTTCACCTGGCCCGGGCGTCATGGCCCCGAAATAACCACCACTGTCACCCAGTGGCGTAGATACTACTGTACCAAAGTCAGTGTCACCCATATTGCTACTCAAACATCAGTTCACTTCAGTACAACCTACACCTACTTCGTTCAGCGCTACAGATGCCACAGATTCCGAATTGTCACAAGATACTGGAGCTGACACCTCCACACTAAAACTAAAAACTAAACTAAACTCCTCCCGCACAGGCCATCAAGGCCCAAAGGTACCGACTGGCCGCCGTGTCATCCTCAGCCCATAGGCGTCACTGGATGCGGATATGGAGGGGCATGTGGTCAGCATACCGCTCTCCCGGCCGTAGGTCAGTTTCCGATACCGGAGCCGCTACTTGTCAATCAAGTAACTCCCCAGTTTGCCTAACAAGGGCTCAGTGCACCCAGCTTGCCGACAGCGTTCGGAAGACCGGATGGTCACCCATCCAAGTACTAGCCCTGCCCGACAGCGCTTAACTTCGATGATCCGACGGGAACCGGTGTTACCATTGCGGCAAGGCCGTACACCTCCCAACTACTTTCTTTAAATAGATCAAACGAACTCATTAGTTCCACTATGCAGTAAAATATTTATATTAAGAGGGATATGATAGTTAATATTCTGCTGACAGTGTACAAATTGTTCGGAAGTTGTACACAGTGTACTGCAGATTCCTGCAACAGGCCATGCATCTGAATTGGCGTTAGGAGGCAGTTTGAGTTTGGTCTCTGTGCAAACCATGCTCTCAGTTTTGAGTAACCTCTTAAGATTAACTACTTTACAGCGTTTGTAAATAAATAGACTGCAATGGCATCCCGGTATTTATTTCAAATACCTTAGCTACCTCCATGTCAATTCATACCCCTTGGGAGGCTGTTTGCGTCTCCGAGCGAATCCAATATGCTACGAGAACTGCTCGAAGGGAATACATCAATAAGGTAACTACACAGAACAGGTATGATTAAGTGCTGCGCGACAACTAAGATGACCCTGGAAATGGTTAACTTACCTTATGCAGTCTCGAGTGGGAAGGATCGACCATCTCTAATTTACGTCCCACATACCTCTTTCTACGGACTCGTGGCTACACTGAGAATTATTTCTGGAGGTTTAGTACCATGAAGAGATCTCACACTGTGACCTCTTGTATATACTGAAGAGTGCGACCTGGTAGCCTCCAGTGTAAATGATCACATCCCACCGGAAACCGACGTTTCGCCTGCAGATGACGAGGAGGAGACTCCTTAAAAAAGTCGTTTCGAGGAAGCGCTGCCGCCCGAGAACATTTCATCTGTTAAATTCTCCGAGAGGCCACACATCCCCTATCTAATACAGTTTCCATTTCTTGTACTAACATTTGAAAGCATAAGCTAACTGTCAAATCATTGATTTTAATTGAATTGTTGCCAGATGGATGTATTACCCATGAAAACACGGAGTAATAAGACTGCAATCACGAATGAGTGACAGACGAAAGCGTAGCACGTACAGTTATACTGTGATTCAGCTAGGTCGGAGTAAAGTGACGCGTAGCTAATCCTGTGGTGTGAAGACTAGCGCTCTGAGGCACTACTATACCATTCATCACAGCCTGATATTCCTAATGAGCATGGCTACGAGGCTAATGGATATGATGCGAGAGAAGCATGCATTACAGCTTCTGTTAACAGGATGGCGGAACACCTAACCGATATCCATCTCGCGGTTGAGCATAAACATTAACTTACGATAGAAATAGGCGGTGTAAATGATGAATAATCTTTTCACAAGAGGAGAACTGACTGCAGTACTACGTCAGGCTGCGAAATGCTGTTCCGTCATAAATTTAGCCAGTGAATATTTCAGTATATACACTATAACTATAATGAAATTTATTATTACATCTGTGATAGGTACCTTAGCGGTAATTCTTCCACACACACAGCGTCCGCGTGTGAATATACTTGTGCGCCTGATCATATTAACGTTTTTGAAAACTGAAACATCGGAAAGATACATGTGATTTTATTGAAGTTTAAACTAGAGAATTAGATACATCCCAATACACAGATGGTTTGCATTGAAAATCTTTTCTCCATCTCCGACTATGAGAGCTCAATATCGTGTGCTGCAGCAACAGTATCTAAGCGCTGTGTTGGGGAATCGAAAAGAACCTGGACTATTTATGGAGTCACACTCCACATGGTTCGTATTCGAGTCCAGAGTTACGGATAAGCTGTCGATTAACAATGCCTCTGACATCTTTTGTCGTTGCATCGTGTAGAGAAGGGCCGTTCCGAACGCTCTAAAATTTCCAACATTGTCTCCTTATTCAAAACTCACGAGCCAGACACATGATTTGTTAAATAACGCTGCAAGAAGTCGTACTTGAGATCTGAAATCATCGCCCTTCAACCGTGTAAGCTACCAGACCTCAATGATTATGTGCAAGATAGGTCGAAAAGGAACTCAACCGAAAACAACTCCTTAATTTCGTTTATCATAATTGATGTTTTCGGAAAGCCTGCAGTTGTGCCATTCATGACTTAAATAATGAAAAAATTTACCAGTTACTTATTTTTGTACGCTTGGCACTACGTGTTCCGAGAATTTATCCTCATTTTCAAATGAATTTGTGTACGTAAAATTTTTTGTGATGTTTGCAAGTGTGATTTTCTGCCTCTCTTGCATTATAGTTGTCATTTTGAGATATATTGCAATCATAAAATCGGACAAAATGGATCTTGGAATGTTTTTATATGCTATTGTTAGGGGTGGTATTTTTGTTTGTCTCCTCACAATTGTAGTGCCTCCTCCAATACACAGAATATCGCACACAGGCAAATCATCACTTATACAGTTTATTCTTGTAATAAAAACATCCTATAGACATACTGCGACACTGTGGTTTCACAAGGAGTTTGTACAGAGTCAGAGGTATCACATTTCCTCTAGGTTATGTAATATATACAGAGTTATCAATAAAAAATTATTTACCGTTACTGACTGTGGAATTATGAATTACATTCTCCTTCTCAGTGAGAAAATGTACATATCTATGATAATTACTACAGTTACCGTATGCAGGGGAGACATTAGAAAAAATTACTGATTCACTATCTAGGTTGTCACTGAGAATTATTTCTCCTTGCATTTTTGCGGTGTACAAATATGTCAGTGTATCTAATTTGAAATTTTCTGCCAGTTTGTCCTAAGTAATAGCTTGAGTGATTTTATATATTCCTGAGTCTGAGACTTTATGTTGTTTATGGTTCAAGGTGTGGACTAGTGTCTGTGGTAGTCTGTTGCCTATGGAGGAAGATACTTCCGCTTTATGTGAGCTAAGTTGGTTTGCTGCTTTTTGAGAAATGTTACCTACATAAGGCCTGCTGGACATACATTTGATTCTCTTATTGGTTCCTTTAACGGTTTACAGAAACAGCAATAGCAACACACATAAAAAAACACTGGACGCCCATTCGAAAAGAATAAGATCGTAAGATACTCCGTGACTTCCCAAAAGCATACACTATGGATTTAATGTATAATCTCGAATTTTTTGTGCATCACAAAAAGGAAGGGGAAATAATTGTAAATGAAAACCTATATAGCGAATCAGTTATTTTTTTCAAATGTTTGTATTGCATTGCGTAAGATGACGTAGTAACTTTCATAAATATTTATATTACCTCATAGAGAGAGAGAGAGAGAGAGAGAATGTAGTTGATAATTCACAGGTCAGTAATGGTTAAACAATTTTATCATTGAAATCTTTGCGTGTATTGTGTAATCTGCAGAAAATGTAATTGCTTTGACTGTTTACAAATTCTTTGTAATACTATAGTATTGCAGTATCTCTGTAGCAGGTGGTGGTGTTGAGGTCCTATGGGACCAAACTGCTGAGGTCTTTGGTCCCTAGTCTTACACACTACATAATCTACCTTAACTAACTTACGCTAAGGACAACACAAACACCCATGCTCGAAGGACGACTCGAACTTCCGACGGGGGGAGCCTCGCGAAGCGTGGTAAGGTCTGTAGCAGGTTCTGATTCGAAAAACAAACAATGTAAGGGATGCGTTGCCTGTGTGTGATATTCTGAGTAATAGAGGAAGACCAGTACTTGTAAGTAGGCAAAAAATACCATCCCTAACATTAGCATACAAAAACATTCCGAGAGTCTTTTTGTCCGATATGCCGATTGCAGTAGAAACTCGAAACGACATCTATAATGCAAAATAATCATAAAATCACATACACAAACGCCACAAAAAGTATTTATGTAAATAAATGCACTCGAAAAAGAGAATGAATTCTCGAAACGGTAGTACTAAACATGGAATGGTAAGTAACTGGCGCAGCTTATCATTATTTAAATTCTGAAATCAATTGGCCGCTCAGCATGCCAATTCTTTGGTGAATAAGATGAGCTAAATTACTTGCATCTGTGTTACCGGCACAATCGTAGCAGACGACGTGGGGCTGTCGAGGCAGATTCACAGCCATTAGCTTAAAGCCAGCACTGAGAACAGCACTGTATATTATGTTTCGCCATGTCAGTCGTCCCGGACTGTGATCACTTTCTGTAGTCCATAACCGCTAGTCACTAAGCGAGACGAAATTATGCTCAGTGCTTCCGAACGCGCGACACTGTCGTAGAAACTTGCGTTTTACGTATAAAAATATCGAAGTATGGCAAAGTAGTTTCTCGGACATTCATTTCCCTGTCTTATTCGATTTCACTGACTTGTTGAAATTGCGCCTTTTGTCGTCTACGAAATATACTTGAACTCTCTTTTGTGTCACTATTTTGTCTGACTGGTCCTCCGTAAATGAGCATGGACTAACACTTACTGTCACAGTCTCCCAACTGAGTACCATCTGGACCAAAATGTTCTACAACCCACTTAAATCGTAAGCATATCTTACTAAATCGCTCTTCTGCATTTCCTCTCAGTTCGGATTCATTGATGTGTGTGCAATCTGATGGGACTTAACTGCTAAAGTCATCAGTCCCTAAACCTAAACACTACTTAACCTAAATTATCCTAAGGACAAACACACACACCCATGTCCGAGGGAGGACTCGAACCTCCGCCGGGACTAGCCGCACAGTCCACGGATTCATTCGGCCATTCCTTTCTCGGTATTGTAGTTTCTGTAAAATCCAGTGTCTCATTTCACATTTCAGATCACCCGTCTAAAGCGTATATTTCTGTATGTCGAAAGACGATAATCACAGATCAAATTTTATCCCGGGCTCATAGAGATCAATAAGGAGTTGGCCGGCTGCGGTGGCCAGCCGGTTCTAGGCGCTGCAGTCCGGAACCGCGGGACTCCTACGGTCACAGGTTCTAATCCCACCTCGAGCATGGATGTGTGTGATGTCCTCAGGTTAGTTCGGTTTAAGTAGTTCTAAGTTCTAGGGAACTGATGACCTAAGATGTTAAGTCCCACAGTGCTCAGAGCCACTTGAACCATTTTTGAACCATCAATAAGGAGTTTGAGACACATACCTTTATGTTTAGATAAATACACGACACCACGTGCGTTGCCAGACTTCGTTAATGGTTTTGTGCATCTAAGCATTTACTTAGAAGACAACAGAGTACTCTGAACGGGTATTAGCCACCGTAAGCGCTCTTGCGCGTCTTAATGTGTCTTAATCTCACTATCGTTGCATGAGACGTAAGTACGGCGAAGTTTGAAGAAGTAACCACACTGAATGTAGTGAATACGTCATATTTCGCCTAGAGATTAACACATAAATTTTCTAAGCAAGTCTACTAGACTTGTGAAAGGTCTGCATCAAACCGTTAGGATGCTACAGAGCTTCACTAGACTCCTTCGACGTCTGCTGACGAATTGCTTGGTAAGAACCCGTAACAATGGAGTAAAGCTGCAGAATAAATAGCATTAGCGTGTTCCTAGCGGATGCGCTTCAGTTGCAATGAATTCTCTAGAAAATTAACTTCCATTCATCTGCCGTACAACTGATTTCACACAGCTGTTCAATTTCATACTGGTATTTGCCACATGTATTTAAAATAGTAGTCTTGAGATGTTCATAAAATGCTGTTTTGTGGAAAACTGACTTAGTAAGACCGTGGCTATAAGTACACACCGTCTTCTGATCCGATTCTAAGACATCGTTTATCTGGTTTATATGAATTTAAAAAGTTTGAACAAATTTAAAGAAAACTGCCATTCGTTCCACAAAATAGAAATACTTTCAAATGAATGCCGCACTCTTTACTATCATCAATAAACAATACCGTAGAACTTACCATCATCAGTGAATAATGTTATGGTGTTGTTGAACACATCCGACAAACCATTTACGTGTATTGACAATAATGTAAGCCCTGTTACGCTTCTCATTTCCGTTGAACATTCTCCGTCTATTGGAATATATTGGGATCAGTCTGTGAAAAACTCGTCGAATGAATTACGTACCTGAAAAGACAATCTGAAGTACAGTATCTTGCTTGTGAATCGACAATCTGGTAGAGGGTTTAACGAATATCGTAGATCAACGAGGAGGACGACGGAAACCATCTGTTCACTTATCTCTTACAATTTACACACATAACGACGGAGAGCAGCGGCGTTTGCGTAGCGTTTTTACTGCTAACAGACATCAACACTGCGTGAAATTACCGCAGAAATGAATACGGGACGTACGACGAACGTATCCGTTAGGACAGTGGTCCAAAATTTGGCGATAACGGCTAAGGCAGCAGATGACGATGCGAGTGCTTTTGCTTAGGGCACGACATCGTCTGCAGCTCCTCTCCCGGGTTCGTGACCGTATCGCTTGGACCCTAGACGACTGGAAAACCGTGGCCTGGTCAGATCAGTCCAAAATTCAGGGTTGAATTGTGGCGCAGACCCCATGAAGCAGTGGACACAAGCTGTCAACAAGGCCCTGTGCATGCTGGTGATAGGTCCATAACTGTGAGGGCTGTGTTTACATGGAAGGACTGCGTCCTCTGGCCCAATTGAACAGATCATTGACTGGAAATGGTTGTGTTCCGCTTGTTGAAGACCATTTGCAGCTATTCAGGGACTTCATTTTTATGGATGATAATGCGCCATGTCACCGGACCTCAATTGTTCGCATTTGGTTTAAAGAGCATTTTGGATAATTCGAGCGAATGGTTTGGCCACCCACATCACCCGATATGAATCCCATCAATCATTTATGTGTCATAATCGAGAAGTCAGTTAGTGCACGAAATCGTGAAACAGCAACACTTTTCGCAACTATGGACAGCTATAGAGGCAGCATGGCTGAGTATTTCGGCAGGGGACTTCCAACAACTTATTTTTTCCATGCCATGTCGAGTTGCTGCACTATGTAGGGACAAAGGAGGTCTGACATCATATTAACAGGTATCCAATGACTTTGTCACCACAGTGTATGTCTGTCAAGTCTTTAGTTTTCAATTGCTTTATTTCAGTTCATTAGTTTAAAACATCATCGCCATTTTTACAACAACTGACTCTTTTCAGATGCCACATAATACGAAAAGGCAGGCGTGATCCACATCAAATCTTCTGGCCGCATGTCGTGTTCTTCGAAACGAAACATTTTTTGGCTACCAACAACAACAATTCAAAATTAGGTAAGAAAATTATGAAGAGAGAATTAAGCACGTACAGAAGAGAGAGAGAGGCTCGGAAGAAATATTACTGACGACAGATAAAAAACAGAGATGTTTTATTTCTGTGTTGATGTGGTAAACAATTATTTTGAGGAAATTACTCAAAGTAGATAGTTTCTCGTATTCGTTTTCAAGAGCAATCGGCAGTGCCGGTAAAATTTACTGGCTTCATTTATGAAATGAAATCCAGTTTTTCCGTAAAAAATCCTCTGAGATTTCTGACCAGTAATCACTTTTCTCAAAGTACTGAGCAGCATTTTGAGGCAGAGTGTCACACTTATTGCTCTTAGGAAGCCCTTCTCCACACAGAGAGCAGCCGCTAAACTCGCTTAAAAACAGGCCAGCAAGACCCACCTCAGAGCGTAGATTACTGACAGTTTATGGTTCAAATGGCTCTGAGCACTATGGGACTCAACTGCTGAGGTCATTAGTCCCCTAGAACTTAGAACTAGTTAAACCTAACTAACCTAAGGACATCACAAACATCCATGCCCGAGGCAGGATTCGAACCTGCGACCGTAGCGGTCTTGCGGTTCCAGACTGCAGCGCCTTTAACCGCACGGCCACTTCGGCCGGCTGACAGTTTATGAAATTGTAGGGATAATAATTGATTAACAATTTAGCTTCCGGCCATAAGCGATCACGTTGGAAAGAAAAACATGGTTTAAACAAAGCGAGAAAAAATTTGCTGAAATAATGTCGGATGTATATTGTTATAAAATTGGTCTTTGTAAGATCATAAAACCAAATTTAATGAACTGAACTGATTCCAATAAAATAAGTTAGTTAAATTTAGGCACATACCGGATGTGACGGCCCTGGATTTAGTAGATGGATCTTATTTACACTAAATTACTTGTTAACTGTGTAGGTCACACAGTGCACAAAAAATAAAGGCAAAACCTTAATTTGTCTGTTCCCCGTCTCGTTGTGAGTAATTTATCGAAATGCGGTGATGTCCTCCTTACATCGAAAGCATTGCGGTTCTGTGCTAATGTTATATCCTCTTGTATTACCATATATATGATAACTATTTGTAATAATAAACACTTCATCATCTTTACTTCAATTTCTGTGCTACATCCAATAAACAGACTGAACACTACAAAACTCTCAAAATTAGCATTACTCAATTATCTTTCTCCCTCACAGAGGTAAGTACATACCAATTCAGATCAGTCATTTTTAAATTATCTCTGTTCTATGAATTATGAAGAGCATACAATCTTTATTTCCTGTACAGCTATAAAAGTTTTCATTCACACGCTGTCATTGCTGTGATAAATATAACAGCTTAAAATTTCGATAACAATGAAGGGAGTTTATTATTTGTGTTGCAATTGTCAGTTATATTTTACGTTTAAGTTATACTTTCTACTGTTGCCTGCTAATCGTTTATGTACCGAAGTATTTACCATGGTATTTTAATTCACAACGGTAGTAGCGAGGAAGTCTGAAAATCGTTAGCTGTTGCATTGATCAAACAAGTTTCTGAAGATTTGAAATTTCTTTTCTGTGAATGTAGGACAGCATAGAAACATCGCAGCTTTCAGATTTCTACAACTGTCAATGAATTTAACAATCTCAGTTATGTTGTTTTGATATCCTATGTTTGATTTTCATGAAATACATACAAAAATTCTTGTTCAAGTGAAATTATTGTAAAATGTAGTATGGCGTAATCAATAAGCACTGAAGATTTTCCTGTAGTATTTCTAATTTTGCAGAAATCCTGATACTGTGGTGCTGCATTTACGTTTAGAAATTCGAGTAACCTTTGCTAATTAACACTGACGTTGATGTGTCTTTTGCTACGTGTTCATATCTGAGACACGTAGTTGATCCTTTGAGATATAGCTATTTTTATTAAAAAATACCCTTTCAAAAAGGTAACTGTAGACGTCTTGAATTCCACTGCGGTAAAAATTCATGTTTTGTGACACTTACGTCAATACCACGCCTCCGTTCTTATTGGTTCATACCTATAAACTGAGTTGAACTTATAAATTTCAATAATTACTTTTTAAATGCTGGACGAGGAGATGTGATTAGAATTACTGCAGTACCGTAAAAAGTCGACTGAACTGCAGCCTAACGTACTGAGTTTATAAGCAGAATGCATGTAAAAATAAAACCTATTACCCTTTATTCAATTCGGAAATATTAATGTCTCTTTAGCTAGTAATTTTCCATTTGATTTATATCAGAATTTTCACATATATTGGAAGTTTCCATTTCAAAGTGATATTGCGTAAAATGAACGAGATGCTCCACAAACATATAATGCAGTTTTCATTTGTTACTGTTTTTGTCATTTACTCCCGTCTGCGCCGTGACCTTCAGTGCGTGATTCTATTATTCCTTATTAAGTAAAAAAACTACGACATATTTAGCAGAAGCAGAGTTTCAGTGTGCTAAATGAGCTGAAATACGTAGTAGACCCCAAATAGGTATATGTGAATGGTAGCGTGCTTGTGGATGTAGAGAGTGTCACTATACTTTCCCATTGGGAGTTAGTTTCCAGTCTCTAATTACCTCGCCAACAGAAAGGCAAGGTTAACACCCCGTCGACGGCATTGTCATCACAGACGGACGAGAAGCTGAGGTTAAAGAATGATACGAAGGAAAGCAAATCGGTCTTGAGACGATACGGACCACAAATGAGGAGGTCCACTGGCATAAACAACTTCCTCAAAGAACTTCTTGTAGTAGCCCCACGCATAGCAACACGCATCTTGGAAACGGCGAAACAGATCGGCTGTTCGCGAACTACTGTCGTGAGCATGTGTGGATAGTGATTGGAAGACGGTGAAACCACGTGTAAACGAGAAGGTTTAGGACGTCCATGACTTAACACAGGACATGGAAGTAAGAAGCGCTCCCGCCCTGTAAAGAAGGGTGGGAGACGACTTGTGGCAGATCTGACGACTGAATATGATGCTACTGAAGGCGCATATGTTTCGGAGCACACTGTCCAATGCACATTGTTGGACACTGGTCTCCGCAGCAGACAAACCCTACGTGTTACTTTGTTAATACAACATCGCCATCAACTGCGATTGCTGTGGACACAGGATCGTCGAGAATGGAATACGTATCGGTGGAAACAAGTCACCTGGTCTCATAAAGTCTCATGAAGTTTCTTACGGCAAAAGGTGGATGGCCGTTTTCGTATACGCCGTCAACCAGGCGAATAGCTACTCGAAAGATTCGCTACTCCATGGGCATAGGCCGGTAACGGTAACATTATTATATGGTGTGTATCCACCTGATATTTCCTAGAACCTTTGGCAATAACTGAAGGCACCGTGACAGCTGTGGACCTTGTGAACGTTATTTTACACCACCTGCATCCCCTCTCCCGCTTGATATCTTCCACGACGGTGATGACATCTCTCAGCAGGATTACTGTCCGTGTTAGAAGGTCAGAATCATGACATAGTCGCTTGAGGAACGTGGCAGTGTTTTGGCCACCAAATACCACTGATCCGAAGCCGACGGAATACATCTGGGATGCTATTAAGTGCCAGCGCCAGTAGTCTTAGGGAATTGTGTGAGCTGTGTGTAAAGCATATGGTGCCACGTACCTCCGGAAACCTACCATGGAGTTGTCGAATCGATGCCACACAGAAACGCTGGTATGTTGCGTTCCAAAGATGGAGCATCATAAAAGTGGTCATAATGTTCGGGTTCGTGAGAACACTGGCACTGAAGTTATTCGCCTATGTCCTTACACGCCATCTCACCCTGTCTTTAATTTAGTAGTGTTGTCCGTATACTATTTACCTCAACCATTCCGCGGAGCGTTTCCTTATCTCTATTCTTATCAAATGTTCAAATGTGTGTGAAATCTTATGGGACTTAACTGCTAAGGTCATCAGTCCCTAAGCTTACACACTACTTAACCTAAATTATTCTAATAATAAACACACACACCCATGCACGATGGAGGACTCGAACCTCCGCCGGGACTAGCCGCACAGTCAGCGACTGCAGCGCCCGAGACCGCTCGGCTAATCCCGCGCGGCTCTATTTTTCCTTCGGTTCATAGTTCATCATATAACGATATAAACAACAAAACGTTGTACTAGTTACTTTTTCATGCCTATCACGATGCATTTTGAGAATTTATTCTCATTATCAACTACAAAAATTTACACTGGGATTTTATGTGACGTTTGTGCGTGTGTTGTTCTATCTCTCTTACCCTACAGTCGGTATTTGGTTGTATTAAGATACTCTCCCCGCTTCATTGTATAGAGAACGACAAAACACCCATTTATGATGAAGTCAAGTCATGTCATCCCCATACAATGCAGTGCTCCAGATGTACATTCTCACAAAATTCTCTTTTAAATTAAAGTCTTTGTTTGATACTAGTAGTTTTCTTTTAGCAAGATATTCACTTTATCTAGTGCTGTTATGATTCACATACCCATCTTGCTTCTTCTGCCATAGATGACTTTGCTTCGAAGTAAGCAGTATCGTTTCCCTTTATCTGCTACGTCGCCTCAATGGTGATATATTTATCTTCCACTTTTTCTTTTTCCTGGCCTTTACCCCTTCTCACGGAGTCGGCATTCTAGTTATTAGATATGGCAATCGTAGTGGTAGATGGTGGCCCGGTGCCCTTGCTGTCGCCACCTCTTCCCCAGTGGACAGAATTTTTGTACTCCATTTGTCTGCGTCTAGTGTGAAAGCGTGGAATAGTTTTCTAAATGTTTGTGAATCGTGTAACTGAGGCGGGCTGAGGCTATCAGCCCTGCAATCACATATTCGAATGTGGGAAACCATCAAAGAACCACTCCCAAGCTGGCCAGTAGACGGGCCCCTCATCGTTAATTCCGGGGGTTGATTCGACCCGGGACTGACGTGCCAACGCACGGCTGTAAGGGAGGGTCGGCGATGTTAAGCTAATCTCATTTCTCTTTCTTCTCAATACATTCGTCTTCCTTTGATTGACTCTGAATCAGTATTCCGTGCTAATTAGTCTGTTCATTGCAATCAACAGGTCTTGTAATTGTTCTTTATATACACTGAGAAATGAAATTTGCTGCAGAACAAATTTTACACTCCATGCCATCGCAATACTGAGAGAATAATAAATGATGTAATCCTCTCATTTGAGCCGATATGTATCTCTAAAGTAAAGTGACGCACCTGTGAACAAAATGTAATGCAAGAGGATTTGGCCCAGCTGACATATAAATGTGCGGCAACAAACCATTACAAACGGCCTGAATGTCATTGAGGCTTATCCGATAAACCTGATAAGCCTATACAACAGTTTCTGTCGGTCACTTAGAGCAGTGTTTGCTTGACGTACAGATTGACCACTTGTTGACATGTATTCTTTCATCAAAATTTTGTAAACAGCGAGTTGTGTCGGAAAAATCTTTTTTTGATTGCACAGCTTACAGAAACAGGCCTTTCAGATCAGTAAGTGTTGAAATTAGCTCGTACGTGACATGGACACCGTCAATAGACATCGTCTCTGTACGTAGTTGTTTACGCGTCTTTCACCAAACAGTTTTATTCTTAGCGGAAGGGTTTACAGTTTTTAAAAGGCTTAGTACCATAAATTTATACTGCTTTACGAACTAAGCATCCACAGAACTAGATTCCATACAATAAAGTAAGAAAGTACGTTTTTGTTGCAAAAGTCTTCTGGTACACATACGTAAAATGAGCTATTAATTTATGGAAAAAGGTTTTTATTTGTGATCATCATCGCATCGTTTAAAGGCCTGCTGAATCGTATGAAGTTGTCCTCATATCTGATACAAAACTAGTCGTTATTCTCTGACGCCAGTCAAGTTGTTCTTAACATGGTGAAATATTACACTCTCTTCTAACATAACCAAATCGATGATTATTTCCCTACGTCGCTCGAAGAAATATGTACGTTATTTTGAAATGTAATAGGAAGGCATAATTCTTTTTAAATTATTTATTGTTTCTGTTGGGAAAACGTAATGCTAACTGTTTCTGTCTGTAACTACTAATAAAGTGTTTCCGCGCTTACTAGGCATTAAGTGGAAAATCTAACATAAGAAGTATTTAGTTATGTCAGTATGTTTAAGATCGTATGGTCGTCGCGATTTTTAGCAATAGTACTGCTCTTAGGCTTGAAAAATGTGATGCAAATAAATCTTATAGCGAAATCATCATAGTGGCGATCTAAACTGGTGTTAAGGTAAGTCGACAACTAGAATTCCGAACGGTCGGATGGGGTATTTGAATACTAGTTCGCCCTGTTATCAGTCTGGTCAGAATCGAGAACTTCAAAAATCTGAATAACCATTCGTTGCAGTACCCTTCATTGCAGGAAGAAGAAAAAATTAGCTACCGTTGTAGGTACGGTGTTTGTGGCTATAACTCTTGCGACTTCATTCCGTCATCATCTATGAAATACAGTAATATATTTAAATGAGTTAAATAAGAAGAATACTGATAACTTCTAGCAGTTCGGGGGAGAGGATAATTAGTTAATGAACTGAACTATTTGTGTATTCTTGTGTCCTAATGAGCATTTCCCGTACTTCAAAAATGTGTGGCACTAGTGCGACACGTGGTAAGGCTTCCCTTCTGTTTTCAAGGCGTCTTGTGCAGATGCGTTGATTAAGATCTAAGTTTAGTTCTTCGTTCGCAAATAAGACAGCAGGTTGCAGAATGAGTGAAACTGAATGAGGACATACCGATATCTGCAGTGTTTTATGTGTTAAAGAAACACTATACACTCTCATTAGCGACTCAAGAAGACGTGGCGATTCTTTCACAATCAGCATATGTTATTCTCGTAACACTTCAGTACTCATTCCGCTTTCAGAATTATCTTGATCTTTCGTGCTCATATAAACGTCAAACAACATGTTTGCGGAAATTAGTATTAATTTCAGCAACGCTTCCAGTAACGAAATAAAAAACACGCGAGAAAAAAAGAGAGGGAACCAATACAAAGTTTTACTCGTGTCTTGTGTATTCTTGTACGTCATTCGCTAATATTTCATGGATATTTTAGACTGATAAATTATAAACTGGTGTAAGGCACAAGGTACCTAAGCTTTGGCTGGAAAAATAAAAAAATATGCTTCTTATCGATCACCCATCTGTCTCTAGAAGGTTCAAAACAGGAGGTACACATCATACTGGACTGTTTCTATCCTCCTCAGTGTCAGAGCTTAAATAATAACTGCTGTGTGGTGTTTCGCAACTCCACGTGTAGCCGTCTACCCCTATATCGACTTTTTATCAACCCGGCTATTGAACAACACAGTATGTATGTGTTACGCACAGACTCCGTTAACGTGGTCGCATGTTGGAGTTGGCTGTATTTAGCCTCTAGGGAAATCAGTGTTAAACCATTCATACAGACTGCAAACACTGTAATAGAATTTGGCATGGCTTGTTAAATTTTCTGCACGTTTGGTGAACTTTGATTTGTTGGTGTTTCCGTATTATTCCATATTTTCTTATTTATTGTATAAGAATTTAATGATGCGTGAAATCAACGATCGCGTAGATATGCACGTAGAATTCATACTAACACTTATTTTTAGAAATGACTACAAATTAGTAACTATTTCAGCTGCCTGACTATTCACTGATTCCTCAGTACTTTTGAGATACTGATGTTCGCCAAGCTTATCGCTGAGCTACTCGTTACACAAAATCACGTTCCTTACTATGGCGAACAGCGTTCTCAGCTATGCTCTGTGAGTGCTTTGGAGCAGGAGTTCTATGTATTTATGTAATTATATGTTACTTGGAATTATATTGTGAAACCCGTCGTAGGAAGGAAGGAACTAAAATAGTGAATTATCTGTTGGATTCGAAAGATATTAGAGCTTAATGGCGTACTGATACCGAGACAATTACATACAAATACTCTCTTCAGCTGGGTAAGGATGAGGAACTAATTTCCTGCACCACTGCTGCATGAACTCTGGTTACATGATTTGTGAAGAACAAAGGTTCGATTGATATTTTTACACATGAAGCTACAACAACAAAAACCCATAGGGCCCAGACACTAAAACTGATATTAATTAACTACTTTTATTTATGAATCGCTAGATTAACTTCATGGATCGTTGTAATAGCGGCCATGGACAAAATGGTGTCAAAATTTCTGCAGCTTAATCTCATCTTACGTAAGGGGCCAGTGTAGATAATCTAACGGCGTTGCCGGCCGCGGTGGTCTCGCGGTTCTAGGCGCTCAGTCCGGAACCGCGCGACTGCTACGGTCGCAGGTTCGAATCCTGCCTCGGGCATGGATGTGTGTGATGTCCTTAGGTTAGTCAGGTTTAAGTAGTTCTAAGTTCTAGGGGACTGATGACCGCAGCTGTTAAGTCCCATAGTGCTCATAGCCATTTGAACCATCTAACGGCGTTGTGTTAACGAGAGATATGCTGACGAATTCAGAGTGCGATTATCTTGTGAAGAAAGGACTTAGCCTCAGAAAGCTTACGTAGTTAATAGATTTAAATTTTTGTAACCGATTACGAATAATTGTAGTTGTTTTAATACTTCAAGTTACAATTATAGACACAGTGTTCATAAATATCGTTGTGTATAAAGTTTTATTAACGGACTCTGTGGAACGTGAATGACTGGTTATGTTAAAATGTTACAATATTATACTTAATGTCTATTAGATGATAATGTAAAGAAACAGGCGCGCAAGGCCAGAATTCCAGCTAGAATTAGTTATTTGTGTGTTTCACACGACCACAATATATTTGTTGTCAGTACGTCAGCGTTCAGATATCCCACTGAACACAGTGCACCCGCTTCCGTAGCCATGCTTGTGTGATAGAGCCCGACTCGGGGGTGAGCCGGTTCGAATCCTGGAGGTGGATGAAATTTTCACTTCCAGTATTCGCCCCGCAAGCGGCGAGAGATGGCAGCGTAGAGTTCCTTATCATCAGTCTTTGCGACAAAGTCCCGCATTAAATTCGAAAGGTCTCGGCAGCGTTTCATGAAGTGAAGATAGGCCACATTACTGAAGGTGTTCCGTCCGTCAGACGGGGACATTAAGCTCGGTGGCTCCCTTGGTGCCATTCGACAGGAGTAGACCTCGTGACGGCAGCAGGTTTCATCCTCTACCTTCTCTCATCATCTCCCACACGAACACGACAGTAGACCATTAGACTTCACACACACACACACACACACACACACTACACTCACTTACACGTAACAGATATAAAAGGTTCAAAATGGCTCTGGGCACTATGGGACTTAACTTCTGAGGTCATCAGTCCCCTAGAACTTAGAACTACTTGAACCTAACTAACCTAAGACATCACACACATCCATGCCCGAGGCAGGATTCGAACCTGCGTCCGTAGCGGTTGCGCGGTTCCAGACTGCAGCGCCTAAAACCGCTCGGCCACCTCGGCCGGCGATATAAAAGGTCCCAGCGTGCGCGAAGCATAGGGAGAACCTACCCCATCAGGGGGCTGAACCTCCACTTCAGCGTCTCCCAGCCATCCATGCCACACGACTTTACTCCACTGAACATAGAGCTTGGAAAAAAAAAAAAATAAATAAATAAATAAATAAAATGGAGACAAAGAAAAACCGAATTAAGATTGGTAAATTATTTTTAAGTCTTGTTCAGCTGTCTCGAGTAGTTTTCTGTCATTCTCACTGATAAAATTATTTTCAGAAGTTATAAAAATTACGTGCGCGAAAAGCTAATTAAGATATTCCAAGTGTTATATTATGACACATTCGTATGTTACTGACAACATAAAATTTACTTTTCGCCGTTTCATTACGTTCCATTCGTATTCAGTAATGTTGTTTTATAATTTGCAATCACTGTCATAGTTACTGAAGCGGTAAAGAAACTAGTCTAGCGATTTTCTCTGCCTCGTGATGACTGGGTGTTGTGTGATGTCCTTAGGTTAGTTTGGTTTAAGTAGTTCTAGGTTCTAGGGGACTGATGACCATAGATGTTAAGTCCCATAGTGCTCAGAGCCATTTGAACCATTTGAAACTAGTATAGCCATGCGTATTCAAATACATACAGGGATAAGTAAACAGGCAGAATACAGCGCTAAGGTCGTCAAAGCCTATATAAGACTACAAGTGTCTGGCGTAGTTGTTAGATCGGTTACTGCTGCTACAATGGCATCTTATCAAGACTTAAATGAGTTTGAACGTCTTGTTATAGTCGGTGTACGAGCGATGAGACACAGCATCACTGAGGTAGCGACGAAGTGGGGATTTTCCCGTACGACCATTTCATGAGTGTTCCGTGAATATCAGGAATCGGTGAAACATCACATCTCCTATGTCGCTGTGGCCGGGAAAAGATCCAGCAAGAACGGGACCAACGACGACGGAACAGAAACGTCCAACGTGACAGAAGTGCAGCCCTTGCCAAATTGCTGCAGATTTCAATGCTGGGACATTAACAAGTGCCGGAGTGCGAACCATTCACCGAAACATCATCGATATGGGCTTTCGGAGCCGATGGCTCCCTCGTGTACCATTGATGACTGCACGATTCAAATGGCTCTGAGCACTATGGGACTCAACTGCTGTGGTCATCAGTCCCCTGGAACTTAGAACTACCACCTAACTAACCTAAGGACATCACACACATCCATGCCCGAGGCAGGATTCGAACCTGCGACCGTAGCAGTCGAACGGTTCCGGACTGCGGATGACTGCACGACACAAAGCTTTACGCCTCGTCTGGGCCCGTCAACACCGACTTTGGACTGTTGATGAGAGGAAACATGTTGCCTTGTCGGACGAATCCCGTTGCGAATTGTATCGAGCGGATGGACATGTACGGATATGGAGACATCATGAATCCTCTATGTCAGTAGGGGACTGTTCAAGCTAGTGGCGGCTCTGTAATGGTGTGGGGAGTGTGCAGTTGGAGTGATATGGCACCCCTGATACGTCTAGATACGACTTTGTCAGGTGACACGAACGTAAGCATCCTGTCTGATCGTCGGCATCCATTCATGTCAATTGAGATTTCCGACGAACTAGGGCAATTCCAGCAGGACAATGCGACACCCCACATATCCAAAATTGCCACAGAGTGGCTCCAGCAACACTTTTGTTAATTTAAACCCTTCCGCTGGCTACCAAACTCCCCAGACAAGTCCATTACTGAGCATATCTGGGATGCCTTGCGACGTGCTATTCAGAACAGATCTCTAACTTCTCGCATTCTTACGGATTTTAGGACAGCCCTGCAGGATTCATGGTGTCAATTCCCTCTAGCATTATTTCAGACTCTAGTCGAGTCCGTGCCGAGTCTTGTTGCGCACTTCTGCATGCTCGTTGAGGACCTACACGGTATTGCGTAAGTGTGACAGTGTCTTCGCCTCTTCAGTGTATATACAGATAGGAGGAAAGAGAAATTTTGCAATAATAATTGTTTCTTAAGTGTGTGAAGCATAGTCTAATAATGTGGCATTTGCTAGCAAGGTGGGATAATTTCCTAGAATACTTGATACCCCATGTCATGTACGGTAGCCAACTATTTCTTTGTTTAGGAGTTTGCTGAGGCATGTAAACTGAAAGGATTAACTGGTTCTCATTCACGAAGTCTTCAGATATATTATTATTAACATACGCTTGGCTTGTTCAAGTCATCTTGTTATATTTGTTGCCGAATGAAATACAATGGTTATAGTATTTACGGCATGGATTAAAATAGCCTGAGACGTATTTCAAAGGATGCCGCTTCTGAAAAGTTTGAAACTGAATCTCTCACTATTATTCTCGAAGTGATAAATGACCGTTTATTCGCCTTGACATGTGGCATGGTGATGTCGGATGGTAGACTAGAAAGAGTGGTTATCCATGTTGTCTTCATTTCCGGAGGACCATGAGTGGCGCGATACCCACATACAGCAATTGTGACTAATCTAGTCAGTCAGAGCGCAAAATAATAATAATAATAATAATGCGCCTTAGGAAGCGCCCTATACAGTAAATTCGTGACTTCACTCGTCTTCAGAAACAATAAACAGGTAAGTAAAGAGAAACCGGAGTGTTTTTGAAAGAGATTAGTAAAAGGCAATCCGCAAATAACTCGAAATGAAACGCTCACCATGCCTTGACAACAGAACATCGGAATAAGATGGCAGAATGCGACCAAACTGCAGCGGCTCATAGCAATGGCTGTATGAAATGTAACAACCAAACCGAATAGGTTTGCTGCCTTCTTTGTTTAGTTGAACACTACATATGAAGGTCTATATTTTGGGTCCTATTGGCAGCTGGATATTGTATTGCTCGAAAAAAGCAGTTATAGAAGTCTTACCAACATGGTACACCAAATGGAGTCCCGTTTTCTTCTCTGACGAATGATGATTGTACAAAGAGACAAAATTACTCTCTTTGAAATCTTGAGGAAGACTATGTATTTTCGTCTAGAGTGAGCAGAAACAAGTAATAACAAGAAATATGTCCATGAAAATACCTTTTACTGTGACGAAGACTCGATGGTGCAGACTGGAAACCCCATTTGGACTCATAAAGATCTCATTATCATCCGAAATGGTTCTCTGACAGCTCTAAGTTACGGGTGTAGAATCCTGTCGCATGTTATTCCACCACATTCCCTTTACAATGGTGATTCCCTGCTTTGTGTGACTGACAGTATTTTTTTTAATTTCTGTCAGTGGTTTGCTACATGGCAAATGTACAGCTCGATCTCTCTACGCAAATTTAGTTGTACATCTAATTGAGAATGCCTTCGGTATTGTTAGCAGATGAGTATCACCAAAGCCATCATTTTCCATAGCATTTTCGGGACTGGAAACTGCCCTTCACATAGGCAGCTTAGTGTTCTGCCAGAACTTGTCAATAACTTCATTCAAGCTTTCCCACGCATAAACGATGCACTATCAACAGCCTTCCGAGGAATTCTTATCACTGCTGCCGTCCCGATCGTGAGTTATTTAATCCGTGCACGTATCGCTGTCTTATAACTCGCACTATTTCAGAAATGTAGAACAGAACACTCAGCTACCTGTAAAATTATATGGCTTCAGCCAAATAAAATTACACAACTAATCGATATACGATGTCTCGCTCAGCTCCATATGCAATTACTGTACTATCTAATTCTGAAATAAAAGCTACGATAAACTAGTATTTCCAGAAGCGGGAACGTAATAGCAGATATTTCCGCGTTTATCACAGAGTAAAAGTTGAGGGTTGATGTCAGCTGCGCCGGAAATTCTGAAACTAATTCGAGCGTACACACGTGTATTTGCTTGCACTCTCGAGCCCCTGTGTATCTTGTGGAACAAAAAAGCAGCGCAGGACGCTGTACAAATCGAACATATTGGCTACATGCGATTCAAACATACATCGCTGCAGAAAATAATGTGACCCGCTGGATGTGTGCTTTGCACTCTGTCAATAAATCACTTCAGATTTCATGTTGCCATATCCCAGTGGGAATAAATAATTCTGCCTGCTTGTCTCATATATACAAAATGTATGTCGAGCAGTGGCATACACTAGTAAAAAAACTCTCAAGAGAGACGTATCTTTTTGAACACCAGTAATTCCCGCTACGATTATGGTGCTACGTATTTATTAATGCTCTCAGAGAGAGTATTATTCACAACAACAAAATTTCTTACGAACAGATATTTACTGGTATTAACTATCCACAAGAGAACCTACATTTCGCCTTCAGTTATAAAGTAAGTAAAGTTTTGTTAGGCTCAAAGAGCTGAGTTATTACCGAACTGAGAATAAGTGCAAATAACACGAGAGATGTACTGTGGTTACAGAATGTGAGTCATCCGCGTATTATGTAAAACTCACTACTAATTAAAGCAGCTTTAGTGCTTGCGTAAGAGCTGAAAGAAACAACATTCGGATTTAAACCACAGAAACATTGCAGCCACTGGAAAATATGACATTATCGTCATACTGAGACTCAAACCGCCATTGACAGAAAGGAATAAAAATGATTTTTCAGCGGCACAATCGCTAGATATTTCACAGAAATTACTGCTTTCTGTTGACATTGGACTACTCATAAAATGGTAACAGCAATACACTTCGACGATGCATATAAATATTGACAAATTAGTTACTTACACAGACCTTCGAAATATGTTATTGCCTCTCCTCATTATCTGAAGATGGCTGCGCTCGGTTCAAACCGATTATTTCTTCATATTGCGCCAGTAAATAATCATGTTCATGGAAGTGAGAAAAATGTTCCCAGTATTCAATGCAACATGCGTTTGACCATAGAATAGCACACAACACGTGCTGTTTATAATAGATCTTTAACTGGTATTTTGTAGCAAGGTTTTCGTGGAACTCTTGTGTCGAAGAATGGCTTTTACTACAGTTAGAGCAAGCTGAACGTCTGGGAATATATTATGTCATCAGTACTGTGTTAAAATCAGGCAACTACTTTTGCTCTCTTAACGGTATATTTATTATGAGATAAGAATATTTAGATATTCTTTCAGTATTAATACAGAGACATTACCTGTAACATAATCACAATGAAATATTATTTTAAAAGGACATTGATGCCCAGTGTTATGCCGTGGAAGTAGTAGAGATTATCAAGGAAAATACCAACTACTGTTGTTCCAGTCCTATAGTGGTGCAGTGTTAACTATTAGCTACATTAAAGAATACACTCTCTGATCATGATCACCAGAGCCACTGTTAGTTGACATCAATATGGTGTGTGTCCACCCTTCGCTTTTATTAGCTTCAGCTCTGCTGAGGACGCTTTCCATCAGGTGTCTGAATCTCTGAGGAGGAGTGGCAGTACATTCTTCTTCAAAAGGTGAAACAAGAGAACTTAGTGATGTCGGAAGCTAAAATGAGGAGCGAAGGCGACGTACTAATTTCCTCCAGAGTTGTTCCATTGGGATCAGATCGGGACTCTGGGCAGACCAATCCATTTAAATAATATTACTGTCTGCAAAACCACTTCCGCGCAAATGCTGCTGTACGACAAAACCTGTTGTCATGCTGATACGAGCATTCATCTTCTCCGTAACGTTTCTCTTCTGTATCAGTACGCAATGCTGTAAAATGCGTGCAAACCCTTTCACACTGAGCATTGCCTTAAGCGCAATATGCAGACCACACTCCAGCCACAAACATAGCCCCACAAACCAAGAAACCACGTTCTCTGCGCTTTACTGTGGGAATTACATATGACAGCTGATAACGTTCTCCCTTCCATCGAACTGCCACGACGTATAGAGTGAATCGTTACACCAAATCACTGGTTTCCACTAATCTACTGCCAACCGGGGTCCCCTTTTACACCATCTCAAGCGTCGCGGAGCATTGACTACAGAAATATTATGTTTTTGAGGACCTGCTCGACCAGTGTACTATGCTCTTTCTAGCTTCCTTCGCACAGGCATTATACTAGCTGGATTGATGGCTGCACTCAGGAACTCATGAGTGATTCCTTCCACTGCCTTTTTACAACCACCCTCCGCAATGCTCAGCGGTCCCAGTCATGAGGTCTGTCTGGTTTTGGTCTAACTGTTGTTTGTTCCTTGGCGTTTCCACTTCACATTCACATCTCCAACAATCGAGGTTAGCAGCTTTGGAAGGGTCGAAATGTTTTGACGGGTCGGTCACTTACGTGACATCCAACGACTAGTCCACGTCACAAGTCACAGAGCTCTGCTGGACGACCCATTCTGATGTTACTGCTCCGTAAGGACAACGCGATATTCTCCCCCTCCTTTTATATTTGTGGTTCTGTCTCTCGTCACGTGTAGTAGTCAATCCCGCATTAAACAGTGGTGTCCTGACACTTTTAATATGACAGTATTTGAAGGAGAACAATTACGAGTTTTAGAGGCAGAAATTAAAAAGGAATGTTTTGCATTGTACTGTGTATTTTTATATTGATCATCGAACAGATGTTTGAATGAATTACCTTTCAGATGAGTGTAGGGAGCTTTCGATAGGCCAGATGGAGAAATCACAACGCTGACGATACTCTGGTGGAAATATCTGAAAGAAACTATGAACGCTTTACTATAAGAAAGTAGTTTCAGATATGACTTATTAAAAAACCTTTTAAAAATTTTATTTGACTCTTAAAAATCAACATTTTTTACTGAATTACTTACTTTGGTTTTCCCAGCAACAATGCAGAGATCATTTCATTGCCATATCAGTACAATGACACGTTATTACATGTTTCACTAAATATGACTTGAAATAGACTTTTCAAAGTCCTTACAATCCTCTATGAGGATGTTGAGTACTTCAGAGTTAGCCGTATTCAGTTTCTAACAGATTCTCAAACGGCCCACGGTATTTAACGCCAAGGCAATGAATTCGTCCGTTGACTTTGGAAATATAGGTTTTAATTTTTCACTGGAACTTTAGACAAGTGACAGAATCGTCGATTTGCGATGAGATTCATTATCCTCTGATCGTAACGAAATCAGGTACTTTAATAAAGGAAATATTTTTGTTCATATTAATATAGAAAATGTCTTTCATTGTGAGTTCTACACAAGGAAAATTAGGGAATTATTTAAACTTTGTGAAGAGACCTGAAGAAAGTGTAAACGAAAGTTACAGAATGTCATTGTGGGAAATACTATGGGAGTACGGTGTGCATATGACGTTTTTGTTGTAATAAATGCTAGAACTTATTTACACTCACACCTTCGGTTTTCTAACACGTCATGATGATTGTTGACTGACACGATTCGTCTAGTAGAGATATTATTCCTTAAACAGTTTGTAGTTTATTCATAGTAATAGTATTTGAGTATTTTGAAGCTACCTGTTCAGCAGTACATGTATAAAATGTTCTGTAATCGTCAGTAATGACACAGGTGTGACTTTGAATAGGCGTTTTACTGTAATGATATATAAATGTCATAAAATTACCAAATAATTCTTGAGTTGACACACGTTCTGAAAATAACAGTAACCTTACAACATGATACTGAATTAATGAACATTTCCATCAGCGTGCAGTTACGATTCCTTAATGGGTAGACCAGGGTGACGGAAGGTTTTAGAACCGATATACATACTGTTTTCCAATGAAGTAACAAAAAATTAGATCTTTATATCTTTATTATACACTCTTAAGATTGTATGATGCATTTTTAATAAAAAATATGGCTCCTAGAGGACACTACACGACCTCGACTAAAGTTCCTTCCGAGGGAGAGGGTGGACAACAGGTATCCACCGACACTTAAATCTAGGAAAAGGATTCCTTAATTTCAGTGTCATGATTACTGTCAGAGTATGCGATAGACATCGAGACTTTGCCAATGAACTGCAGATATTACTACATTTCAGTTACATTTTCAATGAAAATTTAGTGATTCCGGCAGCTATATTTCTTTCATATTTTTAATCTCTCGGACATACGACGCACGTAAACAATCCATGCACTTAACGTATTACCATTAGGCGTCTGTCACGGGATCTTCGGCCGACGTTTCACGGTTTTCCTGACTTTTCGCCTAACTGTGTGGCTAGCATTTTCGAACGTCCATCTTCCACTGGTGGTGGCGGACGGGAATCGAGCCCGCCGCTGAAGATTGCGTGTACCTATCGCACCAACGTTTGAGGGCTTTTCGCTGCTTATTGCCACTGTGGTAGTCCCCTCGCTACCTGCAATGGTCGTTCACTGCAGCACGAAAATACAGGATCTGTATGCTTTAACTCTTTCTTCTTTCTTATTAAGCCCCTCCCGCCGGAGGTTCGAGTCTTCCCTCGGGCATGGGTGTTGTTCTTAGCATAAGTTAGTTTAAGTGGTGTGTAAGTCTAGGGACCGATGACCTCAGCAGTTTGGTCCCTTAGGTTCTCACACACATTTGAACAATTCTTGTTGAAATCACTTTTAGTTTGTCAATTTCTTTAGATAGCGTGCGTAGCCGCTTATCTCCATGGACAGAACCTCCATGTCAGCGACCTGTCCCAATCTGCATACAGTTTAGTGGTCGGTGATCGTGGTGTTGATGGATCGTCCAATCATTCGAACACGTATTTCACACATGTACACGGCGTGATGTATATTGCCGACATAGCGAGTGCGTCACTTTCTCCTTTGACGATCTGAGACTCTCTTCGATCGTCCTGGTCGGTTTGTATATAATCTTTACGGACCGCTTTGCAATATACGACCGATCTGTCCGTCACCCTGGGACTGTGTGGCAGGACAATTCTTCTTCCAACATGTCATTTTGCGCAGTGTTAGGCTTCATAATAGGTCTACAACTTGCTGGGTACCCGTATCTCTGCTGTACGCACTCAGGAGCTGCAACTGAGTCTTAGGTTAGGTTGGGCTAGGTTAGAAGTGATGCTGCTGACTTACTCTCCTTTGTTCTCGCTTGGGTGACGGTTTGACAGTTTGTGCATGTAATGGGCGTTTTGGGTCGGGTACACCCCATGGCCCAGATTCTTACCTATCCTTGTAAGCAGTACTTTTGGAAGGGGTATCAGATGTCATAATCTACCGCAATTAAAAATATTATGTTAGCATGGATATTGTTCATATGTCTTAGGAACTTACTGAGCTGTTTCTCATCATGGCTTTGTCCGAAGAAGATGCAGGCGGGGTATCTTAGTTCTAAAAGCTGCGAAGTTCAGGTTCTGTCTTTCGATATGCAAGGTGAAGAAACTAGTAACCACTCAACTACGTGGAATACCACTGACAAAGACTACCAGATCTCTGTAGAAATCGTATTGCACAAAAAGCAGCTCGTGGTGGGGCAAGCCTCAAAGAGCTTGATGATCATCTGTTCCAGTTTTGGTTTCTTCAGCCACTCAGTGAAATTCCCCGAGTTCCCTCTGTATACGTTGATCTTCCACATATTGGTGAAGCAGAGAGGCCAATAATTTCACCAGTTTATACGTCGGTGTGACAGGAGCACTTAAGATTACTTATAACGGTACATCACCACTATGGTACATCATCTTTACGAACAGCTGCTGTGCCCTACAGGCGAAGCAGTGCGTGGAAGGCAGGCTGTGTGTAGCATCGGGTGACACGGGTAGGAGAATGTCTGCATTGTGGCGCGCGCTGTTTTGCCGGCCTGATCGAACAGACGCATCGCGCCGCGCAGCGGGATCAATGGCAGTGTCGGCACGGCACGGCGCGCCGCCCCCGCGCTGCCACTCGCGACAAATTAGCTTCTTGGCGAGGGTCTGCGGTGCGCGCAGCAGCCGTATCGCTTCCTCCTCCTCCTCTGGTGGGGTCTCGCGTTCTCAGTAGTCGCCAGCAGCTCTGTGTCTTTTAACAATGAAACATCCAGTCTCTATTCAGTATTACGCTGTTCGTTAGTTGAGAACAAATTGAAAAGAAATGGGATAGAAAGAAGAAAAAATGAGAGGAAAGAGGGAAATGTTGTAAACAGTTGGGATGTATTAAAAAATGCAATATGAGTCAATCTGAGGTGTCACCTTCTGACGGCGAGGAAGCAATGCTGATGTGCAGTAAGTGCATAATATGTACGAAATATTTGGAAATCTAGCACTAACAATAATTTAATCATTTTAAATGATTTCAGAATTTATCAAAACTCATTCATAGCGTACTTGTGATATAAGAGTCATAAAGTTTTCTGATCAATTTCCAAAGTACATAATGGATTATCTGTAGAAGTATCTGTGGCATGCGAGACTACAGTTCGTGATGCTATTAATGTCGTGAGAGAAGATAGTATGTTTCTTGCCGTAGATATGGATTGAGTCGTTGCAGAATCGAATTTAACATTTGTAAAAGATGGGCGGAACCGTGTTGAATTTAATCTTGACTCATTTGAAACACTGCAAAGTCTTAGCCTACAAAACACGTGGAAATGAAACCAGGAAAAAAAAGGCTAGTAATATCTGAACACAACTACATTAAACAATATACAGACTGTGAAAATTTAGAGCATCAACTATATATTTCAGGAATTTACAATTACATGAAATAAAACTCATTCCACGAAAAAAATTTTCTATGGAATAAATACTCATCACATCCCCCATCCCCCCCCCCCCCCCCACCCCCACATGGCCGTCACAGTTAGTGAATTAGGGGGCACCAAATGCTGTTGGCTGGCTAACTTAGAAATGAGGGCCCTTAAACCCCTGGTTCCATATTGTTTATCGACTGGTTGTGGTTTTCAAAAATGTCTTTCTTTAAAACTAAGATAGATAGCCACAACAACCAGTAGCAGATTTGCGTATTAACTCTACATCTGAACAGACGATAGAAGTTACTTATCAACTCCTTTTATTTCTGAAATGGCATAATCAGACACAAAGCTTCTTTTGACATTGTTAAGTAATACCTAAAAAATTTGTCCAATTAACTGTTTCATACGAATACATTCAGTGACGGCTATATTTTTTGTTCAGAAATTGTAATCTACTTTTAACACACTTTCTAAAGCACCGGTATTAGCGGCTAAATCAAATCATTTATACACACTGGTGTATATACTGACAGCATGTTAAAAGTCTCCGCATAAAGTTTTGAATGAGAACGTGCTTAAGACGTGAAGATGTAGTTTTATTAGTGTAATACGTTTTGAGAAACCCTCTGCTAACAAGGAGCTAAGCTTCAGTATTAAATAATTCTATACAAATAGTTTAGACAATCATTATCGAGAATGAGCTCACAGATGACTTGAAGAAGACTGAATTGCTCGAAATTATTCCACAAAGAAGCCATAGGTTCCACTGTACATAACCGATGAAATTAAAAGACGTGTGTGGACCTAAATAACCCAATACATAGTTGCAAATAACTAACATTACGTAGCCTCAGCAGCCGGGAAACTTGTAAAAGCTGTGAAAAGCGTGACTAGTGACATCAGGAAGAAAACAGTGAACATCATTGCAGGTCCCATCAGAGAGGCAGTCAAGAACGAGGAGCTGCAGAAGACTGCTTGGAAAAATTGATCACGCATCTGCGAAGGATAAGTTATAGTTGAAACAGTGAAGAAGAAAACAATTCGCAATGAGATGCTGGCAGTGATGTGCACGGAAGGTTTACACTACCATAAACGTAACGCTGTCAGGAATTTGAAAACAGATGAGACCATCGACATATCAACACATTCTGAGTACTTTTGTGGGATTATAACTGTTAATTTACTGATATCGTCTTCTATCGCTTGTTAGTAGAACAACTTAATACGAAAAATTCAAAAAAATGGAAACAAACAGCTCGTATATTCTACAGTAGTATGAACAAAATATATCTTAGCATTATGAAGTTAAGTGTTTTCATTACATGTATTGCGGATGTCGAACTGTACCTGTGTTTTAAACTGACTATTTATCTAGGTATGATATGCAATCAGTTGCGTTTTGAATTTAATACAATGTATTTTAGCATTCACAAGTTTTCGAGCCACTATAGGCTCATCATCAGATGGAGGTAACAGAGGAACAGTATTTTCTGGACCAAGTACAGCTGGAACTGGAGGAAATAGCTGAAGCTTCAACATCACTTAATGAAATCCACACAAACGAAAGTAACGTTATATTTCATGATATTGACATTGCATGTCGTCTTGTTATACATAGAAATGCAGTTCGATAATATACATTCTAGCTGGTTTACACACGCACTGAGACAGGGTATTTAGGTGGCGCTGGTTTTACAGAAAACAAACACTGAACGTAAATACAAAGAGTACAGAGGTACTAGATATTTACGCTTTGCTACATCGCACTATAATTACACTAAAAGTATTTACAAGTATACGAGAAGGACGCAGCTGATCACTGCCACGTAAAGATTTGTCACACATTGGCAATATACACATAACATGAACAAATATAATTAAAGTTGAGAAAATAGAGTGAATTATTTATTACGTAATTGCTAGGGTGAGTGGGTTACTAACATACGTGGCGGACATGGATGAGCTTAGAAGCCTGAATATTCTTAAATTAATGAAGCTATCACGAAAGAAAGAAGATAATAGTTACAGATAACTGTCATGAGGTGCATTAAATCAATTTGTTTACCTTATACTTTCACTATGTGTACAACGTGATTACACATCTGCAGCATTCAGTATTCATTTACGTCCCTTATATACCCTTGTAAATATAAAAATCTGTAATTTAATGTATCTTATGGCTATGATCGCGACGTCGCAAAGAGTAATATCTGCTCTTTGTGTTTACATTTAGTGTTTTTTGCTCTAAAATCAAGTGCACCTATATACTGTTCATATGTAGCATGGCTAGAATGTACCAGGTAGTTATAATTCGAATGTAGCTACTGGCAGAGGTCCAGTGTGGGCTGTTATCATCCCATGGGCGCGAAACTTGGTTGATATTCCAGTGCGTTAATGCGAAATTGATTTAAACTGGAAAAAAAGTTTGTCCCAGTTTTGGCAACCAGGTGCAAATCGAGAGCTGCGAATGCTAGAAAGACATATGGAAACTTTTCCATATATATTGGATTAGTAAGGGTACTTACGCTGAGTAGGAGAAACAAGTCAGAAGGGCATAATATTGGCGTCACTATTAACCGCCACTAACACAGTTTGTTCAATATGAAAACTGGAACTAATTTATTCCTGTGTAAATCGGTTCTTCATTAACGCAGTAGCATATCTACCAAGCTTCGTTGCCGTACGGTACTCACAGCCCACACTGGACCTCGGTAAGTAGTTGCACTTTAATTGTAACCATTCATTGCATTGTCAAAACGCATTTGCATGGGTATCAAGATGCAATGTGATGTAAGCGACCTAAAAGATACTCACATCTTCGTTTCGTAAACACTTCACTGAGTAACATGTAATTATTCGTTACTGTCGCAGAACCACGACCTTAGCGTCCAGTCAAACATTGTCTAAAAAGTAATGTCCCTATAATACATCCATCGAATGGTTAGCGTTCAGAGGCCCTAAAACAAGTTGATCGTACAAAAAAATCGTATTAAATTCAAGAAACGAATGGTTGCTTAGAAAACCTACATCAATCTCCAGTACAACAAGTAACTTAAAAATATTTCAGCAAAAAATGGTTCAAATGGCTCTGAGCACTATGGGACTCAACTGCTGTGGTCATATGTCCCCTAGAACTTAGAACTACTTAAACCTAACTAACCTAAGGACAGCACACAACACCCAGCCATCACGAGGCAGAGAAAATCCCTGACACCGCCGGGAATCGAACCCGGGAACCCGGGCGTGGGAAGCGAGAACGCTACCGCACGACCACGAGATGCGGGCAATATTTCAGCAAGCTACATATGCACTGAAGAGCCAAGGAAACAGGTACACCTGCGTAATATCATGAATGGCCCCCTCTTGCAAGCAGAAGTGCCGCAACAAGACGTGGCATGGACTCGACTAATGTCTGAATTAGTGCTAGGGGGAACCGACACCATGAATCCTGCTGGGCTGTCGAGAAATCCGTTAGAGTACGAGAAGGAAGAAATCGGTTCTGAACAGCACATCGCAAGGCATCCCAAATATGCTCAGTAATGTTCATTACTAGGGAGTTTGGTAGCAGCAGAAATGTTTAAATTCATAAAAGTGTTTTTGGAGCAACTTTGTAGCAATTCTGGACGTGTGGGGTGTCGCATTGTCCTACTGTAATTGCCCCAATTCGTCGGAATGCTCAATGGACATAAATGGATGCCGGCAATCAGACAGGATGCTTACGTACGTGTCACCTGACAAAGTCGTATCTAGACGTGTCACGGGTGCCATATCTTTCCTACTGCACACACCCCACGCCATTAAGAACCTCCACCAGCTTGAACAGTCCCCTGCTGAAATGCAGTGTCCATGGATTCATGAGGTTGTCTCAATACCCATACACGCCCATCCGCTCAATACAAATTGAAATGAGACTCGTCCGACCAGGCTGAATGTTTCAAGTCATCGACATTCAATTGTCGATGTTGACGGGCCCAGGCGAGGCGTAAAGCTTGTCATACAGTCATCAAGAATACACGGGGGGCCTTCGGCACCGAAAGCCCATATCGATAACGTTTCCTCGAATGGTTCACACGCTGACACTTGTTAATAGCCCACCACTGATAATGAAGCAATTTGCGAAAGGGTTGCACTTCTGTCACGTTGAACGATTCTCTTCAGTCGCCGTTGGTCCCGTTGTTGCAGAATCTTTTTCCGGCCGCAGCGATGTCGGAGATTTGCTGTTTTGCCGGATTCCTGATATTCATGGTACACTTGTGAAATGGTCGTACGCGAAAATCCCCACTTCATCGCTACCTCGGAGTTGTTTCGCCCATCCCTCGTATACTGACTATAACATCACGTTCAAACTCATTTAAGTCTTGATAACCTGCCATTTTAGTAGCAGTAACCGATCTAACAACTGCGCCAGACAATTGTTGTCTTATAGACGTTGCCGACCGCAACGTCGTATTCTGCATGTTTACATATCTCTACACTAGTTTCTTTGGCACTACAGAGTATATAGCTCAAGTATTATAACTAGTAAATCCATAAAAATTACTCATGAAGATACGACCTGCATATTGTGGAATCCTTTTGTTTGGGTTTTACAGTCAGAGTACACGAGTCGTAGCGCCAGGTATGCCGTCGCACGCCACTTCCGCCTACATTCCCACTTGTCCAAGTGAGCTTCCAGTACCAATCATTCGTCTGCCGCACTGCAGCAAACGAAACGACGTAAAAACACCCAGAAACTAGTCGAAGGAGGAGTCAGAGTTGCAGTAAATGCAAGTCAACAACGACAGAGTGACAATATCATCGTGCGGCGACTACGTAAACATGTGTCCACTACAGTACTCGTCAAATCAC
The DNA here is from genome assembly GCF_023898315.1 of Schistocerca nitens. Taxonomy (NCBI): domain Eukaryota; kingdom Metazoa; phylum Arthropoda; class Insecta; order Orthoptera; family Acrididae; genus Schistocerca; species Schistocerca nitens. Next base: position 428,566,878 of record NC_064616.1, on the reverse strand, counting down.
TGTAGCACTGTTCTCGCTTCGAGACACGGACAACTATAATGCTGAAAGATGACATCGCCGTAAGAGGAGACATCAAGCATGAAGGGATGTCAGTGAGTCACGATTACTACCACAGGTCCCTTCCAAGCCCAGGAGAATGTCTCCCATAGCACGTCATACTGCTCCCAGCAGCCTGCACCCGTGGCGCGCCACCGTTCACCTCGATGAAGGCGTTTGTCGAGACGACCACTGTCCAAGTGTGGCAAATCTATGATTCACCAGAAGAGGAGACACGTTTCCGTTGTTCGACGGTCGATTCCCGATGTTCCCGTGCCCGATGCAGTCGTTATTGACAATGACGTTGGATCCACATGTGAACACGTAGGGCTGGTCCACTGTGGAGCTCCATGTTCAACAATGTACGAAGAATGGTGTGCTCCTAAACATTATGCATGTACCAGCATTGCATTCTTTCGTCAGAGGTGCCACAGATCAATATCTGCCCTAATTTACAAAGCAGACAAGCCTCCGAAACCCACATTCTCTGAAGAGTCGTCTACGTTCAACCATTTAATGCCGAGTTGTAGTTTCACTGTCCTTTTTCCCCTTTCCGTAGATGGTCACGAGAGTGGCACGTGAACATTCGACCAGCTTCGCTATTTTAGAGATACTCGTTCTCAGGCTCTGCGCAGTAATAATCTGCCCATTGCCAAAGTCATTTATTTCAGTGGATTTCCTCATTTGTACCCGTTAGGGTGACCGTACGTCAGTGTCTGCTACGCTTACCTACTATTGTTTTCGCGTCACGTTCCCTCAACACCGCCAGGCTGCGTCCAACGTCGTGTCGGGCAGTGATCATAAAGTTTTGGATTATCGGCGTAAATTTAAACAGTTGGAGGTACGAACTGGTTCAGTTCCATTCTGCTACGCCTGTCCGTTGTGGTGCTACAGAAGAATGCTGAAGATTAGATGGGTAGATCACATAACTAATGAGGAAGTATTGAATAGGATTGGGGAGAAGAGAAGTTTGTGGTACAACTTGACTACAAGAAGGGATCGGTTGGTAGGACATGTTCTGAGGCATCAAGGGATCACCAATTTAGTATTTGAGGGCAGCGTGGAGGGTAAAAATCGTAGAGGAAGACCAAGAGATGAATACACTAAGCAGATTCAGAAGGATGTAGGTTGCGGTGGGTACTGGGAGGGGAAGAAGCTTGCACGGGATAGAGTAGCATGGAGAGCTGCATCTAACCAGTCTCAGGACTGAAGACCGCAACAACCAACAACGCCTGTCCGTTTAGAGTTACTGTTTTGGTGTAATATTTTTTGGCTACATCGAGCCATATGTTTTGTAATCATACTGTTTTTTTTAATGTAAGTCATTAATCATCGATGACGCATTAGCCCACACCTCTTATACTACCTGAACACAAGTGAGTGGCTATTACTACGACGGGGGCTTTTTAAGTCCATGCTTGTTCTCCCGTAGCAGAAGAGGGTATCGAAAAACGATTGGGGGCTAGAGCGGTATTTTTGAAAGAATGAAATAAATATAACTGCTCTTCTTTTCGAGGACGACGGGAGACTAAGGGGGTAGCTTCTCCCTTCGGTCAGTCGACGTTTACTGTAAACGGTTAAAGAAACAGATTCGCCATAGCAAATAAAATGCATGTAAACAAAATAATAGATTTGGGAGCGCCGGAAAACGGAAATAAAGTGCTATATCTGCGAGTAGAGTAGCCGGATACCGTTGCACACGTCAGAAAAACAGGAGGCAAACGGTGATGATACAACGCGAGAAGACCGTTTGCGGACGGGACTCGAACCCATGCTGAAGACAAGCGATAGGGCTGACCAAATGTAAAACATGACACAACAAGAGCAAGTCAATAGCAACTTATGCAACAGCGAAGCGCGACGAACTTCCCTCAGAACATTGTCAACATGTCAATTTCGAGTCACAATCCCAATCGAGACCAAAGAAGAAACCAATACCAAAGCGAAGTCGTCGACAAGTATTCAGGAGGACGGTGGAGGTAGTAATGAACGTTATCAGACGAAGTACACGACTTACTAACTGGTCGAGGTGCGTCGAAGGACACTGTTGGCTGGTGTATTCACGTGGCGAGATGGTGGCGCGAACACTAGGCGAGTGGAGCACTGCAGCGCCACTGCCCTCTATCGTCCATCGAGATCCATTTACTCTAACGACATTCCACTTCTACACAGCATGATACCAGATCCTTCCCCACCGAAACCAGTACAAAAACCGGGAGAAACGCCCCAGACGACGCCATTGAAGGTGGCTGAGGAGATGAAGTGCCGTCGGCAGTGTCCATCGGACAAGTGCTGGGGATGGGCGTGCCATTGGGAACCACTGTTCCACAAGGAGCAGGAGGGGAGGCACAAGGAAACAACTGGACGTCCGCAATAGCTGCCCGGGTTTCTGGCCATTATGCCATATTAGCACCAGAGGGTGGTTGTGTGTAAGGCTGAAGCTGGTTGTGTTGACTACGCTCAAGCCCCTTCTGCGTTTGGACTAACGTAACTCATCGATTGTGGGTGAACACTACCGTCGCTGGCGTCCAAGCCTCAACACTACCGTAGGAGTGTGCCCACAGTGGCGTGCGAGGGGTGTAACGCCAGGAGGGATGCAAGCGAAGATCTGACATTGATGGTGACAGCAGATGAAGCCAGCTCTGAGGTTAGCTGTCGTGGAGGAGGTCCATGGGACTGCAGTTGTGGACTGGTGTGGTGCGAAAAGTGCTAAAAACAGATTTAGAGCCGCCTTAGTGGACGAATATTCGATAACCTTATTCATCTGCCGCTTGAAAGTCCAGACCAAACATTCAGCTTCAGCGTTCGAGTAAGTCTCAAAAAAATGGTTCAAATGGCTCTGAGCACTATGGGACTTACCATCTGTGGTCATCAGTCCCCTAGAACTTAGAACTACTTAAACCTAACTAACCTAAGGACATCACACACATCCATGCCCGAGGCAGGATTCGAACCAGCGACCGTAGCAGTCGCGCGGTTCCGGACTGAGCGCCTAGAACCGCATGACCACCACGGCCGGCGAGGAAGTCTCGATTGGAGGGCTGCATATGTGTTTGATGCCACTTTCAGCACAGAGTCATTGAAGGCAGAGGCGCTCAGTCTATTTTTGTCTGTTACTTATGATTTCTTTCACCTATGGTTAATATCGTGAAAAATGCCGAGTAGCACCGTGATTCATAGTCCTCGTTAAGCTGTATGAACCCTGTAAATGGATAGATAATTCATTTTAGAGTTCGGGGGAAGGCAACGGAATACTATGTAGTGTCTTAGCACAGGTCGTGTCACAAACTAGTACGAAGATCGGAACTTCATGGCACAATCAGAGAGTTGACGAGTATTTTGGCTGAGGTCTAAGGCGCCATTTAATGGAGTGTTAGGGAAAAACTCCCTTAGGATCCTTAGCACAAGCAATTTTGGGACGAGGAGGAGAAGGTGTTGGCTTCGCAGGAAGTGAACAAGTGTACAGGCATTTGAGGATTCAATCTGAGAGCCAATAGTTCAACCTTATTCGGAGAGGCGTTTTCTAGTTGCTTCATATCTTTTCAAATCAATGAGTACATCCTACCAGTTTCTATGTTAGTCCCTTCCAGTAACTTTCATTTCCTGATTTCTGTCTCTCACAATCAGAGACGAGTGCTCTGCTTGCAACACGTTCCGACAATACACAATGAAATACTTTAACCACAATAGGAGACAAGTGCGAGACAGCGCTTGTGCTTCTTCATGTTCTGATAAACAGAAAGTGTCAATTATTATTCGAGGCTACATAGAAAATCTACAGAGATTGTTCTCTTCGAACAGGCAAAAAACTCAAGATAATAATTGTTGCTGAATACTTACCGGAAACTCAGTCATCCACCATCTAACATGTACAGACCTCTCGTAGTTTTTACTGCGAAGTGTCATTCTGTAGTGACTGCCCCCTTCGACTCGGCTGTTGTACTGGTCCTAGGTGTTCCCTGGTAATCACTCCTTCTTCTGTAAGACTCCCTTTGAATGAAACCACATTGTAAACTAGAAATCCGGTAGGTAGAGGAAACTACTGGGATGATAATGTCAGAATTCCTACATATTAAGAACAATGACCCATCAGGTGCTGACACTGCGAACCATTCTGCGCTGGCCGTTTATATACTGATTTTTCAGGGCTCTTCGGCGAGGTTCTCTCATTTTGTAACTTTCCCCTCCTCTTTCCTTATTTATGAGGAAGTCCAACATCACTTCAAATGATTCTAAAACGCCGGTGAATATTCTACCATATTTACATTCACCTGCGTTGTCTGGCCACTTTTACCAATGTCGAATGCAGACCTGTTATTGTCTGGCAGTGGCGGTGGGTCTGTTGGTTCTCCACTTTCGCCTCTGATTGTTGTCACTGCAATGGCCCGCTCTACTTCCCGAAGGCGGCATCGTGCGTGTCCTTATGTTACTAGAATTCGATAGCCATAACACTTTTTGTATTAATAAAATTGGACAGCCATAACGCCTCTAACATAATTTGGCAGCCATCACAACCATCTCCAACATGATCATGGCTAGAAAAGTATTTGATGTTCAAACCACTCTTCAAAGTGATGACAGGTCTTATTTCAGTTAGATTCCCTTTCAATGAACCTATGTTGTAAACTAGAAATTCGGTAGGTAGAGGAAAAAACATTGGGATGACAGTGACAGAATTCCTACATATTAGAACAATTACCCATCAGGAGCTGACACTGCGAACCGTTCCGAGAAACGTTTCCTAGAGTGACCTTAGAATTGTACACTACCAGATATAATACAATACAAGTAAAATAAACAATGTGAACACGATTTATTTCATCACAGTGACAGTGGCAAGCTTTCTGATGGAATGTCTGCATCAGATAGTTGGAAGATTGCCATTTACATTAAGATCCAGAAATTTTAAATGGTCGTTTCCGTCTATTTTTTTTGGCAATAAATGGGTCCTTTATAAATGTACCATGTCACAGATTTTAAGGGATGTAGTTTTTTTCGATTTTTTCGATTAATGGACAACTTATTTTCCAAAACCAATGTGATGTTACTAACAGCTTTTTCTGCATCGTTCTCATTACAGTGAATAATAGCACGTGCTCTGCGTCATAGTTCCTGGCGTAGTTACTACAGTCTCTGGCTGCCGACGTCCGGTTCAAAAAAAATGTTCAAATGTGTGTGAAATTTTATGGGACTTGACTGCTAAGGTCATCAGTCCCTAAGCTTACACACTACTTAACCTAAATTATCCTAATGACAAACACACACATCCATGCCCGAGGGAGGACACGTACCTCCGCCGGGACCAGCCGCACAATCCATGACTGCAGCGCCTCATACCGCTCGGCTAATCCAGCGCGGCATGGCCGGTTCCATTCCCGAATACTACATACGTTTACCTTTTAAGACTATACAGTCTAGAAGGTTCTGGGACTTCCTTATAAAATATTATAGCTGACTAGAACGTACTAGGTTTCACAAATAGGAGCACTCTCACAAGCAGACCACGCGGAAATCGGACTTTTTATTTTTCCTTTATTTATGGTTCAGAACTCAAATTTAAGTCCGTCAAAACGGATCAAAAATCGACTTTGCAGGTCTCCAAAGTACTGTAATGAACAGTAGTTGGCCGGCCGGAGTGGCCGTGCGGTTCTAGGCGCTACAGTCTGAAACCGCGCGACCGCTGCGGTCGCAGGTTCGAATCCTGCCTCGGGCATGTATGTGTGTGATGTCCTTAGGTTAGTTAGGTTTAAGTAGTTCTAAGTTCTAGGGGAGTGATGACCTTAGAAGTTAAGTCCCATAGTGCTCAGAGCAATTTCCAGCCAAATGCTAGTAGATCCGCCGTCCCCAGGCGCAGAAGTGAGATGGCTGAGTGCAGCGGGGCCAGTCGCACACGTTGCCGCGGTAAACAACATAACTGGAAACCATGCGCTGGTTGCCCCTAGCTAAAGTACAAGTAGACGACTCCGACAAACGACTCCAGAATGAAGACTCAGGAGACAGTCCTACACCACCGTAGGAATACCTCAGAGGAAACGAACGTCATTTGTACTCTTAGGTATCCTACTTTTGAGACATTAACTGTTCATGTGAAAACGGAGGTAACACACCCACGAAGTGTAGTCATCGGCCCCGAAGAAGCATCTCGACAGAACATTAAATTACTGACAAAGTTCGTTACAGCCAGCAGTCCGTGAAATCCGAACTAACACGGAAGCAGAGGCTCGATGGAACACAGGAATTAGCGAAGACATTGGAGAGGACAAAGGAAATACTTAAAGAAGACAGCACAGCCGCGCAGTTAGCCGAGCGGGCTAGGGCGCCTTGTCACGGCTCGCGCGGCTGCCCCCGTCGGAGGTTCGAGTCCTCCCTTGTGGATGGGTGTGTGTGTTGTCCTTAGTGTAAGCTAGTTTAAGTTAGATTAAGTAGTTTATAAGCGTAGGGACCGATGACCTCAGCAGTTTGATCCTATAGGAACTTATCACAAATTTCCAAAAGAGACAGCACAGAAGGTTTCGACGCGGAAAATGTCGAGAAAAGAAAACCTTACAGCGGTGTCTAAGATGTTAATATCAGCATGGAATATAAGACGGATGAGCCCATGGACACAGCAGACATCAAAATTTCTGACAGGATGCCAGCGTGGTCCGACAATACCGGTCAAGAATAGGTGCCTCACATTCATGCAAGCACATTAGACAACTACTTTTAACATTAACAGAACTGAATCTGTCGTCAAGATGAAATGTCTAATATTTTGATTCCATGTTATCGTGAATATGGGACAGTATTGTGGGACGGGAATAATTGTAAAGTGGGCATACCATGCCAAGCACAATCTATACTCGAAAGTGACAGAGGGAGTGCATCAAAAATACACGACCTGCTCTTAGAAATAAATATATATGCCCCGACTGACACCCCTGGCAAACGTGGCAGAAGCGCTTTGTTTGGTGATGAAATAGTGACTGTTAACGTACATTCCAATTACTGTAAATTCTTAAGGAGATTCCAATTGTGTTTTGCGTCGGAAAGATCAATGCCCTAGTTAAATATCTGTGAAGTGTTGAGTTTATTAACGACCCGATCAGACTTAATAGACACATACATCCAATTTTCCCACGCTCCAAAAGTTATACACATCTCAGCAACACATCTACAAACAGACTAGATAGGATTTGCGCCACTAAAAATTTGCTGCATAATCTGATTGTCTGTGAGGTACGACCAATTAACTTTTCTGACCATTGTGCGCCTATCACATCGCAGCCCACTACATCAGACAGCAACGCTTCCAAGGGCACGGGCTCTGGTAGGTAAAACTGTCGCTCCTGGATGATGAGGAATTTCACCAAGCTATCACAGAGACATAGACATGATGCCTTCAAAGCCAATCAAGGTACTATAGGCGTATTATCTGGTTGAGTGAAACTGCAGAAACTCAGATCAGAAAAATGTAATATTCAGTTCGGCTGAACAAAAGTATACTGGGGGAAACAGGTGCTGAATACTATTTCTTATGCCTATGTTATTTGTAAGAAGGAACCAACGAATTCTGTGGCAAATAGTTTAAGAATAAAACTCACCAAAGCGCAAATTACTGTTTTGGTATGACAATTATTGGAAGGAAAAAAAGGGCCAGCATATATTGCTACTAATACCAATTCAGAAAATATTGGTATACCATATGGTAAAGGAAGCCAAAAGAGGTCAACAGAAAATGCTTCAAGTCCTTAACGATGCACAAGAAAAAAGCTGTGACGACCAAAGTGCAATTAAGCACCATACTGTACGGTTCTGCACAGATCTCTATTCTGGATCAGTTACACGGCCCACATGGAGAAAGTTTTTCTCTCCAATAAACATTCCACAGTCAATCCTGGGGGACAAGAAATATTTTCTAGAAAAAATCTCAGAAGAAGAAATAAAAACAGTAATTATGGTATCTCCATGGAACCAGCCAGAGCAGAAGTCTTACCACTCAAGTCTTATGCAAGATTTTCGGACACTACTAGACATTAACCAACAATAATTTATAACTGTGGGCAGATGATGACTTTCCGGCAGAATTCCCCCAAAACAAGGCACAAAGCATCATGATGGGAGACTTTCGACCGATTGGTCTGCTGAACTCTCACTTAAAATTTTAATACATGCAAAAATACAATATTGATCCCAGCCCTCACGATGGTACTTTGACCATACGAAATTGGAACTGACACAGGAAGATCGATGACGAACTTTATCTGCGCATACACAGACATTTTACGTTTTAAATGTTTATGCAAATGTCAAAATGCACTGGTGTTTTTAGATTTTAACTACGCTACTGATAGGACTAACTACAAGTATGATGCTTAGAATGAGTTTTAATGCTCGGTTCTCACAGTTCATACATAAATGCATAGTCGGAACACATCCCGCGGTTCTAGGCGCTTCAGTCTAGAATCGCGCGACCACAACGGTCGCAGGTTCAAATACTGCCTCGAGCATGGATGTCTGTGATGTCCTTAGGTTAGTTAGGTTTAAGTAGTTCTAAGTTCTAGGCAACTGATGACCTCAGATGTTAAGTCCCATAGTGCTCAGAGCCATTTGAACAATTTGAATCGGAACACATTCCAGAATAAAGATCAATGATCAGTTAATGAACCTTGTGCCAACCTGTCAGTCTGGTGGACACGACTTCTCTTTATCTATGAGTTACATAGCACGGCTGTGAAACCAGTACTTTTACACCAGCACTTAAATCTCAAATGATTTCATTTTTCCAATATCAAAACAGTCCGCTACGCATAAACGAATGATGTCAGCGTTCTTGTCAACACGAACCAAGAGAACGAATCAAATCAAGGAATTATGTCAATACCAGCGGACCAATGTTAAATAAACACAAATCGAAGGTCTCACCAGCGATCATATGAAAATATCCTGGCTACAAAGGACTGACAAGGTGAACCGATTAGGAGCGATCTTGACATCAAATCCGCAAGACATTAGTACATTGAACTGGGAGCGTAGGCTCAGTGCGTTAAGAGTCACGCTGGAAGAGAACACAGACAGGTCATTAAATATTAAATCGTTTAAAAAGAGCGCTGTTTACCAATACTTATATCCTTAGCAACATTATCACAGGACAGCTGTGCTACGAATTCCTTCTGATATCACACATAAACTTCTGTCGGCCGTATACTGGTGTACATGAAATGCATTCGCAGGCCGGCCGCGGTGGTCTCGCGGTTCTAGGCGCGCAGTCCGGAACCGTGCGACTGCTACGGTCGCAGGTTCGAATCCTGCCTCGGGCATGGATGTTTGTGATGTCCTTAGGTTAGTTAGGTTTAAGTAGTTCTAAGTTCTAGGGGACTAATGACCACAGCAGTTAAGTCCCATAGTGCTCAGAGCCATTTGAACCATTTTTGCATTCGCAGTTTCGAATGTGGACAACCGTCAACTGTGTAACAGATGATGATAATGAAAATTTACACCGGACAGGAACTAGAGTCCGGATTTCCCGCATATCGGGAGCAGTCGCCTTATCGTTCGTTTATCTGACACTCTTCACAGCCAGATCCAAACTCCCATATGTCGTCAACCATGTGTCTACAGATATTCCTGTACATGAGAGACATTTTAATTCAAAGTAGCTAGCTCGGTCTCGGTGGATAAATACAGTATTGCAATGCCTGTGTTGTTCAGAAGTACGATGCAATGTTCCTTCGGATATGCATGCATGTCCGAAGCAACAAGCAGTGCGACGATTACAACCGTAATGAAATACATTATATGTATTCGCAGTTGCAAATACGGTTAATCATCACCTGTATGATGGAATGACGACAGTCAAAATATTTTCCACACCACAAATTGAACCCAAATCTCCCACTTTACGTGAGCGGTCACCATAACCTCTTTGGCTATCCCTGAACGACCCAGATCCCCACCCAAACTTCGATATGTAGTCGTCCTACACTCGTGTACATTATATAATTCCCGTACAGGGGAGGGAATTTTTAATTGAAAGTCGCTGTCTGGTATCGACGAATAAATACGATATTACATTTCCTGTGTTGTGAAGAAGAACGATGTTCCTTCTGTCTTAACAACACAGGCGCTGCAGTGTCATATACTGGAACATTTCTTTGTTGGTAAAGACCACACTATGATCTGGAACTTGGCACAAAAAACCGAGCAGTTATCAACAGGACGCCGGACACAGCAACATCAATACAGGAAGTGGTCTATCCAGTCTGGAATTTATACCCCAGCACGAAACACAACGGTTATGCATGTTTGTTTTGAAATTTTGCGAATTATATAATTAGAAAAAAATTTGCCCCATGAGAAGAATTTATGACTTATGTGGCAGCAAATCATGTCAAGTTAAAGAATGTCCGACAAAACAAAGAGGGTTTTCAAAACTTCCTTCTTTACACTTTCACAAAAGAATGTGAAAAATTTTCAATGATATAAGTTAGCAGAACAATGTTGACTTTATATTCAGAAGTCTTACCTTAGGAACACCATAACCTGGTCTCTCCTGGGATATAAGAAGTGACTCCAATTTGACTTGGTAGAGCACTTGCCCGGGAAAGGCAAAGGTCCCGAGTTCGAGTCTCGGTCCAGCACATAGTTTTAATCTGCCAGGAAGTTTCGTATCAGCGCACACTCCCCTGCGGAGTAAAAATTTCATTCTTGAAACATCTTGCAAGCTGTGGCAAACCAATGTCTCCGCAATATCCTGTCTTCTAGGAGTGCTAGCTCTGCAAGTTTCGCAGGAGAGCTTCTGTGATGTTTGGAAGGTAGGAGACGAGATATTGCGGAATTAAAGCTGTGAGGACGGGGCGTGAGTCGTGCCTGGGTGGCTCAGTTGTTAGAGAACTTGCCCGCAAAAGGCAAAGGTCCCGACTACGAATCTCGGTCCGGCACCCAGTTTTAATCTGCCAGGAAGTTTCAAGAAGTGACTTGTGATAAGAATGTATACTATTTCATTTTAGTGCATTTCTTAAGAACCCAATTATCTTCAAGAGAATTGTTATATTTACATCCCACTCTATTTACCACTTCTTGCCACGGCTAAGCAATGCAGTGGCAAAAGATGTTCAGGTCACTTGAAAAAAACTCACTGTGTTGAGCCCAGTCATAAATTACACTTGAGAAGAAAGACAGGTTTTTGTTCATTTCTACAAGAGGAGTTTAGTTACCTGAAGAATATTAAAAAGTTATAAAAAAGTAGGAAACAAAAGAAAAATAGGAAAAAAGTTCGGTAGCGTCGGAGTTCAGTTCTCATAGCTACATCATTTGAATACAAAATTCATCAAATAAATCCTAATTAACACATATATGATGATTATATTTCACAAAAAATTCACATATTTTGTTTATTGTTAAATATTGCAAGAGTTGGAAATATACAGTCTTAATTATGTATATTTTATAAAATAAAGTTAATAAAGGTTGTTTAAATTAAAAGGGAAATATTTCACATTTATTAACAACCTTTTATAAAATACCAGTATTTAAGGATTTATATTTGCAATACCTACTGTATTTAATTAGTGACAAAAAGATAAGCGTTTTTAATAAAAATGATGTTTAGATGTGTGTTAATTACGATATGTTTTATGAATTCTGCAGTTACATGATATATGTTTTCGAATTGAACGAAAAAAAGCGAAGACAAACAACCATAGCAACATTCGTACCACAGATCCTTTGGTTACCAAGTCACCAGTCTCCAACGCTATCGAGTGAACCACGCTGCGCATAGTGAAAATAGTGTATGGAACTAAAGTTACTGTGAAACTTCAGAATACAGTTTTCTCGATAATTTTTTAGAGTTTCATGTAACTGCTTCAGGTGACTGATATATGAGGTCTGCACTTCAAAGAACTTAAATATTAAAAATTAAAAATCCGATTGCCGTGTTGTCTCTTTATCAGCTAAGGCAGGTTCCTTCCGTACTGTTGTGCATGCTTGATAAACGTTCTTACGGCGTGAAGTTTTCGTTCTTATTGTGACCATAATTTCGTAACTTGATTCAGAATTCTACGTGACCATATTTTTCATGAGTTTTTCCTTCATGTCAAATCCATTTTTTCTCTCTCTTTTTTTTTTAAAAAAAAAAGATCTGTTAATATGCTACGCTGCAGATGAAAGCGACAATAAATGTGAAATAAGTAATGTATGTTATCGACCTCTTCACACCACAATATGCAGTTTCAGATCCTAATCATTGTTTTATACTTCAGAGAAAGCCATTCTTCTTTCATGTTTACGTGTCAAGCGTCTATGTAACAAATTAAAGATAATCGTTGTCATAAGCTCATGATGTTCCAGATGAATGCTTGCTGTGCACATTCAAATACTCGTTCTGTTCTCAACTATTCACTTTATACTGTAAGCGCGTTGAAGAAGCTGAAGTATCATTTTATACGAATGTTCTTTTTCTGGTATCTTCCTCCAACTCTGAGGGCAAATTCTACGCCCGAGATGTGTGACTATTAATTTTCATATATTCTTCACAAAATTTTCAAAAGCACGGGTATTAAGAAAACCACATTTTTAACTGTGTACATTATCCACTTTTTTGAATTCTTGAATTGCTCCCCACCATCGTACCAAATCATAACCATGGACCTTGCTGCCGGTGGGGTGACGTGCGTGTCTCAGCGATAGAGATAGCGGTACCGTAGGTGCAGTCACAACTGAGGGTTATCTGGTGAGAGCCTAGGGATACGTATTGTTCCTGAAGAGAGGCAGCAGCCTTTTCAGTAGTTGCAGGAGCAACAGTCTGGATGATTGACAGATGTGGCCTTGTAACACCAACCTAGACGGCACTGTTGTGCTGGTACTGTAAACATCTGAAAGCAAGTGGTAACTACAGCCGTAATTTTTACAGCGGGCATGCAGCTCTCCTTTATGGTCAAATGAGAATTGCGTCCTCTTACGTAAAACACTTCGGATTTAAAACAGTCTTCCATTCGGATCTCAGAGAGGGGACTACTAAGGAGGATGTCATTAGGAGAAACAAAACTGGCGTTCTACGGATTGGAGCGTGGAATATTAAATCCCTTAATCGGGCAGGAAAGTTAGAAATTTTAAAACGGGAATGTATAGGTTAAAGTAGATGTAGTAGGAATTATTTAAATCGGTTGCAGGAGGAATAGGACCTCTAGTCAGGTGAATAATGGATGAAAAATACAAAATCGGATAGGGGTAATGCAGGAGTGGGTCTAATAACGAATAAGAAGACAGGAATGCGGGTAAGCTACTATGAGAAGCATACTCAATACATTATCGTAACCAGGATACACATGAGGCCTACGCCTACCACAGTAGTACAAATTTATATCCTAATTATTTCCGCAGATGATGAAGAGGTTGAAGAAAGATATAATGAGGTAAAAGAAGTTATTGAGATCGTTAAGGGAGCCGAAAATTTAATAGTCTTGGGGTACTGGAATTCTATAGCAGGGAAAGGAATGGGAGGAAAAATAGTAATGATTATGGACTCGGGGAAAAGAATGAAGGAGGAATCCGCCTGGTAGTATTTTGCACAGAGTATAGTTCAACAATCGCTAATACACCGTTTAAGAATCGCAAAGAAAATTGTATACATGGAAGAGACCTAATGACACCGGAAGATTTCAGATTGATTATATACTGGTAAGACAGAGATTAAGAAACTGGATTTTAAATTATAAAACATTTCCAGGACAGATGTGACCAATATTTATTAGTTGTGAACTGAAGATTAAAACAGAATAAATTGCAAAAAGATAGGAAATTAAGGAGATTGGCTGTGGATAAGTTGAAAGAACCAGAATTTACTGAGAATTAGAACACTTGGAATAAATAGAGTAGAAGACGGATGGGTAGCTTTAACAGATGAAATAGTGAAGGCTGCAGAGGATCAAATAAGTACGAGGGCAATTCGAAAAGTGAGGTCCGCTTGGATGCGAAATGGAAACCATTGTGAAAATCCGATGAATCTTTCCACAGATATGTTGCGCAGTGTCCCTAGTATGCCAGTCGATAGCGTCACGTCGCTCTTTGCAGTTCTGAGCACACAGTGAGCACGTAAAGATGCTTAGGACAATAGTATCTCCCGCCAGGTACGAGGGCCTGGTGTAAGATTTAGCTTGTTGTCAAGCAGCTCACATAACATAATTGTCATGCGTTTCCTTCTGCGTGACAATTCTCAGCCACACTCTATAGGGGCACTTTAGATGGTCCTGCAGCGTTTTCGATGGGAAGTGTTCATTCTCCCACAACAGAGCCCGTAATTGCTCTCCCCGAGTTTCATCTCTGCTCACATGACAACGTTCTGGCACAGGCGACGAGCTGTAGACCAGCGCAGAGAGTTGCCAGGAAGCACAGTCGGCTTGCTTCGATGACGAGGATATTAGAAAATGGAAACAACCGTACGACATATGTCTAGATCGGAGTGGCGACCACGTAGACAAGTAGCTGAAAGGTGTAGCTAGCTGTTGGAAATAAAACATTTTTGATTTTCACAGGGGTTTCCGTTTTGCGACCGATCGGACCTTACTTTCCGAATAGGCCTCGTAAAAGGACAAGGCGTAATAAAAATCCTTGGTTAACACAAGAGATATTGAATTTCATTTATGAAAGGAGAAAATATAAAATCGCAGTAAATGAAACAGGTGCAAGGGAATACAAACGTTAAAAAAATCAGATTGACAGGATGCGCAAAACGGCAAAACAGGAATGGCTTGAGGACAAATGTAAGTATTTAGAAACATATTTCACTAGGGGGAAGATAGATGCCGCTTACAGGAGAATTAAAGAGGCTTTTGTGGAAAAGAGAAGCAGCTACATGAACATAAATAGCTTAGATGGGAAACTAGTGCTAAACAAAGAAGGGGAAGCTGAAAGGTGGAAGGAGTGTGTAGCGTCTGTAAATGGGAGATAAACTTGCACGCAATATTATAGAACAATAAGTTGACGTAGATGAAGATGAGATGGGAGATATGGATATTGCGAGAAGAATTTGACAGAGCTCTGAAATATCTAAGTCGAAACAAGGCACCGGGAGTAGACGAAATTCCTTCAGAATTACTCATATTCTTGTGAGAGCCAGCCTGACAAACCTCTTCCATCTGGTGTGCAAGATGTATGAGAAAGCCGAAATACGTTCAGCCTTCAAGAAGAATATAATAATTCCAATTCCGAGGAAAGCAGTTGCCAACAATTGTGAAAATTACCTGTCAGTTTAATAAGTCGTGGTTGCAAAACAGTAATACTAATTCTGTATAGAAGAATGGAAAACTGGTAGAAGCTTACCTCGGGGAAGATCAGTTGGGATTCTAGTAAGATGTAGGAGCACTGACCCTACGACTTGTCTTAGGAAACAGGTTAAGGTATGGCGAACTTACATTAATAGCATACATAGACTTAAAGAAAGCTTTTGACAGTGACGACTGGAATATTCTCATTGAAATACTGAAGGTAGCGGAGATAAAATATAAGAAGCAAAATGCTATTTACAACTTGTACATAAATCACAAGACAGTTATAACAGTCGAGGGGTATGAAATTGAAGCAGTGGTTGAGAAGGAACTAAGACAGGGCTTCCAGCAGGAGCGACCTATTTACAGATACCTGTGTAGTTACTAGATTATTTTTGTAATTTCTTGCGTGTTCGAGTGCTTACTAGACACAACATTTTATTTTAAGAACAGTGTAGAGAAGAGTACCGCCATTGTTATTGACCTTTATATCGACCCTCATATCGTACAGGCTTTTGTTTGTTTCAGTTAGTATAGCTTAGTGTCAGATACATCGTCAGAGACAGAGCACCTCGTGTTCCTGGTGCTAATAAGGCGAGTACAGCACTCGTTTGTTACATATTTTTTACGAGCTTCAAACCGACTGCAGCAATGGATAGGAGCTGTAATTGCTGTGTACAGAGGCGAGCTGCGTTGGAGACCCTTCATTTACAGCTCCAGGCTGCGTTGGCTTCTGTCACACAGCTTGAGGCTGTAGTCAAGGGGTATCACTGTGGGGGGTCGGACGCGGGGATGGGAGCGATGTCGAGCATGTCCCACTGGTCCCCCTATCGGTCCACTGCTCTGGCCGCCCCAGGCACTGCCTGCACTGAGACTGACCCCTCACCCGTGGTCGAGTGAGAGATCATTCCAAAGTCTGGCAGGCAGCGAGAAACGTTCTGAGTGGACGATCGTAGGGTCTCCCCAGTTCGTTTGACGAACAGGTTTCGGGCGTTATCTGTGGCTGACGATGTCTCTAAGCTGGATGCAGTCGTCCACCCTGTTCCAGAGGAAGTTTCTCGCCCCGTAAGGTCTTGGCATTCACAGAGTGAGGGTTTGCTGGTAGTTGGGAGCTCCAACATTAGGCGCATAGTGGAGCACCTTAGGAACATGGCTACCACCGGCCGGGGTGGCCGAGCGGCTCTAGGCGCTACAGTCTGGAATCGCGCGACCGCTCCGCTCGCAGGTTCGAATCCTGGCTCGGGCGTGGATGTTTGTGATGTCCTTAGGTCAGTTAGGTTTAAGTAGTTCTAATTTCTAGGGGACTGATGACCTCAGAATTTAAGTCCCATAGTGGTCACAGCCATTTGAACCATTTGAACTATGGCTACCAAGGACGGGAAGGAAGCCAGTGTGCACTCCGTGTGCATAAGGGGGGGGGGGAGTCATTTCAGTTGTGGAAAGGGTACTGTGGATGCCATGAAGAGTATGGGGTGCAGCCAACTGCAGGTGGTGACTCATATTGGTACCAAGGACGTGTGTCGCTTTGGATTGGAGGGGATTCTTTCTGGTTTCGGGCATCTAGCGGAAATGGTAAAGAATGCCAGTGTTGCTTCCGAGATTAAGGCGGAGCTCACTAACTTCAGCATCGTCGATAGTCCCGACTACGGTCCTTTCGTGCAGAGCCGAGTGGAGGGTCTGAATCAGAGGCTCAGGCGGTTCTTTGACCGTGTAGGCTGCAGATTTCTTTACTTCCGCCATCGGGTAATGGGTTTCCAGGTTTCGCTTAATAGGTCAGGAGTCCACTACACACAGGAACCGGCTACACGCGTAGCAGGGGCTGTGTGGAAGGGACTGGGCGGTATTTTATGTTAGAGGGACTCAGGGACCTACAGAAAGGGCGTCCATCTAAAGGGGGCAGGTGAAACACAGTAAGGCAGTTGTAGAAGAGATCGATACTGTAGTTGTAAATTGTCCTAGCTGTGTTGGGAAATAAGGAAAGCACTGAAGCTCAAAAAGTTATAGTTACAGATAGCTGGCTAAGACTGGAGATAAGTTCAGCGTAAATTTTTTCAAATGATCAAACAGTGTTCTGAAAGGATAGATTAAATACAGTTGGTGGTGGAGTATTTACTGCTGTCGGAAATAGTTTGCCTTTTAGGGAAATTTAAGTAGATAGTTCCTGCGAAATAGTATGGGTAGAGTTTGTACCTGTCACTCGGACTAAACTATTAATTGGATCGTTACGCCGACCCCCGATTCAGAAGATATATTTGCTGAACAGTTAAAAAAAATTTTGAGTCTCATTTCAAACAGGTACCCCACCCATAGAACTATAGTCGGTGGTGACTTCAGTCTATCCTCTATATGCTGGAAAAATTACACGTTTAAAGCCCGCGGCAGGCATAAAACGTCATCCGAAATTTTACTGAATACCTTCTCAGAAAATTTTGAACAATTAGTTCATGAGCCCACTAGAAGCGTAAATGGTTGCGAAAGCATACTTGATCTCTTAGCAACAACTAATCCTTGAAAAATAGAGTATCGTGACGAATACACGGATTAGCGACCACAAGGCAGTTCCTGCGAGGCTGAATACCGTAACACCTGCAACCATAAAAAAGAAACGTAAAGTATTTTTATTTAAAAAAGCTGATAAAAATGCTCTTAAAGCCTTTTTAAGAGACAGTCTTCACTCCTTCCGATCTGTTGGTGTAAGCGTAGAAAAATTGTGGAATGATTTCAGAGAGATAGTATAGACAGCAATTGAGAGATACATAGCACATCATTTAATAATTGATGGTTCTGATGCCCCATGGTACACAAAACGTGTCAGATCGCTGTTGCAGAAGCAGCGGCAAAAGATTTAAAAGAACGCAAAATCCCCACGATACGAAAAGTTTTGCAGAAGTTCGAAATATAGCGCGCACTTCAATGCGAAATGCTTTCAATAATATCCATAACGAAATTCTGTCTCGAAATCCAGCAGAAAACCCAAAGAGATTTTAGTCATACATAAAGCACAACAGTGGCAAGACGCAATCAATACCCTCACTGCGCCATAACAACGGTGAAATCACTGATGACAGAGCCAAAAAATGGAATTGAGCGTATGGCATCGTTGGCCGGGAGGCCCCATCCGGGGAAGTTCGGCCGTCGTGTGCAAGTCTTATTTCGTTCGACGCCACATAAGGCGACTTGCGCGCTGGTGATGAGGATGAAATGATGATGAGGGCAACACAGCACCCAATGCACGAGCGGAGAAAAACTCCAACCCGGCCGGGAATCGAACCCGGGACCGCTTTCATGGGAGACAAGCACGTTACCACCCACCAAAGCAGGTGGACGAGAATGCCACTAAAGCAGAGTTATTGAGCACGATTGCCCGAAACTCCTTCACCAAAGAATACGAAGTAAATATTCCTGAATTACAATCAAGAACAACAGCCAAGATGGGAAATATAGAAGCGAATATCATCGGTGTAACGAAGCAACGTAAATCATTTATTAAAGCCAAGGCCTCCGGTGCAGACTGTACACCAGTCCGGTTCCTCTCAGAGTATTCTTGTACAATAGCTCCATATTTAGCAGCAACCGCTTGCTCACAGAGAGGATCGTACCTAAAGACCGGAAAATTGCTCCGATCACACCAGTACCCAGAAATGGAAGTAGGAGTAATCCGCTGAATTACAGGTCCATATCATTAACGTCGATTTGCAGTAGGGTTTTGGAACATAACTGAATTCGAACACTATGAAGTAGCTCGAAAAAAAAAACGATTTATTGACACATAGACATCACCAATTCAGAAAATATCGTTCTTGCGAAACACAACTAGTTCTCTATATTAATCAAGTAATTAATGCTATCGACAGGGGATGTCAAATTGATTCCTTATTTTTAGATTTCCTGAAGGCTTTCAACCCCGTTCCTCACAAGCGTCTTCTAACCAAACTGCGTACCTATGGAATATCGTCTCAGTTGTGCTACAGGATTCCTGATTTCCTGTCAGAAAGGTCACTGTTCATAGTAATAGACGGACAATCATGGAGTAAAACACAAGTAATATCCGGCGTTCCCCAAGGAAGTATTACAGGCCCTCTATAATTTCTGATCGGTTTTAACTACATGAGGACCATCTGAGTAGCCGTGTTAGATTGTTTGCAAATGATGCTGTCATTTACCGTCTTGTAAAGTGATCAGATGACCAAAGAAAATTACAAAATGAATTAGATAAGATATCTCTATTGTACGAAAAGTGGCAGTTGGCCATGAATAAAGAAAAGTGTGAAGTTATTCACATGAGTACTAAAAGAAATACGCTAAATTTCGATTACCCGATAAGTGACACAAATCTGAAGGCTGTAAATTCAACCAAATACTTAGGAATTACTATCACAAATAACCTAAATTGGAACGATCACAGAGATAATGTTGTGAGCAGAGCAAATCAAAGACTGCGATTCATTGGCAGAACACTGAGAGGGTGCAACAGGTCTACTAAAAAGACTGCATACACCAAGCTTGTCCGCCTTATTTTGGAGTGTTGCTGTGCGGTTTGGGATACGCATCATGTGGGACTGACGGATGACATCGTAAAAGTACAAAGAAGGGAAGCTCGTTTTATATTATAGCGAAATACGGGAGATAGTGTCACAGACATGATACGTGAATTGGAGTGGCAATCATTAAAACAAAAGCGTTTTTCGTTGCGACGGGATCGTCTCATGAAATTTCAATCACAAATTATATCCTCCGATAGCGAAAACATTCTGTTGGCACCCACCTACATACGGAGAACTGATCTTCACGATATAATAAGAGAAATCAGGGCTCACACAGAAAAATTTGAGTGCTCGTTTTTCTCGCGCGCTGTTCGAGAGTGGAACGGTAGAGAGACAGTGTAGGGAAGCAGCCTACTCACGCTGCAGCAAATTCACATCAGTTTCCATTGTGTGTTAGTCAGTCTGCTAGCTCTGACGTCATAGATGTTGCGCAATACCTTAAAAATCAAGCAAATGACATAAAACTTTCCTAGTATGTCTGGAATAATGATAAACTAATGTGTGTTAAATATCAGCTTGATAACTTCAGCCGTTTCCTTTATTTGGACGTTTTTCTATAAAAATAATTGGCGGCACAGAAAAGAGCTAGAGACTGCAAAATTTGTATTTAGATTCAGCTTTCATAATGATTTAATAAAAATAGTACTTTGGATTTCACAAATTAAGATGTTAGTGTAAATTCATGATTTTGTGGTTTTCATCTCAAAACTAGAGGAAGCAAGATAGATTAAGGGAGCTTATAAATCATACTAGGATGTTTAGATTTTAATAGGTTGGAGGTCCGCTATGATGATGAAGCTGTAAAAAGTTTCTTTCAAATATCTATTAAATTATAGCAATAGCGGATCTCAGAAGGGACAGTTCAGAGCCCATCTGCTGCGTGCAGTGCAATTAAATTAATTCTCTCGCCTATGTTATTAAAGTTAGCCACGTCAAAAATTTATTATCAATACTTCCCTGCGTGCTGAATGCACAGTTAAATTAGGAGCTTCATCGGCCTTCAGCAAGAGAAGCTAAAATTTATTATGTAACTTGAAGTGGTGCGTTACTAGCCTAGCGGCTAGTCGAGCCAGCCGATTTGATCGAGCATTTCCTCAGCGGTCCGCACCGCGGATATATATATAAGAGCGCTGTGCGAGGAGCCAAGGCCCCAGTTCTCTCCAGACGCTGAATGACACGCCATCTGTGTCGGGAATCGCGCCGCGCCGGTATCAGTGCTACTAACAGCCTCGGGTGCCGTATTCTGTTATTCGAGATGCGCGTAACCAGTAAAGCGTTTCAAGTAAAGTGTTAATTCGAGAATGATTTTCATTATCTAACCTCAGTGTGCGTATTGTCGTATTTTCACGTGCCGTCGCGGGACAGACATTCTACTACTAATATAGCGTGGCGTTTGATGAGATATTTCATCAAATTATGGCGAGCATTCATTTCAACAATTATTTCGGACATTTATAGTTGCATTGGCGCAATAGACTCTGAACTGTTCTGTTAGTTAGGTTGGAGGGATATTTGTGTGTATATTTGTGATTTTGAGAATATACTCAACTATTTTGGAAAGTCGTCTTTGATTAGAAATCCCGAACAACTTCCTGACTCTACAGAGCTACAAGCTGCAGCTATAATTGTAATCTCAAGGAAGTGGGCACTAGGAACTCTATTTACAGGCTTCAGGTTTTGTCAAATCGCTTTCTGGGGGTCTACAAAGTAAATAGAGAGCCAGTGTTGAGAACGGCGAAAGACAGCATTAACAACATTCTAAAGCTAGAAACTGACAGCAAGCAAACATTAATGCAGCAGTTATATATTTAACAACCAACATCAAAAAAAATTTCTACTCCTCCGCCGCCCCACAACAGGTTGAAGGTGGTTCATTGCCCCTTTGCCAGGCATTTATTGTGAATAGCAGAGTAATCACGTAGATGTAGATTTAGCCTGTCCCAGTTGTTATTAAATCTGTACGTTGAACAAGCAGTGAAGGAAACGTAATAATAACTTGGAGTAAGAATTAAAGTTCAGGGAAAAGAAATAAAAACCTTAAGGTTTACCGATGACATTGTAATTTGGTCAAAGGCATCAAAGGACTTGGAAAAGCTGTTGAAAGGAATCGACAATGTCTTTAAAGGAAGATATAAGATGAACCTCAACTAAAGCAAGACAACGATAATGGAATGCAGTCGGATTAAATAATGTGATGCTAAGGGTATTATATTAGGAAACAAGACATATAAAGTAGTAGATGACTTTTGCTATTTGGGTAACAAAATAACTGATGATGGCCAAAGTAGAGAGAATATAAACTGTAGGTTGGTAATGGCAAGAAAAGAGTTTCTGAAGAACATCGAGTACAGACTTAAGTGCAAGGAAGACGTTTTTGGAAGTATTTGTATGGAGTGTAGCCATCATATATGGAAGGCAAACATGGACGATAAACGGTTTAGACAAGAAGAGAATAGAACGTTTTGGAATATGGTGCTACAGAAGAATGCTTAAGATTAGAGTTATAGAGTAGGTAACCAGTCAGGTGGTGCTGAATAGAATTGGAGAAAAAGAAATTTCTGGAACAACCTAACTAGAAGAAGGGATCGGTTGATAGCGCACATTCTGAGACCTCACGTGATCAGCAGTTTAGTACCGCAGGAAATCGTGGGGGGGGGGGATAAAATGGCGGCAAAAGGAGACCAAGAGACGAGTACAGTAAGCAGATTCGGAAGGATGTAGGCTGCATTAGATATTCGATGATGAAGATTCTCTCACAGGATAGAGTAGCATGGAGAGTTGCATCAAACCAGCTTTCGGACTGAAGACCACAAAAACAACAACATGAATTCCTCTTAGAAACAAGTATTTTAATATGTCCAGAATATGACGTAACATGACAAACATATTAATACTGAAAGATGACATAAATTGACGCAAAAAGGCTTGAAGGAAGATTGAAATTGACATCTCGTGAGTGACATGATTATTGGAGACGGAATATATCCTAGCTTGTGACTGACATTCACGTGAATTAATTTGAGGGTAACCAGTGAAAACTTCAATTTCATATAGTCGTACGAGAGCTTAAGCTTCGGTCAGCCGAAATACCTACCTGACTGTTACAACCACTTCGCTGAAAGGCTCACTGCAAGTCACGATAAACCGAAATACAAACGGAGAAGTATTTCGGCTAATATAATCAATCAACAAACAATGGAAAAAGAGATACCTGTCATTGCAATAAGTTTCTGAAGAAAAAACAAGTGTTATTTTCTTTATAGAATAGTCCTACTAAGATTAACATGGTGAGAGGGAGAGATAGAGGGCGTCGCCTAACCGCACTAAAACAATCAGGAATGTGTGAAAATATTAGTCGATACAAGGCAGGGCCAGAATGTGCGCGACAGCGAGGCCGAGGGCGCCGTGTTAGCTCCGATCGATCCATTAACGGGTATCTCGGGAGAGGATAGATACAATCTGATTACTAACACACTGCGGCTACTTAATGTCCAATGAGCTAGTTACGCAGCACCGATCCTAATCTACGGCAAAGGATGCATGGTGCTCCAGATATCGACTACTCTTATCTTGTCTGCCATTACATTGATTTCCCCGTAGTATCTTGGACGTAATTCTCATCTGTACTGGTATGCAATGCAGAACATGTCTGCCTGAACATGTGGAATTCATAGCTGCTTTCATGCTTTCACAAAATGCCATTCACAGACAGAAAACCCCTCGAATGCTCTGTAGCATCAAATGTGATAACACTCCTCACTTCTTTATGTACTTTGTTTGCAATTGCAGTACGCGGTAAACAACAAAAAGTTTATGAATGTGTCTTCACCATGTAACTATGTTTCTACATGGAAGTGTACGATTCCGTTTTAACACTGGTCGAAACTAATCTTGACAGCTACAATGAAAAGTAATGCCTACATAGTGTTTGTTATTGTTCAATAAATTCCTCAATGAAAGTAAATGGGAGTTAGACGTTCTTTGGGTGGCAATAAATTGCATTGAGTTCGCTCGCTCCTTTAGTGGCAATAGTTTCACTTTGCACTTAAACAGTAATGTCTGATCATCACTGATTTAGTCGTAAATAGCGGCACGAAATCATTTCTCCTTATGTTTATGACAAATAATAAATTCGTAAAAACTATACACACAGATGCAGGTGATTTGGAATTACTGTTCCAAAGATTTTCTGTTGAGAGTAGTCATTACATTTCAGTCGTCCAAAAAGGGCTCTGAGCACTATGGGACTCAACTGCTGTGATCATAAGTCCCCTAGAACTTAGAACTACTTAAACCTAACTAACCTAAGGACAGCACACAACACCCAGCCATCACGAGGCAGAGAAAATCCCTGACCCCGCCGGGAATCGAACCCGGGAACCCGGGCGTGGGAAGCGAGAACGCTACCGCACGACCACGGGATGCGGGTTTCTGTCGTCCCTTATGTACGATGTGTACATGTATGCAAATCGCGTTCACGACAAATATACCTCCATCAGATTATCGGATTGTTGTAAAGGGAAATAAGCAATTCACTGCTAAGAGAAAATTTCATTCTTTAACACTGTGTCTCACATTATTTTGTATTGTCTAGGAGACTAAATTTCCATTATGATTATCGAACACTGCTGAAAAATTTAGTATGCAACATAGCGATGACGCATTGTTTTCCAGTTGCGTCGTTTATACAACATGGGGCAGTTTTTCTCCACATTTGAGTGCATTCATCTCTTTATTAGAACTAGACGAAGATTCTGTAATGCGTGGTTAGCTTATCCATACTTAAGCGAGTATCTGAAGATATTGAAGTATTAGATAAAGATTTGAGTAATCCTTGAATAAATTTTCGATTGGCAGACATGCACCTCGTCGATGTTAAAGTCACTCGGAGCGATGTACTCGTCTAGCTTAATGAAAACGTTAATGGCCCGTTTAAAGAACCATATAGTCATTTACCTAAGCCAATGTGTATTTGGACAATTTCTTACACTAGTACGTACAAAATCAGAAGAATACTAGATGTACTTACTAAAACTGAAGGTGATGTTCGAGGAAAGAGAATTCTCCTTGGGAACTTATAGAGTTAAACAGCAGGGAGTTCATTTTGACTTCGGGAAAGAAGCACCATAAACCAATTGTTCATAAGTAAAAGTAATTGTCTCAAACCTTCCCGAGTCTCAGAAAATCAACGTGTAAGTTTTATGAGGCACAAAAATTAGATTTATTACCTCTAGTACAGTTCAAATACGATTTGATGACGAATGAGATGTAAAATATTGTCGCTCCACCTGCAGATATTGTCACTACTTTAAAACACGTGCCTTTAATAAATCAAAGCCTGTATTTTATACAGGGCGATTTTTTCCACCATGTACAAACTCTAGAGGCTAATCGATGAGAGGATACGGAACAAAAAAAGGTCTACAGAACTTGTGTCCAGAAATCCATGGTTTCCATGTTAGAGACCATTTACTCAATCATAAATTGTTACAGAGACTGCGGTCCAACACGCCCTGTACCATGCAGCCACAGTTAAAATATGTGTTGAAAATGATTTCCATGGGCTTTAACACATTCTCTCCCACATGTTCAGATCGGCCAGGCTGCATCCGAACAGTGTCAAAGGCAGCACGAATATGGTGCTCCAGTGTCTCCACATCTGCAATGGTCTCTACATACTCGGTACTTTTGAGATGGCCCCATAACCAGAAATCGCAAGGGGTAAGATCCGATGGACGAGCAGGCCATGCAACTGGATACCCCTTCCTATCCATCGACCAGGAAAGACACGATTGAGATGCTCCCGGACATTAACGGCGAAAAGGGGCTGGAACACCATCACGTAGCAGGCATATAATCCTTCGGATCATCAATGGCACTTCTTTCAGCAGGGGAGGCAAAGTCACCCGCAAGGAACGCCGATAGTTCCGGCCTGTTAGGCGATATGAAAGGATGACAGATTCCAAAATACGGTCGCCAATTATCCTGGCCCACACTTTCCGGCTGCACCGATGCTGATGATTCGCTGTCACCATACCATGGGGGTTCTGACTACTAACTCCAAAGGGGCCCCATCTGTGAGTAGGATGCATGACACAGATCCCGGAATTGTGGTTGCCTGGTAAAGAAACCAGTAGCAAAACTGGTCCCGATGTGGAAAGTCTGTCGCTAGTAAGCCCTACACACGCTATAAGTAATAAGGATAGTAACAATTGTCATGAGAATGTTCGACACGGGCGTCTGGCTTACCCTGTACTGGCGGGCCAAGTGCCAGGTACTGACATGGCGGTCGCCTTCAACAGTGTTAATCACATTTCCCTCCAAGTTTGGTGTCCGAACACTTTGGGTACGTCCTTCATGATTTCATGCTTCTTGAAAGAAGCCTGGCTCAGATAAACGGCGAAGCACTGCTGCAAACGTTGAATGCTGTTGTTGTTGTCGGCAGGGATAGGTCTCATGATACACCATTGCTGCCCGCCGCCCGTTGTCATTTGCCTTTGTGTAAGTTAACACCACGTCGCCAACCTCGGTTCGAATACGGAACCAAATTGTACAACGATTTATCACATCCATTACAAGGTGAGTCAGCAAGACAAGTGAGTCAGACACAACATTAACGGTTACTACGGTAGGAGAGGGCGCTAGGGCCTGACGTATGAGGAAAAGTACCACCCTCTAGGAGGAAACCATGCATACTGTAACTGTGGTTGCATGGTACAGCGGGTATTATGCCGCAACTGCTGTAACAAAGTATGATTGAATAAATGGTATCCAGCATGGAAACCATGCATTTCCTGACGTAAGTTCATTAGACATTTTTGTTCCGTATCCTCTCATTGATCAATTCCTAGTGTTTGTACACGGTGGAAAAAATGACTCTGTAGAGTTTCAGAAATTTTCCAAGGCTCTGTTTTGTCACCAGCTGACGTACGCTCAAAATAGTCATGGTAGTAACAAATGTTCTCAGATTTGTGAACGTACCATCATACACATTGACGACTATTACGTAGTAAGCGTGATTTCCTACTAATACTCACTTCAGAAAGCCATCTGCCATTCGTTTGTGCTTTCGTAACGGGACGAACAGTTGACACAGCAAATGGTCTACGTCAGAGATGCACAGACTGCGGTCCACGGAGCTCATATGGCCCGGTAATGATCCAGCAGGATAATTTTTATGAAACAATTCAGGAAAACGTCTTTTTTTCCTTATTATTTTTTTCAGCCCTTATGTAGACCCCATATTGTCCAAAGTATACCTACTTTTATTATTGTGTCATGTGCTCTCTTTTTTCTGCTGTAAATGGTATGCTGTCTTGAGGAAACCTGATTTAATTTCGTCTTCACAGTAGCTTCAGGATTTTCGGGTCAGCTAAGGTGAAATCTCTCTAGTCAGAAGATGGGAAAACATCAATCGGTGTGGCATTAGAGACGGGGTCAGCCAAATGATGATTATTATAGGACACAAAAGATTTGCGGCGATTGTTGTAGGTTTTATGTAGGCTCTCAGTCAAGTTCACTAGGTTCAAAACAGTGTTTCTGCAATAACATTGCCTTGACACCGGTCATCCTATGGAATACTACAACACGGAGATTCTGGCTTGCAAGTCCAGCTATTGGGACAGTGTTACAAAGGAAGCTGTTGAAATCAAACTATCTAGCAACCTTATAAACAGAGATGGTGGATTTTGTTTAAATGCTGCTTGGAATCCGGCTCTGTCTCTCATGAAAAAACAGGGGGACTGAATTAGTGCTACCTCACCTGTTGATTAAAAGTCACTATCCATATTTCTGATGTTGGTTATCTTTGGTTGTGTGTTGACTCTGCAGTTACTTGTTCTGTGGTTGGTATCTTCCTTATTTCTCCTCTGTGAACCGAGGTATTAAATTCCCTTGCCCATTGCTTCCTCCCTGCATTTGTGCCTTGAGAATGGCATGGTGTGCTCCTGTCGAAATACCGGTGGTGGTCGACGACGTCACCCAGCACCAAACCCTTAAGTTATTTGAACATCTCAAATGTTGCTTTACGACAACTGAAAAGTTATTCATGTTACCTCTCTTCTTTTCTGTTACACCGACCATCTTCGATTCTATCAATCTTTTGAAAAAAAAAATGAATATTGTCGAAGTAATGAATAATGAGGCAGCACCATCCGATGAAAAATAAATAATGATTCAAGTAGGAACCGATCAAAACGCGGTTATAGGCAATAACAGGATGGAACATTTTATTTCGAGTAAAGTAATATTATTTTTTAACGTATTTGACCAGCTCCAGTTTCCATCGAACTACAACCATAAGATTCCTAAGTCTAAAATGAGAATTTATCAAAGAATAAATATTTTAAATAAAAATCTCGTTTCCCAATAATATTTGCTGCATAAACCTTGTACGCAGTAGCTTCGTACAGTGTATTATAAGTGATAGTACAGTAGTACTAATAGGTTAGTAGAAAGTACTGAAAATTATTCACTAATTAGATACTTCGGTACAGTACTCATTGAGACAAAAATGAAATAATGTTTTATGCGAATTTTCAGTTTATTTTGCAAATGTAGGGTCCACAGACACCCCTTCCCTTATTGAGCCGAAGTTTCATATAATTCATTTATTTATTTATTGTTCATTGGAATCAAATTGACGGGTTGCACAAAATTATATGATAGTTTTTCCCCCATCATAGGCACCCAAGGGGGAAGAATCTCCTTCATCTCGGAATACATCGGCACCGACGTTACGACGGATGATACTGCATTCATCATTTCTGGTGCCAGGCCTTCGTTTTCGACCCTCTCCGTTGCTATGTGTTTCCTTATAGGCGTTATGTGGTCGACTGAGCCTCTCACCCGCAGTAACGAAGGTATAGGACATCAGTTTGATTGTTTTTAAAACGGACCAAATAGTACTTAGGAATTTCCTTCCAGTTTTCTTCAACAAATCAGGGAACCATCCTTCATAAAGCACACATTCATGTAAAATCAACTGAAGAGTATCTTCTGACAAACCTTATGCCGTCAGCTATTTTGTAAGCATTTGATCACGGATCGACCAGTGCCACATCGTGCATTTTGTCGATGTTTTCGTCTGTGACTACAGTTTATGACGCCCTTATCATATAGCACCTTGGAGAGAAGTATGACCATAACTGCATTCAGCCGCTCACTCCGTAACTGTTGAAAATGAAGGAACGGACTTCCTGTTTCTCCAAACCAATATTGAATGAATTACCAGTTTATCAACTGGAAAGGGTCACACATAAACCTCTGTTTAAAATCTGTATCAGTCAAACTGTTCCTTGCATAACATTTAGCCTGGCTTACGTTACTGTGCTTTATGTGCTAATACAAAAACAACAAAATTTTATTAAGAGCTCTGCTGCCTCTGTGCCATACTGAAAACGGTTCACCTTGCCTCTGTAATTTGTTCAGAGGAAGGAAATTCTTGATGAACCACATAATCTGACATTTTGGCACTGGAGCTTCAGTATTATAATCTAAATAGTCATTATTAATCGAAACATTTAAGACAAAGGATTCAGTCCCTTTGGCTTCTGACAGTCTCAAAATCTACAAAATCCTTAATAGCAACGTGCTTTCTATTGTACCTTTCCATTTGCAGCACATACTGATTCACTAGCAAACCATCTGCTACCTCTCAAAAAGGCATGCTAAAGCTAGTCACGCCGTCTCTTAACTCTACCAATTACCCATTACCAGATAGAACAGTTAAAGTGAATGCATGACATTGATTTTGCCACCTCGTTTCTGTATTAGATATTATGAAAACGAAGTACAAAGCGCTACGTGTAAAAAGAGAAAGACGGGTCAAGGAAAATCTCCTGCAGCGCAGCCAAAGTTCTCGCATAGTTGAGCTCTATACAAACTAAGATGACAAAGTGAATCCGCCACATGAAACTGGGTGTAAGAAAGGAAAATGTCAGACTGATGTTGGTTTGTTTCGTCCAAGTTAGGTGTAATTCTCTCAAAAAGGAGGTTGAGAACAAAAAGCTCTTTCGAACGACTGTTATGCACTACTCGTTAGTTTGAGAATCTTAGCGGTCGGATCAGTAGACAAAATAGACACAATCTCCTACATCTGAACCTACATACATACTCAGCAAGCCACAGTACGGTGCGTGGCGGAGGGTACTCTTTGCCGCTACTAAATGGTCCCAATGGCTTTAAGCACTATGGGACTTAACATCTTAGGTCATCAGTCCCCTAGGCTTAGAATTACTTAAACCTAACTAACCTAAGGGCATCACACACATCCATGCCCGAGGCAGTATTCGAACCTGCGACAGTAGCAGCAGCGCTGTTCCGGACTCAAGCGCCTAGAACCGCTCGGCCATATCTACTGGCCTGCCGCAACTAGTCATTACTTCTCCTGTTCCACTCGCAGATATAGCGAAGGAAAAACGACGATCTATATGCCTCCGTATGAGCCCAAATTTCTTGTATCCTACCTTCGTAGTCCCTATGCGAAATGTGTATTGTCTGCTGCAGAATCGTTCTGCAGACTCCTTCAAATGCCGGTTCTCTAAACTTTTTCAGGAGTTTCGTCGAAATGAATGTCTTCTTCCCTCTAAGAATTCCCACTTGAGCTCTCGAAGTAGATCCGGAACACTTGCACGCTGATGAAACCTACTGGTAACAAATCTGGCAGCTCCCATCTAAACTGCTTCTGTGTTCTCCTTCAATTCGACCCGATGCGGACCCAAAGACTCGAGCAGTACTCAAGAACAGGTCGCACTAGTGTCCTATATGCCGTCTCCTGTACAGATGAACCACACTTTCCCAGAATTCTCATAATAAACCGAAGTACACCATAGTATCATAAGCGAAAAACCGCAGATTGTTGCCCACCTCGTTTTCCAGATAATTCTTCTATATAGAAAACAGCAACGGGACCATCACACTTCCGTGGGGCACTCCTGACGTTACCGCTGTCTCCGGCAAACACTCGCCATCGAGGACAATATGCTGAGTTCTATTACTTAAGAAGTCTATGAGCCTGTCACATATCTGGGTGCCTATTCCCTATACAACTACCTTCTTTAATAGTCAGCTGTTAAATCCGGGGAAAAGTCGGGCGTGTCTCAACAGGGTCGTTTATCTAGCAAGAGTACTTCACAGAGATGCTCATCCATTTCTAGAGGCTGACGCTGCTAGGCAAGCGATGAGCATCAGCGAGAGGTGTACAGCTACAATGACAAGAGATTGTGTTCGAAGAAATAAAATGGGTATGACGGTAATATAGAGGAACTGAAGGCCATGCGGAGGCTTCCACGTAGCTGTTCCGTCCACACACCGTTTTCGAATCGAACGGAAAAAAGGAGAAATGATAGTGGTACACGAATTATCCTCTCCAACACAGGAAAGGATATCTATCGGTGCTAGATACGGATGTACACTATTTCAGAATTAGTATCTCAGAACTAAACTTTTCCAAGTTTTTACGACATTTATGATAATGTGAGAAAGAAACTTTATTATTATTAATTCTCTTCACGCTGTCGGTAGAAACACAACCGTAACCAGTCGCAGCTGTAGTAGCTACCTTCGAAACAATATCCTCGATTACGTTCTCTTAGCTCTGTATAACGGGATAAATGCTTCGGCGGAAGATTTAGACAGTAGGTCGTTTAGTGTAGTGTTTACAGCGAACATTATAAGAAATATGTAGTTTTTATCATACGTTTTGGTTTTAATAAGAGGAGTATTACAGAAACGTATAGTGTCGTGATAGTAATACAATATCTTAGGATCTTTCTTCGTTACTGAGCAGTTCGTACATGCAGTTAGTCTTTATGATCTGAAACTTCCCCTTTTAATGTAAAGATTGACTGTGCTGGTAAAACTTCTACGTTACTTGATTTTCAAACTCCAGAGTGAAACTGAACGTACTGAGACTGTTTTCTCTTTACTTATTCTGATCATTTCTAAGCTGACACACAATATTTTAGCGCAACGCAGTGTGACTTTTAATAATCCCTACATAAGAATAGCCCTGACTAACAATAACCTATATCCTTCATGAATCACTTACCTCACAAAAATCTTCGTTACTCGAACTAATGCCACACAGCGAGCGCCTATACTGCCAGCTAATGAAAAGATTCTAACCACTGAAGGCACTAACTCCTGATAGGCATATAGTTAGCAAATGAAAGATTTTGGTAAAGAACAAACAATGTACACTCCTGGAAATGGAAAAAAGAACACATTGACACCGGTGTGTCAGACCCACCATACTTGCTCCGGACACTGCGAGAGGGCTGTACAAGCAATGATCACACGCACGGCACAGCGGACACACCAGGAACCGCGGTGTTGGCCGTCGAATGGCGCTAGCTGCGCAGCATTTGTGCACCGCCGCCGTCAGTGTCAGCCAGTTTGCCGTGGCATACGGAGCTCCATCGCAGTCTTTAACACTGGTAGCATGCCGCGACAGCGTGGACGTGAACCGTATGTGCAGTTGACGGACTTTGAGCGAGGGCGTATAGTGGGCATGCGGGAGGCCGGGTGGACGTACCGCCGAATTGCTCAACACGTGGGGCGTGAGGTCTCCACAGTACATCGATGTTGTCGCCAGTGGTCGGCGGAAGGTGCACGTGCCCGTCGACCTGGGACCGGACCGCAGCGACGCACGGATGCACGCCAAGACCGTAGGATCCTACGCAGTGCCGTAGGGGACCGCACCGCCACTTCCCAGCAAATTAGGGACACTGTTGCTCCTGGGGTATCGGCGAGGACCATTCGCAACCGTCTCCATGAAGCTGGGCTACGGTCCCGCACACCGTTAGACCATCTTCCGCTCACGCCCCAACATCGTGCAGCCCGCCTCCAGTGGTGTCGCGACAGGCGTGAATGGAGGGACGAATGGAGACGTGTCGTCTTCAGCGATGAGAGTCGCTTCTGCCTTGGTGCCAATGATGGTCGTATGCGTGTTTGGCGCCGTGCAGGTGAGCGCCACAATCAGGACTGCATACGACCGAGGCACACAGGGCCAACACCCAGCATCATGGTGTGGGGAGCGATCTCCTACACTGGCCGTACACCACTGGTGATCGTCGAGGGGACACTGAATAGTGCACGGTACATCCAAACCGTCATCGAACCCATCGTTCTACCATTCCTAGACCGGCAAGGGAACTTGCTGTTCCAACAGGACAATGCACGTCCGCATGTATCCCGTGTCACCCAACGTGCTCTAGAAGGTGTAAGTCAACTACCCTGGCCAGCAAGATCTCCGGATCTGTCCCCCATTGAGCATGTTTGGGACTGGATGAAGCGTCGTCTCACGCGGTCTGCACGTCCAGCACGAACGCTGGTCCAACTGAGGCGCCAGGTGGAAATGGCATGGCAAGCCGTTCCACAGGACTACATCCAGCATCTCTACGATCGTCTCCATGGGAGAATAGCAGCCTGCATTGCTGCGAAAGGTGGATATACACTGTACTAGTGCCGACATTGTGCATGCTCTGTTGCCTGTGTCTATGTGCCTGTGGTTCTGTCGGTGTGATCATGTGATGTATCTGACCCCAGGAATGTGTCAATAAAGTTTCCCCTTCCTGGGACAATGAATTCACGGTGTTCTTATTTCAATTTCCAGGAGTGTATTTACCTTAATAATGTTCAAAGGTCATAATATACACTCCTGGAAATGGAAAAAAGAACACATTGACACCGGTGTGTCAGACCCACCATACTTGCTACGGACACTGCGAGAGAGCTGTACAACCAATGATCACACGCACGGCACAGCGGACACACCAGGAACCGCGGTGTTGGCCGTCGAATGGCGCTAGCTGCGCAGCATTTGTGCACCGCCGCCGTCAGTGTCAGCCAGTTTGCCGTGGCATACGGAGCTCCATCGCAGTCTTTAACACTGGTAGCATGCCGCGACAGCGTGGTCGTGAACCGTATGTGCAGTTGACGGACTTTGAGCGAGGGCGTATAGTGGGCATGCGGGAGGCCGGGTGGACGTACAGCCGAATTGCTCAACACGTGGGGCGTGAGGTCTCCACAGTACATCGATGTTGTCGCCAGTGGTCGGCGGAAGGTGCACGTGCCCGTCGACCTGGGACCGGACCGCAGCGACGCACGGATGCACGCCAAGACCGTAGGATCCTACGCAGTGCCGTAGGGGACCGCACCGCCACTTCCCAGCAAATTAGGGACACTGTTGCTCCTGGGGTATCGGCGAGGACCATTCGCAACCGTCTCCATGAAGCTGGGCTACGGTCCCGCACACCGTTAGGCCGTCTTCCGCTCACGCCCCAACATCGTGCAGCCCGCCTCCAGTGGTGTCGCGACAGGCGTGAATGGAGGGACGAATGGAGACGTGTCGTCTTCAGCGATGAGAGTCGCTTCTGCCTTGGTGCCAATGATAGTCGTCTGCGTGTTTGGCGCCGTGCAGGTGAGCGCCACAATCAGGACTGCATACGACCGAGGCACACAGGGCCAACACCCGGCATCATGGTGTGGGGAGCGATCTCCTACACTGGCCGTACACCACTGGTGATCGTCGAGGGGACACTGAATAGTGCACGGTACATCCAAACCGTCATCGAACCCATCGTTCTACCATTCCTAGACCGTCAAGGGAACCTGATGTTCCAACAGGACAATGCACGTCCGCATGTATCCCGTGCCACCCAACGTGCTCTAGAAGGTGTAAGTCAACTACCCTGGCCAGCAAGACCTCCGGATCTGTCCCCCATTGAGCATGTTTGGGACTGGATGAAGCGTCGTCTCACGCGGTCTGCACGTCCAGCACGAACGCTGGTCCAACTGAGGCGCCAGGTGGAAATGGCATGGCAAGCCGTTCCACAGGACTACATCCAGCATCTCTACGATCGTCTCCATGGGAGAATAGCAGCCTGCATTGCTGCGAAAGGTGGATATACACTGTACTAGTGCCGACATTGTGCATGCTCTGTTGCCTGTGTCTATGTGCCTGTGGTTCTGTCAGTGTGATCATGTGATGTATCTGACCCCAGGAATGTGTCAATAAAGTTTCCCCTTCCTGGGACAATGAATTCACGGTGTTCTTATTTCAATTTCCAGGAGTGTATATAAACATTCGTGTCATCCAGCTTAACAAATTTTCTTTTCCTGACGGACACACGTCCAGATCTCAGAACTCTGGCATCTCTCTCCCCACATTCACCACTGCTGGCGGCTCACCTCCAACTGCGCAACGCTACGGGTTGTTCACATGCAACTGCCCAACACTACACCGGCGATTAATGTCCAACAAGGAGTCCATCCAGCCACAGAGTGCATACAGCGCAGTCAGCGATTTTAATAGAGCGTTACGTGGCGTTACCAACATAAAAACCTAAACAGCCTACTTACAGATCTAGTGATCGGTTATACATCTTCATCATCATATGGACTCCGGAAGCCTCTTCGCGGTGCTTGGGAATGAATATTTTGTCCAAATATCACCAATTTTCTTGCCTAGCTTATCGAGTTGGAGAGGAGTGATAATCCACAGGCCTACGTATGAGATTTGATCTCTTATTTTTTTCTCATCATTCCTACTTGAGGCATACGATGGTGTTAATGGTCACACAGCCTTCCTCGAACACACGTTCTCTGTTCTACCCTACAGAATTCGCTAGATCTATGTCGCTTTTCTTCCAAAGGTTAGCATTTAATTTCCCCGAGCATCACTACTGCACATTCATATGGGTTACACCGTCGTGCTATGATTCTAGCAGCAGGCCTCTGACTTCGTTCGATATATATTTTTATACTTGCTTGATAAGGATTCCAGAAATTTGAACAATGTACGAGGGGCGTTAAAAACGTAATGTAACAAATATTTTTCCTGAAGGCAACCTGGTTTTATTTAGCAATGCAGAGCACCATATAATTCCCCACTCTTTGGCTAAAAAACTTTATTTTTCCACATAGTCTCCGACAATGCGACGGCCTCACACTATCTTACTTGGAGGGCCCGTATGCCCGCACGGTAGCACTGATAGACCTCAGAGCCAACACCTTGCTGCATCAATAACCTCCCCACCATCCACATTCTGTTTCCCGTGGAGTTCATGCTCCACTGGGCCAAATAGATGAAATTCTGAAGGGGTGAGATCCGGGCTGTAGGGTGGATGAGGAAGAAAAGTCCAATGAAGTTTTGTGAGCTCCAATCGGGCGCGTAGCGCGTAGACTTGTGTAAAGCCTTGCGTTGTCATGGGGAAGGAGAAGCGCGTTTGCATTTTTTTTTTTTTTTGCGAATAACACGGTGAAGCCGTTTTTTCACTTTCCTCAGGATCGCACCATGAGGGACGACATCAAACGGAATGACCGCTCCATAGTCGCAGAAGAACGTCGCAGTGACTTTTCCTGCTGAGGGTATGGCTCTGAACATTTTCTTCCGAAAAAGGGTGGTGTGGCGCCACTCCATACACTGCTGTTTTGTTTCTACTTCTATGTGATAAACCCATGTTTAATCGTCTGTGACGATGTTCGACAAAAATTTGTCACGATCAGCCTCGTACGGTGGACGCAACTCCCCACAGATGGTCCTTCTTTGCACTTTATGGTCTTCTGTTACGCCGAGATGACCAGCTGGCACACACCTTTGAGTACCCCAACTGGTGGACGAGTGTGTCAGCAGTACCAGCAGAGGCGTCCAGTTGTGCACCGAGGTATTTGATTGTGGACCGTCGGTCACCTTAAGTGTTCGCACGTTCCAACACTGCAGAGTCGCAGCCGTGGGCTTCCCGTTGGCACGCGAGACATCGAACATGTTTGTGCGACCCTGTTGTGACAATGACGGACGGCTCGCCTAACGACTTCTGATCACTGCAAGGTCTCCGTAGACAGTCTGCAAGCGCCTATAAATGTCAGCGAAGATCTGGTTTCCTGCCAAAGAAACTCAATGACAGCTCTCTCCTTGGCACGAACCTCCGCTACAGACGTCATTTTGAAGGTACGCATTGCGCTGCCACCTTTCGGAAGTTCACGAAACTAAGGTGGTAGAAGAGGGAATATTCCTCATGAAAATATGCACCACTAATCTTGAAATCGTACAACGTAACGTTCTTTATCTTTCTTAGAGGCATTATCTGTGTAGCTAACCACATTTAAAGAGAGCTTCCATTCGTAACACTAGGTTCATATTTTGTTCAAGTCTTCCTGCATTTTCTTAATTTCGTCCAACGACGACACTCTTCTGAAGACAACTGATACATCATTGAGGGATGTCATAAAACTGCTGACCCAGTCTAATAAGCCGTTGATGTATGTTGAGAATTTTCGAGGTCTTATTACGCTTCCTTGGTGGACCTTCGATGTTACTTTTGTTTCTGATGAACATTCGCCGTCAATTATAACGTACCGGGATCCGTTAGCCAAATATCCATCAAGCCAATGACGTAATGAGAACATACACCCCATACTTCTTTCCCGTTTAGCAGTCGACGATGCGACTCAGTGCTGAAAGCTTTTCGGTAATCCAGGAAGGCTGAATCTAGCCATTCATCAGTATCCATCAACTGCTAGCTATGTATGATCTTGTTACCACGTGTCCCAGAAAAGCAACAAGACATAAATGAACAGTAACTTTCCCGAATCATGTTGAACTGTCTTGGGTTTTCTTTTATGTCGGCTGCTACCTCGGTTAGAATCATTTGTTCCCTCTCGGCTCGAAGACTTAGGCGCTAGACTTTGCCCCGCCCCCCTCCCCCTATCACTAAACTGACTGCTCAACAATAAGAAAGCGTCACTTTTTTGAAACCCCGTCACTGTCTCACACTGCTAAGCAGAAATTTAGCTCGAAGAAGCCTACAACCTTCTTCTGTAACGGTGCAACAATATGGCGCCCGGCGACGTCACCCTAGGCATCGGCGACACTACAAACAGCAAGGTGTCCACACATGCGGAGGAAAGGCCACTGAGCAGAATATCTTGTTAGTTGTAATATGGGTTAATGATGATAAATTGACCACAGATATCACCAGAACTGTGCCCAATGCCACCGTGTACATGTCCCACGAGGGAAGGGTCGTCACTTGCATATCATCCATTCTACTGACGCCTCAGCGATGGAGGTGGAACCAAACTCCCTGTGTTGGAATCACGCGGCCTTCTTATGGATGGCCGAGCAAACCATATCAGACGCACCGCTGTTCATAATCAGCACAAAAAGGCCTCAGGAGACGGCACAGAGGGCGCCAGTGAATCCACTTGTTCCCTTGTGACGTTCATTTATACATATTCCGCGCTCGAAAACAACAGTTTTCCAAGTGCGTGTGTAACGGAACGACGTTCATGACAACCTTGAACACTACTGACATTCCTATTTGCGTGGCCATTATCCGCAGGAAGCACAGAAATATTTCTTTTGTAGATACGAACCACCTTTTCTTGCCACAATGTATTTTATAGACCAGATGGAAATGCCTGTCATGGCGCGAATAACAAGTTTGTTTGCGTGGCCATCTTCCGCAAGAACCACATTAATATTTGTATTGTAAATAAAAACCACCTTTTCTTGCCGCAGTGTATTTCATAGACCACATGAAAATGCCTGGCATGGCATAAATAACAAATTTATTTGCGTGTCATTTCCATGTGATCGATAAAATAAATTGCAGCAGGAAAAGGCAGTTTTTATTTACAAAACAAGTACTGCTGACATTCCCTTGACGAGTTGAACTTGATAATAACCAGTAAAAGGTCATTCTCGCCCTCCCCCTCTCTCCGCAGCTCAGTTCAGCAGCACACTCAGTGTGTTACTCGGGTACATTTATTGAGCATGAGACGCGTTCACCGATGATTATATGTCCATGGGATAGGCAACACTTTC
Source organism: Schistocerca nitens (assembly GCF_023898315.1). Lineage (NCBI taxonomy): Eukaryota > Metazoa > Arthropoda > Insecta > Orthoptera > Acrididae > Schistocerca > Schistocerca nitens. The sequence goes on along the minus strand of NC_064616.1, from coordinate 428,528,224 downwards.
ATCACCCTCAGATTTCGCTTTCGGCCAGCAGGCGCTATAGTAGCAGTATAGCCATAATCAGTCGAGGTTTCATCATTGGAGTACCCTACAGGAAACGCACTCGGGTGGCACCGAGTGTGTAGCCAGAGTGAGAGGGTCTTAATGGTTCCTTCTGTACTCTTATTCATGTACTTGTTGATGTCGCACTCTCCTGTGATCATTATACATCAGGGTGCTAAACAGGAGGACTGACAAAGCACAAACACCCTTTGCTGCTTCAAATCGCGTACAAATTTCGTCAAATGGTTTTGAATGGTTCATTGAATTTCCACCCTGTACACCAGAACACAAACTGCGTTAGCACCCCTGTTTGAACTAGTCAGATCACTTTCAATGGGCTTGTGACCCCCACGATACCCTTAGAGACACGCTGAATAACCCAGAAGGTTTCAGCAGTGTCTAAGGTTTTCAAGAACGTCGTTGTGTTCAAATCGCACTGCAAACTGTCGTTTCCGACCACAAATGTGTCCAAATGAACGCACTAAGGGGAGGGGTGGTTTCATTGACGCCCTATATGCCTCGTCCAGAGGCCTTTTCGTGTCGAATCTGAGGATTGGCGTGTTTCAAATGTTTTTCTCGGCCACCCATAACAAAAGCGCGGTATTTCAACGCTGGGCATGGCGGTTGTAACCTACACCGCAAAGCGTAAGGAGAAGGGGGAGGGGTATGTAGAGGAAGCGGGATGGCGATTGATGACCTTCTCATAGCGTGACATGTCCACAGTGGCATTGGCAGAATTGTGGTGAAATTTGGTGCCAATGTGACAGCATTAACTTCCCTTACATCACAGCTGAACTTCTGAGCTCAGGATTTCTTTCTGCGTGCATCGACACATTGCTGTTTGAAACGTCGTCAAACCAAGTGTGACGTCGCAGGGCATCACACTTTTGCATTGTCACCGGGATGGCTGTAGGCACCTTCGAGCCAAATTTCTCAGTTCCGCGTCGCTATTTAAGAAAATAGCGGGGATTCGAAAAATTGACCTTTTAACTGTGTTGCACTTGAGAATGCGTACCGCTTCTTCTTGCTACGAAAGTAAGATACTCATTCATGTAGACACACCTTGCACCATCATTTCATTGCTTGTTGACCAGTCAGCTTGAATTAAAAGACCCCTTACGCGTTGCGACACTACAAAGATACTATGAATGTATGCAGCATGCTAATTTTGTGATAGTTTATTCCACTTAGCATGGAGGAACATGGAGTGCCTTTTTAGCTTTTAGAAACATACAGCAACTACGAGTTTCTTACATTTTTCACGTCATCAACAACCAATTACCTAACATTCTTCCATTGACACTAATACACTCCCTATAAGTCTTAGGAATATTATAGCTTTTTGTGGATAAATGTAGAGTTTTCTAATGGGAAGGTCTTTTTTAAGACGAGATTCCGCAAACATATAGATTTTAGTGACACAAACCACTCAGTCATTAGCTTCCTTGTAAAACAAAAAGTATGGACATCCAAATTTCATAAATTAGTACCTGTCTATTCTCTCGCCCGGCTAGCCGTGAGGTCTAACGCTCTGCTTCCCTAGCGGGAAGGCGTGCAAGTCCCCGGCATGAATCCGCCCGCGGATTAAAGTCGAGGTCCTTTGTGCTGGCCAACCTGTGGATGGTTTTTAAGGCGGTTTTCCGTCTACCTCGGCGAATGCGGGCCGGTTCCCCTTATTACGCCTCAGTTACACTATGTAGGCGATTGCTGCAAAACAATGTCTCCACGTACGCGTACACCATCATTACCCTACCACGCAAACATTTGGGGTTACAATCGTCTGGTATGAGACGTTCGCGGGCGGGGGGGGGGGGGATCCACTGGGGGCCGAACGGCACAATAACCCTGGGTCCGTTGTGGGGCGGCGGTGGGGTGGGTGGAATGCTGTGGCCTGTTTTGTCTATTTTAGATATTGTTGACAACAGCAGTTTACTAAACTTTATCAGAGAGACTGTAATTTTAAGGAGTGCGATTAATAAACCAGGGAAGGTTATAAGTGGATAAACTGGACATGTTCGACAATATTATCATCTAAATGATTGAATGCCGTAGCACACGTCTGAAATATGTATAATTCTTCGATAGATAAATGTAACGTAAATGTGGAACAGATTATCTGATAGTAACACATAGTTATAGAGGGTGTTTCCAGGATGATAAAAACAAACTGGAATGATGGAGAAAGAAAATATTTTAGTTGGAGATGAGAAACCCAGGCCAGAAATGATTGGGTTGCAATTAGTGAAGTAATATGTGTTGTAAAAGAACCCAGTCAGCCTTAGAGAAAGCTTTTGGCAATATTGACTAGAATACACTCTTTGAAGATAGCAGCTGTAAAACACAAAGAACGAAAGGTTATTTACAGCTGGTAAAGAAACAAGACGGCAGTCATAAGTGTCGAGGGGTATGAAAGGGAAGTAGTGGTTGAGAAGGGAGTGAGGCAGGGTTATATTGTATCCCCAATGTTATTCGATTTAACCGCGTGACCGCTACGGTCGCAGGTTTGAATTCTGCCTCGGGCATGGATGTGTGTGTGATGTCTTTAGGTTAGTTAGGTTTAAGTAGTTTTAAGTTCTGGGGGACTGATGACCTCAGAAGTTAAGTGCCATAGTGCTCAGAGCTATTTGAACCATTTGTTATTCGATTTGTACATTGAGCAGGCAGTGAAGCAAACCAAAGTAATGTTTGTAGAAGAAATTAAAGTTCAGAGAGGAGAAATGAAACCTCTGAGGTTTGCTGATGACATTGTAATTCTAACAGAGACAACAAAGTACTTGCAAGAGACACTGAAAAGGAATGGACGTAGTCTTGAAAGGAGCATTTAAGATGAACATCAAGGAAAGCAAAACAACGGTAGTGAAATCTAGTCGAAATAAATCCAGGGAAGGAGGGTGGAGGTTTGTCACACGTGGCGCCAGGATCCTGCTACATGGCGAGCACCTCAGACAGCTCAGCGTTCGTCAGCTGGATACGCGATTGGCGAACCCGGATTTCCTGAGCTGGGAAATGGTAAACGCCGCCAGTCCTCTGCAACTGTAAGATCTGGGCGTGCTTCAGCCACCGCTGTACTGTGCGGCGGTCGAACGTTGTATGTCACAGCGACCGAAGATCTTGGCTTAACAGACCAGGTCGCGATCAAGATCGAAACCTGTACTAGGAAATCCCCAATCCCAAGGAGTGCTACTCGTATATAAGGAGCATGGCTGTTAAGAGGGAACATCCGTTAACTGTCAACCTCTGGGGAAACCGTCGTATCTGAAATGTATCTTGGTTACCAATGGTAGCGGGGCTCTGTCTTGGTGGACCCTTATTTACCTAGCTGTTCCTGGAAAGAAGATGGAATACTCGTACTTAACTCTTTCAACTTCCACTTTTTTAATAGTTAAAAGGAAAGAGAACAGCTTTGAGATCGTTTCTACTTTCTGCATTGAAAAGGGTTTATAGAGAATTTCTGGGTCTAAAATCTGTCAAGTAGGTGTGTAATTGGACATTGTGGTTCGAAACTCCCAGTTGCCAACAAGCAACGAACCTCCAGAATGTTGAGCCCTTCAAGGAATACACCGTCGAAACGGAGCTGCACAACATCTTAACTATAATAAACGTGTTGTGTCGTACAGAGAACTGGTCGATATTGCCAAAGAGAAGCTGAATGTAGAGTTCGCCCAGGAAGACATCGATAACGTTCAGAATATTATGAAATGGGTAGATGGCGATGTGGTCAAATCAGACTCTTATATCCTTACATTGTAAGCACAAAACTTCAAATGTTTTAAATGCCACCACAATGGGACACTATTCTTGGTTGTAAGAGAGAAGACCCTTGTGTTAGATGTGGTAAGACTACCCACGATGGAGTCTGTTGTTGGTCTCCTCCAAATGTGTAAATGGTTCTGGAGATCATCGTGTCTGGTACTTGTACCTTGAAGAAAGGAAAATACAGGAGCTAAAAACTACGAAGTGTATCCCGTATGATGAGGCCAAAAAGATCTATAAAGCCATGCAGCCTCACGTTTTCACTTCTTCTTTCGCTACATTTTTTAAGACGTCTGTTCCAAAAGCCGATGCCGTTACACAAACGGAGGTTGCTAGTGTCTGCACTACTACCTGCATGTGTCTACGCACTTGTCAAGCTGATGTTATGTTGGAGCGCTTAGCTCTCCCAAGAATGTCATAAAAAACCACAACGGCTAACATCTGGGAGCTACCAGCACCCTAAAAGACAGTGTTCAGTAAACAGACTAGTGCTGGCACTGCCACTGGCATGGTAGTACATCCGAAGCCGTCCCAGGCGAAAAAAATCAAATGGAGAGCTCCAACCAGAGATAAACGCAGGTAGTAAACCACCAGCTCATGTTGATGTCAGTCTATCTGACGGTTCTCAAGTTTCGTCATGAGTGCCAATGAAATATGAAATCTGCTTGCGGCCCAATCTCACCGCATCATCGCAAGACTGAGCCCCCACATGTGGCAGGCTGCTCACCGTGGCAGAGACACAGGGTGAAAGTGCAACTCGGGAATAAATGGCTCCCATACTGCAGTGGAACATCACTGGGTTCTGGACGCATGTGGAACAAATGAAACTAATAGCACAGGATCGGTCCCTGCGATTGTGTTTACAAGAAACCCATTTGAAAGTACAGACGCCTCTGTGTGAATGTAATACATCTACATCAACATCTATATGACCACTCTGCAATTCACAATTAAGTGCCTGGCCGAGATGTCATTGAAACAACTTCGATCTGTTTCTGTACCGTTCCACTATCATCACAAGTGTTACCCGACTGGTGAAAGTTTGAAGAGGAACATCGCTGTGTTTGTCAGTAAAACACATACTTCCTTTGTCCTACTCCAGTTAATATTGTGGAAGCAGTGGCCATTACACTTCATGTCGGTCAGAGGATAACCATATACTCTCAGTACTTATCACCAACGACAGCTATCGGTTCTAAAGGCATCAGAGATCTCATAGAACTACCCCTCCACCTTCTCAATTCTCCTACCAGAAGATTTCAGTGTCCATAAATTTTTTGGTGAACGGACTCTTATAGTACTAGGGGTAGAGTTTTGGAGAGCCTCATGATGTATCTGGACGTGCGCATCATCAGCAGGGTCAGTTCCCCTCATTCCTATGCTGCTACAAGATAGTCCACAGCCATCAACCTCCCTTTCTGCTCTCCAATCCTCACAGACTCTACTCAGTCTAAATTCACTGATGACCTTCATTCCAGTGACCGCTTCCTACAGTGGATCCATCTGTCGGAGGGAGCAATACTGGAGAGGAGGCCTCCGAAAGAGATAGTCAGCAGAAAGAACTGCATGGTGTTCAGTCAGCTGGCGGTGTTTGATCGCCGAAGCTGCATCAACGAATGGGTGGACCACATCACGCAAGTTATCCACTATGCTGCTGAATTATCCTTCCGAAAGTCTTCAGGTCATCTTAGGAGACAACCTGTAGGATAATCGGTTGATGAGTGCCGCTCAGAAAGCCGTGTAAGGCGTGCTGTTATGTGACGGTTGAACTGCCGCCCGCAGGCAGAGATCCTCACAGCATTTCGATTAGCGAGAGCCAGGGCTCAACGCATAATCAAAAAGCAAGAAAATGTCATGGCAAGGGATCCTAGTCTCTCTAAGCAGCTACACCTGTTCTACTAAATTTTCCGCGATCAAGTGGATTAAAAGTAAATAAAGTTGGTTAATTAGAACAGAGATGCTGACGCAGGGGTGTCTCCAAACAACCGCCAGAGTCATCGCCCTAACAATGGAAGAGCAATTTGTGATGACTACTACCACTGTCAACCAGGATACAGCATTCCATCGTTAATTTGCCGCCATACAAAGGAGTGAGTTGCACTTCAGGTAGAAGAATTCGGAGTCCTACAACTGCCCATTCTCAACGTGGGAGATGGATTCGGCACTGTTTGCGGCTCACAGAAATGGTCCCAGTCACTGCCAGGTACGATACAGCATCCTACCAAATCTCAAAACTGTGTCAAAGGAAATCCCCATACAACAATATAATTCGTTATGGCACAGAGGCCAATTTCCCAAGTCGTGGAGAGAGGCAATTTTGGTACCTCTCATCAAACCAGAAAAGGACTGAACGTGTCCCAGTAGTTACCAGAGCATCGCCTTGACGAACTGTGTAGGAAAGACCATGAAGTGAATGGTCATCCATCGTCTGGTCTGGATGTTGCAGACGAGGCAGTTTCTTAGTCACACTCAGTATGGATTCCGAAGTGTCGATCCACTGTCGACAACTCGGTCTTACTACACGCGGCTATTCAAGATGCTTTCCTATGTAAACAGTATTGTATAGACACTCGAGTATTCTTTCACATGATTAAGGCATACCACACTTCTTGAAGTTGCAGTGCTCTATCCGACGGAATTCCCGTGGCCAACTCCCACCATCATTCGGCCCTTATTATCTAAGTAGTTATTTCGGTATCGACCTAATGATATTCTGTAGAATATTTTTGAGCAGGAGCATCATGTTTCCCATGGAAGTGTTTTAATTGTTATCCCTTTTGCCATAACCATCAATAGAATCACGTTTGCGTTTCCATTGCTTCTTATTTGTGGACAGTTTGGCAATATTATTTTCCTCCTCAACACAGCGGCTGGGACTCGTCAGTTGTAACAACCATAAAGAGACTGAAGGAGTGGGGTGCAAAGACGGGTTTCCAGTTTTGTGTAGTGACGTGTGTGAGTGTTTATTTTAATCGTTTTCGTCGTGTTTTTAATTTAGGGACGTACATATGAGGGACAACACTCTACGTTTTAAAGGCTATTTGAGGTTTCTGGACCTCATTCTTTTTCCAAACTCTTGTGATTACTGCACCTGCAGGAACTGAAGGTGTGGGCCCAAAAGGCGCTGATCACCTTAAATTGCCCCAAGCCACAGGTCTTGGGAAGCGGACAGAGCACGTCTGTTTGAATGTTAAACGGATTACGCAGGATCGCGGCTAGAATATGCATGCACAGTATACAGATCAGCGAGGTCTTCTTATCTGAAGATCATTGCTGCTATCCACAATGAGGGTCTCAGGCTAGAAACAGAAGCTTACAGGACCAGTCCCATATTCGGTGTCTGTCCTGAGACTGGCGCACCGTAACTGACCTTCCGGCTGCAACTCCTTATCGTTCAGCAGGCATGTAAGTACCTCCTTGCCCATAATTCACCAGCGTTCCATACTGCTGCTCGTCCAGTTACGGAATGACTTTTTCTCCAGTCGTCCACGATCAACAAAGACACTTTGAAACCACGTGAAGCATGTGCTCGGATCACTTAGTATGGGGCAAGCACAAGACAAGTTTAACGGTTTAAAGCGACTACCGCCCTGGATACTGCAGTGGTGCAGAGTACATTCAGATGTATTTGCAATACAGGTAAGGCTGCACTTCCGCATTTGTTTTTAATATTTTATTTTATGACATTTCAATATAGCACCACAACTATGTGGCTGTATTTACGGATGAGTCTAAACCGGGTGAAGGGAAACAAGCGTTGTATCACTGTAATAGGCACAGAGCGAGCGAGTGTGTCAGGGCCGGCCGAAGTGGCCGTGCGGTTAAAGGCGCTGCAGTCTGGAACCGCAAGACCGCTACGGTCGCAGGTTCGAATCCTGCCTCGGGCATGGATGTTTGTGATGTCCTTAGGTTAGTTAGGTTTAACTAGTTCTAAGTTCTAGGGGACTAATGACCTCAGCAGTTGAGTCCCATAGTGCTCAGAGCCATTTGAGTGTGCCAGGACTTACCCCTGTTCCCACTACCAGCGCCAAGTCAACATAACGCCCCTGTGCTTAATATTCAAAGAATTACACCATATTGTAAGAGTAAAATTAAAAATTAAAATAACTTTTCCAAACATCGTCAGTGTATGCTTAAGTATGTTAATGTTAACATTATGAAGTCACAGAATGAGTAAATAAATGTGTTAGGCAAAATATACGATCTTAAGAAAAAAAATAAGAGGCCCAATAAAACTAGAAAGTCAAAAATTCGTCAGAATATGCAAATCTATGTCACTACTAAAAGTTACATCTCTCAACTTTATCAGAGCGATATTTTGGTTAAAATTGTCGTTTTTGTGAAAAATTGAAGGCGCTAAAAATTTAACTCAGAAAGCTGAAAATTCGTATGTAGCCTCAGTTTTATGTACAAACATTATATATGTGACACTAATAATCTACCTATATTAGTTTTCAATTTATTTACTAAAAAACAAAATTTTGAACGAAATCGTCCTTATTCATGGTAGATTATCATTTTTATCTGTAATAGAAAGTTGTAATTACAGCACTCAATCTCATTTAAGAAATATTACAGCTGTACCAAGTTCCAAGACTGTATTGTAAATAACAAGGTTTACAAAGAATCATAATGAGGAAGTAGAAAAGTCATGTTGTACTCTCGGATCCTTTCAAAAAATTCTAGATGGCAAAGTTAAAATACAGTCGAGCTAAAACTTCTTCTCTAACTAAAGCAAACTTTACTTTTTTATATAATAATTAATAATATTGCAAACTGTTAAACGATAGAGCTATTAATTTATTCGCGTCCGAGAAAGGGGTCATTTTGATACTGCTACCTGTGCCTAGGGCGGCTGATAGCAGATGTTCCGTTTGGCGGTTCCCTGCACCCTTTTATAAATACAGCCAGAAAGGCAGTGACAGGACACACCTTGCAACCAGATATACACTCCTGGAAATTGAAATAAGAACACCGTGAATTCATTGTCCCAGGAAGGGGAAACTTTATTGACACATTCCTGGGGTCAGATACATCACATGATCACACTGACCGAACCACAGGCACATAGACACAGGCAACAGAGCATGCACAATGTCGGCACTAGTACAGTGTATATCCACCTTTCGCAGCAATGCAGGCTGCTATTCTCCCATCGAGACGATCGTAGAGATGCTGGATGTAGTCCTGTGGAACGGCTTGCCATGCCATTTCCACCTGGCGCCTCAGTTGGACCAGTGTTCGTGCTGGACGTGCAGACCGCGTGAGACGACGCTTCATCCAGTCCCAAACATGCTCAATGGGGGACAGATCCGTAGATCTTTCTGGCCAGGGTAGTTGACTTACACCTTCTAGAGCACGTTGGGTGGCACGGGATACAAGCGGACGTGCATTGTCCTGTTGGAACAGCAAGTTCCCTTGCCGGTCTAGGAATGGTAGAACGATGGGTTCGATGACGGTTTGGATGTACCGTGCACTATTCAGTGTCCCCTCGACGATCACCAGTGGTGTACGGCCAGTGTAGGAGATCGCTCCCCACACCATGATGCCGGGTGTTGGCCCTGTGTGCCTCGGTCGTATGCAGTCCTGATTGTGGCGCTCACCTGCACGGCGCCAAACACGCATACGACCATCATTGGCACCAAGGCAGAAGCGACTCTCATCGCTGAAGACGACACGTCTCCATTCGTCCCTCCATTCACGCCTGTCGCGACACCACTGGAGGCGGGCTGCACGATGTTGGGGCGTGAGCGGAAGACGGCCTAACGGTGAGCGGGACCGCAGCCCAGCTTCATGGTTGCGAATGGTCCTCGCCGATACCCCAGGAGCAACAGTGTCCCTAATTTGCTGGGAAGTGGCGGTGCGGTCCCCTACGGCACTGCGTAGGATCCTACGGTCTTGGCGTGCATCCGTGCGTCGCTGCGGTCCGGTCCCAGGTCGACGGGCACGTGCACCTTCCGCCGACCACTGGCGACAACATCGATGTACTGTGGAGACCTCACGCCCCACGTGTTGAGCAATTCGGCGGTACGTCCACCCGGCCTCCCTCATGCCCACTATACGCCCTCGCTCAAAGTCCGTCAACTGCACATACGGTTCACGTCCACGCTGTCGCGGCATGCTACCAGTGTTAAAGACTGCGATGGAGCTCCGTATGCCACGGCAAACTGGCTGACACTGACGGCGGCGGTGCACAAATGCTGCGCAGCTAGCGCCATTCGACGGCCAACACCGCGGTTCCTGGTGTGTCCGCTGTGCCGTGCGTGTGATCATTGCTTGTACAGCCCTCTCGCAGTGTCCGTAGCAAGTATGGTGGGTCTGACACACCGGTGTCAATGTGTTCTTTTTTCCATTTCCAGGAGTGTAGATCTGTCCGCGTCAGTCAAATGTCCGCGTGCGTTGGACCTCGGATGACGGCAAAGCTGGGCAGAATTTAATGCGTTTTCGGCGAAAATAGGAAGTGTACTGGCGATGACAGCACTCCGTCCTGGTTCGCTTCGATTTCACGGAGGTAGCGGTTTGTGTCACATCCGTAATGTTGACAAAACCGTGTGGGAAGTGACGAGATTGTTTTTCACTTTTAAGGCGAGCAATTAACTTTCAGTGATTAGAAGTCAGGGCGAAAGACCATTTTACTTAGAACTTCCCGTTGAGGTAGCCGCTGAACTGGGATATTAGTTACAATACTAACACTTATATTTCGTGAGTGTGAACTTTTGCAGAATAAATCAATCAGTTAACACTGCAAGCTTTTATTTGTAGTCATAGTTCCTTATCCTGTTGAGTAAATAGCAAATACGAACATTTTCAATCAGTCACCACAAGAGTAATGTGGACTTGCCGACTGGAGATTATGGTTAGTATGTTCTCCAACGGTTTCTGTCTGACCGAAGAAGTAGTTTCCAGTCTCTTGTAGACAGCGAAGGTAGGTGGAAAGCACAGGCGGACAGTTTAAGAGTCTTTTCATAACGACATAATAAAATAACGACCATTTGATTATTACCCTCCGCCCCACAAGGAGGACTGTTCGTACTCTGTTGTTTTCCTTGATATTGTCCTCAAGATCCGACTGTCTTCTGATTTTACTCTCTTTGATGTGGAATTATACGCGGTGTTGCGGCCACTGGAGCGGACGACGTTTCTTGGAGTGCTAAATTCCTCGTTTGTTCCTACTCCCTGAGTGCCCTGCACTCTCTAGCGCCTTTAGCTAGAAGATACAGTAGTACAGGGCCCTCCACCCACAAAGGCGGTGGGGAAGGAAGTGTCTTTCTGCTGGGTGCCAGGGCACAAGGCTATTAAGGAGAACAAAATGGCAGATGGAGCAGCAAAGAAAGCACGTCGCTGTCATCAGATAATTTAGTGTGCCATCTCCCTATACGCCATGACTTCATTGTTGAGGTACCGAATCATGCACCGATGAGAGGAAGAGTGGCTGACAAACAGTAATCTGCGTCTAGTAAAGTGCATAACTACGTCATAGCCTAGCTCCTTCCAGCCACACGGACGAGATGAGGTACTTTTTACTCGTCTTCGCATAAGACACAGCCTAATGATGCATGGCTTCTCGCTCCGGAGAGAGGATCCTCCAATACGCTATGCGTGTGGTGTATGGATCACACAGCGACAAATTTTACTGCATTATGTTTTATTTTCATACTGGAGGGCAGCAGCTCATATGCAGACAGATTTGCCGTTATTTTAATTAACAATGATATGAATGTTGAGCAGGTTTTAAGGTTTTGTGTCCGACTAGTTTCCTAAAATTTTAGGGAGATTTTTTGATGTGTTATCAGGGTGGTTCGGTCATCCATGTTTTTCGTAAGTGGTCAGCAAGTAACATGTGTGTGTGTATGTATTTTAGCACTTCTTTGTGTTTTAATAAGAGTTTTAACACATTTCAGCGATTTTACATTACCTTGAGGGACGTGAGACAGCGTCTAATGTGGACAACCATGAGTGAGACTGGAAGTGAGAGTAGCATTGTATATTTACTCTTCTTTGTTCGGCGACATTTTTAGCCATTTTCATGGCGTCCAACCTACTAATTTTCATGTGAGTTCTGATAACCTTGCCGATAATCGCCCTTATACTACAAACACACACACACACACACACACACACAAATGCACAAAAACACCCACTCACCCACCCACCGATCCACTCACCCACCCACCCACCCACCCACCCACACACACACACACACACACACACACACACACACACACACACATACACTCACTCAAATATTTATATGTATGGACACACAGACTAAATCGGGGGATTCTGAGGGGGATATTAGTTTTGGAAACGCTACAGTAAAAGTAGCAGATGAGTTTTTCAGTTCGGGCTGTAAAATAAATTATCATGGCAGAAGTAGAGAAGATGTAGACTGACAACGGCAATAATAGCGTTTCTGAAGAAGACAAATGTGTTAACCTCGAATATAGATTTAAATGTTAGGATGTCTTTCCTGAAGGTATTTTTCTGGAGTGTAGCCTTGTATGGAAGTGAAACGTAGGCGGCAAACAGTTCAAGTAAGAAAAGAATAGAAACTTTTGAAATGTGGTGCTGCAGAATAATGCTAAGTATTAGATGGGTATATCATGTAACTAATGAGAAGGTACTGAAAAGAACTGAGGAGAAAACAAATTTGTGGCACAGCTAGACTAAAAGAAGGGATCGGTTGATAGGACACATTATGAGACACCAAGAGCTCACCAGTTTAGTACTTGTGGGTGTGGGATGTGTTTGTGTGTGCGGCGTAGTTCGGGGGGGGGGGGGGGGGGGGAGTGATGTAAAAATTGTAGACCAAGAGTATGCAGGTTCAAGAGGATACAGGGTGCTGCAGTTATTCGGAGATGATTGGGCTTGCACAGCCTTGAGTAGCATTAAGAGCTGTATAAAAACACCGGACAGAAGACCACAACAACAAGAAGAACAACAATAGCCACGACACCGTCATATGCCGAGAGGTATGAAAACGTAATTCACCCAGGAACTTTCCTTTATTCACCCGCCAAGGGCTGTAAAGTTTACTTACGCATTTCCTGCGTTTAAACCTTGATCAGAAGGCTCACTGTGCCTATGAGGAGAGAGGTACCAAACAACACGCACTTTTATACTGCAACAGATGGCTGCAGGAAAGAAGACTAGCACACACTTGCTACAACATAACACAGTCCCTTACTGACCAGAACTTGTGAACCGACCGTAACGATGAGTACAGAATAATTAGAGCATTAAATAAAGAATATTTGCCGGCCGAAGTGGCCGCGCGGTTCTGGCGCTGCAGTCTGGAACCGCGAGACCGCTACGGTCGCAGGTTCGAATCCTGCCTCGGGCATGGATGTGTGTGATGTCCTTAGGTTAGTTAGGTTTAACTAGTTCTAAGTTCTAGGGGACTAATGACCTCAGCAGTTGAGTCCCATAGTGCTCAGAGCCATTTGAACCATTTTTTGAAAGAATATTTGCAGCTGTGGGAGTACAGACAGAAACGAACACAGGCTATCAATGACTCCGTACACAACGTTAACGAGGCAGGCAACAACAACAGCTGTATCAAGTCCGACGACAGTGGCACAGTTGAAAACAGATCGACATAGAGTAACGACTATGTGTAATGTACTATCATAGGTCAGATGCTACACTAGAGCTGCTGACCTACAAACCAGGTGACTCCTATACCATGTGTACTGACAGCTACGTAGTTCAGGACACAACAAACACTTTTATACATTCATGGTAGAAGTCTAACAAACATAGAATTGTAATTTTATAAATAAGAGCGAATTACGATTTTCATCGGTGAGTCACGAAAAAAATGTGTGCAATAGGCAGTGATGTTAGATTATAAATGTAGAAACAGAGAGCAGAACACACCGTCTTGTAGAGTACAAGGAAAAATTAGGACATAACCTAGGTGGGCGAGCACGCCTGCTGACATTTTGAATCTTTCGTTAAGGTCCTCCTCTTCGACTAGCCAGTAGGAGGATATCGGGCAGTGGCTGCCCAGCAATCTTTAAGCCTGACGGTAGTCTACAAATCTATTGCGTTTCCCATCTTTACCGTTAATTTGAAGCCCATCCGTGCGCAACTTAATTTTACGTTTGCTAATATCTGAAACTACAACTCTGTAAAACACAAACTCTTAACTCCATCCGAACAGGCCATGAAGGCCCAACGGTACCAACCGGGCGCCGTGTCATCCTCAGCTCACAGGCGTCACTGGATGCGGATATGGAGGGGCATGTGTTCAGCACACCTCTCTCAAGGCAGTTGTCAGTTTCCGTGACCGGAGACGCTGCTTGCCAGTCAAGTAGCTCATTAATTGGTCTCACAAGGGCTGAGGGCACCTCGCTTGTTAGCAGCTTTCGGCAGACCGGAGGGTTACCCGTCCACGTTTTAGTCGAGCCCGACCGCGCTTAACTTCGGTGATTTGACGGGGACCGGCGTTACCACTGCGACAAGGCCGTTGGCTGTAAAACACAAAGAAACCGAATTAAATTAAATTTTAGGTACATGTGAAATTTAAAGTTGTGACGGCTGGTCCCGGCGGAGGTTCGAGTCCTCCCTCGGGCACGGGTGTGTGTGTTTGTCCTTAGGATAATTTAGGCTAAGTAGTGTGTAAGCTTAGAGACTAATGACCTTAGCAGTTAAGTCCCATAAGATTTCACTCACATTTGAACATTTTTTGTAAAGTTGTGAAAGCACAACCAGACTTAGTCACAAGGTGGCCGGCCAAATGTAAACGGCAGCAAAAGAAAGGAAAAATAATGCTTCACCTTACACACAACTTAGGATACAAGAGCACTCACGTCTTCCACCGGACAAAGAGACAGCGGAAGGTTGAGCCGAACGGCCAAGAACACTCGTGGGGAAACAAGCGACCACTCAGCCAGACGCACTTGGCGTAAGGCAGGAGCGAGGCTTTAACAAGCGAATGTTACGCGATACCACTCCCCCACGTCGAGTGCTTGAGAGAGTGCGGCCGATAGACGCGGAAAGTTTCCTTCTGACAGCCTGGCACTCTTCCGAGCTCCCACCAACAGCTGGAAATAAAGGCACCTTAACAAATATGGACTTCTCAAGTTTCTTCCCCACTCCTGGCAACGACGTATAAATAATAAACCTTATAATTATAACACTAAGTTTATTTTTAGATCATAATATTATTACTAAGTTTCAGGAATACACTAGTTTATTCTGAGAATAATTATGAATCCTCTTACGAATGCGGAATGGTTGAAGCCACTGATGCTATAAACAGATAAGTTATATTTACATACTTTCAAGTAAAACACAAGAAACTACCCAGAGACTGGAAAACTTTATTAATTGGTCTTGTATTTTTCCAGTCTTTAATTAGACCAACACACCGTGGTAGCTTATTACAAAACCAAAAACAAAGCTTTATTGTGATATTTCTTCAGTTTCAAAAAATTACTTGTCTCGCTCTTCCATTAAACAACTTCGTTTTTAGAAGATGATATGAAATAAATGAACAAGTAACTAAAGGAACAAGAACCACTAATACAAGAACTTTACAGGTTACTAAATGTTACGAGGAGTCTGAGAACTGAAAAAATGTATACCCTAATAAAAGCCATATCTGTGGAAAGTTAGTAACAAGTTCATGGTACGAGTACCACTTCTTCTGGTAAACTGGATGTAGCATCCGTAACAGTTCTGTCACAGAGAAACTTATTATAAAATTCCATGTCTCAGGTTCGCACATACGTCTTGGCAATCTTCATAACACGTTTTTGTTTCTAAAATTTAACTGGCTGAGGCATTTTATAATGTTATTCTCGGGAGATGTCATCGCAGCTGAGGCTTTCAGAACGACGAAATTATTACACAAAAGTCGTGATAATGATGCACTGTAGTGAACTACATGTTTGTGTTCAGGGGAGCATTCAAAGAATCTATACTTGTAAGTAGTAAACTTCTCATTTTCAGTTAGGAGTGGTTTGAAAATAGATCTTGTGTAACACCAACAGTGAATTTCATGGTTTCATTTAGCATGAAAAACTATGAATAATTTTTGATGCAATGCAAGGCACGGCATCGACATGTCTGGTTGTCGCCTCAACAAATACCTGACGACGAAAATATCATTATGTACGCTATTCTGGATCGGTCCTACGGAGAGGTCTCATTCTTGCACCACGCTATCGAGCAATTTTCAGAGAATTCCATGGTAGTAATATCTTATTTTCTGCCATAAGTGGACACATCTGGTTACTGAAACAATGCCGTCAGTTATTACTGATGGCGCAAAGACTTCGTATTGTAGCAGCGCATCCTTTTGTAACGTGTTAATAACCTTGCATCTTACACAGATAAAGCTGAAATAGTGATCTTTGCTAATGATACGAGCATCGTAATCAAACCCAGCAGAGATGCGACAGCAGAAGGATAAGTAAATTAATTGGTTCAAATGGTTCAAATAGCTCTGAGCACTATGGGACTTAACGTCTCAGGTCATCAGTCCCCTAGAACTTAGAACTACTTAAACCTAACTAACCTAAGGACATCACACACATCCATGCCCGAGGCAGGATTTGAACCTGCGACCGTAGCAGTCACGCGGTTCCGGACTGAAGTGCCTAGAACCGCTCGGCCACCATGGCCTGCAGTAAATTAATTTTTTAGATGAAGTGTTAATTGGTTCTCCACGACTTTCGAAGAGACATGCACCACAACATGAACTGAAGAAAAGGTAAAACACAGAATCTTCAAAATTTCTAGGTGCGTATTTTGATCACGCAGAACTTGAATTTTAAAATCACGTTTTACATTCTTCTCTAAGTACAGTTCCTGATTTTGGTGAAGGACTCATTAAAGTGTTGGTTTACTTTGCAGACTTAAATTCTTTAGTGTAAATGGGACAGTTCAAAACATTACCACAAATTACTCATTTCATAGAAAAGCAGTGCAAGGATAAAATCAGGTGTCCGTCCTGGAAACTCTTACTAGCAACCTTCAGAACATCAGGTTTAAGAAAAAATAGTTACAGTTTAAGAAGTTACATGGTATTACAGATAAAGATTAAAATAAAGGAATGCGTATTATTTAAGTAACTAGCGCACAGCTACATTTCCAGAAAAGAAATCCAACATCTTTGTAAAACTCTTAACAGGTTGTATATTATAACGAGTTTCACATATATTATTCACTGAACGTGCAAGCGACTAACATTGGACCCTGAACCATGTAAATTGTTGTTATAAGATTCATCAAAAGCGATTTTACGCAGCATGTTCCCTTTTCCTTTACTATACCTATGTCTTTTCAATACCCCTTCTCTTTTCCATCTTTGCCATCTTTTCACTGTCTTCAAATCCTCCAAACTGTTATATTTTCATACTTGAAAAATTCAACAAGCTAATATATGCAACACCCGTGCAACGATGTAGCTGAATGAAATTTAGGCTATAATCATTGGCACCTAAACGCACAAGTTCTAAATCTGTACCCTGAGAGTCGATGCAAATCAAAGTAAGTCACCTGGCACAAGCTGCCTACATTATAAAATTATAGAGAGCGGAAGAAACGTCAAAACAACTAAATATCGTACGTAATACGATGCAGGAAACCCAGTGGTATTCAAAACAGGTTCTTGGCGTCTCGGAATGGACATATACAGGTCCTGTACGGTTTTCAAGGGAATCTCATATCATTCATCCACAAATGGCGGTAAGTTAAGGTAACGACAATAGAGCTGAATAGCGATCACATAATAGACCACAAAGGCTCACAATATTTATGTCTGGTGACAGTG
This sequence comes from Schistocerca nitens, assembly GCF_023898315.1. NCBI lineage: Eukaryota > Metazoa > Arthropoda > Insecta > Orthoptera > Acrididae > Schistocerca > Schistocerca nitens. The sequence goes on along the minus strand of NC_064616.1, from coordinate 428,510,649 downwards.
GTATCCAGGGGACAGGCAATTCAGCCTTGTGTCCACATAACTAGGTCTGGACGATGTACGCTGGGTGAACTTGTGGCCGGTCGTTTTGGAACTAAGTATTACCAATGGTTAACAAACATTGAAGTACAGGCTGGACATGATGCTACCTTGCAGAGTAACCATGGGGCCATGGAATATCACAATATGGCGGCCCGTATCATCACCGAACCTCTGCCACGTTTCAGTCGTGGAACGTAATGTTGACCAGAAGTTCCAAAAAGTGTGAAACAACACTCCTAAGACAAAACGATTTTCTTCCATTGCTGCATAGTCCAGGTGTCATAGCTTCGGCGCCGTGGATTCCTGTTACGCCATTTCCTCCACTGTTGAATGGTTTTGCAATTTCAGTCTACAGTTCACTGCTTATGGAGCTCCATTCGTGTTGCTACGGTACTGACAGTTTTCACATTTGTGACACCCACTTCTGCAGTGATTTTTTAACCTGTCGTCCTCTTATTTTGAGTCACAATCTTCGTCACGACCATCAAACACACGCTTCCGTCGGCGTTGTGGCTTGGCGACTAATCTTCTTCCGCATTCCTTATATGCAGTACAGATCTTCGATACGGTGCCGCATCTAACAGAACACACTTCGACTCTCATGGTTACAACGCACTTACTATAAGAGCACTAAAAATTTGCACAAATTCGAATTCACTTAGCTCCGACATAATGCTCTCACAACTGCTCAGAGCATTGTTCTGACAACGACTGGCACTCGCAATATATTGAGGACATTCCACAAGCGCCGTTCGTGATCAGATACGACCACGCAACCTGCAAGCATTGGACAGCATCGGTAATTATGTTCAAGCATGCCACATATTTCTTTCCAAGCACTATACCACATAAAAGATTTATTTCTGCTCCACTCTTGAATCAACAGTGGGAGTAATGACAGTCTATATGCCACTATGTCCAGTATAACAAATCCAAGGCCACGTTATGATATTTTGAGCAACGAATTTCTATGTTGCTACCTAGTGATCAGCTATAATGCTTTTATTAGTTTATCACAGGGTAGTGGACGTCTTGCATTGTGTGCAAGATTATGTACCTCATTATTTCTGTAATGCATTCACGCAGGACAAGCAGATGTGTGGAAATTGACACCAAGCTTCTTTTTACTTCCTCATAATGTTCTGTCACGCGAAACTGATATCGACGACCTATTGTTGGGTGTTGCTTTATTAGAGTGGGAAACAGATGACGTATCAGACGATGAGGTACTAACCTTAGTCTCGGTGCCTTCGAAAAATGTATGAAATACACTTTTAAAAAAAGTAACAAATCCACTAGCAGTTACATAATCTCTTAGGTTCTTTAAGGACTATAACTGGACGTCTATATTAAATACTGGTTTAATGATGAACAATGTATTCACAGGTGACGTGACGTCCGAGCTTCATAAGGTGCACCCCGACCCCTGGGTAGGCGGAGTCCTAGTAGGCTGTCCCTACTTTGCCTCCAGGTCTTCTGTAGAATGGTGTGTGGTGTTTTCTTCTCATTGTCTTCTTGTCTTCACGTTTCTGGTAATTTTATTATATTTTATGAAAGCTTCTCTATTTACTGGTGCGTAAAACATACTACCAATAGTGACAGACAATCCATGTGAATAACGTAAGCCATCAGAAAATCATGTAAACGGAGATGGAAATCGTAAAAAGATATAGAATATGAAGAACATTTGCCATTGGCTCATTACTGATAATACCATCAGACACTACTATTTGGTATTAAAGAAACCTTGACTACGACCTTAGCAATTAGGGTACATAAACAGTAGAGCCAAACAGGTTATAGTGAAGGCAGAGTTCTAGGAACAACAGAATTGTTAACTTATCAAGTTACTGAAAAGGAGACAAAAGGATGCTGCTCAGACTGCATATACAAAAACATCATCGGTTACTTTTTGAACAATATTTTCTCTCACAATCTTGACTGCATAGATTTCTGCTCGTTCAACACCGATAACACAGATATTTGCGCAGAAATTTCTCAAGAGGACTTCAAGAGATAAAAACTATTGGAGACTAATAGAAACGGAACTGAGATGAAAATTAAGTCTCTGGAATTTAAGCATTAGTATGACTACGAATTATTGCCATCGAACATAGCTAACATTTTTGAAATCATTCACCACGATTATGTGTTGTCTTACTGCACGTCCCTGAAGAAACCCAAACATAGTTGTGTGTCAGTGGGTGTCAAAATTGTTTCTGTAGGGTTCCACCGTACACAGTATGAGTATGTGACAGTTCGCAGCAATGAAGGAATGCTGTTATGCCTTCATTTTTTCTTAACGTGTCAAACGTTGGAGTTATTATGAGCACTTCATTTTTCCTGTTGTTTCATCTAAAGTACGTGAGGTACCTATTCTACGTAAATTACGATAACTACTGAGGTCACATCTACTAAAGACATCTTTTTAGAAATAAAAAGAGAACCATTGCTTCAGTAACTCCGTCAGATTTTGTAGTGATTCACACAGTAAGATAAAAGTGTGTTGGTTCATCCATCTCTGTAGAGAAGCTCTCAGAAGTAATTCTCCTTTCACTCCAGCTACATAATTCATGTTGTCGGGAAGGCGCAGTTCGCTTAGGAAGCGACTGTGAAAACCTCACTTGTGAATATGTTAAAGTACTTCTGTGTGCCTTTGTTTTCGTTTAATTCATTTCGAATTTAACGTTTCAATGGAGAAGTTGATAGGACTAAAGTGAGCGCCTAGAAAACAAACACCTCCTCTGCTTTCGCAGCGCCCCTCCGGTTCGTTCTGGACGTCAACACAGCACCCCCAATAGAACTCGCCACCAAAGGCTTCGAGCGGATTTCAAAATCGGGCAAGCAGTCTCTGGTGCAAGCGACGAGTTCTTAGATACTGAAAGAGCCATCGATTTGCAGTCCAACAAATCTTCATTGTTCGTCTCCAGACAGAGATGAAGATTTATTCATTATGTGGCAAATAGAGTTTTCAGCATTTGTAATACGCTAAATAATTGCCTGTCGGGTTTTTTATTCTGTTTTTAAGTGATCTGTAGTATTCAGTTACCTACGAGTAGAAGACACGAGTGAATTAACTAACGCAGACTTGTAGGGCAGTATGCAAATTTTTTAAGACAGCATAGACTGTCTGCTGGTGCCATTAGGCACAGTTTCAGAAACTAATTTGGCAGCAAAAATTTATTCATATACCAAATCGAAGTCGTAAAACATATTTATATTCTTATCATTGTCTTAGAGTGTAAATTTTAAATTTTTATTCAACAGTGATACACTGAAGCTGCCTAAGCTGCAAATGGGCCCTAGGGACTAGACGAGTAATACAGGGTGGTTATAATTAAAAAGTAGCTACTCACGGAAGACCAGTATGAGCTGTAAGTATCGGATGATAGCGAAACTAGGTAGATATGTTAATGCGTTAATACGGAACCTATTTTCTATGACAAAAAATTGTTCCAGTTCTGGACACCAGGTGTACATCTGGCGCTGTAAACTGTTTGTACGATGGTATGACATCCACGTTGTCATTTGACAAGCGATAACGTGAGTGAACAGTATGGCTATCGAGAAGAGAGACGGTGCGTTGTTAGTGAAACTGTTCTATGGCAACGGCAGAAATTACAGTTCTGCACTGACAGAGTATCGCCGACTGAAAGATATCACCAGATTCCAGTTGCCATTAAATGGTTTGGCCTGCCGGTGTGGCCGTGCGGTTCTAGGCGCTTCAGTTTGGAACCGCGTGACCGCTAGGGTCACAGGTTCGAATCCTGCCTCGGGCATGAATATGTGTGCTGTCGTTAGGTTAGTTATGTTTAAGTAGTTCTCAGTTCTAGGGGACTGGTGACCACAGCCCGCATCTCGTGGTCGTGCGGTAGCGTTCTCGCTTCCCACGCCCGGGTTCCCGGGTTCGATTCCCGGCGGGGTCAGGGATTTTCTCTGCCTCGTGATGGCTGGGTGTTGTGTACTGTCCTTAGGTTAGTTAGGTTTAAGTAGTTCTAAGTTCTAGGGGACTGATGACCATAGATGTTAAGTCCCATAGTGCTCAGAGCCATTTGACTGGTGACCACAGATGTTAAGTCCCATAGTGTTCACAGATGTTAAGTCCCATAGTGTTCAGAGCCATTAGAACCATTAGAATTAAATGGTTTGAATAAAATGGTAATGAAATTCGACAGTACGGATGAACTCGGTGTGGTACCTGAAAGAGAAGGGCGTCCTGTCTAAATGGCAGTTGCAGACGATGTTTATGTTGCTGTAACTGACCATGCAGCATGTACCCCGGGTACAGCCAGCTTTCGTGCAGCGTCCATCCCATGGTCAACGGTACGGAGAGTCTTGCATCTATTTTACACTGGTACCCGCATAAGGTCCAGACGGTGTAGCAGCTGAAACATCACGATCCCCGGCAACGTTCTGAATTTGCTCTTCGGTTTCTGGCAATGATCGAAGTTGATGACATGTTGCCAGACAATATTCTGTGGAGAGACGAAGCACATTTTACATTACGTGGCTCAGTGAGTACACAGAACTGCAGGATTTTGGGTACAATTGAACAGTGTGTTGTGCACGAAGAGCCACTGCACTCGCCTTATGTGACTGTGTGGTGTGGATTCGCAAGCACATTTGTCGTCGTCCGTTCTTCCTTAAGAGAATATAGCCAGAGGACCTGTCTTGTGTACCGTGACGTCTGCACGTTATCGAGATCTCCTGGTACAGTATGCGATTCTTGCTTTGGAAGAGCGCAATTGTGTTGAACCACTGTTATCATGCAAGATGGGGAACACCTCATATCGCGCTCCTCGTGTAAGCTCTTCTTAATGTAGCCTTCCACGAAGGTGTTACCTTCAGAGGTTTTCCACTTGCATAGTCTGTAAGGTCACCTGATCTCAGTCAGTGTAGCTTTTGGCTCCGGTACATCTAAAAGAATGCGTTTACCAGGGATACTTTCGGCGTCCACCTGATCTATAGGTAATGGTTGCTCATGTTCAACTGGAATTGCTGCGAGCGATATTGATCACGTCGTTTTACGGATGCTTCGTCTTGTCGACGTCTCCGGTGCTCATACTGAACAAATTGTGTAAGCGGCGGTTAATAATAAAACCAACATTATACATTTCTCACTTGTTTGACCATTTGTACCTACGTCCCGTTCCTAGTCCATTAAATGTGGAAACATTTCTATATGTCTTCCTTGCATTCACAGAGCCAGATTTGCAGCTGACGGCCAGAACTGGAACTATTTTTTTCAAGTGTAGATCTGTTTCACATTAACTCATTACAAAATCTCCCAAGTTTCGCTACCATACGATAATTACAGCTCACACTGGACCTCTGTGAGTAGCTGCACTAAGCTTTCGTGAAGCCACAAGAAGCTAGGAACATCACATTCCCTCGTCAGTGGCTGGCTTTATTGCCACATGGTGTAACGCAGTGTGGAATTCCACAGAAGAGTCATTCATCATCATTTTCTTGGGCCTTTGTCCCACTTCAACTAGGGATCGGTCTTGTTAGTATGAATTTGGCGATGTTAGTGTCGGATGGTGGCCGATTGCTCTTCCCGTTCCACCACGTACACCCCCCCCCCCCCCCCCCGGGACGGAATTAATGTACCCCAGCTGCGTGTGTCTAGTGTAAGCCAAGAAACAGTGCGAACATTTTCAAATGTCTGCGACTCGTGTAACTGAGGCGGCACATGCAGGCCTTCCCGGTATTCACGTAGTGGGATGTGGAAAACCGCCTAAAAACTACATCCAGGCTGGCCGTCACACCGACCCTCTACATTAATCCGCCGGGCGGATTCGAACCGAGGCCAGCGCTCCTACACGAGCCTCAGGAAGCAGCACATTGGCGCCCTTGGCTAACCTGGCGAGTCCAGTTATACAGAAGATTATGTGACGGTAACCTGTCCGTTGTGACAGCACATCCGGATTGAAGGAGTAAAAAACTCCTTACTTAGCCGCAAAAATTATTCAGCATATTGCACTCAAGCGGAACACTCTCCTCGTAAGTCATTAGTGAAACGTATGGCTAAGAACACACCAGCCTTCACTGAGAAGCGCCTTGTAGCACCCTGAGTGCCTGGCCTACAAGCAGACGGAGCTAATAGTTCCCGGCCTATAGGATCCGTCAGGGTGAGGCCGTTCAGTGGCTGCCATCGCATGGCGTATCAGCAAATGTCCGAGAGTCCTGCATTCAGTTTGGGCCTCCTGTGCATCTTCGCTAAATTGCCACGAGTCTGAATACAAGTAGGTGATATGCGCCAGTAGCCTCGCGTTGCGTCGCCCCGATGATACGCTGCATATAGGTAATGGTTACAGCATAAAGTGAGGGTTAGATTTCTGTCTATAACATCGTAATGATTTGGACATAGATAGATGGATGATAGATCACGATGGGACACTGTTCCATCTGATGACAATTTCCAGTAGTGCCACACTACCGCAAGTGTGATACCTGCCGCAAGGAGAACCATCATTAATTTGCGCGATAGTGCACTGCTAAATACAACGGAACTACTGTGGGTAATCACAGGAACCAATAAACCAGTGACCGTTACTGTGTGCAGAGGAGCCACTATAGGAAAAATAAGGGATTAGATAAAGTAACGTGATTCATGTACAGAAGTGTAGTATACATACAGAAGGTAGACAGTGAGGAGATAGTGCCTTTCAGTATAGAAAATTTTGGGTCACGGATGTGTAACTGGTCACGGACTCTTTTCCAACTTGGAAATCTCACGGGATAATCAGTTAGATGGAAGAAATTCAGATCCTAAGCTTAAACTGGCTGACACCTCAGCAGAATGACAGGAAAAAGCAGCGCATTTGGAATATGAATATCGGTTTAATCCTCGTGGGTCGCTGCTAGCGAACCCAGTAACACAGCACAGAATCCCAGTGACTCTGTGTCATAAACTGTACCTTGTACAATAACATCTTCAACTGGCGACGGAATAATTCATCAACCAACAGTCACGAGACGATATTTCTATGAAAACACCAGTCCATAAGGAGCACCAGTACAACCGTTCTGATGAAAAGTGCAGAAGGGGCCGAGGGCGTATAGCTTTTGTTGTGGATACCAGTATTTTAACAAACGTACAGTTGCGGATACGTTCCTCCATCTCGAATATAAAGTATATATTCGATAAACTGCGGAGCTGTAGATATTTTTCTACCAGAGGTCTGCAGAGTTGTTATATCGAGTTACAGGTATCACCAGAAGATCACGCTAAGCCAGCATAGACGGTCCCATCGACGTTAAGGTACATAGACCGAAAAACACGCCAGACATACGGCTGCCTGCTGTGATACATGCAGTGTGGATTGGAAGTTCAAATCCGACCACCAGAAACCTTTTGTTATTTAGTACTTATTTTTTCTCGAAGGTTCTTGAAATATCTTATGCTTGTAATGTTTGTATATTATGGAATATTCGATGTTTCAATAAATACCGATGTTTGTATCAAGAGCTGCACTCTCCAGTTAGGACGTGAGTTCTGTTTTGACTGTAAGTTGATATCCGTAATTAACTTGCTTTCAGGACTGAGTGCGGTATTTCAATGATGACCCTGTTTCCGGATATAGACTTGCGTGTCATTATGATGTGACATTGTTTGGAGGAGACATTGGATACTTCGAAACATCTACATCACCGTGCTCCAATTAGGCAACGTAAACGACGTCGCCAACACGGACAGAAACCGAACTACAAGCAGTACTACGTTCCCACGGCCCGTATATTCAGGAGGCTAATAGATTCCAAGCCGACAGCAAATCAGCTGCACGTCAGCCATCCATTTGTATTCTACGGATATGCTGATCCGGACACGACAAAATATCTGAGAGGATATGACCGAGACACCAAACACAACAGGTGGAACGGCGTGATGTGTTTGGCACATGTGTAATTTAACTTGGAGGACACAGCCCAACAATGGTTGTAGAACAGCGAAGAGAAGCTCAATAACTGGAATAAATTCAAGGACGTACTGAAGAAATCATCTGGGGACAAACAGCAGCAAATCCACTTAGCGGAAGAACAACCGAAGAACAGGGTCTAAAGTGATGGGGAAACGACGCATTCCTTAATTTAGAATGTTTTGGTCCTATGTCACATTGTGAATCCAAATATGACAGCAGCTGACAAAATCTCACACTTGATGAAAGGGGTTGCGGAAGACATGTACCACGTGCTTCAGTTAAGGGGTACTATAACGACTGAAGAATTCATCATCTAATTCCACCACATCGAGGAAATGCCACAGAAAAAAATCGGAGTAAAGAAATGTGGTCGCTACGGAAGTTGTGGATGACCACCGTGAGTGCGCCTGTCTCATATACCAAATAGAAAGAGAAGAGAGAGAGCAGCGTAAGGCAGCCAGAGATGTCGTACCGAGTAAGCAAGATATCGCAACCTTGAATGTCGACCTGACACTTCAGGAGGTAACATAGGAGACTGAAGAAGTGGTATATCGATCTTTGTTTACAAACCACAGCCACCAGCCGAACTCGTCAGGACATATGGACTCGACAAACTCGGATTTATGCCGCTACCGTGAAACGATAACCCACCATTCACCCAATGACAGTACAACCAATTCTCCCACCATGCATAATGCCCTGCAGACCAACAGCCATTTGGAGGACCGTGGACAATATGCCAGAGTGCTTCCACGGCTGACACCAAGGAAACTTTTTATGCTGCTGCAGAGAAAGAAATAGTTACCACGACTTCTGCACAGCCAGACGTCATCTATCCCGACAGTTCTATACACACCATTAAGCTGCATACGATTATAGTCTACATTTGGGACGAAGCCAGTCGCTGTACAGTGTCTGTGGTCACTCCCCAATGTGCAGTAGCATTCACAATTGTCGTACAGAGATGCTAGACGCTTGCTTAGCCACTGAGTGAGGCGTCCAAAATTGCATATACACAAGGAGAACTGTTACCAAGATGCCAGAACACTCAATGCCATCATCATCATCAACTACCAAACTGTCTGGAAACTAGTCGACATAGGGGCTTCATTTTCAGTAATGTCGAGTGCTGTTCGACCACAGGTAATGAAGTCCGTGTGTTGGGATACGAAAGCGATTGTGATGAAAAGCCGCACATGGGAAATATGTCCACCTAACAGGAAAATGTTTAGTTCTTCGAATTTATAGTTTTAATGGAATGTATTCGTAAGGTTATTCTCGGATGAGACATCACAAGCAGTCATAGACTGTGCAATACCAGCGCTCCAAACTGACGAATGTGTTCCAAAAATCACATACAACGAAAATTGCTGTGGGTGGTTATTTGCCACTGAAGACGCAGTTATCCCACTATCATGAACGAGACGGGTTCCAGTCATCAGTCGGATTCTGAGTTAAACTGTGAAACTTCTGTCGTTTACAAAGAGCTTATGAGATTCACACTTCATATCTACTAGCCAGCAAAAGTCATAACCATTGTAGGTGGTCACGGAGAATTTAGGATCACTAACTGTCACGAACAGCTACAGCTCATCTTTAAAGGTGTGTGTGATAATGGCAGCTGTACCAGTCTGGGAATGTACAGCTTGGTGCCATCGATGGAGAAATCGCGGTCAGCTACCACAACAGATAAAGCACATAAGGAAGCTACCGTCGAACTGCCAATAGGATCTATACTGATCGAGGAACAGCGTCGGTGAGTGATAGCTGTTTTGCATCAAATTCCAGATCCTCTTAAACCAAGAGAATAGAAAATACAGCCAAAGTGGTCCATGATAAATCGTTGTATGAACAGTGGGGATCATTCACCAGCTAGCCAGTGCTCATGTAGGGTCTCGCTGGCTGAACGACTGATAATCTGCGAAGAAGTGGTGAAGATGCTGCAACATTATTTCATTAAAATTTCTGGAGTGTTGTTCCTCTTATGTGGAAGGAGGAACATGAAGTTTCACGTCAACTGCCGACAGCTGAATAAATCATAAAGAAATACACACATCCACTACCATTCATTGATGACACCCTAGGTTGCTTGGAAGGAGTAAGGTATTACACAGCTAAGGACATGCTTACGGGCTACTGGGAAATTCAGGTTGACGAGGATGACTGAGAAAAACTGCTTTCTTAGCTCCTGACGGGCTCTGTGAGTTTAAATTTATGTAGGTCTTACTGTGTGATGATCTGGCCACATTGAAACAGACGATGGACTACCAGCTTATAGACTTAAGAGAATAATGTGCTATCTTGAAGACAATGTCGTTTTTTCGGAGAGATGTGAATGACATCCAAACCTCGTTGCGACTGTGTGGGAGAGTATTCAGATTGCAGGCCTTTCCCTAAATTTGAAAAAAATGCGTCTTCGCAGACGAAGCACTAAAAATATTTGGGAATCTTGTGAATAGAGATGGAGTCAGTGAACGTAGAGAAATCACAGAGTATCCAACTCCTCACCACATTCTTTATGTGAGACATTTTCTCGGAATGTGCGAATACTAACAGAAATTGATAAGGCATTTCTGTACCAAGGAACAGATACTATAAGAATCAGTACAGGGTCACGCCAAATTGCCTAGAACGAGGTGCAAGAAAGATCTTCCCTTATCCTTAAGGAGACGCTAACTTCTTCCTCAAACCTATAGTCGTATGCTGAGAATATCGAGGCAGAACTTCACACTGACGCTAGAAGTTTTGGGATAGTTGTAGTTCTAGTGTAGATTCAGGAAGACTCAGCCAAGATGACTGGTTTTGCTTTCAGAGTACCCGATAACTTCGAGATGAACCTCCAACAGAGATAGAATGTTTAGCAGTTGTATGGGCCATCAACAAGTTCCGGACATATTTATTTGGCAAAACATTCGTCATTGTGGCAAACACCATTCTCTATGCTGAAGAATCTGTAGACTGACGAGATGAGCACTGATGCTTCAGGAGTCCTACGTCAGAGCGATTTACAAAAGCAAATGATGCCTTCCTAGTAATCCTTTGGCAGAAGATAGCAGTACATAAGAAAACTCAGTCGTCGCTGTATTGACATTGCTGCTGAACAGAGGGGAGTTCCAGCACTGCTCAAAACCACAGATGCCTTAAAAGAGGAAGAGTCAACCAAAGGAGAAATCCAGTTATTAATTGGAGCACAGAATAAGGCAAATTATGCCGCGCGGTGTAGCCGCTTGGTCCGGGGCGCCTTGTCACGGTCCGCGCAGCTCCCCCCGTCGTAAGTTCGAGTCCTCCCTCGGGCATGGGTGTGTGTATGTTGCCTTTAACGTAAGTTAAGTTAGATTAAGTAGTGCATAAGCTTAGGGAGCGATGACCTCAGCAGTTTGGTCCCATAAAGCCCTACAATTAATTCCCAAAGGCGAATTATGATCCAGTGGGACGTACGTGATTGCTCGTCATCCCAGCTTGTCTGCAGCGTGCTGTCCCGAACTATTTCGACAATGCTACAAGATCTGACACCTGCGATTTGTGAAGACTATAGAGAGAATCAGGCATAATAGTCACTTGACAAGTCTTTACCAATCCTATAGAGAGGATGTGACTCTCAGTAGGAAACGCATACGGTGTAAGCACGTGATACAGTTAAATCTTGGGTGTCTGGCAGTAATCACAAATGCAGCAGCACCATTCCACCGACTAGGAATCGAGTTCCTTAGATGGTTCCTGAAGTTTTCAATTGGTAATCGGTAGATAGAAGTCTGCACTGACTACCTCCCCCACTTTTCTGTTACCAAGCTCTACCGATTGCAAAAGCTCTGGATATTGCAAAACTTCTTACAGAAGATTTCGTTTTGAAGCACAGAGCACCTTGTGTGATGATCTCTGATCATAGAAAGTTTTCCATCCGAGACTAGTACTGGAGGTGATTTCACGTTGGGATACTACCCACAGGATGATAACTGCTACCATTCACAGATGAGTGCCTCACAGCAAATTTTATCCCTCCGCTTACCAGAAAATCTGTGTAGCGTTTGCCCAACAGTCTGGCCTGTCATGCCCATGCTGTTTAAATTGACACACTCTTTTGACTACTTATAATGTGAACGACTTTTGAGGTATAAATACGTTTAAAATAATTTTATTTATTTAAAGTTTACATTTTAAAAAACACAATTTTTATACTTTTACTGGTGGCTTCTATTCTTAATGCAAATTTGCGCACTGTCTACAGACAATAGCAGAATTTTCTGAGCATATAGATATTGTATACTTATATATTGTACTTATAGTTTGAACCTTTCTATCTTTCTTCTCTGCACAATATGCAGATCTTCTCCTTTTTTTAGAATGTGGTTTTACTGCCCTTCCTGGACCCGGTGCTACTAATGAATTCATAGATTTATTTACCCCTGCAAACTGCTTTCCCAAATTAATGATAAATGTTCATCTTCTCTTTTTCATTGGTACCCAGCATCATCCTAATTATGTATTCATTTATTTCACTTACGTCGATCATGTTGAAAAAACCACCACTAGCCAGCGCCATGTTTATGTCTTCACAGTGTTGCATCGCGTCTTCTGGTCCATGGTGTCAACGCCTCCCTTTGTGGCACTGTATGTCATTATACCTTTAGGCTTCTTTACTTGTGATGGTGACACCATAGATTGGTGATGAAAAGAGCTAAGGATGGTAACGACTCTGTTTTTCTTAGGAGCCGGCCGCTGTGACCGAGCGGTTCAAGGTTTTTCAGTCTGGAACCGCTCTGCTGCTGCGGTCGCAGGTTCGAATCCTGCCTCGGGCATGGATGTATGTGATATCCTTACGTTAGTTAGGTTTCAGTAGTTCTAAGTCTAGGGGACTGATGACCTCAGATGTTAAGTCCCATAGTGCTTAGAGCCATCTGAACAATTTTTTTTCTTAAGAACATAAGAAGCCTTCATCACATCTGGTTAAAAAACCAAATAATATTGAATATATTTCACGTCATTTAGGTGTAACAAAATCGGCTTGGAGTTGATCTTTGTTTTCACACATAGTGCCGACTACTGTCAGATATTTTGACAACAAATAATGAGCTAAATCGAGAGATGTAAAAAAATTGACACGGGTGATACTATATCAAGACTTTTCAAGTTCAATCACTAGGGTTTATACTGTGGCGACTCGTTCCACCGCCTCCATCTGCAGCAGCAGGCGACGGGCTACGTAGACCAGAAACCGGACCCACAAACACCCTCGCTGGTCACTTCCGCCGGAGGGAGAACATAGACGGCCAGGCTTTTCGGACGCAAGGCACGCCGAACCGTCGCTCGAGCAGTCTCTTGTTCCTTTCCGAAGAAGCAGCATCTCCGGTCGTGCTCTCGGCAACTCGCGCGCGCAACGCCACGTGGCTAGCGTCGTCGTGCGCTGCATTTTTCCGTTGTATGCGCCAACTGCAGAATTCCTATCCCACGCCCATAGTCGTTGTACTGCTTCCGTCCGTTTAACAAGAGAATTTGCTACGCCGCCTTCCCGAGCTGCGTCTCCTCGAGGTGCTTCTGTTGACTACGGTCGTACAAAGCCTGATGCCGAACGACCGGTTCGTCCTCCCGGTATCAGCAATTGGAATACTATGCGCAGTGTAGTGCAAGTAGTGCAGTGAAGTGCCAAAACTACCAACTGATTTATTACTATTCTATGCGCGGTCGTTTTGGCACACCTTCACTGACAAGCGCGCCGTTGAGTCTGTTTCCCGCGCCTCCGGACGACGACGAACAAAGACCAGTCATGGTCTGTCCGGAACAGAGCCTCCAGCCCGACCGATGACCGTCCTTGATTAAGAGGTATTGGCTCCTTTTTGATGTTATTGCAGTTTTTGGGTTAAAATAGTAGAATCAGCTGGCGCGGCTCTCCCAGCAAGCCCCGTCGTTTTTGCCGCTTTCCTTAACTAACATGCCGCTCAGGCGTGTACACTCCTTAGGCTTATAGAAGGGAACATAAATCGTTCCTCCTTAAAAACATTGTCTCCAAGTCGCACAGCTCTGATATCTTCCTCCTTCCCAAAATACACTTTCATCTTCCAGCAGTAGCTCGTTGCACTGTCACAAGTTACTCAGAACTTTATTCCTTATGTACCAGGTTTTGATGGGATGTACTGTCGAAACGGACAGCGACCTCGAAATGTGGCCAACTGTCCATCCACTGTCATGCACCATCTTGGAATGTAGGCATCCCTAAGGATAATTTCCCACATCTCAGAAACTTCTCTGAATGGTTCGAATTTGTCACTTGACCTATGGTCTCATGAGGCTGCTGCATTGTGAAAGCGCCATGCCTCAGAATAGCATGGAAGCGGTTGCGAGACGAAATTTCATTGAACAGTGGTCGATCATTCCCTACACTCCAAAGCTGACTGAGATCTTTATTTCTTGACTTGTAGAATCCAGTGAGGACCGAAACACCAAGAAACTTTTTTTCATTTCATGCATATTTGTATCCAACCATTCATCATCCTAAACGATTTGGCCTTCCTTGTTGGTCCACATACATACCTTGTCAGTGAGGGGTAAACGAAAGAACAACATAAATGAACATTCTTAATTATCACAAAAAATGGCTCTGAGCACTATGAGACTTAACATCTATGGTCATCAGTCTAATTATCACAGATCCTAATCGAATAAATTGTTGGTCCCCGTTCTTCTTTCGGTACCCTCTTTCTGCTCTGCCTACCAGAAATTCCAGCTTTGGGCACTTTAGCCCATATTTCATTCCCATTACGAGAAACAATAAGTCACACTGAAGAGAATTTGTACTAGCACGGGCCAAAAACGATCAGGGTTTGCTCAGATGAGAAAGTAACTTAGGAGAAGTTTTAGAGTGGCATAAGGCATTGTTGCAAAAATGTGTGTGAATTTCTAAGGGACCAAACTGCTAAGGTCATCTGTCCCTAGACTTACACACCACTTAAACTAACTTATGATAAGAACAACACACACACCCATGCCCGAGAGAGGACTCGAACATCCGGCGGGAGGGGCCGCACAGTCCGTACATGTCGCCCCAGACCGCGCGGCAACTCCGCGCGGCAAATTGTTGCTAACGAGATCTGGTCTTATATACAGACAACGATTTTGCTTCACTCAAACTCTTGATATACTCTCACGCAATATGTTTGTCCCATGCTGTGAAAACGTTAATGACATAGTTTAAGGAGAGCCTTTTGTACAAAATCGCTGAACATAGAAGAAGACGTAGAACGGGGTAAATTTTTTACTCTGGTACGTCCGTATCTGTGCAAGAGGAGGCGGCTTTGCACGGATATACATTCATTCCAATCTTCTATTAGTCCATCTCCTCCTTATCCCCCTATCCATCGAATTTGTCACTCGACCTATGGTCTCATGAGGCTGCTGCATTGTGAAAGCGCCATGCCTCAGAATAGCATGGAAGCGGTTGCGAGACGAAATTTCATTGAACAGTGGTCGATCATTCCCTACACTCCAAAGCTGACTTACAAAGCTCCTTACCTCCTGTAAGTCGAATTACTGTTCCCCCCTCTCCCCTTGTCCACCTTCGCTTCACCCCTTTCTCTGCCATCTTCTGCTTCCACCTCTCTCTGTTCATCATGTCCTCCCCTCTTCCTGTCTATATCTTCCTCCTCGCTCTCACTCTCCATCTCCTCCTCCCTCCTCCCTCTGTCTTCTCCTCTGCTTTTGTCTCTTTCTGCATCTTCTCCTCTCTCTCTGTCCATCTCCTCATCTATATATTTCTCTGTCCTTTTCCTCCACCTTCTCTCGCTGCCCTTTTCCTCCTTACACCTCTGTGTGTCACCCTCTTCCTCCCCTCTCTCTCTATCCATTTCTGCCTCTTTCCCTTCGCTGTCTGTCTCCTGCTCGCCCCCGCCCCTCAGGGTCCTTCTCCTCTTTCTTTCTTTGTGTCCATCCATCTATACTCTCTCTGTCCATCTCATTCTTCCGTTTTCTATGTCCAGCTCCTTCTTCCCCTGTTTGTCTGTCTGTCTGTACGTTATCAGCCTCACCGCAATAGGATGTCCCTAGTTCTTACCTCCATAGCAATCCTTTCAAAATAGTAAGTAATAAGTGTGCAAAGGTTGGGTTGAAATCAGTCCATTGGTTTAAGCGTAGCTTTTTACCTATAATTTTGCCCATGTACACACGTGCCACATACATTTCACATATGTTTATCATATTGCGCACATATTTGGGCACATAAGTCATCTGTATCTCTAGCGAATTGCACCCAGCAGTTCCGATTTCACTCAGCTCAATGTTTATGAAGTCACACCTCCTGAACAGTGTCGTCCAGAGATATAATTTTGCAGCTACATCCAGTGATAATAGTATTACTAGCAAGAAGAAATAAATCAAAAGGTCGTGCCTGTTGCGGCACTTTTACTGCACGAGCGGCCAAGATGTAGTAAACAGTAAACTCTTTTCACTTCGACACGTTGTGGGGCTGACAGGCGAGGAAAAGTCTAGTAAAGGTTCGAAATTGTGTATGAAGCTCGTTGCAAGTCATTATGTAATCTCTCTCTCTCAAATATTGCACGAATACATTCTAGCTATTTGCGCGTTGTAAGCTACACATCTTTTCCACCTCAAACCAGCCATTTGAGAGGCAGGTAGTTCCTGCTCTATCGGAAGTTGTTTCCAAGTATTAAGTGATATGTTTACGAAGTTTGGTGGAAATACATCCAATTGTTTAGGAGGAGATGTGGAACATATGTACATCCATCCGCTTCTGTATTAAAGTGCTCAACTGCGTTTTTATTTCTATAACTGAATGATAGTATAAGAGATACTGTGGGGATTTCGATGCAGCTTTCACTAATAGATACACTGATTCATGAGTAGGTTTTTGTGTGCACACTGGTGTCCGAAATTAAAGCGACAAAGAGAATTTTCCAAAGTTGCGTTTATGTTGCCATAAAACAATGTGTAACAGTTGATAGTAAAGGATACACAGTGTAAACAACTGCAAGATGCGTAATGGTAGACAAATATGGTAGTAGGATATAAATACTGGCCCTAGCTCACTTGGCTCATTCCTGAGTTACCCCAGGAACGACCTAAGTTATCTAGGACCAGTATTTATATGCTACTATAACACACATTTTAAGAAAGGCACATTACTCATAAAAATTAATAGAATATTTTTGGTATCATGTTCACTTACTATATATTAATTATTTTTTCTCACAGAAGGTGAATGTAAGAAAATAAATTTAATATTTTTATAAGAGGCAATTGTAAGTAAGTAAATAAAATGAATTATGATGAATATAACAAAACTATTCCTTTCCTAAAATTTTCCTAATTGTTTCTCCTTGAGCAGCCGTAAGATTTTTATGAACCGTTGTTTGTAAATGTATTTTGAGATGACTCTTGACTACAATTCTACCATTTACAGTGATACTTTAATTCCCTGATATATTTTCAACATTCTTTACATATATCACAATATCCATCTTTTCAATACTTATCTTTATAAAATTCTTTAATATTTTTAATACATAAACTTGCTACACTGCTGTAGCTGTATGGTAATGTCCATTTAAAAGACTGAAACCTTAATAGGAAAAGTAAAATAAAAAAAATAAAAAAAACTTCACAGAGTAAATTCCAGATCATGAAATTCATTATTTCTATTTTTAAGTTTCTTAATTCCTTTATATTTCAGTTTTATCTGTTCTTTTTCAGTTCATTGAAAATCCCTAACAGTAATAAAATTATAAGATCTATCTGATAAAATAATCTGAAACTCATTATTACGCTCTGAATCTAGTATTTAAATACTCAAATACAATAATATTATATAACATATTTGTCTGTAACTCATACAGTTCATACAGTTTTTTAATCTCTTTCGAGACACTTGCAGTGTTGAGGTGCTTGATTAGTCTCCTTATATATAGATCCATTTTTATTACATTTTTATAATTTGTAATGTCCATATGGTGATGTACCTATTTTATTTTCCAAAATATATCTTTTGTCATCATGAGGACACAACGCTTTCTTATTTATTTCAATAGTATAGACTTCATATTTTTCACTTCAAATCATATAAATTTTTCTGTATTGTTTTCTGTTGTTAAGCAAAAATCTTTATAATTTTCTAAGCTTATTCCGATTTTACCAATACATTTCATAACTCCTTAGGATTTTTTCAATATTTTATCACCAGGATACCTTTTTGCTCTCATACCACAAAATTCTTAGATTATTTTTCCATTGCATTCATCTTTAATGTTTCCTAAAACTTTCCTTTTTTTGTGGAATATCCTAAATATTACCTTCAGGAAAATTATTAGTATTAGTTTATCAATCGTCGTTTTTATGTCGTCATAAAAATCTTGAGTTTTCATCTTGTAGACATAACTGTCTGTATCTTGATAACACAAATCAATATTTTCCTTACTTTCTGTGTCTTTATTCTAAAGTGAAAATTATATATCACTTATTTATATAAATCAAGTGCACTCATACCAACATAGTTGGTTTTATTACAGACAATTTTCGTTTTATTCATAAGGTAAGCAACATCATTTTCACCAAATTTAGAACTTTATTCAAAGTCTGCTCTAAGTTTATCACATTTATCTTCATCTGATCCTAATTATATTGTTCATCTCCAGTCATAGAGGAAAATTCAAGCCTATTGCATCTATCTAAAGCAAATTGAAGGTATGTATGCATGGTTTTCATTTCCTCAACATGTGTTGATATAGTTCTAAAATTACATTTTGAATTTGGGTAATTTTCTCATTAAAATGTGCTTTAGTGAGATAATTATCCAATTGTATTGAATTATTTGCTATATTTAGGTTTTTTAACATATTCTTTTTCTAAGTATTATCTAGTAACAGCTTCATAACCACTTACTAGATCATTTACATTCACTGTTTTTCTACCTTTAAAATCAATATATCCTTTAGTTTGCTTTAAAAGTGGGGCATAATTACTTATGAAGTTATTTAGTTATTCTATTTTGGGATCAATTTTTGTTTCTAATTCATTTTTTATGTTTTCTAAATTTATCTAACTATTCAACATGTGATCTTTAGGCTGAAGCTTGTTTCCAAAAATGTTAATTTAATGCATTCAAAATAGCATAAAATTTAAAATTCTCCAATAACAGTTTTAAAACAAACAAACTCAATTTACCACAAATTACTTTATCAAAGTTTTGTATTCTCTCGATATTGTTGTTGTTGTTGTTGTTGTCTTCAGTCCTGAGACTGGTTTGATGCTGCTCTCCATGCTACTCTATGCTGTGCAAGCTTCTTCATCTCCCAGTACTTACTGCAACCTACATCCTTCTGAATCTGCTTAGTGTATTCATCTCTTGGTCTCCCTCTACGATTTTTACCCTCCACGCTGCCCTCCAATGCTTAATTTGTGATCCCTTCATGCCTCAGAACTGGTCCCTTCTTCTTGTCAAGTTGTGCCACAAACTCCTCTTCTCCCCAATTCTATTCAAAACCTGATTAGTTATGCGATCTACCCGTCTAATCTTCAGCATTCTTCTGTAGCACCACATTTCAAAAGCTTCTATTCTCTTCTTGTCCAAACTATTTATCGTCCATGTTTCACTTCCATACATGGCTACACTCCATACAAATACTTTCAGAAACGACTTCCTGACACTTAAATCTATACTCGATGTTAACAAATTTCTCTTTTTCAGAAACGCTTTCCTTGCTATTGCCAGTCTACATTTTATATCCTCTCTACTCTGACCATCATCAGTCATTTTGCTCCCCAAATAGCAAAACGCCTTTACTACTTTAAGTGTCTCATTTCCTAATCTACTTCCCTCAGCATCACCCGACTTAATTCGACTTAATTTCATTATCCTCGTTTTGCTTTTGTTGATTTTCATATTATACCATCCTTTCAAGACACTGTCCATTCCGTTCAACTGCTCTTCCAAGTCCTTTTCTGACTCTGACAGAATTACAATGTCATCGGCGAACCTCAACGTTTTTATGTTTGCTCCATGGATTTTAATACCTACTGCGAACTTTTCTTCTGTTTCCTTTACTGCGTGCTCAATATACGGATTGAATAACATCGATATAATAATGTAGGCTATTTTTCCCTAATAGTTAGTTTGGTATATTTCCTCCAAATGAACCAGAAACAAATTTTATGTCATTATTCTTATAATAACTAATCCAATGAGCATCAGGATGATCGGAAGTATCTAAATTGACTATTCCACATTATAAATGTTTTTGTTATTAGGTAATTCATCAATCATAAAAACAACAGGAAATGTTTAATATTTAATTCAGTAGCAAGCTCTTCTATTTGAAAATCAGGTAAAGGATTTTTATATTTTTTGTTTATACTTTCGAATATTTTTCCACACCCACTTCTTTTCCTTTTCATTGATAAATTGTCTTTTTCCTTCTTACAATTCTTTAGCAGATGTTTTCTTGTTTATAACTGGATTTGAAGATGCTGCTGGACCACTAGCAAGTCAACTAATAGTCATGAGATATGGCAATGCTGCTAAGAATAATGGTAAAAATCTAACTTCAAGATTTTATACCCCAGAACTTTATATCTTTTTGTTAGATATCCCATAATATTTTCACAACTGGAATATCCCTCTTTCGTTTTTGTGTGTCAGTTAAAAATTGATCAATACTATGTAACTGTTCATTGCTGAATTCTATTTTAGTTGCATTTGGTTTAGTTTTGCCACTTGGTAGCTTTGTATAATCAATACTAGAGTTATTCATTTATATAGATTAAAAATTTAAAAGAGAAATGATATTTTTAAAGGGTCATGTTTTACTGCTATTAAAATTTTTATAAAACCAAACCATTTTCAACAACAATTAAACCAGTTCCTAATTCTCGTTTTTGATACATTATTGTACTTTTTGATAATGATTTTATTTAATTTTTTACTTTCTGCATAATTCATTATATCTATTTTTTATTCTCACCTTTTATAAGAAATATTAAATTTATTTTCTTACATTCACCTTTTGCGAGAAAACAATAATTAATTTATAATAGGTGAACGTGACTCGAGAAAAATTTCATTTTAATTAATTTTCTAAGTAATTGAAAGTAAAATAGGCGTTTTTAAATGAAAATACCTAAAAATTTGAATTATAGTAGGATGTAAATACCAGTCCGCGATAACTTCGGTCGGCCTGGGATCAACTAGGACCGAGCCATGTGAGATAGGATCGGTCTTTATATCCTAGTTCTATTCTTCGTTTTTGCCAACTTCAAGGATTTAGACGCATTCTGAAAACGGGTTAATGTACTCAGTAGAGGTGTGACCACATCTGGTATCAGCACAAGCCTGACAACGATGGAGCATCCTATAAATTGTACCATCAATTTCATCTTGAGGCAATAATGTACATTATTCCTGCAGAGCTCCTCGCAAGTAATTGGTTGGCGATGCTAAAGTGATGCAACACGCGTCTCTAGCGCATCCCAAACTTACTTTATGGGATTGAAATCGGAGGAGTGGGTATTCCACGCCATGCAAGAAAATTTTTCCAGCACCAAGAAAATTTCAACCACCCGTTGAGTTCGAGCGTTATCGTCCTTCATTACGAAATCTGAGCCCACAAGACCTCACAATAACCCCACATGAGGTCCTAAGATCTCGTCACATTACCTGACAGCAGTTAAACGTTGCCGATTCAACCGCACAAGTTCATGAAGAGATGTTCGAGTGGTAAACATGGTCCCTGCTTATTCCCTTATGGATCCTCCTCGATATCTGGCTCCTTCAACAATGTTTGGGTCTCTCCATATGCGAATCCGTCGAGAATCGTTCTCCAGACTAAATCAGGACATTGCGGAAAGGATCTTGGCCCACTGTTTGACCGTTCAGTTGGTATGTTGATGGTTCCACTCTAGATGTTCCCTTCCGTAAAGAAGTGTAAGAGGTACACATATAGCGGGTCTCTGGGAATAAAAGGAAATCTGCCGAAGCCTTATGTATACCGTTAACCTCGATACAAAATTCCAGTGGATACCGAGAGGCCAGATGCGAGGTGCCGTGTAGTCTAAGGCGGTACCGTCGTTCCCGTAGAGCCAAATAACGGTCCTCTCTTTCTGGTGTCACAAGTGGTCGGCCCGGCTCTGGTCTTCAGAATACAGTTGCGGTCTCTATTAACTGCCACCACACCCGAAAAACAAAAGATCTATTTACATTAAGCCATTCCGCCACCCAGTTTGGAACTGTCCTTATTCCATTTTTCCTATGTCCCTCCACCGCAGAGGGTCTGGTAGGCGTCTTCACTGTGCCATATAGAACCGTCTAGGATTTCTTACACAGAGAGTGTGGATTTAGACTACCCAGCAAACTGTACCCCGTTAGATAGGTGCCCTGACGTCATCGTTGGCGTGGTTATTCGTTGACCGGAATGCTATTTCTGAGAAGTATACGATCGAACGGAAATCTGTAACAAGTTTGCCTCATTATGTCGTGAATTAGACACAGGACGGGTAAAAAGTGGTTTGCTGCTTTAATTTTGGACACCAGTGTAATGCAATACCGCTACGCCTAAAAACTCGTTCGGCGGTAGATATTTAGCAGTATTCTTGCGAAGCTATGGCCGAAGTATGATATCGAAATGCAGGTCGTAATGTGCAAAACTAGAGATATACGATATTCTTTGATGAATCGCCATCTTCATTTGATTTTGAAAGAAATCAATTTGCTAGATAACAAGGCTGACACAAACATCGTTGCTACAACATTTAACACTTTTTCAAATGTTAAATAAACGGAGCTGCAGACAGTTAAATACATTATTGTGGTTAACAAAACTAAATTACACCCAAAATTCAAGTATGTCCACTCTTACTTCATTAACAAATCTGTTCTTCCGAAAAACCCTGCAACTTAAGAGTATTCCGTGACATAAATGATAATCGAAACACTCTCATCCCCTCATCTCTCCCAGGCCTACACAAAATATTTGTTGCCTAATGTGTTCTACAGAGTGCCGGCCGTGGTGGCCAAGCGGTTAAAGGCGCTACAGTCTGGAACCGCGCGGCCGCTACGGTCGCAGGTTCGAATCCTGCCTCGGGCATGGATGTGTGTGATGTCCTTAGGTTAGTTAGGTTTAATTAGTTCTAAGTTCTAGGCGACTCATGACCGCAGAAGTTAAGTCGCATAGTGCTCAGAGCCATTTGAACCATTTTGTTCTACAGAGCAACTGAAGATCATCATTTGTTCCTGCTGATGCGCTTCGTGTCGTAAAATGTCGACCAGTACATAGTAAGTAGGCCTTCTTCACGATATACGTTTCTGTATCCCTTACATCTGTTATAGAAAGATTGGCGGTTACCTATTAATTCATTCTTACGTAAAATCAGTAAAATGTTCTTGTTCGTGTCTGTCTCTCAACGTAACGAGAGATTTGTTTAAGCAGCTCCGAGCACTGGACACCGAGTACCGAGCTGAAAGATTTGTGTTTGACAGTTTCGCGTAATAGCCGGTACTAGCAGGTCGAACAGCGACCATAAATATCAACTTAAGGCCTGCTGGAATTGCACAGTAGGTTCTATTATTAAGTGAGGAAGCGAGAATATTCCATCATCAAACATTATATGTTTGAGAAAAAGCTACAGTGGAGGTTTAAAGCAAAAGTTGTGCTTCTTCATGAATGTCAGTAAAATGAAAACGAGCCAGATGAAAAAATAAGTAAACTGTTTATGACATTAAATCTAATAGCCATAAATGTTTATACATTTATTCCACTATGTGACAACACGGTCAGTGCCTTCATGATATAATTTTTGTGGTTGCCTACGGAACCATGATTGAGCCCAGGCGTGTACCTCTTCGTGCGAAACAACTCGACGGCCTCGAGTATCTGTCTTCGGAACACCAAAAATGTGAAAAGCTAATTGGGAGAGATCGGAACTGTATGGAGGATGTGTAAGGGCTTCCCGGTGAAGGTTCTGCAGGGTAGAATGGCTCTGAGCACTATGGGACTTAACATCTATGGTCATGAGTCCCTAGAACTTAGAACTACTTAAACCTAACTAACCTAAGGACAGCACACAACACCCAGCCATCACGAGGCAGAGAAAATCCCTGACCCCGCCGGGAATCGAACCCGGGAACCCGGACGTGGGAAGCGAGAACTCTACCGCACGACCACGAGATGCGGGCTCTGCAGGCTAGACGAAACTTCCTAGGAAATATGTGGGCTGGCCCAGAATACAGATATTCGTGGCCGTAGATTTGCTTCGGACGAAGACTTGCATGCCTGCCTACAATTACGGTTCCGTAGGCAACGGCAAACGTTTTTCCATGAACGCCCTGACCGTCTTATCATACAGTGGGATAAATGTATTAACAGTGAAGGCGATTACTTTAGAAATGATAAACGGCTTATTTAGTTTATTTTATCTGTCACGTTTTCAGTTGACTGCCCTTTATAGACTTTAGAGCGCTCATGTTGGACTGCACAAGTTATATTCGAAGGAACACCTATTACAACTAAAATTTGCTGGAATAGTGTACAATATGAAGTATGCGAAACGTAAATTTCGATAAACTATCACTGTTTTATGGGAAATTAGTTTTTTTCCTTGGGGACTGCATACAACGAAAATTAATCGTTATATATAGCACATTTTAAAATCGCAGTGAAGAGTAACAGGTAGATGAAAGGCAGCTGCTTTCATTAGGGTAAAAAAGGTTGTAGAAAGATCCCAGGTATCGAAAAGGCTGATCAGCTGGCCATATTAATGGTTTGTCATGTATTTCAATGAAGCGACATAATACCAGCTCTTTATTTAATGTTTCACGTTAAAAAGTGGAATAATGAACCATACGCATTGAATAGGCAAAATGCCATAGGTTATGAAGACAATACTGTACACCTATTTATCAGTGTATATGGCATAAGGAAATGTAGATCATTACGAAATAATTCAGAATGTTTTCAGTGGCAGGTACACGTATCAGGTCCTGTCGCGGACGATACAAACATACCTGACACACACACGAGCAACACTGGACTCGAATTCTGGAGGACGACAGTTCAAACCCACCTCCAGCCATCCTGATATAGGCTTCCCTAAATAGCGTCAGGCAAATCCTATGATAGTTCCCCTGAAAGGTCACGGCCGACCTCCTTTCCCATCCTTCCCTAATCCGATGGGACGGATGAGCTCGCTATTTGGTCCCCTCCCCCAAATCAACCAACATACCTGATACACACAACTCTACAAAGTGGACAGGGTCAAGGTGTTGCTTGTACTCTTTTTCGATGCAGATACTGAGAATAGGCTACCTTCAACCTCTTCAGAAATTATATGGACTCAGTTTAGTAGTTATTTACAATCTCAACCTCGATATCGAATACAAAGTACTTCAGCGCATATAAAGTAACGTACAAATGTATGATCAATATTGGTAGAAATAATCATTTCAAAGACTTCCATTATTTCAGAGTACATACAGTTGTATGTAAATAATCTCATGTAAAGTAGAGAATATCTAGCACGCCGAAGAGTGTGTGAAGATACAGTATGTGAGACTGATATGCAAATCTTTTTCGTAGCATAGCAAATATTTTAGAAACAGCATGTGACTCCAAAGAGTTTCATACAAGAAACACATATCATATTTAACACTTTGTAATTGTAATGTGCAGTCGTAACTGGTGCATATTCCAGACTTTACTAACATTTTTCAGGCAGGAGTTGTAAATAGCATTATGAATGTAAATATTAATGGATGCACTTTAACCGCATGCCTTTATATGTTCTAAAAGCTGCTTCGTGCCGATAGAAGGTTACAGCCCTCACTTGGTTATTAATAATACATCCACGGCTTGCAACTGTCTTACCAACACAGTGTCTGAATTATATGCGACATTTTGGTTGTAAAAATCCACACAGATGTCGACATTTTTGATAACGTGGACGATACAAACATACCTAGACCAACATTTAAGTGAGATATCTTGACTGTACAAGAGAATAGCAATTACCGTGCTTCAGTAAATGCGAAACCCATTCGCAGCGTGTAACCAATGCTCAAGGAACATAGTGCAGTGAAAGGTTTTGAAATTATTTCTTGTAGGGATTAATCAGAGTGTTTCATTATTTTTGCTACGTCTCGAAAAACCGAAGTCGTGTTGTACAGTTCGTGCTTGCTTATCTATTCAAGTTGTTACAAAGCGCTATTCTAGTCCAGTGATGAAACTGAACCAATCATTGAGCAAAAATAGCTCACATCGTGACTGTTTCCAGTTTGCCAATTTATGGCTTATTGTGTCTTAGTCGTAAGCTAGCCTACTGATTTTTATTAAACGTGTTTAGAGCGTTATCAGCTAACGAGCTGAGTATCCAGCGTTGCCCAGGAGTATATGTTTTTTTTCAGTCGTCTGTTAATTCATCTCCTCCTTTCCACTCTTTCAGTCCCTCCTCTCTCCATCCATCTCCCCCTCCCACCACTCACTGTTAATCTTCCCCTCCTCCTCTCCTCTTACACCTCCTTCTCTGTCTTTCATTGTTTATCTACTCCTCTCCCCTCACTCTGTCTTTCTCCCCTTCCCACACTGTGTCCATTTGCTCTTACACCTCTCTCTGTCCACCTCCAACTCCCCCTCTCTCTGTTCATGACATTCTCCCACCTATCTCTGTGATTATTCTCCTCTCCCTCTCTCTGTCCATCTCTTCCTCCACCTCGCTTCGTCCATTACCTTCCCCCTTCTCTCTGCCTATCTCTTCCTCCGCCCTCTCTCTCTGAACATTTCCTCCTCTTCCCGTTCTCTGGGAATCCCTTCCTCTCTCTAGCCAATTCCTTAATATATGTATACTGCGCGCCTATAGTTTTGTGAGAGCTCTCTTTCAATAAGCATTTACTGTTAGAGAACTATGTAATATATGCACAAGAACGCAGTAAATTGAGAATATTGCAGGTGCACCTAGAAATGAGAAAGAAATGAGTACAGAGAAATGGAAGTACTAAAATGTGTGAATTGGCAAGTTAAATAAAACTGCATATACGCTTTGGGTGAACAGAGATGTTGATTGAAATGTGAAAATATAAATGAGTATAGGCAGGTTGAATAATGATTATATTGTGTGGTTACGATGTGTGATAACGGAATACCTGAAACAACTTTGAATGTGATATTTTGGCAGATAAATTGACAAGATGGTTTTTGGCAAGTAAACTGACATGAAACGTATTATAATGTGAATATGATGTTTTCTGAGGTAAACTGAGATTCAAGGTACTATGAGAAAAGTATGAGGTTTTGGCGAAAGTATAAATTCATTAAGTATGCATACAGAAGATGGTTCAAATGGCTCTGAGCACTATGCGACTTAACTTCTGAGGTCATCAGTCGCCTAGAACTTAGAACTAATTAAACCTAACTAACCTAAGGACATCACACACATCCATGCCCGAGGCAGGATTCGAACCTACGACCGTAGCGGTCACGCGGTTCCAGACTGAAGCGCCTTTAATCGCACGGCCACACCGGCCGGCGCATACAGAAGAGAACGATCAGAATATTACTGCAGTATCTGACACTACGACAAAATATCAGACCACTGACTGATAATTTGAGTTTGAAGTGCACACAGTTCCCTTTCCCTTTCCTTTACATGAACTCTGATACATTTTTTTGTTTGTCCTTTATTTCTGGTTTATACATCTTTTTGCTCTTACGTTATGTGTGTATGTTTTTCAAGGATATATTTTTATTGGCACTGTTCCTATGTTTCACATCTTAGTCGTTAGTTCTGGGTTACGAGACATTTAGTGAGTAACAAGGCTACATGAGACCCATTGACGTGAGTATACTAGATTTTCTTGTACATTTTCATAGCTATTTGTCACCATTGGAAAGCACTAATGTTCTGTCAGTTGCGTTTCTTGTTAAAAGTTACTATTGTACCTTGCCCATAATACTGCATAATTATTTGTGTATAGAGAGGGTGTCTCACAATTGACGTTATGCACTTGTAGAGGTTGTGAAAGGGACTTAGCTGATCATGTGTCACACAGGAACCAGGAACCCGGGTCCAGAAACGTCATCCAGCGCTATTACAGAGTGTCACCTGTAAATGTGTGTATACAGGGTGGTCCATTGATCGTGACCGGGCCAAATATCTCACGAAATTAGCGTCAAACGAAAAAAATACAACGAACGAAACTTGTCTGACTTGAAGGGGGAAACCAGATGGCGCTATTCTTGGCCAGCTAGATGGCTCTGTCATAGGTCAAACGGATATCAACTGCTTTTTTTTTTAAATAGGAACTGCCATTTTTATTACATATTTGTGTAGTACGTAAAGAAATATGAATGTTTTAGTTGGATCACTTTTTTCGCTTTGTGACAGATGGTGCTGTAATAGTCACAAGCATATGGCTCACAATTTTAGACGAACAGTTGGTAACAGGTAGGTTTTGTTAAACTGAAATACAGAACGTAGGTACGTTTGAACATTTTATTTCGGTTGTTCCAATGTGATACATGGAATAGAAAAGCAACTGGAATAGAAAAGCAACTGGAATCACTCAACAGAGGAAAGTCCACTGGACCTGACGGGATAACAATTCGATTCTACACAGAGTACGCGAAAGAACTTGCCCCCCTTCTAACAGCCGTGTACCGCAAGTCTCTAGAGGAACGGAGGGTTCCAAATGATTGGAAAAGAGCACAGGTAGTCCCAGTCTTCAAGAAGGGTCGTGGAGCAGATGCGCAAAACTATAGACCTATATCTCTGACGTCGATCTGTTGTAGAATTTTAGAACATGTTTTTTGCTCGAGTATCATGTCGTTTTTGGAAACCCAGAATCCATTATGTAGGAATCAACATGGATTCCGGAAACAGCGATCATGTGAGACCCAACTCGCGTTATTTGTTCATGAGACCCAGAAAATATTAGATACAGGCTCCCAGGTAGATGCTACTTTTCTTGACTTCCGGAAGGCGTTCGATACAGTTCCGCACTGTCGCCTGATAAACAAAGTAAGAGCCTACGGAATATCAGACCAGCTGTGTGGCTGGATTGAAGAGTTTTTAGCAAACAGAACACAGCATGTTGTTATCAATGGAGAGACGTCTACAGACGTTAAAGTAACCTCTGGCGTGCCACAGGGGAGTGTTATGGGACCATTGCTTTTCACAATATATATAAATGACCTAGTAGATAGTGTCGGAAGTTCCATGCGACTTTTCGCGGATGATGCTGTAGTATACAGAGAAGTTGCAGCATTAGAAAATTGTAGCGAAATGCAGGAAGATCTGCAGCGGATAGGCACTTGGTGCAGGGAGTGGCAACTGTCCCTTAACATAGACAAATGTAATGTATTGCGAATACATAGAAAGAAGGATCCTTTATTGTATGATTATATGATAGCGGAACAAACACTGGTAGCAGTTACTTCTGTAAAATATCTGGGAGTATGCGTGCGGAACGATCTGAAGTGGAATGATCATATAAAATTAATTGTTGGTAAGGCGGGTACCGGGTTGACATTCATTGGGAGAGTGCTTAGAAAATGTAGTCCATCAACAAAGGATGTGGCTTACAAAACACTCGTTCGACCTATACTTGAGTATTGCTCATCAGTGTGGGATCCGTACCAGATCGGGTTGACAGAGGAGATAGAGAAGATCCAAACAAGAGCGGCGCGTTTCGTCACAGGGTTATTTGGTAGCTGTGATATGTTTAGCAAACTCAAGTGGCAGACTCTGGAAGAGAGGCGCTCTGCATCGCGGTGTAGCTTGCTCGCCAGGTTTCGAGAGGGTGCGTTTCTGGATGAGGTATCGAATATATTGCTTCCCCCTACTTATGCCTCCCGAGGAGATCACGAATGTAAAATTAGAGACATTAGAGCGCGCACAGAGGCTTTCAGACAGTCGTTCTTCCCGCGAACCATACGCGACTGGAACAGGAAAGGGAGGTAATGACAGTGGCACGTAAAGTGCCCTCCGCCACACACCGTTGGGTGGCTTGCGGAGTATAAATGTAGATGTAGAACTTATCATTTCTGAGAACGCAGGGTGTTACAGCGTGATTACCTGTAAATACCACATTAATGCAATAATTGCTCAAATTGATGTCCGTCAACCTCAATGCTTTGGCAATACGTGTAACGACATTCCTCTCAACAGCGAGTAGTTCGCCTTCCGTAATGTTCGCACATGCATTGACAATGCGCTGACGCATGTTGTCAGGCGTTGTCGGTGGATCACGATAGCAAATATCCTTCACCTTTCCCCGCAGAAAGAAATCCGGGGACGTCAGATCTGGTGAACGTGCGGGCCATAATATGGTGCTTCGACGACCAATCCACCTGTCATGAAATATGCTATTCAATACCGCTTCAACCGCACGCGAGCTATGTGTCGGACATCAGTCATGTTGGAAGTACATCGCCATTCTGTCACGCAGTGAAACATCTTGTAGTAACTTCGGTAGAACATTACGTAGGAAATCAGCATACATTGCACCATTTAGATTGACATCGATATAATGAGGGTCAATTATCCTTCCTCCCATAATGCCGCACCATACATTAAAACGCCAAGGTCGCTGATGTTCCACTTGTCGCAGCCATCGAGGATTTTCAGTTGCCCAATAGTGCATATTATGCCGGTTTACGTTACCGCTATTGGTAAATGACGCTTCGTCACTAAATAGCGTGCAAAAAATCTGTCATCGTCCAGTAATTTCTCTTGTGCCCAAAGGCAGAAGTGTACACGAGGTTCAAAGTCGTCGCCATGCAATTCCTGGTGCATAGAAATATGGTACGGGTGCAGTCGATGTTGATGTAGCATTCTCAACATCGACGTTTTTGAGATTCCCGATTCTCGCGCAATTTGTCTGCTACAGATGTACGTATTAGCCACGACAGCAGCTAAAACACCTACTTGGGCATCATCATTTGTTGCGGGTCGTGGTTGACGTTTCACATGTGGTTGAACACTTCCTGTTTCCTTAAATAACGTAACTATCCGGCGAACGGTCCGGACACTAAGATGATGTCGTCCAGGATACCGAGCGGCATACAGAGCACACGCCCGTTGGGCATTTTGATCCCAATAGCCATACATCAACACGATATCGAACTTTTCCGCAATTGGTAAACGGTCCATTTTAACACGGGTAATGTATCACGAAGCAAATACCGTCCGCACTGACGGAATGTTACGTGATACCACGTACTTACACGTTTTTGACTATTACAGCGCCATCAAACACAAAGCGAAAAAAGTGGTCCAACTAAAACATTCATATTTCTTTACGTACTACGCGAGTATGTAATACGTAGATAATGACGGTTCCTATTTTAGAAAATGCAGTTGATATCCGTTTGACCTATGGCAGCGCCATCTAGTGAGCCAACCATGGCGCCATCTGGTTTTCCCCTTTAAGCTAAAAAAATGGTTAAAATGGCTCTGAGCACTAGGGGACCTAACATCTGTGGTCATCAGTCCCTTAGAACTAGGAACTACCTAAACCTAACTAACCTAAGGACATCACACACATCCATGTCCGAGGCAGGATTCGAACCTGCGACCGTGGTGGTCACACGGTTCTAGACTGAAGCGCCTAGAACCGCATGGCCACACCGGCCTTCCCCTTCAATCTAGACGAGTTTCGTTCTTTGTAGTTTTTTCGTTTGATGCTTTTTTCGTGAGACATTTGGCCCGGTCACTATCAATGGACCACCCTGTATACAGGGTAATTCCGTGATGATGCCCCAAACTTTCGAGGTTTATGGACAAGGATGGATGCGTCCCTGTATAGGAAACGGACGAGTCGAAAGTTACATTCGGAAATCATTCTAAAACCTCTGACAGTGGATTGCGCGCACTAGTACTGTTGTTTCTATGACTGTAGTATAGGAAACTTTCAGAGGTGGTAGACTACACCAAAACAATAAAAAATGTCTGTCAAATATGGGTTCCAAAATACATATCTTTGGTTCAGTAGAAGAGATATATTTTACACTAGCGAAGATGAACAAGTGCTCATATCTCTTCAGGTAGGCAATTAAGAGCTCATGTTTATTAAATATTTTTTATTGTCTTTCCCCTTACTACCTCCTCTGAAAGTAACATCTCCTACATTCATAGCAACAACAGTATTGATACATGTATTCCACTGCCAGAGATTTCAGAATGATTTCCGAATGGAGCTTTCGGCTCGTTCGTTTCCGAACCAGGGACCATTACCTCACTGACATATTTATCCCTCTCCATCATCCTTGAAAGTTCGTAATATCATCAAGGAATTACCTTGTATGTACTTACATTTACATGCAGCGGCGCCTATAGCTTTGAGCGCTGTAGCGTCGTTGTATGATGTTCCCGGACACGAGTTCCCACGTAAAACTTCGTCTACTGAGTCCCCTCTGACAACATATAGAAGACTATAACATGGATTGTGAAACAACCGGTAGATGTTTTCTGATCGCTCAGATTGTTGTGATCTACAGATATTCATGTTCTGTATATAAAGTTTGTCTTACTTTGCCATGCACCGCTCTTGTACCATTTCACGTATTCTCTACGAGTAAGGTAATATTTTTGCAGTATATGAAAGCATTGTATTGTTTTGGTAATTTCACATGCACTACTAGCCATTAAAATTGCTACACCACGAAGATGACGTGCTACAGACGCGAAATTTAACCGACAGGAAGAAGATGTTGTGATATGCAAATGATTAGCTTTTCAGAGCATTCACACAAGGTTGGCGCCTGTGGCGACACGTACAACGTGCTGACATGAGGAAATTTTCCAACCGATTTCTCATACACAAACAGCAGTTGACCGGCGTTGCCTGGTGAAACATTGATGTGATGCCTCGTGTAAGGAGTAGAAAAGCGTACCACCACGTTTCCGACTTTGATGAAGGTCGGATTGTAGCCTGTCGCGATTGCGGTTTATCGTATCGCGACAATGCTGCTCGCGTTGGTCGAGATCCAATGACTGTTTGCAGAATATGGAATCTGTGGGTTCAGGAGGGTAATACGGAACGCCTTGCTGGATCCCAACGACCTCGTATCACTAGCAGTCGAGATGACAGGCATCTTATCCGCATGGCTGTAACGGTTCGTGCAGCCACGTTGTAGGGAAGCAGCCTACTCACGCTGCAGCAAATTCACATCAGTTTCCATTGTGTGTTAGTCAGTCTGCTAGCTCTGACGTCATAGATGTTGCGCAATACCTTAAAAATCAAGCAAATGACATAAAACTTTCCTAGTATGTCTGGAATAATGATAAACTAATGTGTGTTAAATATCAGCTTGATAACTTCAGCCGTTTCCTTTATTTGGACGTTTTTCTATAAAAATAATTGGCGGCACAGAAAAGAGCTAGAGACTGCAAAATTTGTATTTAGATTCAGCTTTCATAATGATTTAATAAATATAGTACTTTGGATTTCACAAATTAAGATGTTAGTGTAAATTCATGATTTTGTGGTTTTCATCTCAAAACTAGAGGAAGCAAGATAGATTAAGTGAGCTTATAAATCATACTAGGATGTTTAGATTTTAATAGGTTGGAGGTCCGCTATGATGATGAAGCTGTAAAAAGTTTCTTTCAAATATCTATTAAATTATAGCAATAGCGGATCTCAGAAGGGACAGTTCAGAGCCCATCTGCTGCGTGCAGTGCAATTAAATTAATTCTCTCGCCTAAGTTATTAAAGTTAGCCACGTCAAAAATTTATTATCAATACTTCCCTGCGTGCTGAATGCACAGTTAAATTAGGAGCTTCATCGGCCTTCAGCAAGAGAAGCTAAAATTTATTATGCAACTTGAAGTGGTGCGTTACTAGCACAGCGGCTAGTCGAGACAGCCGATTTGATCGAGCGTTTTCTCAGCGGTCCGCACCCCGGCTTTATATATAAGAGCACTGTGCGGGGAAGAAGAGGCCCCAGTTCTCTCCAGACGCTGAATGACACGCCATCTGTGTCGGGAATCGCGCCGCGCCAGGATCAGTGCTACTAACAGCCTTGGGTGCCGTATTCTGTTACTCGAGATGCGCGTAACCAGTAAAGCGTTTCAAGTAAAGTGTTAATTCGGGGATGATTTTCATTATCTAGCCTCAGTGTGCGTATTGTCGTATTTTCACGTGCCGTCGCAGGACAGACATTCTACTACTTATATAGCGTGGCGTTTGATGAGATATTTCATCAAATTATGGCGAGCATTCATTTCAACAATTATTTCGGACATTTATAGTTGCATTGGCGCAATAGACTCTGAACTGTTCTGTTAGTTAGGTTGGAGGGATATTTGTGTGTATATTTGTGATTTTGAGAATATACTCAATTAATTTGGAAAGTCGTCTTTGTTTAGAAATCCCGAACAACTTCCTGACTTTACAGAGCTACAAGCTGCAGCTATAATAATCTTTCTCAAAGTGGGCACTAGGAACTCTATTTATAGGCTTGAAGTTTTGTTGAATCGCTTTCTGGGGGCCTACAAAGTAAATAGAGAGCCAGTGTTGAGAACGGCGAAAGACAGTATTAACAACATTCTAAAGCTCGAAATTGACCGCAAGCAAACATTAATGCAGCAGTTATATTTTACAACTACAACCAACATCCGAAAATATATCGTCTCCGCCGCCCCACATATGGTGCATCGGCCGGGAAATCAACTAAGTGAAAGTGATTTTTAACTATTCGGATTCGCGAGTGAAATGCGACATGCAGCTGAGTAATAGAACAGTGAAAGTGTTACGTGTGCATGTGAGCGACGCAACTGGATTAACATCGCATCTGGTTTTACGGAGCTGGCACTGAGTCTAGCGGTGCTGCTAGCATCGCGAGAAGCCAGTTTCACCTCACCGCAGTCATCCGACGCAGCAGCCGGAGACGCGCCTGCCATTGCGGGCCACGCAAACACATCACAGCCGTCGGAGTGCCGTCTGCAGTTCAACGCGTCACGTCGCCTCAGTAATCCTGGTACGCCGCGCCGACAACGTCGTGCAGAAGGAACTAAGTTAAGTGCAAAGCTGTTAAAAATTTTACTAACCTGCACTAAAAGACTGTCAGCGATGGAAACACCAAAAGAAACTGAGTTTAAACTTAAATTAGAACCTATGTCTGTTGAGGGAAATGTAAATCCAGACAACGGTTCAAGTGTAAACATGCATGAGAGTAATAATATTAAGGTGAAAAATGAAGTATTGTCTCCTGACAGTAGTGTGGGAAGGTGCAATGATTCAATAATAGAGACCCCTGTAGTAAAACAGAAACCAGAAATTGTAAATTTATTGGATGATAGTTTCTCTGATGAATTAATAATGAAACGGTCATCAGAGATGGTAAGGTTTAAACAGGAGAAGCTAGATATGACTAATCAATCAGACGTTTCTTTTAGTTTTGATGATTCTGGTATTGGAGCTAGTTTTTCGTCACCTGAGTGTGAAAAGAAACCAGCTATTGAGCCACCCAAAGATACTGGGGCTGTTGATTTAAATGTTATATTACAAGCAATAGCTGCCAGCAATGCTGAATTAAAGTCTGAAATAACTGAGGTCAAAAGCAGTAATGCTGAATTAAAGTATGAGATTATGGCCAGCCAAACTAATTTTAATAAACGATTGGAGGTAATGGACGATACCTTCAAGGCTGGTTGCAATAAGTTGAAAGAAGATCTAGACAGTTTGAATAATAAAATAGATTGCAACCATGAGGATATTAAGAAAAAGGTTGCTCAACAGTTTTCTGAAATGTATAAAACAGTTAAATCCGAAGTTGCTGAGGTTCGCAAAGACTTCCAAATGGAAGATGCGAAGCTGGAGCACAAGCTAACAGAAAAGATCGAGGCGGAATCTGAACTGTGCTCAGATAAATTTAAAGATGTTAATATAAAAATAAACATATGTCAAGCAGACGTAGATGCAATCAGAACTGACACTACTCATATTGTGCAAAGAGTAGATAATGTTGAGATGAAAGTAG
This sequence comes from Schistocerca nitens, assembly GCF_023898315.1. Taxonomy (NCBI): domain Eukaryota; kingdom Metazoa; phylum Arthropoda; class Insecta; order Orthoptera; family Acrididae; genus Schistocerca; species Schistocerca nitens. Next base: position 428,474,726 of record NC_064616.1, on the reverse strand, counting down.
AAAATATAAGTACTAACATTGCTAACATTGAAAGTAAAGTAGCTTCAGTAACTTCTGGTAATGGTAGTGTACAACAAGTTGTAGCTGCAAACGCCGCTTTTATCGGGTGTCGGCAGTTCTTGCGGTTCGATCCAGATAAAAATATCCACCCGCTAGATTTCTGGAACGATTTTGAAGATGTGATTCCACCAACTTGGTCTGAACGAGAGAAAATCTCATTTATTAGAAGTCATTTAGCAGGTGATGCCATGCGTTGGTCAGCTGATGTTATGTTAAAGTGTAAAACATTAGCGGAATTTAAAACTGCTTTCATTAATGAGTATTGGTCTAGCCATAAGCAAAATGAAGTGTTAAGACAATTTTGGAGTGGGAAACGCTTCAATGCAGGCAAAGAATCTATTAAAGAATTTGCTAGGTCATGGATTTCACGGTTGTCACATTTGGACGAAAAGCTAAAACCGGAAATGATTATACTAGGTCTTGAAGCCAAACTGCCATGGTTTTGGCAAACTAGAATTATATCTGCTCCTAGAGATAATCTGGATCGTTTCATTGAATATTTGGAACGTGTAGAACGTGTTGCTGCCAATGAGGAGCAAGCACATAATAACAGAAATGCCAATAACAATAATAGTAATTTTAGGAACGAGCAAAATGGCAATGTAAACATTAGAACAGTAGGTGTTCGCCAGCCTAGGAGAGGTAGGAATTGGGGAAATGATTACCAGAACCAACAATGGCGTCCAAGGGATAATTTTGTTCCAAACAGAAATATGCATGTAAACAACAGTACGGAAAGTAATGCTCAGCCAGTTAACTATAATGAAACTGAAGGAAACAGTAGTAGGCCAAGGCAGGAAAACTAGTTCCCGTCTATGAGGATACTGGCGCTCACCAGGCGGTTACTTTTCCTCAGCCAGTAGTTAAGGGAATTGGTAAGACAGATCAGAATACTCAAACTGAACATGTGGATGAAGAGTCGGTAGCACCTAAGGATACAACAGAAATATTAGATCACTCACAGTATTTGATAGATACCGTGTTAGAGACGCTTTCTAAGTGGGAAGAGAAAGAGAAGGCGCAGCAGTGTAATGGTAGGGAAGAGCTACAAAATATTGACTTGTCAGGTGAAGAAGCAGAAGAAATTCATGCTTATATTTACGATGAAGATGATGTGCTCTTATCTAAAGTGCCTGTGCAGGATGTTGATAATGTACTAATAGATTTAGGACAGGGGATAAGTGAGAATGTAGAGGGTAGGCTGTTGAGGGTCGATGAACCCAGTAGCTGTGACCAGTTGTCACTTGAGAAGGAAACCGACGATAATGGTGAAAGTGGTTTAGCTGTAACTAGTGTTATGCCCGGTCTGGAGGCGCAGAATCGCTCAGACTACAATAATTTGGGTTATGTTCAGCAAACTAAATGTAATGAAGTCGTGCAGTTTTTCGATTTAAAATTAATAGACAGACTGGAAAAGGCAGCTGAAAGTGTAAGTCAGGAAACCCCTACTCACTGTGACCTAAATGTAATGAAGACAGATGTCGATCACTTTAGTTGGAGACGAATTCAAAAGGAACTATTAGATGAAATTGAGGAACCACCTGTACAACCTAGAATAAGCCACCCTATAATAATAGTGAATATGTTAGGTATCAATGTACGTTGTCTCTTAGACAGTGGAAGTGAGGTGAGTGCAATATCTCAGTCCTTCTTTGATGCATTACCTGGTAAGGACAAGCTTACAGTAATGAGGGTATCAGGACTAAGAATAATTGGTGCTACTGGCAAGGTGTCGAAAACAGTAAAGCAAGAAGCTTTACTGCCCTTTAACATAAATGGTAATTTAATTGATCATCCATGTTTAATTGTAAACAATCTGAGTATTGAGGTTTTAATTGGCATAGATTTCTTATCAAAATATCAGAGTGTTGTTGACTTCGAAAAAAGCCAGTTAAAAATGGTCTTGCCAATAACCGGAGTAATTATAGTACCTTTTAGTGATAAACATGAAGTAACTAATGATGAAACTTGGGAGCTGCCTATACGAGTTCTGAAAAATAGGAGGGATTGGGACGAGGATGTTAATCTTAGTAACAGTAAGCTGAACACAGAAGAAGAAGAAGAAGAAGCAATTATTTTAGACAAAATAGAAGCTAAATTGCAGGAAATCGATAAGATTTCAGCCAATCAGAAGGAAGAACTGAGACAGGTTCTAAAAAGGCATCATAAAGTATTTTCAGATCGACGGGGCAGATTCATAGGCAGCCAATGAGTGCTGTAGGGAGGAGGTTGATCTGTAACCTCTACACAGTGTGGCAGCTGTGCAGTCCCAGCTGTGAGAGATCTTCTTTCCCATTTCAGGTCTCACTCACTCTTCATCTTTCCTATCCACAAAAAATTTCGGTTCTTCCTTCCAAATATTAAAGTTTCCGGTATAAACATCAAGCCAGCATTCAGCCAATGAATGCTGTAGGGAGGAGGTTGTTCTGTAACCTCTACACAGTGTGGCAGCTGTGCAGTTCCAGCTGTGTGAGATCTTCTTTCCTATTTCAGATCTCACTCACTCTTCATCTTTCCTATCTACAAAAATTTCGACCTCTTCTTTCTAACATATTAAATTTTCCGTAATGGTTATCAAGCCAGCATTCAACTAATGAAGGCTGTAGGGAGGAGGTTGTTCTGTAACCTCTACACAGTGTGGCAGCTGTGCAGTCCCCGCTGTGTGAGATCTTCTTTCCCTTTCAGGTCTCACTCATTCTTCATCTTTCCTATCCACAAAAATTTTGATCTCTTCTTCCAAAATAGGTAAAATTTTCCGGTATGACTATTAAGCCAGCATTCAACTAATGAATGCTGTAGGGAGGAGGTTGTTCTGTAACCTCTACACAGTGTGGCAGCTGTGCAGTCCCAGCTGTGTGAGATCTTCTTTCCCTTTCAGGTCTCACTCAATCTTCATCTTTCCTGTCCCCAAAAATTTAGATCTCTTCTTTCCAACACATGAAAATTTTCTGTCATGGCTATCAAGCCATGAGTTATGTAACCATTCTATCTACCGATTAGTGAAGAAAAATACCTGATATGACAAACCTAATAGTGACAAACAATAGAGAAGTATGGTGTAATTAAGTTACAATGTATTTGAGTAACAATTATGTATAGAACCCTGGTAAAATAGTAAGTACAGAGTATTGTTTTATTGGAAATGGTCCCACAATAACAGTAATTTAAAAAGATGTACAAATTCATGTACAAGCAGGATCTGAAGTGGTAGTGAAACCTAGTGTATGCATTAGAGCTAACTGAGAAATAGTAAAAGAGATTGCTTAGTGTTATAAGAAAAATACGCAGACAAGTTGTGAGAATAAACTCACCTTGTGTAGCAAGGAAAGGCAGTGTAATAGAATTGAGTAGTGATTGTGGTAGAGACGTGAAGGACACGTCCCTGAAGTATTTATAAGGTTGGAGCTGGCCATTATTTTGGGTGTAGTGTGTGAAAGGATACACCTACACGTATTGAGGTTATGAGTTGGAGGCGTGAATGCGACCATAGGTACCCTTATGTTAAATGAGACAGAGCAGCTCATGGTGGCCTATAGGTTTAAGGAAATTTAGCATTACGCACGTCCATAATTAATTGATGCATTTTAGTGGTAAGTCGAGAGAGACTACCTGTGGTTTCAGCGTCCGATCGAGTGGAAATGGATTGCCACGTGAGCAAATTAATCAGCTGCAGTACACTATGAATATGAAATGAATGTGCTATCCTGTGCTTTAAATATTAATAGAGTGAGTGTTAAATAAATAATACACTAAGCAAAGTAAATTGAATAACATACTGACAGACGTAAAACATTATTTTAGCTCAGCATAAATACACTTCACAGTAAGTAAGTACCTAATTTCAGATGTGGAATTGACAACAGCAGAGGATCAATAAGTGAATTTAGTAATCAACTAAACGTAGTGTGTTTTGAACACTCGCAACTGTACTATTACCAAAAGTTACTCACATGTATAAAGAAGCTGAGGAACAACTACTAATCAAATATACTCATACTATCTCTAAGAATGAAGTAATAAAAAAATGAGTCAGTTAAGTGAATAAAAGACAAATGTATCAGAAATGTACTGAGCATTGGTTCAGTGTTCCGGCCCTGAAATAATAAATTCAGACTAAATATGATTTATGATTGTATGCCTTGAGCATAAATTTTATCTAGTACATGACTAAAGGCGTTTTGAGCCATTTGTTTACCAATTTATGACAATTAAGTAACCTCGAGAGTATTATTGAAAAAGATTCTGTTAACTTTGTTCCAGCAACATATTGAAGGCTAAGATGTATATATCCCCATTTCATTGTGACCCACCCTTAGATGTTAAGTGAACAGAGTCTGAGGCACTCTTTTTGTTTGTTCTACAGGACAAACCAGATAATGGCAGCCTGGTAGCTGCGTGAAAGCGTGGAGTGACTTGGACACAACTCACAGTGACCCCTCCCCTTTCCCCTTGTAATTTAGAGAGATCGAGAAGGACGCACACCATAGCAACTTCCCCTCCTCTACCCTTGTGAATGGAAGTGTAGGACGCCAGCCAAAGCGGCTACAACCACGTGTGTAAAAATTTAGTTGTGAACTTTTCTTTCAGGTTTATAAAAGACTGATAAGGAATAATCATCTGTTTATGTATCATGTTATCTTCCTTGAATTTGTGTGTGTAAAAATGTATTTGATGTATTTAATGTAACTAAGATTTTCACAGTTTTTCAATTTCTATGTGTTTGTTAGTCTAAGGCAATATGTATGCCAAAAATATTTCATTGACTTTGCTTAAAATTTGAGTAATGACATTTCTAAAGAGGCAGTGAAAATGCCCGCAATTTAAATGATTAATGTAGGAAATCAGTTTCTTTTAACATTTATATATGTTTATAATTCAATTTTGATTTTTCATAGGGAGTTTAAATTGTACTCTTGCTTCCCTTTTTGTAATTAAATTTTTTTTCTTCATTCATTAACATTCATAAACAAAAAAATTTAAGTAGAGGGTGATGTAGGGAAGCAGCCTACTCACGCTGCAGCAAATTCACATCAGTTTCCATTGTGTGTTAGTCAGTCTGCTAGCTCTGACGTCATAGATGTTGCGCAATACCTTAAAAATCAAGCAAATGACATAAAACTTTCCTAGTATGTCTGGAATAATGATAAACTAATGTGTGTTAAATATCAGCTTGATAACTTCAGCCGTTTCCTTTATTTGGACGTTTTTCTATAAAAATAATTGGCGTCACAGAAAAGAGCTAAAGACTGCAAAATTTGTATTTAGATTCAGCTTTCATAATGATTTAATAAATATAGTACTTTGGATTTCACAAATTAAGATGTTAGTGTAAATTCATGATTTTGTGGTTTTCATCTCAAAACTAGAGGAAGCAAGATAGATTAAGTGAGCTTATAAATCATACTAGGATGTTTAGATTTTAATAGGTTGGAGGTCCGCTATGATGATGAAGCTGTAAAAAGTTTCTTTCAAATATCTATTAAATTATAGCAATAGCGGATCTCAGAAGGGACAGTTCAGAGCCCATCTGCTGCGTGCAATGCAATTAAATTAATTCTCTCGCCTAAGTTATTAAAGTTAGCCACGTCAAAAATTTATTATCAATACTTCCCTGCGTGCTGAATGCACAGTTAAATTAGGAGCTTCATCGGCCTTCAGCAAGAGAAGCTAAAATTTATTATGCAACTTGAAGTGGTGCGTTACTAGCACAGCGGCTAGTCGAGACAGCCGATTTGATCGAGCGTTTTCTCAGCGGTCCGCACCCCGGCTTTATATATAAGAGCACTGTGCGGGGAAGAAGATGCCCCAGTTCTCTCCAGACGCTGAATGACACGCCATCTGTGTCGGGAATCGCGCCGCGCCAGGATCAGTGCTACTAACAGCCTTGGGTGCCGTATTCTGTTACTCGAGATGCGCGTAACCAGTAAAGCGTTTCAAGTAAAGTGTTAATTCGGGGATGATTTTCATTATCTAGCCTCAGTGTGCGTATTGTCGTATTTTCACGTGCCGTCGCGGGACAGACATTCTACTACTTATATAGCGTGGCGTTTGATGAGATATTTCATCAAATTATGGCGAGCATTCATTTCAACAATTATTTCGGACATTTATAGTTGCATTGGCGCAATAGACTCTGAACTGTTCTGTTAGTTAGGTTGGAGGGATATTTGTGTGTATATTTGTGATTTTGAGAATATACTCAATTAATTTGGAAAGTCGTCTTTGTTTAGAAATCCCGAACAACTTCCTGACTTTACAGAGCTACAAGCTGCAGCTATAATAATCTTTCTCAAAGTGGGCACTAGGAACTCTATTTATAGGCTTCAAGTTTTGTTGAATCGCTTTCTGGGGGCCTACAAAGTAAATAGAGAGCCAGTGTTGAGAACGGCGAAAGACAGTATTAACAACATTCTAAAGCTCGAAATTGACCGCAAGCAAACATTAATGCAGCAGTTATATTTTACAACTACAACCAACATCCGAAAATATATCGTCTCCGCCGCCCCACAACGTCTCGTTCCCTGAGTCAACAGATGGGGAAGTTTGCAAGACAACAATCATCTGCACGAACAGTTGGGCGACGTTTGCAGCAGCATGAAGTATCAGCTCGGAGACCATGGCTGCCGTTACCCTTGATGCTACATCACAAATGGTTCAAATGTCTCTGAGCACTATGGGACTTAACTTCTGAGGTCATCAGTCTCCTAGAACTCAGAACTACTTAAACCTAACTAACCTACGGACATCACACACATCCATGCCCGAGGCAGGATACGAACATGCGACTGTAGCGGTCACGCAGTTCCAGACTGTAGCGCCTAGAACCGCTCGGCCACCCAAGCCGGTGCTGCATCACAGACAGGAGCGCCTGCGATGGAGTACTCAACGACAAACCTGGGTGCACGAATGGCAAAACGTCAGTTTTCCGGATGATTCCAGGTTCTGTTTACAGCATCATGATGGTCGCATCTGTGTTTAGCGACATCGCGGTGAACGCAAATTGGAAGCGTGTATTCGTCATCACCCTACTGGCTTATCACCCGGCGTGATGGTATGGGGTGCCATTGGTTACACGTCTCGGTCACCTCTTATTCGCACTGACGGCGCTTTGAACAGTGGACGTTACATTTGAGATGTGTTACGACCCGTGGCTCTACCCTTCATTCGATCCCTGCGAAATCGTACATTTCTGCAGGATAATGCACGACCGCATGTTGCAGGTCCTGTACGTGCCTTTCTGGATACAGAAAATGTTCGACTGCTGCCCTGGCGAACACGTTCTCCAGATCTATCGGCAATTTAAAACGTCTGGTCAATGGTGGCCGAGCAACTGGCTCGTCACAATACGCCAGTCACTACTCTTGATGAACAGTGGTATCGTGTTGAAGCTGCATGGGCAGCTGTACCTGTACACGCCATCCAAGCTCTGTTTGACTCAACGCCCAGGCGTATCAAGGCCGTCATTACGGGCAGAGGTGGTTGTTATGGGTACTGATTTCTCAGGATCTATGCACCCAAATTGCGTGGAAATGTAATCAAATGTCAGTTGTAGTATAATATATTTGTCCAATGAATACCCATTTATCATCTGCATTTCTTCTTGGTGTAGCAATTTTAATGGCCAGTAGTGTAGAGATTCGTGGGTAATTTTCAGAGAGAAAATACTCCATGTCCAGTTCAGATTTTTGTAATGTATTGTAAAAAAAAATCTATGAACTTTCCTGGAATTTAACTGATTTTTGCATACACTTTAAGGAAATAATAGTACTGCCTGCAAACATACCTACGAGACATCAAATGTACATATGAGTTGACAGTGGAGGATTATTTCCCTGAGTCTGCTCATATTTGATTCTACATTGACTGTTCTCTTCAGAATTTTGGACTATCAGTTGTCTTAGTGAGTCTATCACTGATATAACTTCATCAGTGCTTCAAGAAATTTGTCAGTATTGTGCCAGTTGCATTTCCTTTCTTAGCCATAAGATTAATGACAAGAAACATCAAACAGTATCTTCGTTGGTGCTAAGCGATGCAACACTTCTCCTGCAGTTATATTCCCGTATTAGACTCAAGACTAATGGTATTAGACATTATGTCAAATTTTCGTCGGTCATAAGATGCAATATTTATCCTACAATATCCAAAACTTGACAAATAGTGTGTGTGCCTCCTCCTTGTGGAAAGACAATCTTCATATGTACAATGCAATTCAGAGCATTCTCTTGTTCATTTTGTAACCTAAAGTCCTAACACTTGTAATGTTATTTATAACTGGAGCTTATTGTACTATCTTCTTTGTAACTTTTCATAAATGTCGCTGTTCTTGCCTTACCACAGCTAAGACAACCAGTATTAGTTTTCTTTCTGGGAGCAGGGGATAATGTAAGGTTCGTTTCCGCGACTGTAAATAATTCACCGTTACTGTACTGGGACAAAGATGAATGAACGCACTGCAAGAGTAGTGAATAAGATCCTTGACCCTGTGTTTAAGTTTATCTGTGGTTTGCTTGTTTACCAGTCAGTTTTGCAGGGCTGAGGCATTCTTATTTGAGGCACAGTATCGAGCTGTTGAATTTTTAGGGAAGAAGAATTGGAATTTTTGAATCTGAGAGAATTTATAAGGAATACTTTATTACAGAAATGAAAACATTTTTATAAATATAAGTTATTGATTCTATTGATGGACAAGATCATTTGGAGGAGTTTTTCAAGGCAACCAACGCATGTGCATGTGTGAAATCTTAGTTTGTCAGAACTATGAAGTGAGGGAAATCTTTGTCCCTCAGATATCTGATAACATTCATGATTAGCTTTAATTTGATCTCTTTGTTTCCGTTATGTCACAAATAACGCAGTTGGTTTGAATATCTGTATTTTGTACTGAGAGAATTTTGTAATTGTAAGGGTCTTCTTAGGCCGCATAGTCTGTTTCGACAATCAGAGTTAAATTTTTCAATAGTACTATTCAGCTATTGAATACGATATCCAAGCACACGTTATACGAGCAGAAAATTTTTGAAAAAGGAATATTCTTTAAATTAAAACCCTTCTTCACCATTCTTAGTAAAGTTACTTATATTTCGCCTTGTGTGCATTGCACCTTACAACACATGCCGCCACAGATTGATACCGACTAGCAAAAAACAATTTTTTATTCTGAATTATCAGGTGCTGTGATCACAAAGCACATTAATTTACAGTGAACAATGTAGGTGATCTCAAACAGCTATTTTTCTTCTGAGTTGAGCATTATTTAATTTTTGTGGATACTTCAGATCAGAAATAGCACTTCATGTTCAAAAATGGTTCAAATGCCGGCCGGAGTGGCCGAGCGGTTAAAGGCGCTGCAGTCTGGAACCGCAAGACCGCTACGGTCGCAGGTTCGAATCCTGCCTCGGGCATGGATGTTTGTGATGTCCTTAGGTTAGTTAGGTTTAACTAGTTCTAAGTTCTAGGGGACTAATGACCTCAGCAGTTGAGTCCCATAGTGCTCAGAGCCATTTGAACCATTTATTTACACATATTCATGCCCGAGGCAGGATTCGAACCTGCGACCGCAGCAGCAGCGCGGTTAGGGACTGAAGCGCATAGAACCGTTCGGGTGACAGCGGCCGGCTGCACTTCATGTCAGACAACTTTCATAACATACTTCAATACTGAGTTTCAATGAAATAGTTTACACTTAGTATAAAAATAATTGTTTTTGGTAATTAATTAGATTAATTTTCATTGTTTGAAATTCAGTTTTTCACAAGTTTTAAGTTTTATTCCAGGACACTGTCCACATGCACGACACAGGGCCAAACAACTGTTAGCACAGTACTATTCAGTTATTGAACACGATATTAAGCACGCGTTATACGAGCAGAAAATTTTTAAAAAAGGAATATTCTGTATTATCATTTAGAGAGATAATGTGGTAGGCAAATAAATATCTCGAACAACTTGGGTTAGCAAGGAATTAAAATCCTAATCCAGGTTGCCTTACAATAGCTCTTTCACTCACCCCGTTACATGTCCCCACTATCCTTAGAACAACTGCATTGATGGTACTTGTCATATAAAAATTCGAAGCAAATATATTACCAGCACGATGTCTACTAATTGCTGCCTACGTGCAACTATATCGTACCTTCCGACGATGCGGCGGCGGCGGCAGAAAACCGACTCAATTTACGTTTATAAATATTTCCTTTCTGCAAATTGATTTTAATGCATACCACGCATACGATAACATCGCCTGAAAAATAGGTGCTGAATGTTGATAGTAAATTATGCTATAAATCGTTGTTACATCCGCGCGGTTGCGCAATTTCCATTGGTTTTCCAGAAGCAGAATTCAAATCTGAAACCTCCCAATAACGCTATTTATCCTGCCTTGCTGTAAACAAGCTTCGCGTGGGGGGCTGTCTGTGGTTATTCGTGACGAATTCACAGCAGCCTTGCTCAGAATTGTTTTCATAAGCGAGGCTTAAAATTTTAGTTCCTTACTGTTCATGAATCCTCCTACGCCTACCAATTTCGATATGGAAAACATACAAATAAAAAAACTGCAGAATGTATGTGGGAATCGAACACAGGTTCTCAGTTCACACGCCAGGTGTCTTGGTCGCTACGCCAGTGGCGCTTTTGTTCCAAAACACTTACCTACTTAATAGATAAGTGGCAGTCTCAATAGTTTATTTCCTAGGTTTCTAAGCAAATATGCGTTTGCGGATCTCATATACGAAGATGAAAAATCTTATAGTCTTTCATTTTATGTCCTACACAAGCGATCTGCCAAATTTGTGCCAAATCATGGTCGTGTTTGAGGTCTTCCCCTTGTTGGTAGCATTCAACACATTTTACAGCAAAGCTTGTATATATTATCAACGCGTTTCTAAATTCAACGCCCTCGTCATCGGGTTGTCATTGCTCAAATCGCGACACCAATACTACAAACAGACACGTAACAGCAGCCAAGACATAAAATACATAGGACGAAAACTTTTCGTTTTACTTCCCATACGCCTACTTCTGCCCTCTTTGTCTGTACCATTACAATTCGCAGTTGCAGACAAGATGGCGAAACCTATCCAACCTGTTAGCAGTAACATTGCGTTCTGAAACACTATGAGTGCGTCGCATTCAGATGGGCTGAAATCTTTCCAGAAGTCTATTTGTGTACTGTTAAGTACCATTGTCACCACTAGAGAGTTTAAACTTGTGTTATTACGAGAGGTATCTATTATATCATTCAAGTACGAATATTGTTAAGAAAGCAGGAACAGCTCTTAAGCTATTGCACGTTCAGATCAATTTTGTATTTACCTTCGTGAGTAGCTGTTCCGAACTTCCATCAAGTCAAGCTTTTAGAGGACAGCACTTCGAAGTCCTCCTGAAATTTGGCTTCTAGGTGTGTACGTGATTAGCAAATTAGCAAGAACTGTTTTTCTACACTACATAGCCTTAAGACTTCCATAACTTCCTTGCACCTGGTAAAGAACATACCTACGATTGACAGTATAACTTAAGTCACACGAAGTTATTTATAACAGTTATGCTCTCTGTATGTCAAACATACTACGTCTAAAGCTTTGCCTTTCGCGGGCAAGTGCTCTACCAACTGAGCTACCGAAGCACGACTCACGCCCGGTCTCACAGCTTTACTTCTGCCAGTATCTCGTCTCCTACCTTCCAAACTTTACAGAAGCTCTCCTGCTTCTGTAAAGTTTGGAAGGTTGGAGACGAGATACTGGCAGAAGTAAAGCTGTGAGAACGGGCGCGAGTCGTGCTTCGGTAGCTCAGTTGGTAGAGCACTTGCCCGCGAAAGGCAAAGGTCCCGAGTTCGAGTTTCGGTCGGGCACACAGTTTTAATCTGCCAGGAAGTTTCATATCAGCGCACACTCCGCTGCAGAGTGAAAATCTCATTCTGGATACTACGTCTATTTCGCAGCTCAGGTGTACCACTGGGAGACCACGACGTTCGGATCACGGATTTACTTCAGACTTTGTGCACTTTTAGTAGTCTATTAGAAGAACATAATGTGCAAGTAGTAGGATGTGCTACTTAGGCACTTTGGCGAAAATTGCAAGAGAGGTCTTATGTGCAGAGGATGTATTGTGTGTTGCGACACTGAGCCCCAGATGGTGACGGTGAACTGGTTTGCGTACCAGCTCCGTAATCGGCAGATCGCTAGGTCGAGTCCCCACTGATTTTTTGCTTGTCTTTTGAAAAATATATTTATTCGAACACTCGTAAAATTATTTAATATTTATATCGGAAAGGTAATACAGTAAAGAAACACGTGTAATTGGTAGAACTTCTATACCATACTCCGTGATTATGATTTTGAAAAAATTCGCACGTACACTATTGGTTCTTGCTACATTAGCAAGGTCTCAACGTTACAAAAGTTAAAAGCCAAACGGGGCTTGTCTACGTCTGCAGTTTGAAGTGACCAGGTGCCTAGCAGTTCTGGATACTTCACCCAGTTGCAGATGTAAGGGATTTCGCAAATCACGAAAGTCATACACGTTCAAGAAAAATTTGTATGTTTGGTCGCTAAGTGGCCAATAGTTATAAATATAACATTTGTTGCAACAACTGTAATTAGTAAACAGCCAAATAGAATGGAAATTGAGTTAAATATCATGCAGTTACATGTGTTTTTCTATGTATGATCTTTCAGATGTCATATATATGAGATATGACACGTATTGAAAAAAAAAATAATTGAGAAACAATGAGCGGACCTTGAACCGCAGATCAACCGATTACCGAGTCGCAACACTAAACACATTTGTCGTTAATTGGCCTTTGCGGAAGTTACATGGTGCACTACTAGGTTCTTTGTTGAATATTTCCAAAAAAATGGTTCAAATGGCTCTGAGCACTATGGGACTTGGAGAATCTCTGCGGAGATCTGGCAGTGAACAAAGACATGATGAGTCGTTGGCGAGGCATCTGACATCATCGCAAAAAGGTCCGGCTGCACACACAACTGCGATTCCTGCAGTGTTCGAACTTGCGTAAACTCTCATTCAAGGTGACTGACAGATCTCAATCTAACATGTCACTGCTCGACTGGACGTCTCTATTGGTAGTGCTGACACACTCGTTTACCAGTTGGGGTACTCAAACGTGTGGGCCTGCTGGACTCTTCGCAGACTAAGAGAAGACCATAAACATCAATGCACGATCATGTGTGTGAAATTGCTTGCGCGTTACGAGGCTGATCGTGGCAATTTCTTATCAAACTGGTCAATGACAATGAAACATGGGTTCGTCACTTCGAATCGGAAACAAAATGACAACCCACGGAACGGCGCCACAACACCTCTCCTCCAAAGGAAAAGTTGAAAGCTACGCTCTGCCAGTAAAATCATGGCGATGGTCTTCTGTGACTCTGACGGAGCTATTCCGTTTGACGTCCTTCCTCATGGTGCAGTGATCTACACTGAAGTGTATTATGTCACACTCAGTAAATTGAAGAAACGGCGTAAGTGTGTTCGATGCCACAAAAATGCATACATGTTGGTAGACACTTGCAGGATCTCTACGGAGATCTGGCAGTGAACAAAGACATGATGAGTCGTTGGCCGAGGCATCTGACATCATCGCAAAAAAGTCCGGCTGCACATGCAGCTGTGATTCCTGCAGTGTTCGGGTTTGCGGGCACTCTCATTCAAGGTGACCGACTGATCATAATCTAACATATCGCTGCTCGCATCCATGAAAGATGCGCTCTGCTGGGAGCAGTACGTGGATGGTGGATAAGTTATTGATGTAGCAAGGCGTTGGCTCCGACTTCGACCAGTAGACAGTTACCACGCTGGCATACAGGCCCTCCAAGTAATGTTGAGTAGGGCCGTAGCATAAACCAGAGATTATGTTGAAAAACAGTGTTTTGTAGCAATTTTGGGAAGATTATTTGAACGCTGACTGTTCAGTGAAGAGAGTCTTTCTGTTTTATGTGATAACTGCTGTGTAATGTGTTGAATGCTACTTTGCTACGACAATCTATACTATAATATAAAGACAAATGATTGTTTAAAGTTTTCACCCAAAATCTCAAAAATGTCTTGACCGACTTACTTCAAAATTTTACATGGTACTCTAACGATCGTTTGGACAAGCATAAGCTATTACATTTTTAATATTTATGGAATACATTTAAAAATCTATTTTTCTATATAAAAACAAGTCGTTTCCTTAGCTAGTCGAACATAACAAACAACTCGCACACCCGTAGAAAAACGCGTAAGCCGGCCGCGGTGGTCGTGCGGTTCTAGGCGCTGCAGTCTGGAACCGCGGGACTGCTACGGTCGCAGGTTCGAATCCTGCCTCGGGCATGGGTGTGTGTGATGTCCTTAGGTTCGTTAGGTTTAAGTAGTTCTAAGTTCTAGGGGACTTATGACCTAAGATGTTGAGTCCCATAGTGCTCAGAGCCATTTGAAACTAAAACGCGTAATACTAAAAATCAGTAACGTATGTGTATGATTCAGGAAGCTGTAGCTTTTAAACGAGCATGTACGTTACTTTGGGACACAATGTAATATTAATCACGTTGATGTTTTCATCGTTTTTCTGTCTATTTTCCGTATGAGGATACTCTTAGCGTGCTGCGTTCTACGCATGTCTGTGCAAGGCAGAGGTGACTGCCGAGGGACCGTCGTTAGGAGGCAACTCAAACTCTCCAGTTCGATCCGGTGTGGGCCCCTCGCCAATTGATTGTCAGCAGGGAGCCGCGAGGCGAGTAGTTGTCCGGCGCGCACACAGCGCGCGGCGCCTGCTCTCCTGGGAGCGGCCATTGAAAACAGCGGCCAGGCGCCACACGCCGTCCGCTGGGACGCGGGCTGTTTGCTGCTGGCCGGCCGGCCACTGCTGCCTTGTTTGCATACGCGTATTCGGTTGAAAACCTCCCCGGGACGGCACGTATCATGCACCAGCACCTGTAGCGGACAATTAATTCTGCAAAATACTCTACGCACTCGAAATTTCACAGCGAATTTATTTCGCGAAATGCTGCGAGTTTTCGCGCGAATTTACAAAAATAAAAAGTCTTCCCAGTCCAGTGTTGACTTCACACAGCCTCTCTCCCATTTCTACAGATCTTTCATCATTTCCGTGTGAGTGTACAAATGGTAGTAAACATTTTTGTGGGAACAATTTACTGAATACAAAAGCGAATACTTGAAAAGGATATCAGTGCGGAAAACAGTAAATATTGGTTAAGTCTAGACCGACGGCATAAATATTTTCACTCTACATAACGTTTTACACTCCGTTTTGTTTTGGAAGTTGCATCAGCCTAAGCAGGAAATGAATTATTAGGTGACACACTTGATATCCCACTGCGTATCTATACATCTGGTATTTCCCAAAGAGTTCTAGATATCTAGACAAAGTCCGCCCCCGGTAGCAGAGTAGTCAGCGCGACAGAATGTCAATCCGGGTTCGATTCCCGGCTGGGTCCGAGATTTTCTCCGCTGTGGGACTGGGTTTTGTGTTGTCCTACTTATCTTCGTTTCACCCCCATCGACGAGCAAGTCGCCGACGTGGCGTCAAATCGAAATACTTGCACCCCGTGAACCGTCTATCCGACGAGAGGCCCTAGGCACCCGACATTTACATTCATTTATCTAGATAAAAATTATATCAACCTCAAATTTGTAAAAAGCGAATAACTGATTTCTATCTACTAATACACTGAATAAAAAAAAATAATCGTTCAAATGGCTCTAAGTACTATGGGACTTAAAATCTGAGGTCATCAGTCACCTAGATTAAGAATTACTTAAACCTAACTAACCTAAGGACATCACACACATCCATGCCCGAGGCAGGTTTCGAACCTGCGACCGTAGCAGCAGCGCGGGTCCGATCTGAAGCGTCTAGAACAGCTCGGCCACAGCAGCCAGCCACTTAATCAACCAACTTTTTTTAAATCTAAAGATGTATTATCTTTGCAGAAATTGTGTACTCGTGAAAAGTGCCTTTAAAAACTGATATAATAAAAAGTTAGCGTAGCTTCAACGTTCCAGTAGATAAAATAATTAAGGGAAGAACTCTCACGCGCAAGTATTCCTCCTTTTGAACACAGTCGCATACTACAAACTTTGTTTCAATATGCAGGATGAGTCAGGAGCGAAGGTACCTGCCTGAGGAGTGATAGTATTGGTGATTCTGAACAAAAAGCTTCAAATGAACATGCCCTTTTCTTAACCGTATCCGACATACAGCAGTTCCAGAATCACAGGAGTCAGTCGCACGTCCTCCTTCACCAGCACTCACATGAGAATACAATCAAAGCGACATAAGGTTAGTGACGTTATTGACCATTTTAATAAGCACTTCACTGTCCACCTTTTCACTAAATGGCGTACAGGTGGTCCAGTATTTTCAGAGGGCTTCATCTTGTGCCGATAATCACGAACTTAGTGGGACACAATCGTAACAGGGAGAAACAAGAGCAAAGTTTACCAATAGAGAGTGGTCACAAAGGAGACATTTTTCGCTAGTATTCTACATGCATTTGCTCAAGCAAAGGACCGTACGAATAAGCTCAGTTCAACAAAACAGCAGCTCTCTACAAGAGCTGTAAAATGCATTGCAGTCGACGGTGGATGTTTCTAACCTCTTTTTTGAGAAAAAGTAGGCAGACAGTTAAACAAAATTTACTTCACAATGTTTCTTTTAGTATCAGCTGCATCTGTCCCGTTGCCCACTGTTTTCATTAGTTTCCTCGTATACTATTAAGAAGAGGACATACGTTTATGTGACGTTTTTCGTTCAGAATCAATAGTACTATCACCCCTCAAAGCATGTACGTTTCCTCCCGACTCAACCCGTAGAAAGTCGTTTATAAAACACCTACATCTTAAAATTTACTTATGGAACTTTATGTATATACGGATACATATGCACAAAAGGGCAAAAAAAGTTTTGAAAAGTCTTATGTGATTATGGAGCGTCACATCTTGCTCCATAATGTCAGGTTTCTACAAATATTTTCGTTCGTCTTTTCTATTTTAAGCAAAAAAAAATGAAAATGCTCAAAAATATGGTTACAGTGTGATAATGAATACAACAAATCATCAAAATTTGTATATACAAGCACCGATAATTGACAAGTTATTCAGGCCGCTGACATGGTTAGTGAGACCACGACCGAAATCTCGTTTCACAAGCAATGTAATATCGGCAGAGGTATGCAACAACTACTACCCAGCGTCCATTTACTTGAAGTAGAGATGTGGAGCCCCAGTACACATGAAGTAACAAACATTTTAAGGAATGGAAGCCTCCAAGAACGTCTGTTAAACCTGTCATGATAACGGAGCACTACCATTTCCTATCCATGTATGCATAATCTATCACTTCAAAATATTTGAAGTGTAGATTTACAATGAAAACACATTTCATTCTGAGAACTACCATTATCTTAGGAAATAAATAACATGACCATATTTAAGTAGAGACGTATGCAAGTCTCATTACTTCCAATATTACAGACTCTAAATCTTCTCGTTACGAGCACTTCCAACATCTGTCTGAAGTCAAAGCATTACCCGTCATTAACAACGTCCTAAAATAGCCCTTAACGTAGCCGACACATTAATGTGTTCATTATTAGCAAAAATTTACAATGCAAAGTAACGGAAGGTAGCCCAACTTTTCAGTGCAGTTCAGACTACTTTCGACACAGAAGATTTATGGACGTAGTTACGTAGCTTGTTTACATATGTTCCTTTTGTGATAAAGGGAAAATAATCTTCTGTACGTTAATATCCACGTATACAGGGCAGGATCTAGGGGGAGAGAGGCACACCCGAGTATCTGATCGAGGCGACAATTTCAGGGGGCGCCAAATTCTTATTATGGAAGGAAAAAAATTTGTTTCACAAAGCACCTGGCATCCAGCGCACGTTGGTCTATCGATTATTCATATGAATTTGAAACGCGTACCTGTTGGTTTTTGAACATTTTTGAAAACATTCTAAGCTAATTTCCAAACGAATCAGAAGTTGATTTTTGAATGCGTGCATAGAGCACGTGATGTCTCTGCCAGGGGAATCCCCATCGCATCTAGAAATAAAAAAACTCTCCCACAGAAAAAAGGGGACAGGGCTATACGAGCTGACCCGAGTAAACCCGAACAGGTGAATCCGAATCGCTGTTTGTTTATGTGGTTGACTGGGTGCGTGAACGATCAGCATTGTTATAATTATTAGCGAAACCGATAGATTCAGACTACCAAAATGGAAATAAACGACTTACTGTAAAAACAGGTAAGGGTGACTACATATTAATCTTCTCAGTATTTTCTTGCCGGATTGCCTCATTACTAAGGGCCAGTTGTAGTCATCGGTTAGCAGCCGCTTAAGCTCTATTCCCGGAATAGTGCGGAAAACGAGGTGTACGAACAGGTAATAACGCCTAACCGGAGAATAAACGCGGGTTAACTGAACTGTTGATTCCTGCAGGTAAGGGTGACTACATATTAATCTTCTCAGTATTTTCTTGCCGGATTGCCTCATTACTAAGGGCCAGTTGTAGTCATCGGTTAGCAGCCGCTTAAGCTCTATTCCCGGAATAGTGCGGAAAACGAGGTGTACGAACAGGTAATAACGCCTAACCGGAGAATAAACGCGGGTTAACTGAACTGTTGATTCCTGCAGAGTTAGTGAAATGAACCGGGGAATAAGTTTTCACAATGGCTGGAATAGTTACAGAATTAGTGATGGCAAGATTTTTTGTTAGAATGAAGAAGAAAAAGACATGGCGATAGATAGATAGATATCCAGCGATCACAGGCCCTGCAGACCACGCGCTGATTCCGCAAACTGCCTCCGTTCGTTCTTGTTTTGTGCCAGGAACTGGGACATCACACAAATCATATGGAAGAATATGACAATTCCAAATCTATATAAAAATTACCTACCACTACATTTCATTGTCATGCTTGAGAAACTGGAGCGTATGAACGAAATGTGAAACTATTTCCTAACATAAAGCATTTTGCTTGTGGTAGACCTAAGGCATTTGATATTGTTACTTCGTGAATTATATTCTATATTGTAATTTATACAAATGAAGTAGACAAAAATTAAAGTCCCGTTCCGAAGGATGGACCACTGTCAGCAGTATGACATGTCCTTATTCCAAAACTGCAGAGAGGTTTGAAATTTAATACAATACATTAGCAGAGGTCATGGTGCTTCTACTCTTCAAGCCACATAAAAATAGTGCGTTGAAAATCTGCTTCAAATGGTTCAAATGGCTCGGAGCACTATGGGACTTAACATCTATGGTCATCAGTCCCCTAGAACTTAGAACTACTTAAACCTAACTAACCTAAGGACATCACACAACACCCAGTCATCACGAGGCAGAGAAAATCCCTGACCCCGCCGGGAATCGAACCCAGGAACCCGGGCGCGGGAAGAGAGAACGCTACCGCACGACCACGAGCTGCGGACCGAAAATCTGCTTCACGGATATATTCTACCCGTATAAGAACGAAGTCTTTTCCTACGGCACAGTTGTATAAAGCATTCTTGGACTCGTTGATGCGTCATTGAGGGCAAACCTCCGAGCTTCCGGCGATTGCCTCCATCGCCTTCGTCAGGAGCAACTGACTGTCGAAACTCGTACTATAGTGACCTTTTATAGCCCAAAGACGGCTTCTGGTTGATCGGTAACTACGTCTCGCTGTTACAAATTGTGTCAACGTCTGCGCTGGTGGCGCTACCACCGTGGCACCTGGTCTTCTACACTGAAGCGATTAAAGAAACTGGTGCCAATTCTAATACAGAGATATGTAAACAGGCTGCGGTCGATGACCCGTATGTAAGACAACAAGTGTCTGACCCGACTACAAAGGGTCCAGCGACAACTTAAGAGAATAATTGAACGTGACAGAAGTGCAATTCTTCCACAGACTGCTGTAGATTTCAATGCTGGGCCATCAGGAAGTGTCAGCGTGCGAACCATTCGACGAAAGATCATCTCGATATGGGCTTTCGGAGCTTCTCTACCCTTGATAACTGCACGACACAAAGCTGAATACCTCGCCTGGGCCAGTCAGCGCCGACATTTGACTGTTGATGACTGGAAATATGTTGCCTGGTCGGACGAGTGTCGTTTCAAGATGTATCGAGCGGATGGACGTGAGCGGGTGTGGAGACACCCTCATGAATCCATGGACCCTGCATGTCAGCAGCGCACTGTTAAAGCTGGTGGAGGATCTGTAATGGTGTGTGGCATGTGAAGTCGGAGTAGTATGGGATCACTGATACATCTGGACACGACTCTGACAGGTGACACGCACGTAATCAATCTTTCTGATATCCTAAATCCATTCATGTACATTATACATTCCGACGGACTTGGGCAATTCCAGCATGACAATGCGACATCCCACACGTCCAGAATTGCTACAGAGTGCTCCAGGAACACTCTTCTGAGTTTAACCACCTCTGCTTGCCACCAAACTCCCCAGGAATTAACATTATTGAGCATATCTGGGATGCCTTGCAACGTGCTGTTCAGAAGCCGGCCGTGGTGGCCGAGCGTTTCTAGGCGCTACAGTCTGGAACCGCGCGACCACTACGGTCGCAGGTTCGAATTCTGCCTCGGGCATGGATGTGTGTGATGTCCTTAGGTTAGTTAGGTTTAAGTAGTTCTAAGTTCTAGGGGACTGATGACCTCAGAAGTTGTACCATAGTGCTCAGAGCCATTTGAACAATTTTTTTTTCTGTTCAGGAGAGATCTTCATCCACTCGTACTCTTACGGATTTATGGATAGCCCTGCAGGATTCATGGTGTCAGTTCCCTCCAGCACTACTTCAGACATCAGTCGAGTCCGTGATACAGCTTTTCTGTGTGCTCGCGGGGGCCTTATACGATATTAGGCAGGTGTACCAGCTTCTTTGGCTCTTCAGTGTATATCCTGGGACTCTGTGATTAAAGTGGCTGTAGATATAAGAACGTGTGAGAAAACCTTCAATCTTGATAGCAGATATAATATTAGCGGTGCATGGATGCGAGCTGTCGATGCAGAGAAGAGCCAGTGATATTCAGTGATATTTGTCACAATGTTTACGCTACCCGGGGGGGGGGGAGGGGAAATGGTACGAGGGGAGGGGGGGATATCGCTGACGCCACCAGCGTATACGTTGACACCATCTGCGATAGTATGACGTCATTATTGACCAGTAAGAAGCCGTCTTTACGCTATATAAGGCCACCACAGCAGCAGTTTTGACAGTCATTTGCTCCTGACGAAGACGATAGACG
Organism: Schistocerca nitens; assembly: GCF_023898315.1. NCBI lineage: Eukaryota > Metazoa > Arthropoda > Insecta > Orthoptera > Acrididae > Schistocerca > Schistocerca nitens. Next base: position 428,453,380 of record NC_064616.1, on the reverse strand, counting down.
TAATCTTCGAACGCTCTAGGTTTGACCCTGAACTGGTGAGGGTAGAAGTCCGAGAATGTATATCCTAACCGAATTTCTCTGAGTTGAGCGTCACCATTGAAGAGTAAGTTAGTAACCTCGGTTAGCGAATTGGGTTGGGTGTTCGACCTTGTGGCGAAGTGTTATCCAAATTGTAGTGTACCTACATAGTCTTTTCGAAAAAGCATTGAAAAGTCGTGAGGAAGCCGGTGTGAAGTACTGCTTTAGCAGCCGCAGGTTAGTGGCTGCAGTGTGCCGGCATGTCGCTCAGAATAACGTGTAGGCCTATGTACGGGAATTGCCAGACTCAGTGGAAAACAGCAACATTCTGCGGTAGTAATCGTAGCAGGAGGGTCGATATCACCACAAAATATGTCTGAATTTAGAAGCAGAGGCATTTCCTTTCGCTGGAGTTCAAGCAGCACTACCACAATGCCAGCGCCATTCCGGACAGTGAGACGACTGGGAACTGTCAGCAGCTGCCACGCGTTCAGGCTCGAGCTGTGCCGCCGCCGCTAGCATAGAATTCCTCACAGGAATTAGTGCCACGGCTCCCCCAACCTGCCGTCCGCGCTTGCTGCTGCCACAGAAGATTCCCAATTATCGATAAACGATCTTGATGAAAGTTGGCGGGTGCGTATAGATGGCAAAATAATGCAATATGTATCTTTTGTTTCTACCCAACATCAATTTTCATGGGTAAAACACTCTCAGAAAGGTAATTTGGATTATTAGGTTTGTAAGGAATCTCTTCAGTACGATGATATATAAAAAATGTTTCTCATATGAAATCAACGTTCTTGAAAACTGTGTAATCGAATTTTGTAATAAGCATCAGCATTTGGTAAAATAGTCCACGAACATTAATTAATTTTGAAAATGGAATCTTTTATTACACCATACACTAAAGAAGATTTCATGCTACATATATCCATGTGTAACATAGCTGGTTTCTGAAACACCATTGTTGGAAAATACGCTACAGACAGTGACCTGTTATAGTATTTTCAAGATATCTAATTAAAATATCTGAACATCCATTACTAGTCTAGTTGCTTATTTTACTTATATTTGTTTCATTTTAGAAAATGTTAGTTTACTTTTTGCATTTTGTTTTTTACCGCTTCACATTCGTGTATTTTGTTAATCGAAAATAATGTTGAACGCATTATCATGATATAAAATCGTTACAGTAATTATAATCTGCAAATAAATACTTAAAACATAATGCTTTTTTACACCATTTTTTTATGAATGGAAGGAAATTTCTTTACATAATATACGCAACAGAGAAGGCAATATAAAGCGAAATTGAGCATGATTTCAGACTGTAGCAGGTGATCCTCTAATTATTCTGATTTGTTTCAAGTATATTTCGGTACATTGGTAAGCGATTGCAAAAACTATTTATTATGTACTAGTGACTGCAGCTTACTTATATTCTACATTCTACATACATCTACATATATACTCCGCTAGCCACCAAGCGGCGTGTGGCGGAGGGCACTATTCGCGTCAAAGTCGTATTCCCCTGCCTGTGTTCCACTCGCGGATCGCGCGAGGGAAAAACGACTGTCTGAACGCCTCACTACGAGCTCTAATTTTCCTTATCTTTAAATGATTATCATTGCACGATTTGAACGTTGGTGGTAATAATATATGCTCTTCATCCTCGGTGGAGATCGGTTTTGGAATTTAGTGAGCAGCCCCTTCCGTTTAGCTCGTCGTCTATCTGCAAGTGTGTCCCACTTCAAACTTTCTATGAGATCTGTAACGCTCTCGCGATGGCTAAATGTACCAGTCACTAATCTTTCTGCTCTTCTTTGGACCTTCTCAGTCTCTTGAATCAGACCCAACTGATAAGGGTCCCATACAGACGAGCAATACTCTAAGACAGGACGAACTAATGAATAGTAAGCAATTTCCTTTGTTGAAGGGCTGCACCGCTGAAGGATTCTACCAATAAACCGCAATCTAGAGTTAGCCTTACCCGTTACTTGCGTAATCTGATCGTTCCATTTAAGATCATTTCGAATAGTCACACCCAGACACTTGACGAATGTTACCGCTTCCAAAGACTGGGAATTTATTTTGTACTCGTGAATTAATGGGGATTTTCGCTTTGTTATACGCAGTAGGTTACACTTACTAATACTGAGAGATAACTGCCAGTCATTACACCACGCACTTATTTTCTGCCGAACCTCATTGATTTGTTCACAACTTTTGTGTGATACTACTTTCCTGTAGACTACAGCATCATTGACAAACAGTTTTAATGCCGCTGTCAATGCCATCAACCAAATCGTTTATGTAGATCATAAAAAGCAGCGGACCTATTACGCTGCCCTCGGGCACAGCTGATGTTACGCTTGTTACTGTAGAAGTCTCTCCATTCAGGACGACATACTGCTCTCAGTCTGTTAGAAAAATTTGTGTCCAACCGCATATGTCATCGGATATACCGTAAGCGCGCACTTTTTGGAGCAAGCGACAGTGCGGAACTGAGTCGAACGCCTTTCGAAATTCGCTGAATATGGCATCAACCTGTGAGCCGGTATCTAGAGCGTGTTGTATATCACGCACAAAGAGGGCCAGCTGTGTCTCGCATGACTGCTGTTTCCTAAAACCGTGCTGGCTTCAGCAGATGAACTTCTCACAGGCTAGAAAGATCATTATGTCTGAACACAAAATATTTTCCATGATCCTACAACAAATCGATGTCAGTGTAATTGGCCAGTAATTATGTGCATCCGATTTTCTACTCTCTCAAGTGAAGCCTGACATCAAAATCATTCAGCAAAGCTATATATGATAATCTCACAACATTCTTCCAACATCGAAAGCTGTGTACGTACTACGACCGTTCCTGTGCCGTCGAGTACTTTGGGGTCACCAGATGAACTAGTTTCTTGACTTCAGGTACGATGGTCAAAACGGTTTTTCACACTAACCACATACTTTCATAGTCTTAACGCAAGAACCGCGCTTGGGTCACTTGTGACCCATTTCTTAATTCTTTCATTTTTCACCCTTTTGCATTATTGCCTAGAGTGCTGATTTTCTGTGACTTTTATGAAATGAGGTAATTAGCGATTAACTTTAAATTTTATGGGGGAACCTTAAAAGAGAAATACGAAAATTCACCTAGAACCGCGAACTGGTCACTTCTGTTCCCCCTGCTGCAGCCGCTATAACAATCGCATTTTTCTTGTAGCTTCATGCTTATTGCTAGATTTTGTTTGGTCAACAACCGCATAATTACATTTTATGTCACTGCCTGATGACCTTGCAGTTTTTCATCAGGGTAATAGAGGGAGAGTATGTTGAAACACATCTGACCGTGTATTAGTACTGGGCAGCCTATGCTCTGTTTCATGAAATACGGTTTTAGTGGTGGATTAAAACTGTGTGAATACAGCTTGCAACATACAAATTTATTATGGCCAAATGTCTACGAACAGAAGAGGACATTATAGATGCGATGAACGAGATTTTGAATCCTGAATCTGAGGGTGAGGCGCTGGGGTTTTGATTTGAGGAAGAATTAACACCATCTGTAGTTCCCTATTTTTCAAAAATGGCTCTGAGCACTATGGGACTCAACTGCTGTGGTTATCAGTCCCCTAGAACTTAGAACTACTTAAACCTAACTAACCTAAGGACATCACACACATCCATGCCCGAGGCAGGATTCGAACCTGCGACCGTAGCAGTCGCACGGTTCCGGACTGCGCGCCTAGAACCGCGAGACCACCGCGGCCGGCTCCTATTTTTCATCATAAGATGATGTTATTTGTCAGGATGTTCCACTGAATACTGATGAGGAGGGTATGCATGTTTACAGCCGCGATACTATGTGTGCCCAAATGTAAACGGTACAAGTTTTAAAAGAAACTAATGGTGAGTTTGGACCGAGAATTCGAGAATCTGTTCTTGAAACCCCGAATGTCCTTGTGACAGCATCGAAATCTGGTAAACAAACATCTGACAAGGCCAAAAGATATTTGAAAGATGTTTTCTTTCCCAGTGAGGGAGAAAAATCTGTACCAATGTTAGATTATCTGGGTTGTTAATGTGAAAGAACCGTATAGAGCATCGTACCTGAGGACAAGGTATTTATATATATTTATACATATATAATCATGTCTTTTCTCCATGGCTCACCGATGTGCTGAAATACGTCTGATATGAATCAGGATGTTGGGAGGATCACCAGTGACAATTTGAAATCCTGCTGAATTTTATTCAGTTTTTATGTTTTCCGCCGTGTATGTTATGTGAAGAAATGTCGTTCATTTCATGTGCATGGTGTAAGAAAACATATTTTTTTGAACATTTATTTGCAGATAATCATTACTGTGATTACTTGTAGCGTAATAATAAGTTGCTTATAATTTTAACCCTCCGGTGGGCGCATGGCACCACGGAGTGCTGCCATGTCAATATGTATGTGATAAGTGGTAGTGAAGGTGTTTGAAAGATGCTCAAGAACCAAATATATAATTCACTTCGATATCGCGATTTGTTTCTAATTATTTTACCTAACCTTACATCGGAAACAGAACTGCTATATGAGCGGAAAACTCGTTTTTCTGGGGGGGAACAGTCAGTGCTGCACGCGCCCGCTCGTGAGAGTTTCAAAGGCGCGCCCACGGGAAGATTAAATAAATAAAATACACGCATGTGAAACAGTAAACGAAAAAACAAAAATGAATGTAAAACGTAGAATAATAATTTAAAAATTGAAACTAATTTAAGTAAAATAAATTACTAGACTGCTAACGAAAGTTTAGAATCTTATACCGAGCGAGGTGGCGCAGTGGCTAGCACACTAGACTCGCATTCGGCAGGGCGACGGTTCAATCCCGCGTCCGGCCATCCTGATTTAGGTTTTCCGTGATTTCCCTAAATCGCTTCAGGCAAATGCCGGGATGGTTCCTTTGAAAGGGCACGGCCGACTTCCTTCCCTAATCCGATGAGACCGATGACCTCGCTGTCTGGTCTCCTTCCCCAAACAATCCCAATCCCTTTAGAATCTTACGTAGGTATGTTGAAAATACTCTGACAGTGCATTGTGTTAAGTGTATTTTCCGAAAATTGTATTTTAGAAACCAGGATTATTATACATGGTTGTACATAGTTTGAAAGCTTTGAGTTGTAACAATAGTTTTAATTCATGAAAGTCTCTTCGGGTTTGCTGCCGGATCCTAAAATCAACTTGACTCGATATTTCGGCGATCCAACTGGTCGCCATCTTCAGAAAAATGCTGCTTCTGCTGATGAGTCCCGCTGAGAACTAACGCCAGGTTTTTTTTTTTTTTCTTTATTGTGATTTCATTCCCCTGCCCCATATGGGCAGGGGAGGGCTGTCAGCAGCACAATCCGCCGCTCTTCAGCCGAGTGACATGAAAACTAAAACAAGAATAAAATAATACATACATAAGGAGGTAAAAAAAGGGGAACAAAAAACAGAGTAAGGGGAGAAAACGCCAGGTTGCTAATCGACGTCCTATATAGGCCACCGTTCAGTACACGGCGCATGCGCCACCCATCACGGTTTCCGCCTTCCAAAACAGGTAGGTGGCGCCGCCCTTAGTGAAACACTGTTGGCAACGATATATCGCAATCAAGGCCGCACCGAAGAACGTTCAGTTCTGATGCGAGATAATACAGGATTCCACGTTTTGCTAAGAGGAAACCCAGTGTCTCTGTTGATTAAATTATCAGCCAACCTAATTTCAATCGCCTCTTTATAGACACTGTTCCACAAACCGGAAATGTTGGCAACCACAACAGTTTCCTCAAATTTCATTTTGTGTCCCTCATTTAGGCAGTGTTCTGCTACTGCCGATTTTTCCGGCTGTTGTAGCCTCGTATGACGGCGATGTTCCACATACCTGTCATGCACTGTGCGAATAGAACGGCCAACGTAAGCTTTCCCACATTGACATGGAATTTTATACACCCCGGGTTTCCTAAGCCCCAAATCTTCCTTCACAGAGCCGAGCAGAGCCCTAATCTTAGAAGGTGGACGGAACACACTCTTAATGTTAAAATTCTTTTAAATTGTCCAGTCTTAAACGATAAGCCTCCAGCATAAGGAAGAAAGGCCACAGATCTATGTTCTTCTTCGTACACCTCCGGAGATGGTCCAAACTCCATAGCCCGACGAATATGGTTCTCGGTGTATCCATTTTCCTTAAAAACAGGCATCAAATGCTCTAGTTCTTGGGTTAAGCTATGTCGGAAAAGGCATATGCTCTCCGTACCAAAGTCCTAAGGACGGCACTACGTTGGTGTGGTGGATGACAACTCTTAGGATGCAGATACCAATCTGTGTGTGTCGGCTTTCGGTGAACACTGTGTCCCAAAGTTCCATCTGGTTTTTTATAAACCATTACGTCTAAAAATTGAAGCATCCCTTCATTTTCAACCTCCATAGTAAATTTGATACGGGGATGAAGACAGTTGAAGTGGTCCAAAAATCTGTTAAGAGCATCACGTCCATGCGGCCAGTCTGAGTCCCTTAGTTTGGTCAGTGAAAAACTGGATGAAGAGCTGGTGAAGCTTTGTCGCTGACTTCACAGCCGTGGCCTACACGGGCCACCGGTTATCCATGGGCCCGCTGTCAGCAACACAGGACGATCACGCAGCATCCTCTCACTACAGCGGAAGCCATCTCCCGTACGTCAACGCCGGACAGGATCAACAAATTGAGACGTATTTTTCGTCGCCAAGTCTCAGCAAACCCGTTGAATAAAGCATTCTTTACTGTCAGCATTGTTTTCATAGGACCCTCCGGCCAGTCAGCACCACTGTACTCTTCATAATGTTAATTCAACGCCACTAGAAAATATTTCGTTGTGCTACTATTGTGTTATTATTAACAACTGTGCAGAGGTAAGAAATAAAAAAGAAAGATAGAAAAAAAACATACTGGTCGTGAATAATGTCACATACGTTTTACAGGCTGTTGACGCCACACTACATGCAAAGTGTGCACACTTTGCATGTGTCGTTGTGCTCTAGACTCAAAGAGCTGTCGAGCCCCTGCGGCTTCTGGGAGGATTACTTCTGACACTTCTGACGTTAGGCAACTGGTAAATTGCGGTTCAAGTTAGGACATTATGGTTGGAATATGTGCGTGACCGAAAGTAAGCAACGCTGACTATGACAGGATAAGTAACAAACTATATGCTGTGAACCAGGAACAGTTACGGCAACGTGTTGGGCAGGATTTTGACATGCAGCTGCTATGCACGGCTAGACACACGGAATTCAGTGAATCTAGATACTATCCACAGGTCAGTGCTGTAAGCAGAGTACCCTTTGACACATTGTGACCAACATGAGCCCCCTTTCATAACTTTTACCGGATTTTCTCACGCCGAAAATGCGCATTCTTTGAAATGACTCGTTTTTTCGCTACAACATCCACGAGTGACCCCTTGCAAGGTACTACAATTCATATCGACAGGGAATGTACAGAGTGCCTGTATAAGGCATCATAGTGATTGTGTCACTGACAATTTCTGTCTGAAGAATGGTGGCACAGGACAACCGCTAACACTGCATACCCTGACTATTTTCGTTCATTACTTTGCATCCGATGATTGTTTGTCAAGGTTACACCCTTCCCTTCCGACAGTTTGAAGTAGTAAATGAAAATAAGCTACATTAATTAATATAGTGATTATTTTGTCTGCGCCAGGAGCAATGAGGTCATGCATGACCTCTAATGAAAGTAATTTTATTAAAAAGTTCATTAATACGTCTCTCCATTTAAAGCACTTGTCACACATCTCCTCAAGTTACAGCTATTAGTTTCATGCGGTTTCTAATGCTTGTCGTAACATTTTTTTCATTATTTCTGTTCTGCTCATCGAACATTGTTGTGAAAACCGAATTCGCTACTTTTTTAGTTTCAAATTCAATAAAAATAGGGAGATAGGTAGAGAAAGAGAGAGAGAGAGAGAGAGAGCAATTACCTATAGAACTAAATTTTCATCGAAAATATTATTTACAAAATATTCGGTGTGCATATCCTACGGTCTATTATAATACACCTTTCACAGCCAAAAAGTATTTTAGTAGTGGTCGAAAAATTGACTTCCCACCACATTGCCTATAAAGATGCAGCGACCCGAAACCGCAATCTGGTAAGCACTGTGCCACAACTTCACTATACTGCTCCTATGGTTTCCTGGATTGTCTACGCTCACGTATTATCTTTACAGGAGTTCATACGTACACACAAGCAGATAATTAAGTACCCTAACAAAATATTGTAATACGAGGGCGTGCTGAAAAGTAATGGCTGTGAATTTTTTATTGTGTTTTCAATATCGGTTGAGGTATCACATCTCATGCATAATATTAAGTCGACTTTCCTGTTTCACTGGGGCAAACTATAGCCCTCTGTCGCTGGAGAGCTGGGATTTGTTTTGTGTAACTTACCGACGTGTAACGTAACTACACTATGTGATCACAAGTATCCCGACAGCTGACTGAAAATGACTTACAAGTTCGTGGCGCACTCCATCGGTAATACTGGCATTCACTACGTTGTTGGCCCACTGTTAGCCTTGATGATCCACTCTCGCAGGCATACGTTCAGCCAGGTGCTGGGAAGTTTCTTGGGGAATGGTAGCCCATTCTTCACGGAGTGCCGGCCGGTGTGGCCGTGCGGTTCTAAGCGCTTCAGTTTGGAACCGCGTGTCCACTACGGTCGCAGGTTCGAATCCTGCCTCGGGCATGGATGTGTGTGATGCCCTTAGGTTAGTTAGGTTTAACTAGTTCTAAGTTCTAGGGGACTGATGACCTCAGAAGTTGAGTCCCATAGTGCTCAGAGCCATTTGAACCATTTGAACCTTCACGGAGTGATGTACTGAGGAGAGGTATCGATGTCAGTCGGTGAGGCCTGGCACGAAGTCAGCATTCCAAAACATGCCAAAGGTGTTCTGTAAGATTCAGGTCAGGACTCTGTGCAGGCCAGTCCATTACAGGGATGTTATTGTCTTGTAAACACTCCGCCACAGGCCGTGCATTATGAATGGGTGCTCGATCGTGTTGAAAGATGCAAACACCATCCCCGAATTGCTCTTCAACAGCAGGAAGCAAGAAGGTGCATAAAACATGAGTGTGGTAGGGCTGTTCTGTGATCCATACAAAACGACAATGGGTGCAAGCCACCTCCATTAAAAACACGAACACACCATAACACCACCGCCTCCGAATTTTACTGTTGGCACTACACACGCTGGCAGATGACGTTCACCAGGCATTCGCCGTACCCACACCCTGCCATCAAATCGCCACAATGTGTACCGTGATTCGTCACTCCACACTACGTTTCTCCACCGTTCAGTCGTCCAATGTGTACGTTCCTTACACCAAGCGAGGCGTCGTTTGGCATTTCCCGGCCTGATGTGTGGCTTATGAGCAGCCGCTTGACGATGAAAACCAAGTTTCTTCACCTCCCGCCTAACTGTTAAAGTACTTGCAGTGGATCATTATGCTGTTTGGAATTCCAGTGTGATGGTCTGGATAGATGTCTGCCTATTACACATTACGACCCTCTTCAACTGTCGGCGGTCTCTGTCAGTCAACATACTAAGTCGCCCTATACGCTTCTGTGCTGTACGTGTCCCTTCACATTTCCAGTTCACTATCACATCGGAAACAATGGACATAGGGATGTTTAGGAGAGTGGAAATCTAGCGTATAGACGTATGACACAAGTGACACCCAATTACCTGACCACATTCGAAGTCCGTGATTTCTGCGGAGCGCCCCATTCTGCTATCTCACAATGTCTAATGACTACTGATGTCGCTGATATGGAGTACCTGGCAGTAGGTGGCACCACAATGCACGTAATCTGAAAAACGAATGTTTTTGGGGAAAACTCCAAAAACATTCGGATACTTTTGTTCACGTAGTGTATGTTGGTGCCTGAGAAACACTCAGAAAACTAGAAGCACGTATTCGAGGCGTTCGTCCGCACATGGAGCACAGTCTCCTTCCACATGACAATGCCAGGCTGCGACATCTGCAGCAATCCAACACCTTGTGTTCACTTTCATCGATCGTCCTCCACACAGTTCCGACTTAGCTCCATCGGATGTTCATCTGTTTCCAAAATTTAAGATCACCTTGAGGACTTTTCTTTGATAGTGATGAAGCGGTGTAAGCAGACGTGAGGTTTTGGCTCCACCAACAAAAGCCGGCCGAAGTGGCCGTGCGGTTAAAGGCGCTGCAGTCTGGAACCGCATGACCGCTACGGTCGCAGGTTCGAATCCTGCCTCGGGCATGGATGTTTGTGATGTACTTAGGTTAGTTAGGTTTAACTAGTTCTAAGTTCTAGGGGACTAATGACCTCAGCAGTTGAGTCCCATAGTGCTCAGAGCCATTTTTTTCCACCAACAAAAACAATCATACTGCAGTGACAGTATCAACAAACTGGTCTCTCGTTGGGAGAGACGTGTTGGTCGCCAGGATGAATATGTCGAGAAATATTTATGTAGACGTGAAGAATAAAGATGTAAAATGTTAACAAAGTTATTTTATTTATAAATCTGTAAGAGTTATCACTTTAAAAATTCGGGGGTGTTTCCTTTCAGCAGTCACAACGATATGTTTGATCTATTCTAACCAATTGCCTCCTGCGGTTTCATTTTATTGTTATTTTATCGCTTTTCTCGAGCAGAATTCTGACAAGCATTCTTCTGATTCTGCTGCGGTTTATTCCGTTCAGATCTACAGGGTGTTTCAAAAATGATCGGTATATTTGAAACGGCAATAAAAACTAAACGAGCAGCGATAGAAATACATCGTTTGTTGCAATATGCTTGGGACAACAGTACATTTTCAGACGGACAAACTTTCGAAATTACAGTAGTTACAATTTTCAACAATAAATGGCGCTGCAAGTGATGTGAAAGATATAGACGACAACGCAGTCTGTGGGTGCGCCATTCTGTACGTCGTCTTTCTGCTGTAAGCGTGTGCTGTTCACAACGTGCAAGTGTGCTGTGGACAACATGGTTTATTCCTTAGAACAGAGGATTTTTCTGGTGTTGGAATTCCACCGCCTACAACACAGTGTTGTTGCAACAAGACGAAGTTTTCAACGGAGGTTTAATGTAACCAAAGGACCGAAAAGCGATACAATAAAATATCTGTTTGAAAAATTTCAACGGACTGGGAACGTGACGGATGAACGTGCTGGAAAGGTAGGGCGACCGCGTACGGTAACCACAGAGGGCAACGCGCAGCTAGTGCAGCAGGTGATCCAACAGCGGCCTCGAGTTTCCGTTCGCCGTGTTGCAGCTGCGGTCCAAATGACGCCAACGTCCACGTATCGTCTCATGCGCCAGAGTTTACACCTCTATCCATACAAAATTCAAACGCGGCAACCCCTCAGCGCCGCTACCATTGCTGCACGAGAGACATTCGCTAACGATATAGTGCACAGGATTGATGACGGCGATATGCATGTGGGCAGCATTTGGTTTACTGGCGAAGCTTATTTTTACCTGGACGGCTTCGTCAATAAACAGAACTGGCGCATATGGGGAAGCGAAAAGCCCCATGTTGCATTCCCATCGTCCCTGCATCCTCAAAAAGTACTGGTCTGGGCCGCCATTTCTTCCAAAGGAATCATTGGCCCATTTTTCAGATCCGAAACGATTACTGCATCACGCTATCTGGACATTCTTCGTGAATTTGTGGCGGTACAAACTGCCTTAGACGGCACTGCGAACACCTCGTGGTTTATGCAAGATGGTGCCCGGCCACATCGCACGGCCGACGTCTTTAATTTCCTGAATGAATATTTCGATGATCGTGTGATTGCATTGGGCTATCCGAAACATACAGGAGGCGGCGTGGATTGGCCGCCCTATTCGCCAGACATGAACCACTGTGACTTCTTTCTGTGGGGACACTTGAAAGACCAGGTGTACCGCCAGAATCCAGAAACAATTGAACAGCTGAAGCAGTACATCTCAACTGCATGTGAAGCCATTCCGCCAGACACGTTGTCAAAGGTTTCGGGTAATTTCATTCAGAGACTACGCCATATTATTGCTACGCATGGTGGATATGTGGAAAATATCGTACTATGGAGTTTCCCAGACCGCAGCGCCATCTGTTGTTGACAATTGTAACTACTGTAATTTCGAAAGTTTGTCTTCCTGAAAATGTACTGTTGTCCCAAGCATATTGCAACAAACGGTGTATTTCTATCGCTGCTCGTTTAGTTTGTATTGCCGTTTCAAATATACCGGTCATTTTTGAAACACCCTGTACATGTCCGCTGCTTTCCAAATGAAACTATCACACCGTAGTAAAATTGCTCCTTTTCATGAAATCTGCTGACTGACAAAAGCTGTTTTGTATTCATTACTGCATTTCACTCAGAAATCCAATTTAAAAAGAACAATACTGATTCTGTTTCAGTAGTCAAAACCCTGTTTGCTTGTTTTTCATCTATACCAGGTAAGGTAAATGCTATATCGTCGTTATTAGAATCGTTACACTTCAAAACTTTTGAGATTATTGGAGTGTCAGGCGACGAATCTTCTATAAATTCTTCTATTTTACTAATGATCAGTATCTTTCCCATGTGTAATTAATCTTTCTCGTCATTTAGAGCATGATAATTTTAACAAACCAATACCTCCGTTAGCAATTCTGCTAATATACACAGTACATTGGAATAGGATTTAGATAAATTCGTCCATTAACGCTAGTGAACTATTATACGGCAGCGGTCACAGTGACTACATACAGGGAGGAACAAAAGAATAAGAACTTCCATAAACTTCAGCTGTATAAAATCAACGAGAGCAGTAGAATAACGAAGTGTGTAACTGGAGAAAGTCGCTAACTCACGAACCAAGTATTCAGGACGGTACGGCATTAACCTACAGTGGATTCACATTGGCAGGACTTCTCGATCACGATATGCGACGGAGAATTCTCGTCAAAGCCAGATTCCTTCGTGCTCTGTGTAGCGTGACAACCATACTAGCACGATGTGCTCAAGAGACGTTTCATTTTATTTAGCTTTGCCACTTCCAATGGTTCAAATGGCTCTGAGCACTATGGGACTTAACTTCTAAGGTCGTCAGTCCCCTAGAACTTAGAACTACTTAAACCTAACTAATCTAAAGACATCACACACATCCATGCCCGAGGCAGGATTCCAACCTGCGACCGTAGCGGTCGCGCGGTTCCAGACTTTAGCGCCTAGAACCGCTCGACCACCCCGGCCGGCAGCTTTGCCACTCTTGCCTTTCTTACATCCTGTTACATTTAGAAATATTCTTTGTTTTGCGGCAATGTCGCTCACGCTCTAAATCTGGGCCTACTTGGAACTTGTTTTTACTATCACCACTTGTTATAATACATTACAAAACTTTGCTGCGAAGCATCGTACGTCAAACGTACGGTCGTACGCATGCCAAATTTCTGAACTTTAACGAAGAAATATAAATGTGTCTACAGGATGAAACCGAATTCAACAGAAAAAATATTGTAGATTATTTATTAAAATTTCCAGAGTATTTGGATGGCGTGAGAAGCTTGGTCCTTGGTCGCTGGTTATAAAGTAATATTATAAATTGTGGTTTATTCTCTTTGTTACCATGTTTACCTCAGTTTCTGAAAATAACATCAGAACATTGAAAAAGATCTGTAAAATGCAGCCATCGAAACCTACCCCATAAAACAAGGCGTACTGTAACAACTGCGAGACAGATAGCAAATTACTGTGGTGCGGTCGCCGTCTTGCTGCTTTTCCCTTGTATCCAGTGAACCCACACGCGAGGAGCATAAGACCAACTTTAGGAACTTATCCATAATTGTTTCTATTACTGTTAAACCGGAGAAACACACCCGAGACATAACCAAGTACTAGTGAGCGAAGCTTGAGGGAGAAGACTATACATGTATTACTCTTTCCAACATAAAGTACCGTCAGTGAATGGAACAAATTTGTTTCCAGACAAGACCCACAGCGTTTACTGTAGGAATCTGCTCTGCTGTGTACATATTGTCAGTGCAGTACAGATAGAGAGATACTTGGAGATAAGAACTCGAACGAAATGCAATTTCTCTGTAACGAGGCAGCGGAAGCCACAAGTTCCTAACACCAAGGTACTTAGATAACATCTCTGAAATATCTTTGAAATTGGATCAGGGGAGCTCGATTTCGAGTTGAATAATCAAATTTACGAGATTTTGAAGGTGTATGACTGTGCACGTGGTTGTACACCGTTGTACTTTAGGAGGTTATTGAAAATCTACTTCCGACTGTGGTAAAGATAGTCATAGACATTTCATATATCATATATCTGAGTCACGTTCAAATTCGACACTATTAGACGCAATCTATCCGGTTACATAGTCCAACGAGATGGAACAAAGGTAGCGAGGCTTAGCGGATTAAAATTCTACGACCCATAATATCAGAAGACAGTGCTATAAACGTAGATCTTACCCACTGCATAATCGCATCTCCGATTAAACGACGCACATTCACCGAAATTTTGTGATAATGATGGTGATGAAGACGACAGTTTGTTGGTTTTGGCATCAGTGATGCAGGTGTTTAGCGCTCATGCGAAATGGAGTCTTGTGTAACAAAAGACTGCCTGTCCAAATGAAAGACAAGATGTACTACTAATCGGTCATTACACCAGCAACGTCCTATTTTAGTGAACTATGGGCTGCGAAAAATTGCATTCAACAGAGATGTGTATGCTGTGATGGTTATGTAAAGTCAAGGTCTGTAATGGAAGTATGATAGATAATTTGGAAATAATACCCACTACAGATGAGGTTACTGAATTCAGAAGGAGAGCTTAAGGCATCGTACGCCTACCAGATGAGTACATTGTTGAGAAAAGCATTTACATTGCTACAGGTAACAGAAATAGACACAGACCTCTAGTTACTTGGCTAACAACTTTCCAAAAGTACACGAAGTAGTTGGGGCTGGTTGCAGAACATGCCTCAAGATAATAAGAGCAACCCGTACAGAATGTATAAGGAGGAAGAAGAAAAAAAATCAATATACTTCATTAGAGAGTAACGGAAATCAGTGTTATTTTATACTGCACAGTATAAACGCATTGTAAAATATTAAAAGTTAAATGCGAATATTATAAAACTGTGTATGTCATGTAACAAAGTAATTTATAATGACTTAATCTGCTAATGTTTCCTAAACGAATCACCACTACCCTAAAAAATTAATGAACGGAACACAATGTGAACTATATGCAAATTATATGAATAGAAAAGAGAGACGTTTACAAAATAACCCCATTAATACAGCTCTCGACTGTAGGTGGAGTTATCTTCTTTATTTTGATTCAGTTGTCACTTATCTCACAATGGGGAAATATTATAAAGACGACCCAAATTCATAACCGTTAACTGAATCGTTAGTGATCCTATATACGCGGAATGTCATCATGGAGGGTCCGAGGTTATCTCTTCGATCGGGTAGTCGAAGGGGTAACAGAACGGCAGAACAGCGCTGATGTTATTGACCTGCTGCACTTCGGAGCAAATTCCAGATTACCTGACGTGGGACTGTAATCGGTCTTGCTCCATTACACCGTTTCCTCATTACACGGAACTAATCACTGTCGCTCTCACCTCGTCAGAATCTGTAAATGCGTTAGTTCCAATGGCAGGTTACCTGTAACTTGTGTAGCAAATCTACAGGAGTCTGAGAAACAGTGTGCCTCGACATTTATGGGAAATTACTTTTTATTGAAGCTTTACTGCCCGCATTCATTTATCGTTTTGATCGCAGTTAAGTGATTGATACGATTTCAACATTAAATTGACATGTACTCATTAACGTGAACTGCAGTGTAGTTAAATGGATGACATCTTCCGCTTCGCCTGACAGACACTGTGATGTCGCAGTTAATTATTTTATTCGCTTAGTTTTTAAGCTCGGTGTATTGCGTTAAACTCAATTTAATTAGATACACGCGTGTCATTTTAATTTGAACGAAATGTCCCTGCGCCGGTTTATGTAGCAAAATGGAAATCATACTTAAAATGCAATCTGTTTCCAGTCTAGAACATGTATTGGTGTTTAACGATTTGAACTATATGGTTAATTTTCCATTTAGGAAAGTTTAACAATGTACAGAAAATGACTGTTAGGACAGTTTATCGTAATTCAGACTGAATCTCACTTGAAATTGAATACAATCGCACCAAAAAGTACTGGAACAGTTACATTTTAGTGGTTGTAGGTTAAACGACACATATGTTCCAGAACAGAACCCAGACACGTGCCACCTTACATTACATAGGTTACGAATATGTTCAGGTCACCTGTCCGTAAAGTAACATGCAGTGTTATGAAAATAAACATCGCTCTTCTGCATCCAAAACAGTATTGGCACACGCGTATGAATCTGACAGTGTGTTCGCTTTCTTCATTGATGTTCACCTTCTGATAGCTATTGTGCATCCCTTTAGCATCTATAACAGCACGTAAACGCCTAGGAATGCTTTGTATTAAATTCCGGGTGATATCAGGGGTAATGTTTGACCATTCCACCAGGAGCACTTTCTCCAGGTCTTTTTTACCGAACGGACGCCTTTTTCTGACTTGTGTGTCAAGATGAGCCCACAGGTTCTCAATGGGGTTCAAATAAGGGCTCTGAGGTGGTGTTAGAACCCTTCTGGGGGCATTGTACAGTAACCACTCCCGGGTTTTCATGGCGGTATGTTTTGGGTCGTTGTCTTGCTGGAAATGAAACACCCCAGTAAGGCCCAATGTCTGTGCACTAGCGTGTAAATTACCTAGCAACACGTCGATGTATCTCATATGATCCATTGTATTGTGGATTACAGTAAGATTTCCAACGCCGGACGCCCCCATACAGCCCCAGACCGTGAAACCGCCCCCACCGTGTTTGACTGTGGGTAGCATGTGTTTGTTGTCGAGGTGCGTATTCGCCTTGCGCCAAACTTTCTTTCTTGCATCAAATCTGAACACAATGAACTTCTATTCGTCGCTAAATGTCACAGTGTTCCAAAACTCCATCAGTTTGCTGAAATAGTTCTTGGCAAACTGCAGGTGTTTCTCACGGTTAATTTCCGCTATGTATTGCCTTTTCCTGGGAGAACGTCCATGCATGTTAGCCTCATTCAACACATTTCGAATAGATTGAACACTAGCCGACTTGTCGGACGTTGTCTGAACAACCTCAGCAATAGTTGCTGCACTTGTAGTAGTTTCCTTCCGAGCAAGTGTGATGAATCGGTGACGCTCTCGGGTTGTAAGCACTTTTGGACGTCCAGTACCTGAAAACCCAACAATATACCGAGAAGCCATGCTCTGTGCCAATACTTTTTGTGTGCGGAGGAGATACATGTTTGCCCTTAACACTACATTTCTTTGTTAATGGTAGGCACTGTGGGCAGGATTGTAATGTCTGGTATGTGAGGTAGCACGTACAGTTTTAGACATAAAAACTGACCGCCGGCCGGTCGCCACAGAGACTAAGTCCGAGTCGTTCACTTATGGTGGACAAAACTGACCGCCCCTGGCAACTATATGTCCGGTCATCTGCACAATCTGGCAACACTGTAAGATGCGATAGTGTTAGGAGGAAGTCTTGTCTAATTCCGAGATGTTCCCGGATTGTGTGAGTCCGTGGTATAGTGCTAATCGTCGTGCATTGTAAACTTACAGTCGCCTGTTCGCGACCACCTGTTTTTTTTTTCCCCACATTTCGGCCGTCGTCTAATGTTATGAGTCTGATAGAACATCGAAGATAATTCGCTTCACGTTCTACCCACCAGCAATAACAAGTACTTCGAGAAACAATTCCGCAGGACAGCTCGTGGCTTCGTCGTGATCATAACAGCTTACGCCCCAGAGTTTCCTCGCGCTGCAGCGCCTACCGGCCACCGGCCACAGGCCACTCGCCATCTGAAATCCGGCGCCGCCCATGTGAACGCGGCGCTACGCTGTCAATGTATGTATCAACTGTCATTTTCGAACTTGCAGTTAAGCATTGGATCTGCATACTTGAAAATCATGAACTACAGTTGAGCACTGTAAAATTGAGTCGCAAGTGGAAAAAGGTGTAACATTTGCAACACAATATTTACTTTTAGTATAACAGAGGGGTAAATCGAGAGGGGGCAGCTAGAAAGTTTTGAACTGTTGGTCAAGCGAGCGCTTTTGGGAAAAATACGACAGAAAAAGATATTCTTGTTTCAACAAGGATCGTTTAGGCATGAATGATTTTCCATATTAAGGACGTCTCGACTACTAATATATGTGATGGATTACCATTTAACCATCATGCGATATTTGCATTCAACAGACAAAGTTAAGAAGTAGGAGTACTGCATGCCCTAATTCGATACAACAAAAATCAACGGAGTGATTATTATAGAACGTCATCAGGTCGCTCCTTGAGCGTTGCTATGCAGTATTGTTACTGGTGACGTGTTATGATGCCTTTATCGTTAACTTCCTAAGAAGAAATGATAGGTTGAGCCCCACCAAAAGACGTATTCTCTAGCAAAGAGTGGTGTGAACATAATATTTTACATCTGATAGCTCCAAAAGGGTGTTTTGGACTACAAATTCTGCCCCGAGGGGTGTGTGCATCACAGCTGGAATTTGTTGCCAACAATTGAGACACCTTTCGGTCGCAGTGTACGAAAATAGAGCAAGAAAACTACATCACCTGTGCTACTGCATGACAACGCATCTCTGTTGATTTGAGAAACAAAACTACCCAGGAGGTTGATAGGATAGTCTTGTATTGATAGGGAAGTCCTCTCTCTAGCACTTGTCCCTCTCGTCATATACTATTAAAATTATACCTTTCCCGTTCTTGATTGATCATCCGTCAAGGCAATTCATTTCTAGACGAAACTACTCTTCAAACTACACTGGTTTAATGACATCGTTAGAACCAGTAGGTTTCTACAGGCGTAGAATTTGTAAATAACTTTTAGTAATATCAGATTGTTTTAGATATCGTGAAAGAAAATTCTGCTGCTGATTAATTTCTCTTTGATGATTACTGTAGCGTTCAGTAAATTAATGGAAAACGCAATTAAAATATTCACTGTACTAATACAAACTAAATTCAGCTTACTAAGGGAACATCACGATGGCAGTCTATCTTAATAAAGCATTAAATATCTGTGAGACGATTGAGTCTATTTTAACACGAATTAGTAGGATATTACCGACTTTTGACTTCGAAAAGATCTGTATTTACTTCATTTCCTGTATCATTCGCAAGTATTATGAAAATGCGGCAGTTCATAGAGAAATTTATGTATTCACAATAACAAAACATATGGCGGCAGAAAACAAAAGTGGCGTTATGAATTTCGCAGTACTGTAAGGTTTTCGCTCTGACACTAAAGGTTACTGAAAGTAGCAAGAATAATTTTGTTCGAGCGTTGTCTTAAGATTCCCTTGTTGAGTCTGTACCTGCCTACTTGTAGCTCTGCTACAAAAGAATTGAAAATCCGGCTTTCAGCGAGTCTCGAAAAGGCGAACGAAAGGAGCTTGCACCTGGTAGCCAAGCATCTTACCTGGGAACTGGTTATTTCCTAAAGTGGGTAGACATCCTTTTGAGGTTGAATGGTTGGCTAATGTCAGTCAGACGTGTGCCGTTGGTGTATGTGTTTCGGTGTGTTGAATATGTACCAATGATTTTTCTATAGGTTTTTTCTGTCCCACATAGAGAGTTGAAGTCTCCCGTTAGTAATTTCACATCATCTTGGTTAATTTTGCTTATAGTTTTTCGAGTGTGTTCAAGAATTTTTCGACATTTTCGGGGTTTTTCTTAATTTTGATATTGGTGGGGGCATGTGCATTGATGAGTGTATATTTTTTACTGGGGTTCTGAATGAGCATAGTCATAAGTCGATTTTTGATGGGTGTGATTTCTTTGATAGAGTTGTTGATTGATGTGAGTTCGAGAAATGCCATGCCGAAGATTGGTGCTCCTTTCACTACCTTTGGTTGTATTTCCCTCTTAAAGATGCAATGGTTTCCGTAATGCAAGGTTTCATTGTCAGTTTGTCGTGGTTCTTGAAGAGCAAGGATGAGAATTTTTTGTCCGTCGATTTCTTAGGTGAGATTATTTAGTTTTCGTGTTTGGATCAATGCATCGATTTTTAGTTTTCAAATGCTTGTTTTATGCTTGTGGGGAAATTTACCAGAGATCTTCGATATTCTCTGCCGTGCTAGCCTGGACTCCCCAGAATCAGAAAATCCAGCTGCCGCCTGTCGACGGGCGCGTTGTGCACCACCGGGGGTAAAGCTGTGTATTGTTTGATTCAATATTTCCATCACATAACTATGGATTATAATTACGTTACATTGCTGCTAGTAGACATATTTCTCACTTTTTCTTAGACAGTTGCTACCTGTTACAACCTCAAAGGAATTTATGTGCGCAGTATTGTTGCAACACTGACGTTCAAATTATCCGATTTCTGTAATTTCATTTCGATACCAGATCGTTCTAATCGGATTCAGCCAGTCAGTCTTAATGTGGATATCCGACTACGACTCTCATCATATGATAGACTGGGTAAACCACTTTCTTAATCGAAATGTTGAATCTAGATCACTTACCTATGACAGGACCTGAAATCTTAAACACTATGGAAAATAATAATAGAATGTGCTTATTACAAATACGTTATTTAAATATAAATATATGAAGTAATGAGATAACAGTTTATTTACTGGAGCAGAGCCCCATCCAGCATACCAGAGCAGTGCAAGATTGGTTTCAGGGCCAAGAGAGGATAAAGCTGTTGCCGTTTGTCCACGAGCACTGAACATCAACCCGATAGAGAATATGTGGGCAGAGGTAACAAGATCATTTCCATGTGGACCTACAAATGCAAGTGACCTTTGGACGAATATAGAAAACGTATGGTGGGCAGTAAACCATCAAGCTACACTATCGACGACTTAATGAAATCAATGCCCCTACACATTCGAGAAATCTTACGTAATGATGGTGGGTGGGTTGGTTACTAAAACGCATGTGGACGAATATCTGATAATCGGTCAAAAAAAAAAAATGGTTCAAATGGCTCTGAGCACTATGGGACTCAACTGCTGAGGTCATTAGTCCCCTAGAACTTAGAACTAGTTAAACCTAACTAACCTAAGGACATCACAAACATCCATGCCCGAGGCAGGATTCGAACCTGCGACCGTAGCGGTCTTGCGGTTCCAGACTGCAGCGCCTTTAACTGCACGGCCACTTCGGCCGGCTAATCGGTCAAGCTTTGCTTTGTCGCAGCTCTTTAGCATACAATTCTATTTACTTTCAGACTCCTCATTAGAATTCTTGTAATGCAAGGTAATTGAAAAATCTCATCCACTTGACGCCAACTGAGGAATTGACTGGTGCAAGTGTTGTTCAACACACAATAGTTGTCAGCCTCACTGGAATCAATGACTGTTTGTGTGTGTGTGTGTGTGTGTGTGTGTGTGTGTGTGTGTGTGTGTTTTCGTGTTCACGCACAATCTGAATCAATACTATTAACATTAGGGAGACAACCAACAAAAAATATTGCATGAAATATGCCTGTAAAGTATTTTAGTGCGATACGCGATTAGAGAGACAACCAGCAATAAATATTGCCTCAAATATGACTGCAAAGTATTTTAATGCGATGGGAAGTTACAAACTGAATTTTTACCCAACCCACGTCCTGTATATCACGTTAAATAAGTAAAATGTATTAACTCCACAGTATCGTTAGCAGAGACAGTGCGCTCTTGTTGTCGAGGCTCGGGACAAGTGCAGCGATTAGCAGTGCCAAATGCCGCCACGATTTGTTTATGTTGGCTGAGCGTGGACACTGTAGCAGACGATTCGCCATAAACAGAAAGAAACCACCTTGGCTCTAACTGCAGTGAGCGGGCATCACTGTCTGCGTGTTCTTATAGTAACCAACGCGAGACTGTACTCACAGGTGCCATGGAGCAATTGCAACAGGTATCATATCATTAGTCATCACAATATTAATCAGTGATGAAATGTCCACTCTATTTGAATCCGAAGAAAATAGGTACCTTCTCACGAAGGAATGTGAGGTGATATCAAAATTTATCCAACATAGAAAAATTAACTGTAGGGCTTCCATGTACGCAGTAGTAGCACACAAGGAAATATTATGTCTTGAAAGCGTATATTTCATTTCCTCTTCTCAAAATAACGCCCTTGTTTTAGTATGAAGTGGGAAAATAAACACGAAAAACTAAAGTTCCTGAGAAACGCATAAGTCATTTCCTCTTCTCATATCATAGCTTTTGTTTTAGTATGAAGTAAAAAAATAAACAGTTTAGGGTTATGAAGCATAATATGACACCAGATTCTCATCGTAGGCGCTATCGGGAACGCAAAATGCAGGGGGCTGTCCGCTCTTTTGTCCAACAGTCTGTTCCCTTTCGTGAATTACTGCCACTAGGAGATTCTTGTTTAAGGACTTGTGGGCATCAAATTCTTCAGCAGAATAAGCCTTATGTTACTGTGCTAATTACGGTATGGAAAAAATGCAACAAAGACGAGTTCCCCTAGAGCAGTGAGGATATGTGCACATGTCTATATTCAGCGTTGACTGCCAACTGCCACAACACTTCACAGAATCCATCCGGCAGGCAAGACAACTGTGCGTGCACTTCAGACTTCATTCAGTACGACGTCAGGAGATGGACGGAAACGTCAAATTAACGTCGCTTTCCGAGTCGTAATCAATCCAGAATGAGGTGTTATTGGCCGGCCGCGGTGGTCTCGCGGTTCTAGGCGCGCAGTCCGGAAGCGTGCGACTGCTACGGTCGCAGGTTCGAATCCTGCCTCGGGCATAGATGTGTGTGCTGTCCTTAAGTTAATTAGGTTTAAGTAGTTCTAAGTTCTAGGGGACTGATGACCACAACAGTTGAGTCCCATAGTGCTCAGAGCCATTTGAACCATTTTTTGAGGTGTTATTAAGGTAGTTCAGCGTTCTAGCAATTACACTTTGATAATTCCCATATGAGTATTCCGATAGTCAAAAGAACCCGTTGGTGTGAAACCATCGGGAACTGCTATTAATATCAAACTGCAAAAACTTGAGACAATATGTGGACTCTTCTCTTCACTGGGTGACCTATTACTGTTATTTAGGATTCTCTCCGTCCTAGGCGTAATGCAAATGGAACTTCAGAGGCGCTTTCTGCTATTCTTGACAAACATCAGCAACTTGTAATCACAGCGAGTTACAACTGTGTGATGATAATGGTACAGGTTGTCAGTAATTGTGGTGGTGTTGTTGTCAAACTGCTTACAGTAACGTTAATGGTGGCGCACGTAATTTAGCGCTGACTACCTACTTAAGTAAAGATAGTGTTGTGGCGCTACAGTCTGGAACCGCGCGACCGCTATGGTCGCAGGTTGAAATCCTGCCTCGGGCATGGATGTGTGTGATGTCAAATGGTTCAAATAGCTCTGAGCACTATGGGACTTAACATCTTAGGTCATCAGTCCCCTAGAACTTAGAACTACTGAAACCTAACTAACCTAAGGACATCACACACATCCATGCCCGAGGCAGGATTCGAACCTGCGACCGTAGGAGTCCCGCGGTTCCGGACTGCAGCGCCTAGAACCGCACGACCACCGCGGCCGGCTGTGTGTGATGTCCTTAAGTTAGTTAGGTTTAAGTAGTTCCAAGTTCTAGGGGTCTGATGACCTCAGAAGATAAATCCCAAAGTGCTCAGAGCCATTGGAAACATAATGTTGTGGCCCCGTCGCTTCTCGTTATTTGGCATCAGCTTTATGCGTTATGCGATTTAACGAACATAGTACTCCATTCGCGAGCTGCTAATGATACAGTATGACTATATAGATTCGAGCGAATATTACATTAATTCTGCAGTGAATTGCTTAACAAATATTACCCTCAGCTATGCAGCTGGAATGACTCATTACAAGGGTACTCTATGTTGCGCTTGGTTAAGTGTTCAGTTCGGTGCAATCCTGCTTCTACTGTTCGTAAATACTTGTATACTGACCTTTCGTTATTTGAATAAATATGCACTACAATCTGATCAATCTGTATCGCATGTATATGACATCGGTTAGCGCCGTCACAATGCAATGACTAAGGTTTGGATGCTGCTGAAGTCCTGTTACATTGATGGCAAGACAAATGTTCGCAAATCACCTCTACTGCCTCAAAAAGCAATTGCATCTTAAATATCGAAGGACTGACGTCCACACCGTCACAGCGCATTGAAATACAGCAACGACGGCAGATGAAAATTTGTGACCGACTGGGCTTCGAACCTGGACCTCCTGCTTACTAGACAGAGTTGCTGACCACTGCACTATTTTTTTTTTGTTTGTTTACAGTTTGAGAAGACTTTCAGGACCAGGTAGGCGGAGGCAAAGAGGGCATGGGTCGAAGATCAGAGGCCTGGCCACAATGCCTCCCCCATATATGTTACTGAGTAGCAGCATTATTCCCATGTATTCCATGTTTTTTCCCATATATGCCTTAAATTGTAGAACAAAAATGAAGTAGTAATTAAGGTAAAATAAATTACCGATTGCCGCCACCAATGGCGTGCGTTCCTCGTAGAACATAACTTATAACAGTGAAAAGGGTGACGGAAAAATACATAACAAACACCCATTCAGAAATATATTCATAATTTAAGTTATTATGCACTGGATGCATATGAGGTCTGTAAGGAAGCCATATATTTTTCAACAAATGAAAGAAATTTCGTAGCTGGAGGGGTTTTACCAAATTAGAACAGTTATGATTTTAGAACCAATGAAAAAGACGATTCCAGGAATAAAAAAAAGTGAAAGAATAGTGTTCTGCTTCTAATCAATAAAACTGTCCACCTCTTTGTAGCCCACATAAAGTAATAGATAAAAATAATTGAAACAATTCCTTATATTTATTATTCTTCTTCAGTTTAAAATGTTCTTCTGCAAAATAAAACATGTACTCTTCTAAGTTCGAAGTTTTGTTTGTTAAGACGTAAAACACAAACTGTACCATGAATAACTGTTATTCTTTGCGGACGGGTAACATTTCCAGTCGGCTTGTAAAGCTTCAGTTATCGGTATAAGACTTTCTGCGGTTCTGTTCATAGTGCTAATTTCTTCCTAGTCCAGTTACAAATTCTGATTCTATTTTCACATAAGAAGATGTGCGCTACAGTTTCTATAAGCCGACATTTGCCGCAGTATGGAGATGGTATCAATTTGATTTTCCATAATCGTTCCGCTGTGGGTATGGTTTCGTTTAGAGCGTCATGCCATACGGCACTAACTCTAGTTGGTAGAATTTTATTGTTGACATTTTTCCAGACGTTCATCCAGTTTTTAGTAGGTTAATTTACCGGAATTGGGTTGTGAAGACGATATCTGGTAATATAATCAAAGACGGTTCTAGTGTGGGTTTGTGCTGGTGGGAGTCTTATACAGCTCCAATCACCATAGTACTTTCGGACGTAATCTAGGCTGGCATCTGTATGTGCTACATTAACAGGAGCGTTCCTATCCCCAGGATCTAACGAGATGAACAGAAGTTTCGTGATGCCTGTCTTAGTGGCATGTATTAGTTTAAAAGCATGTCTTTAATTCCATGTCCTCCGTTTCGCCTCTACATACCAAGGCGCTACAGCTAATATTTTATGTGCGGTGACCTGCGGTATCGGTGAGACTGCTACGAGATGATATTTTTTGCTAAGTATATATGTATTTATAAGCTGAACTTTCTGCAGTCGGTCTAACGATCGCATGTCATGGTCCTTTAACAAGGTTCCGATGACATTAAGTATCCGCTCCCAATTGTTCGTAGCCATGCGCTTGGGATTCGCGCTTAACCAAAATCCGAGTTGGAGTCTCTCTTCAGTTACATCTAACCAGTACGCACCTATTGCACTATTGTAAGAAACGAGATGAAGTAATTTGGATTTAAAATTTTGTAAATTTGTGGTAAGATCTTACGGGACCAAGCTGCTTAGGTCATCGGTCCCTAAGTTTACACACTACTTAATCTAACTTAAACTAACTTACGCTATGGACAACACACACACTCATGCTGGAGGGAGGACTCGAACCTCCGACGGTGGGCACTGTCGGGACACAGCAGCCAACCTCTCGGCAACACCTATCTACACACGCTCATCGTCAGACGCGAATTCCCATCTTTGCCCGCGAGGGTTCGGACGATGAGGTGAGTCTAGCACTGAAAACTTTCGATGACCCATCTAGACCCAAATAATTATACAGGATGTTGCAGGAGGAACAGTAAATATTGTAGGAGGTGGTAGTATAGACAAATTCCAGAAAAATGCCATATAACATGTGTCCAATTTTTATTGCGTACATATAGCTGGGTTCAATGCATTTTCGTTTCGTATGTTGGTCCTTACAGGATCCAGTTGTCTACACTGCCTTGAAAATGAGCTTCCAGCGTTATTGGAAGAGGTTCATTTGGCTAAAATAATGCGTATGTTCCTCCAACATGACGGGGCTCCTGCACATTCCAGTCGTCAGGTGACGCATTATACAAACCTTACGTTTCCCGGAAGATGGATCAGTAGATATGGGCACTTTTCTTGGCCTTCAAGGTCCCCGGACCTTATCTCTTTGGATTTTTGCCTGCGGGGATGGTTAAAGGCGAAGTCTAAAAAGGAAAAGCAAAGCAAGGAGACGATTTGATCTTTCGGATTATGAATAGTGCAGCCCTCATAAAAGAACGCAAAGACGACCTCAGAAGAGCTACACGTGGTGTTATCAAGAGAAGTCAAATCTTCGTTGAAGTTGGTGGGGAAATTTTTGAAAATCAACTTTGAACTTCCTCATTTGCCTTTGCTTTGAGTTTATTAGGGTTACGTACTAACAGCTGTGCCCGCATCTCGTTGTCGTGCGGTAGCGTTCTCGCTTCCCACGCCCGGGTTCCCGGGTTCGATTCCCGGTGGGGTCAGGGATTTTCTCTGCCTCGTGATCGCTGGGTGTTGTGTGCTGTCCTTAGGTTAGTTAGGTTTAAGTAGTTCTAAGTTCTAGGGGACTGATGACCATAGATGTTAAGTCCCATAGTGCTCAGAGCCATTTTTGAACTAACAGCTGTATCTCTGTGCTCAATAAAAAATGGACGCATTTATATGTAAATTTTTTATGCAATTCGTCTGTACTACCACCTGCTAAAAAATATCTGCTATTCCTCCCTAAACACCCTGAACATGGATATATGTGTGGTGTCTGCTCTTTCGGACATGTCCGACAGAAAAGGCACTACAAATCCGGGTTAACACCTGGTCAGGCACAAACTTTCATCTAACGCCGTTGTTCTATTTTGAACGCCCATGAAAGCCTGGACATCTGTCCTTCGATATTTAATTGATTAACAAAGCTGTCTGTTTCGATTCGTAGTGTCTGTTCTTTCGGAAATGTCTGAAAGAACACACATTCACACACAAACACACACACACATTTTTATCTGAAGTGCTATTGGGAAAATGTTTGGCAACTCAGTGATAGTGCTCAACTGGAGCTGCATCAACCTACTCATTTCACTAGATATGGTTGTAATTTTCTGACTAATTCCTGCCGGCCGGAGTGGCCGAGCGGTTCTAGGCGCTACAGCCTGGAACCGCGCGAATCCTGCGTCTGGCATGAATGTGTGTGATGTCCTTAGGTTAGTTAGGTTTAACTACTTCTAAGTTCTAGGGGACTTATGACCTCAGCAGTTGAGTCCCATAGTGCTTAGCGCCATTTGAACCACTTTTTGAACAATTACTGTTTAATAAGTGACAGCGACAGTGTCTCTCATCGTTTGCTTTGTTGGAAACCTGCTTCTTTCTGCCCTAGCCTATACTATAGCAATGAGTGATTGCTCTCATTCTTGATACCTCACTGGACGTGCTACTGCCACTGTAGCCAACGATTCAAATCCGGCTGGAAAAGTATGTTTCAAGTCAGATGGTTTTGCTTCTCCCCTACTGTCATTGAAAACGATCACAACGAAATTAAGTGTAGGAATCCTATGAAAACCTTAAGTTCATACTGTGGTGCTGTGCAGATGAAAATAGTAGTTTCTCACAATTATCAGATGACAGATGGAATTTGTCATATTCCACTAATTATGGCTGCATTATTAATTGTTGGTTCACAGGCGCTTTTCTGCCACTTATTGTAACTGTTTTTCGAATGTTAGAGTTGGAAGAATAGAAACATCGAATTTACGCCATATGGAATGTTCCAATTCACCTGAAGTCTTCTCGCTTCGATCAAAGGCAGAATTTCCGTCAGAAAAGCTGACAACAGCAAGCCAAGCGATTCCTGTCTTCTGGCGGATGTGCCAATGACAATCATTTCAATAACAATATTGTACACATAAGATACATTGCCAACTCAACCACTGGAGAGGCTCCAAAATCGTCAATCTTGTCTGGTGAATACGCTTTCAAGGTTTCGGTCCAATTAAGACAGTAAAACACAACTAATTGTCGCAGTTATTAATTTATGACATTTAGTTTGCATGCAGTGCATCGATGTATTACAAGTAATTGCACTCTAGCCCCTATACCTAGTTACAGAAATGCGAATAAAACTCATTGACATACAGTGAGGCCCTTGCCACCAGCAGCTTTGAGACGAAGCTATAGTCACTTCCGAGGTCACTCACAGAACATATCAGCTGGTATCCTTCCTGGCAGTATAACTGAAACTTGGCAACAGAGACAGAATATGTTTGGCAACTCTGTGACCGATGAGTCCTTTCAGGGCACAGAACTGTTGTGCTAACTTCACTTGATATTATCGTGTCATATTTCAATTGAATACTGTGAGTGATTTTCTCTTGAGATGTGACGTAAGGATATCAGGTAACGCTTTTGAGTCAACGAAAGTGGTTACACATAGGAAATACAACTATTCTCGCCTCTTACGTTGCGATTTATTTGCCATTGTGACTACTCGCTGAAAGCCGGATTTTTAATTGTTTTGTAGCCGAGCTACAAGCAGGCAGATACAAACTCAATAAGGGAATCGTAAGACAACGCTCGAGCAACATTCTTCTTGCTACTTTTAGTAACCCTTACTGTCAAAGCGAAAACCTTACAGTACTGCGAAATTCATAACGCCACTTTTGTTTTCTGCCGACATATTTTTTGTTGTTGTGAATACGTAGTTTGATCTATGAACTGCCACACTTTCATAATACTTGAGAATGATACAGGAAATGAAGTAAATACAGATATTTTCGAAGTCAAAAGTCGGTAATATCCTACTAATTCGTGTTAAAATAGACTCAATCGTCTCACAGGTATTTAATGCTTTATTAAGATAGACTGCCATCGTGATGTTTCCTTAGTAAGCTGAATTTAATTTGTATTAGCACAGTCAATATTTTAATTGCGTTTTCCATTAATTTACTGAACGCTACAGCAATCATCAAAGAGAAATTAATCAGCAGCAGAATTTTGTTTCACGATATCTAAAACAATCTGACATAATTAAAAGTTATTTACAAATTCTACGCCCGTAGAAAACTACTGGTTCTAACGATGTCATTAAACCAGTGTAGTTTGAAGAGTATTTTCGTCTAGAAATGAATTGCCTTGACGGTTGATCGATCAAGAGCGGGAAAGGTGAAATTTTACAAGTATATGACGAGAGGGACAAGTGCTTGAGAGAGGACTTCCCCATCAATACAAGTGCCTGAGAGACGACTTTCCTATCAATCTTACTGGATAGTTTTGTTTCTCAAATCAACAGAATTGCATTATCATGCAGTAGGACAGGTGATGTAGTTTTCTTGCTCTATTTTCGTACACTGCGACCGAAAGGTGTCTCAATTGTTGGCAACAAATTCGAGCTGTGATGCACACACCCCTCGGGGCAGAATTCGTAGTCCAAAACACCCTTTTGGAGCTATCAGGTGTAAAATATTATGTTCACACTACTTTTGCTCGAGTGTACGTCTTTTGGTGGGGCTCAGCCTTTCATTTCTTCTTAGGAAGTTAACGATAAAGGCATCATAACACGTCACCAGTAACAGTACTGCACAGGAATGCTCAATAAGCGACCTGATGACGTTAAATAATAGTCACTCCGTTGATTTTTATTGTTTCGAATTAGAGCATGCAGTACTCCTACACCAGACTTCTGAACTTTGCCTGTTGAATGGAAATGTCGCATTATGGTTAAATGGTAATCCATCACATACATCAGTAGTTGAGACTTCCTTAATGTGGAAGATCATTTATGCCAGAACAATCTTTGTTGAAACAAGAATATCTTTTTCTGGCGTATTTTTCCCAAAATCACTCGCTCCACACTCTAACAATACCACCACTTGCAAAGTAGGTTAGAAATCGGATTAATAATGTTGCTCATGCAGCATATGTTCGCTTTATCGGGCAACAACAATGTTATTGACTGTGGATGGTATCGTCGGAATGGAAATAATGAAGTCACTGTAAAAAAGTCGTTAATTTTGTCACTTATCTTGAATGGATTGACACGTAGCCGCGCGACTGCTACGGTCGCAGGTTCGAATCCTGCCTCGGGCATGGATGTGTGTGATGTCTTTAGGTTATTTAGGTTTAAGTAATTCTAAGTTCTAGGGGGCTGATGACCTCAGATGTTAAGTCCCATAGTGCTTTCGTCGAAGTTGTTATGGCTCATCTTGTTGATTCCAGGGTGATTCCACTTTGACTGCTAGAAGACGCAGATCTGTATTTTAGCAATATTTGAAGACCTAACAAATGCGTTTTTCAGGAAAATCTTAATGATCAAACAACCCCAGATCATTACAATGATATGGTAGAAATAAATAGTGACTTGGTTTTCACGATCCACATTTTTATTAAACTTCTTGTAAATTCACGGATACTTCTTCTTAATAGTCATATCGTCAAGAAAACAGTTTTGTATCAATCTTCACGTATTTAATTTCCACTTTAAACAAACACAAGACTTGACTGTTCTTTTGGAAAGCGAAATAACAACTTAACTTCTGGAAAGAGGAACAAAAACTGCTCTGTGCGCATTCGCGCCAAAACGGTTAGAAGTAAGTCAAAGATTATGACAGTCTCACAGATATGAATACACACAAGAACCATAACACTGTAATATATCGATACATCGGATTACCTGCACATTAATAAAACCAAATGTGAATATTGTCACAAAAACATGTCTGTTACTTCGCAGAAAAGTAGTGCGATATTACTGGTATCGAGAACTGGGGTTGGAGTACCGTAATGGTCACGTAAATAAAGAACCATTAGATCACATAGTTCAAATCTTTCCAGCAGCCTCCTCTGCATTCAACCCTCTGTTATACCAAAAGTAAATATTGTGTTGCAGATGTTACACTTTTTACCACTTGCGACTCAATTTTACAATGCTTAACTGTAGTTCATGATTTTCAAGTATGCAAAATCCAATGCTTAACTGCAAGATGATAACTAGAACGTCAAATTCGAAAATGACAGTTGATACATAAACTGACAGCGTCGCGTCGCGTTCACATGGGCGGCGCCGGATTTGCGGCGGCGAGTGGCGTCTGGCCGATGGCCGGTAGGCGCTGCAGCGCGAGGAAACGCTCGAACGTAAGCTGTTACGATCGCGACGCAGCCACGAGCTGTCCTGCGGAATTGTTTCTGGAAGTACTTGTTATTGTTGGTGGGTAGAATGTGAAGCGAATTATCTTGGATGTTCAAACTGACTCATAACTTTAGACGAGGGACGCAATGTGGTAAAAAAAAAAAAAAAAAAAAAAAAAAAACGGGAAAAAACAACAACAACAAAAAACAGGTGGACGCGAACAGGCGACTATAAGTTTAGAACGCACGACGATTACCACTATACTACGGACTCACACAATCCGAGAACATCTCGGAAGTTGACAACACTTCCTCCTAACACCTCCGCATCTTACAGTGTTGCCAGATTGTGCAGATGGCCGGATTTAGAGTTATCAGGGGCGGTCAGTTTTATTGGCCACCTTAAGTGAACGACTCGGACTTAGTCTTTTGCGGCGGCCGGCCGGTGGTCAGTTTTTATGTCTGAGACTGTACATGTGCTGTGTACTGGAAGGTGTGGCGTTTGCAACCAGCAACGACAAATACGCACGTGTGCCAAAACTTTTTGGTGCGAATGTATGTTCTACTTCCGAAGCCATTACCATCTTGAGTAATTTTTTCTCGCGTCCTTACCTGTGCGGAACTGGAGATACTAATGTATTTTTCAGGTAAGGTAAATGAAAGTTTCATATGTAGGTCCTAGTTTTAGTACGTCTGATAGTTTCTTCAAAAGGGAACTTAACGTTTATTTGGAGAAAATGCAGTTACGTAAACCTGTGATACCATTGCTTCGAAAATAGTCAACCATACAAACTCATACATGTTGGACAAGATTTATATCATGAATTCTGTAATGTATCTTATTTTTGTCTCATTCTGCTTCTGTATCAGCTTCAAGTCAAATAGATTCAATGGGGAAATGAACAAATAAACTGCGGTACCCTTACTTCAGATAAGCATATTACTGAAGATCCTTTGAATAGAGCAAATTTGCTTTTAGATTTAATGAATTTCTAAAAAATGAGCTGATTTATTTTCATTTTCTTCACTAAGCTGAATTCTGTGCTAATATATTTGCACGCTATAAGCCATATTTCAACAGATGTCTCTTACTGGAACCTGTAAATACCGAAAAGTGATGTTTTTCGTTTCCTTTATGCCTCATAACTGAATAATTAGTGAAAGCAAAAGCACTCATTTCCCTAAGAAATATTGTTTTTTACTCTATTTCAGTAGTCGAAAAAAATTCCAGGGGGCGGCAGGCTACTTTTAACTGTGCCACCCTGTACATCTGACTCCATAAATGCAAGACTGATCCTGAAAATCGGTGAACTTAACAAATCTTGCTACCCGTCGGCAAACACGTTGATGAGCTAAAACATAATAGCTGCTATCCATTGTAGCAGAGATGTAAGGGTCATAATTTGCCATAGCAATAGTCAGGGGAGCAAATGGGAAAATCCATTGATACAAGCGACACTGATAAAGGGCAACCTGTTATATCCTGGTGCCTGGGAATGAACGACTCTGATATTACGAAGCTGGTCGGCGCTTCACATGCTACTGTCGTGGGAACCTATGGAAAATGATTGACGGGCAGTGAAACAACGTGTACGATACAAGATGGAGGACGTCCGTTCTTCATCCCAGAACGTCTGTTAAGAAGGATAGGCTGTGAGGTTCTGAATACAGAGTACAATGCTGTTTCAGGCACAAGCGTGTCAGCGTACACTGCTCAGCGCACACTCTCGAACATGGGGCTTTGCAGCAGATGAGTCGTAGGTGTTGACACATTAACCCGATGGCATCGCCAGCTACGATTGCAGTACGGAAGGGATCATAGAGATTGAGCCGTACGTGGAATTAATCGCGTTTCTTGTAATCCACGTGCATGGTCGTGTTCTGATCCGCGTCATCCGGGTGAACTGCTGCTCGGAACTTTCACCGCTCCGCCACGCCTACAGATCACTGGCTTGTGAGTTATGGGAATTGCGTGACGTGTGCATAGATATCTGGTATCACATACTTCCAGAAAGGTATCAGTGACTTGCAGAATACATGCTACGCTACATTTCTGTTATATTGCATTCCAAACGTTGACCAACACACTGCTAAGCAGTTGGCGTAATGTTTTTGCTCATCTGTTCAATTGGTTACTACAGTGAGCAGTTTCATTTCTTTAAAGTCTTCATAATATCCTTCACTCTTGCTGGAATTCAATTATTCACCCTATCATTGTTATGGTGTGGGTTTTAATGACAGAGTCACCCATTCTGAAAATGAAAACCATGGTTGTTACCTTCAAAATGTTCTTGACAGTAGTGGCACTTTAATATATCTCATGTTGAGAAGTGACGTTGGTTGGTTGATTCGCAGGAGGGGCCAAAACAGCGAGGTTTCATCGGTCCCAATGGATTAGGGAAGGATGGGAAAGGAAATCGGCCACGTTCTTACAAAGGAATCAACCCGACATTTGCTTGAAGCGATTTAGGGAAATCACGGGAAACCTAAATCAGGATGGCCGGACGCGGGTTTCAACCGTCATCCACCCGAATGCGAGCCCAGTGTGCTAACTACTGCGCCATCTCGCTCGGCGAGGAGAAGTGAGAAGGAGCGATCTGTTTTACTTGGTAAAAGACTTTCTATAGACAAGAATTCATAAATACATTCTATATTTTCGACAACTGATTTTGACACACTTTGCTGTCAGTTTCGGGTCTTCAATAATATTTTTTCAAAATTTTTGTTACAAAACGTTGTTCATTGTGGGTTGGAATCTAATACCAAGTTGTCATATTAGTGTATAAAATGGAGCACATTTCTGACAAACCTTTACATAATGTGCTACATTTTAGCCACTAACGTGACAACTTGACATGTGGTTATAACTAATAATGAACACCTATTCTAACAAAATTTTTGAAAAGAAATGTGAAGAGCTGAAGATGACAGCAGAGTCTGTGGAAAACTAGTATTTATGAGATCTTGACTATAGGAAGTTCTTTTACCAAATGTTACGTATATTCCATCACAAATAGGACCAATTTTGAGATACTTACTAAGCAATATAAATGTGAGTTCTTTCACTTAAGTTTATTTAATTAATACTTTTTTAATCCTTCTTCAATGAAACTGTGACCCAGATAACAATCATGGAAATGTGACTGACTAGTGACGAGATCCTAAAGTAAGCGTTGCGAAACGATTGTTACATCAACGGTGGCCTGCGAAGGCCAATACTTCATCTAACTTACATCGTACAAATCGACACCCAGTGAACGCATTTCACTAAGTCCTAATTAATTCCAGCAACAGTTGCGCGTGGGTCGTAAATGTTTCAACGAATTGCAAATGCGTTTGTTTTAGGAGCGCAAAGCAAGCAAATGGATACGTTTTGGAACCGTTCAGTCATTAAACAGGGGGACGAGCCGGCGTATACCGCACGCTCATTCGCCGTCACGTTTTTGGGCGACGCGATTATAATTTGCGTGCGTGAGCGGTGGGAAGCCGCCAGCTGCGGCCCGCGCCCCGCGCTTAATCTCGGCGCTACCTCCCACGCCGGCCCCACCGCCGCTGCCACCGCCGCTGCCACCGCCGCGCCGCCCAAATCAAGTTTTACGTCTGCCTCTGACGAGCACACACACACACACACACACACACACACACACACACACAAGCGCCGGGACGCGACCTGGACAGCCGCCTACATTGCTTCCTGTCTGCGGGTTCCGAGCGACTTCATCTCTGGGTATTCCATTCGCTCACATGTGATTGCAGCGACATGGTGATATTAGGAGAGTAATTTAGTCAGGTGTAGAATGAGTTAATAGCTTACTGTACGAGAAAGCGCAAGTGGTCGAATGTGTATTCATAGACGTTTCAGATAGACGTCAAACATAGACTGCTGTGGTGTATGCGATGCAACATGAGGAGAACGACTGAGAATGACGTAATACAATTTGCAGCGAACATTATTGTGGAAGACGTTAAAGAGGCCATTTTAAATGTAAATAGACATGAAAGTGGATTGGTTTAATAGATTTGTATGAAAGCTAAATTAGTAAAGTCCGCATTCCACAAGGATTATTGTTTTACATAAGCACCAACAAACTTGACAGTTGCCTCATGACTTCAACGAGCCAAAAAGAAAATTACTGACTTGAGAAAGCGAAATTAAAACGGATTACTGATGGACTTCTATTAACAAGTGGTGTTTGGACCTGCCTAGTGGCACGCTAGTGGTGACTGAACTGTGGTGGGGGAGTCACTTGATTGATTACTATTCCGTTTACTGAATAGGACCCACTGAACTGCGTTAAAAACTGCTTGCATAAATAATGCTGTTTACCTAAATCACTATCCGCTTGACTGAATTATTGACTCAGGTCCAAACATCCTGTATATTTCTGTTAGAAAGCCACGGAGCTGAGATGAAAAAATATAAGGAACAGTACACGGCAGCATCTGTTGAACGGTCCGATATGAACTATTCCAACATTTAGCAGTATCCTAAAATATATATCTGTGCCTGTTTGAAGTGCATGGAAGAAGTTCCTATTTATTATTCTGCATGTGAAGATTCCATTCATGTACGGAGCGCGGGATGAGTAGTTATTTACACCCCGCATGTTTTCTGTTATCAGTGTAATTCTATAACAACGACTGTAGCGTGAGCACTACTTAGTGGACAGAAGAATATATATAATCTCCGCTCTGAAAACTGTTTTTAGGATATTCTAGGAGTTTCTAAAGATAACTGTGCAGGCCATTGGTGTTCTTCTTCGAGTATTTTCCGTCAGATTATTCAGCATTCCAGTTACACTCATCACCAGACATTCAAGCTTGCGTCCAGTAACACCGCATTTATTTCTATGGGCTGGATGTATACTATTCAGTATGACATTACGTGAATCCCACACTAAAGTAACATTCCAGTAAGGTCAGTGAACGAGCCTTCCAATGTCTTCCATATACAAACTATTGTTGCCTGGTACCCAGCCAATAACGTGAAGCACTTCATAGGAATCATCTAAAACTAAATCCTTATAGTATTCTTATCCACATTCCGAGGACAGAGTGTAAGGAGTCAGGCAAATCCAACACCTTCCATGAAAACCTTTACATGATAAGCAAATCCAGTAGTATGTCACATAGCTCCGAATAAATCGTGACATTAAATTAACCAACGTAATATGAGTAACGAGTGAGCAAATGGAATACCACAGACTAACACAAGAATGCCTAAATGCGTGTCATACCTTCCCACCGTGAGACAGACGCAGTTCCGAGGGGAGAAACGAGAAAAGAAGCCGAGAGCAGAACCGTGTTAAGCTAGAAGGCCCTACGATAAGGGACGGACACCCACGTCGCCAGCTAACCGACAGGACCACCCCCTAGCCCTTGTTAAAAGCTAGAGCCCTCCAGAAGAACAGTATAGATCTTACGATAACACAAAAAGGGCCACACCAGCCGCAAGTTTTAGCGTGAGACTTTTTCGCGTCTCTGTTACGTTGCAAACTTTAAAAACATTGCCCCACCACGAAAGGTATAACGTTTCTCATTGGATAGACAGAATTTTTGTAGGCGGAGCTTAAGGTTAACATTGAGACCCTGACTGGTCAGATGAAAACACAGCCAGATAGATCTTTTTTAAAACCAACTTCGGCAAATTGTAGTAAGGAGAAGTTAGAGGAGAGTTGCTTCGGAGACGGCGAGCTGTATGGAGCTGCGCCGACCGCCGTCCTCTGACGAACACCGACAAGGTAATGAACGCACGCGCTGCCGCATTTTTGAGCGCATAAGGCTTCACTCAGAACTGCAGAAGTCTCATCCGTTACATCCCCTTTTTACGTAATACTAGTGTCGATCGTCAATTGAAGCTCATGGTATTCACATTTGCTACGTAAGTTAAAATCTGAAATGCGATGATTTTTCTGTTATATAATTACTGAAAAGCCACTTCAGCCACTGTAATCTACGACAAGTTAGATAAACAATTAAAGATAATTGAGTGTTACTGTAGATCATTTTGATAGTTTTCTCTTTTTTGATATGGCATAGGTTATCCTTCGATCCATTGTAGAACTTGGAAACCCATTCAGGGAATATTCGTTCACATTTTTGTTGAACGCCGTTGGCTTTTATCATCCTGTATTAAAACATTTTCCTTTACCAATAGTGCAATTTATAAACAATGTTTTGTGAGTAGAATAAAATTTCAAATAATAAACATAACTGCTTTTTTGACGTTATTTTACCAGCTAACTAAAAATAGGAAAGCCTTGAACCCCTTCCACTAAATTTAGTTAGTATTAAGATTCTTTTACAGGGAGTGCAGTGGAGCTGACGCTGACGCTGAAATCATTAAGTATTTGGTTATGTCATCGCTAGTCTCACTTAACTCTTCTGAACTCTACATGTCATGTGTGGTCTGCCGTCTCCTTACCAGCAATAGGTCCCAGGTTCAAACTAGTCAATTCCCTAAAAAACACGCTCAGAGCGTCGTTGCGCGAAAGTGGTAGGGAGACATGACATAGAACAACAGACACCACGCAGAATGTTAGAGAATAGCGACGCTGCCAAAATGGTAAAATACCATGATTGAAGGTCGACCTTAACTAGGTCAGAAAAATATCCTGTTGAAAAATTTTCGTAATAAATTTTTTTTAAAGGCATAAATAGTTGAAAACAGTAGCTGCAGCGATAGATAGTAATAAAGTATTCAATAGAAAGTGAGACATTCTAGCAGAGACAATAGCATAATTAAGTTACGAATTTTAATATTGTTAGAATTAAGTTCTCTCTCCAATGCAAGCGCACAGGTGGCGGATACATCGTTGACAAGTTGGTTCTGACCCAACAAGTAAGTGAATGGATTGTTAAGTCGTGTGAGCAAAAAGATTATGAAACACGTGAGATCGTATGAGCGCATGTTGACGCGAAGCAGGGCGCGTGAATTACTTTTAAAACAGAAAATAAGGGATTCGGAAAGGTTGGCAATGGCAGTTCGAGACCTTGACCGAATTGAGGTAGAGACCAAACATGAAGATGGACAGAAAATAGAGGACAGTACAACAGACGATGCATTATCGCGAGAAATAGGACAGATAACGCACCATAACGAGGATAATGTACGCCAAGGCACAGAAAACCTAGGTCAGCATACGACAGAGATGCAGGAAAGTGGAGAGACAGCCGATGAGGATTCTAACTTGCGTCTTGAATACGTAGAACCCATAGTACATGTAATCAGAGCTCCCTCACCACAGAGTACAAGGAATGCGAGCAGAAACGTGTCACCGTACAGTTCAGTGCAATCGGTAGCAAAGCAACAATTGGGCGAAAACACAGAATGTAGGACGTCGGAAGGAAACGCAATAGGACCCACCAATCTAGCAGAATTATTACAATTAATGACGGAAACCATGACAAGACAAAATAAAGAAATTGCGAACCAAATTAAAATTCAGAATGCAGAAACGACGAAACAAATTGCAGAAACCACGAGACGAGACAAATGCGTGAGATTAAAGAACAAAACAAAAAAATTCTGTTACACCTAAGTCATATTGAAGATGCGGAAAATGAATCTTGAGAAGTGATAAGAGACTTAGTAACAGGTCACAATCAATTGAGAACAGACATTGACAAGGTACAAGCAGACGTACAAACATTGCGTAATGACACTCAGGACGAGATCAAAACATTACGTAACAACACCCAGGGAGAATTCAAGAAACTAGAGAAACAGATAAACGTAATTACTAGACAAGCAGCAGGTACAGTGCGTGAAATTGTTGAAAACAGTGTGTTACACAAACGTATCACAAAAGCAGATCAGAAAAGATATGATAACCGCATAGTCAAAATAGAAGCGCAAACGAAGCGACAATTTCAGAAATTGCGAACAGAGTTGTTGCAAACCATTGTAGAGCGTAGTGAACAGGATCGAAAAAGCACTGAGTCTGCAACCACATCCGTATGTGTAACAGCACCGGAAAAAGAAGCAATTAACGAAGATATCATTCATTTTCGGTTCCAATCACAGGCGGAAAATAACATACGTGAAATCAGAC
This sequence comes from Schistocerca nitens, assembly GCF_023898315.1. Classification (NCBI taxonomy): domain Eukaryota; kingdom Metazoa; phylum Arthropoda; class Insecta; order Orthoptera; family Acrididae; genus Schistocerca; species Schistocerca nitens. The sequence goes on along the minus strand of NC_064616.1, from coordinate 428,413,642 downwards.
AGCCTGCACCGCAACAAACTCGTTTCGAAATTCTTGACGAACAAACGGCACCACAAACACATGCAGAACCACAAATGTATGTGTCAAGACAGTTTGGATCGTGCAATGAAGCAACAAGGTTAGCCAGACAAGATACCGAACCAATACCTGACAATGGAAAGCCAGTTCGCGAAGAGTACAGTGCAATGCATTCAGCTACACGTTCACAACCGGTGGAAGAAAATTATTGCGTACCACTCCAAAGATACTACGCAAGGGTAGACGAAAGTTACAGTGGACAATATCCAATGGATCTACCACAACCGGAAAGAACGACGGGAGAAATGATCAGAAACAAAAGTGGCGAAGAATCCCGAATTTCATATGGAACAATGACGAAGTACGACAACGATCTTTTCCTCACAGTCAGAAAATTTCAACACTTTCGAGAAGGAAACTCATTACATCCACGAACTTTTATTGATCAATTCCGAGTAGGATTACCAGAACATGGACGCTAGCGCACAAATTGTACTTTATATGGGCACACATGTCAGGAACAGTCACAGAAACCATGCAGAATGTTGCAGCGACATGCCGACCGTACGAAGATTTCAGAGAGAAGTTTCTCTCACGATATTGGTCCAGCGAAGCACAGAACAGAGTGAAGTACGGATTATTACAGAACCCATATTTTGAAGCCGGCCGTGGTGGTCTAGCGGTTCTAGGCGCTCCGTACGGAACCGCGCGACTGCTATGGACGCAGATTCGAATCCTGCCTCGGGCATGGATGTGTGTGATGTCCTTAGGTTAGTTAGGTTTAAGTAGTTCTAAGTTCTAGGGGACTGATGACTACAGATGTTATGTCCCATAGTGGTTAGAGCCATTTGAACCATATTTTGAAAATTCTGGAGAGAAGAGTCCCGTGAAATTTTTCGAATTAATGGCAAAGAAAAATCAATGTTTAGATGTACCATAAAGTGACGGAGAGTTGATTAAATTATGCGCGATTAAGTTACCATTGAAATACCAGCAATCATTAGTAGGTCGTGGAGGCAATGATGTCGAAGCATTTAAAGGTATTCTAAGGGAACTAGAGTTCATATTTTCGGAAGATGATGCAAGAAAAAGACGAAGCGCACGTGAAAACGAAAGCAAAATGCAGTGGAATCCACAAGACACAGTACGAAGAAACAATAATTACGAACCACGTGATAACTTCGCACCAAGAAACGACAATAGATTTCAACAAAGAACCGGTTATGGATTTAGAAGAGAATATGGCAATAACTGTAATTCACCCAGGAACGGCAACAACTATTACAGAGGGAATAACGGCAACCGGAACGGGTATTGGAGAACCAATAGACCGACAAATTATCAACAAAGAAACCACTATCAACAAGCTGAACAAGAAAAGAGAATACAAATAGAAGAGGTGGAAGTAAGACCACCAAACCCCGAAAAACGTTCGAATTGACAGCTAAGCGCCCATGCCAAAGGGAATGACGCACCGACCTAGGACAATTGCAGCACCTTGAACAGAGAAGTAAGTACCTTATCACGAGAAGAGAAGAAGGAAGAAACAAATCCGCAGGGACCAGATGAAAACGAAGACGGGAAAATAACAATATCGTGTTGGGACGAAATTAATTGGGAGAATACTGACGAGGAAGACGAATTACCAGAGGCATGCACAACGAATGTAGGGGGAAAGGACGAAGAAATGAGTATTGCAGAGCTATTTGAGATGGAATCCAGGAAAGCGAATGCAATGAGGATAATGCGCAGTCGACAGAAGTTGAAAATAAGTTACTAGTGGGCACACAACCCAACGTATATAATGAAGGAAGTTGTGAAGCGATAATTAAAGCATTTAGATGAGATTATGTGGAAGTAGCGACGAAGAAGGAGAAGATAGACGAGGATGAGGAAAAAGTAGAGGATGTTTAAGAAAGCGTAAATGAAGGAAGAAATAGAGAAGAGGAAATAAAAGAGAGAGAAGCAGCAGTCGAAGCTTATCCTACAGAAAGTTCGAATTCACAAGGGAAATTCCGGAAAAGACTCATGTATGATTCAGTGGAGGATTCGTTGATGCAAGAAGAAGAAGAACAGAACCAACCCTTTCAAATTCAACCAATTGTGAAGGCCATGGTAAAGCATATCCCAGTCAAAATTGTAATTGATAGCGGAAGTGAACTGACTGCGATCTCAGAAAATTTATTCATGCAGTGTAATGCCAATGAGGAATTGCCAGTTCTGAAAACACGTAAGATTAAAGTAAGAGGTCCTATTAAAAACAATGCTGCGGAAGTTACGAGACAAACAAGGTTAACTCTTTCATGTCAAGGTCAAACGATCGAAGCCAACTTCGTGATTATACCTAAACTAACTGTGGATTTGATTATAGGTGCAGATTTTTTAAATGAGAAACGAGCGATAATAGATATGGGGAAAGGTAGCGTAACATTCGGGAATGTCACACTTCTCTTTGAGCAAAAGCTAAAATTAGAAGAAATACCAGTTATAAACAAACAATTAAGAATGATGCAAGATAAAGAGGGTGAAGAATTAGAATCGTATGCACAAAAGGGGGAATCGCCTCAACTCATGTTAGAAGTCCATAAAGAAATCGACGAAAAATTGCAAGAAGTTCAAGGTATTTCGGAACACAGTTAAAGAGAATTAGAGGGTATTTTATGAGATAAAGCAGAGGTATTTTTACCTAAGACTGGCAGTATTAAACACTTTCAGTACAAGTTTGAAGTAAGACAGCACAAACAAGTCATAGCAACAGCACTGTCCAACATCAGAAAGGCAGCCATTAAAAGAAAAGAAAGAGGAGATAGAACAGCAAGTAAAAGAACATTCTCAGTAGGCAAGAAAGTATTTGTAAAAACACACCACCTCTCCAGCAAACACAAACACAAAATACATGAGTTTTACGCTGCATACAAAGGACCTGTCATAATTAGCCGAATTGCTCATGATAATGCTGTGGAACTAATGAACCCCAAAACAGGCAAAATCTTAGGACTTCACCATGTGAGCCACATCTAAAAATTTGAAGATTAATTTTATTACTGGTAAATAATCAGCACAATATTTCAAGATTATGTTGCAGATAAGATTGTCAGGAGAAAGAAGAATGAAGAAAGAGGAAGGTGGGAAAAAGAAAGTAGTTTCAATAAAAACAAAAACAAAAATAACACCAATAGTACCATAGATTAAGGTGAAGGGATAAAACGTAGATAGTCTAACAGCATGAAATACTAAAATGCTATACGCCACGACACTACACAAAAAGAAAAAAACGAATTTGAGGGTTCTTGTAGAATTGAAGACTCAAAATATATTAGCATTGTAACATGGAAAGGGCGCCAAAATTTGTAAAGCTTTTTAAGAAGGCGTAAATCAATGTAGGTACTAGACATATGTTAGATGATTATAAGTAAAACTTTTTGTAAGAACTATTGTAAAAACTCCAGAAAAGACCAGATGCAACGACCCACAATTTCCAACGCGAGAAGTATCAAGAAAGAAAAGGACGTAATTAGCAAGACACGATTCCTACAAGGCAGAAGCATCAAGAGAAGGGAAAGGACAGCGAGACCAACAGAGGGCCCTTGTATCTGATGTGGGCAGTAAATCTGCCCGCTAAGCGGAACCCTGCTGTGACAGAACACTGAAGGTCCAGAGGGTCTTGGGACGCCCTGACTCAGCAGAGCGATCAAAAAACGGTCTGACGAGAAGACCGCTTGGGCAAGCCACCACTGACAAAAAAATATGTGTAAAAGTCACAATACTGCTATTGAACAGCACGCTGATGCACGAAACTGAAGAAAACTTCCAGAAAGTAAAAATGACATGCCCAAACAATTTATCAAACTGTTACTAAGAGGAGAACTTCAAAGCGACTAGTTATCAATAAATATATCCATATCCTGCCCAGAGAAGAACCAAGAATCGAGTAAGAAGCAGAGAAAAAGCAGGAAGAACAGAAGTTGAAGATTCGCAAGATTGAGACCAAGAAAGAAGATGGGTGAAGAATAGGCGACATACCTTCCCAAATCACTATCGTATTGTGAACTAGTCGTCTGCGAAGTATTACTACAAAAAACGACCGCTTTCAGCGACACATAACGATGACTTTCAAGCATACAAAGCCAGTAAACCACGAAATTCTGCACTCACAGCTCCATTCCATTATGGGACCTCCACAACAGCAACACACACTTGCAAAGCCAACAAGGAACGACGAACGAAGCTGTACATCAAATACTTGCCCACATCCATCTCGCTCAAGTCCATCACCTTCGTGCAAAAACATTCACCAACCTCATGCTTAAACATTCATAGGATTGTGTGAATGTGTGAAATCAAATTATGTAATGTACGAATTGTGCAAAGGAAACGTGTGAAAAACTAAATAAGTTAAGCACACTAGACAGCTAATAAACTACATTGACTATGGACTTAAGTAAAAAATTGACTATCGATAAAAATAAGTCATTAGTTCTGAAATGGACAGTATATAAAGAACAAAAGTAGGCGTAATAAACACTAAAACTATATGCCACATATTTTCTACTCATAAAAATAAAAGAATAACTATATTTTACTTATTTTCTCCTAAACAGAGAATAAAAAATTATCTTGTTGGATGTTTTACCTTTTTTTTTAAACATTTGTACCATTTGTAAGGATAATATCTCAACACTTGTGTATGTATATTTCGTTGTCAAAGCAATTCTTGGAAATAATTATTATTTGTTAGTGTAACAATTTTGAAATGTGTGTCTCGAATCAAAAACATTTTACTTGTACGTGATATTTATAAAATGTGTTAGGAATAGATTTTACTTAATTACTACATATATAAAAAAAAATATTTCTAAGAAAATCGATGTGAAAGACTCCTCACTTTCGATAACAAACTTCACACTTAAATATAGAAAAAAAATAATAAAAAAATAATAATTATAATAGAATAAAAATATTCTTCTCTTGTCAATAGAAACATATTTTTGAAGATAATGTGGAAGAATATAAAAATATAAATTAGTAATACAAACTAAGGGACCGATGACCATAGCAGTCTGGTCCCTTTAATCCCACAAACCAACCAACCAACCTAATACAAACTAGCATAGAACCAGAATAAGGTGGCTGAACAGTAGGCAACAAAATTTAGATAAAGGAACAATTTTTGACTGACTTAGACAACGATTCAATCATTGCCTAAATTCAGTGCAAAAATTAAGTTCGAAGGGTGGTGATATGTGAAGTGTCAGGCAAATCCAACACCTTCCATGAAAACCCTAACATGATAAGCAAATCCAGTAGTATGTCACATAGCTCCGAATAAATCGTGACATTAAATTAACCAAAGTAATATGAGTAACGAGTGAGCAAATGGAATACCACAGACTAACACAAGAATGCCTAAATGCATGTCATACCTTCCCACCGTGAGACAGACACAGTTCCGAGGGGAGAAACGAGAAAAGAAGCCAAGAGCAGAACCGTGTTAAGCTAGAAGGCCCTATGATAAGGGACGGACACCCACGTCGCCAGCTAACCGACAGGACCATTCCCTAGCCCTTGTTAAAAGCTAGAGCCCTCCAGAAGAACAGTATAGATCTTACGATAACACAAAAAGGGCCACACCAACCGCAAGTTTTAGCATGAGACTTTTTCGCGTCTCTGTTATGTTGCAAACGTTAAAAACATTGCCCCACCACGAAAAGTAACCGCCAGGACTACCCCCCCCCCCCACAGCCCATGTTAAAAGGTAGAGCCCTCCAGAAGAACAGTATAGATCTTACGATAACACTAAAAGGGCCACACCAGCCGCAAGTTTTAGCGTGAGACTTTTTCGCGTCTCTGTTATGTTGCAAACGTTAAAAACATTGCCCCACCACGAAAAGTAACCGCCAGGGCTACCCCCCAGCCCATGTTAAAAGATAGAGCCCTCCAGAAGAACAGTATAGATCTTATGATAACATTAAAAGGGCCACACCAGCTGCAAGTTTTAGCGTGAGATTTTCTCGCGTCTCTGTTACATTGCAAACTTTAAAAACATTGCCCCACCACGAAAGATATAACGTTTCTCATTGGATAGACAGAATTTTTGTAGGCGGAGCTTAAGGTTAACATTGAGACCTTGATTGGTCAGATGAAAACACAGGCAGATAGTTTTTTTTAACCATCTTCGGTAAATTTTAGTAAGGAGAAGTTAGAGAAGAGTTGCTTCGGAGACGGCGAGCTGTGCAGAGCTGCACTGGCCGCCACCCCCTGACGAACACCGACAAGATAATGAACGCACGTGCTGCCGCACTTTTGAGCGCATAAGGCTTCACTCAGAACTGCAGAAGCCTCATCTGTTACATCCCCTTTTTACGTAATACTAGTGTCGGTCGTCAATTGAAGCTCATGGTATTCACATTTGCTACGTGAGTTAAAATCTGAAATGCGATGATTTTTCTGTTATATAATTATTGAGAAGCCACATCAGCCACTGTAATTTACGACAAGTTAGGTAAGTAATTAAAGATAATTGTGGGTTACTGTAGTCCATTTTGATAGTTTTCTCTTTTGTGAAACTTAATTTAAACCTAGATTGTAGATGTGATATGTTCTGTGAGCAGAATAAAATTTCCAATGATAAACTTAACTGTTTTTTCGACGTTATTTTACCAGCTAACTAAAAATAGGAAAGCCTTGAACCCATTCCACTAAAATTTAGTTAGTATTAAGATTCTTTTACAGGGAGTGCAGTGGAGCTGACGCTGAAATCATTAAGTATTTGGTTATATCATCGCTAGTCTCACTGAACTCTTCTGAACTCTACATGTCATGTGTGGCCTGGCGTCTTCTAACCAGCAACAGGCCCCAGGTTCATACTAGGCAATTCCCTAAAAAACATGCTCAGAGCATCGTTGCGCGAATGTGGTAGGGAGACACGACATAGAACAACAGACACCACGCAGAATGTTAGAACAGTACTCGCAGTTATTTGACTGACTCCTTTAATTCTACAGTCGGCGAGCACCATTCAAATTTCTGTAATGCCTTACAAAGAACGTGAAGCATTCAGAAGGGAAGGGGCATGGAAAGGGAATATCACGCGTTGAGTTGGTGTGTGGTGTTATAACAACGATTATAAAATCGAGTACAACTCACAAAAAAGTGGGCAGCACAACCGCACTCCTCAGTTTGAAGTTTCACCCCTCTCAGACCTGGATGCGTGCACTAACTCGGCTGAGAAGGGCCTCAAAAATACCTCGCACCCTCTCCTGAGACTAGCTAACCAATAAGTATTGTAAGTGGTCCCTGATATCCTGGAGACTGGCACTGAGACAGAGCTGATAACCGAGCTGATCAAACACATTGAAATGAAAGCTCCACAAAAGATCATGCAAATTTCAGAGGAACAATGTTGTACAACTGATAACATCTTATTGAATGAAAATTACTAGGGTTGGCCTAATCAAGCATGAGCATATGGGAAGTACACCTCACAAAGACATATAATGATGGAATTCATTTAACTACAAAGGAAACTAGGATTCCCTATGGCAATTTTACTTTTTGCCATGAAACAACAAATAAAATGATGAACTCGTAAGCATTTAATAAGTGGATAAAAGGGTGGAGTTGTGAACTGTGGACTTGGCGCAGCAGGTTGACTCGCGAAAGCGTAATATGAAATTATGTCACACACACAGCCAACGACTGTGTAGGTGGCTACTGGTTTAAAGTATGAACGCCTGTAGACATGAAGTAGCGCATGTTTCATACATCTCGCTGGCTGCCCATGTTAAAACAACCCGATCAGTCACTGGTGCAATTTAACTGACTTCGTGTGTCCCCCACCTTAGTGGTTATATCGACAGCTCATGCTTACCACTCATAAACGGTGCGCAAATCGGAGGTTGGCTGTAACAGCGGCTGACAATTCTGAGTCCAGCTCAGGCCCTGTGTTCTGCTGTAAGTCAAAGACATCTCCGTCTGCGGCTGTCTAAGGTGAAGTGTGTTCTACATGAGTCGTATAAGCAAGTGCTCTCATCGAAATTCTACGGCAATTGTGTTCTGACTTTACTGTCTGAAACGTGCCTGTTTCTACCAGCATAAGAAACTTGCTGGCCAATTTCAGCAGATATTAAGATGTCCGACCAATAATAATTATATAAACAGGTCTAACAATTTCCTGCTCTCGTAGATTTTGTCATCCGTGTGGTAAGGAAGGCATCTCCCACAACATGACAGATTTCCGTACCTGGCCAACCAAAAGCCTTGTATTTTGACGCCTGCGGAAAAACGCGCGTTTCTGTGCATCATGACTATGAGAAATGGCAAATGGCATGGTCTCAAGCTCTGAGTTTTTCAGCTTTCTTTCAGATGTTTTTGAGCGAAACAGATTCCTTCTAACGTCTCGTACAGTCCAATTTTTATGGTATGCATTTGTTGTGAGGACACCGTCTCCTTTGACTTCCCTTTTCCGTACCCATACGAGGCAGCTTTCACTACCGAGGAACTTTGCAACACTTCAGTCCCTCTACATTACATTTCCTGCGAAAAACTTGCTAAATAATGCAACAAGGCTGCTGAAAATAACTGTTCTCCCTTACTATCATAACAGGAAAGGACAAGAGGAAGTAATTAGTAGTCCTACCGTTGGCAGTAATGAATATTGTCTGCAATTTTTATGCAGCGTCAAAAAATGTTGAAAAATGTCGCCACGATACTGTCTTATAAGAAGTAACAGACGAGGATGGACGACGTCCATGACATAGTGGTGTGCTGTCGTACTGAGTCTCAACCACTGTTAAAGGTTCCGGCCGGGGTGGCAGAGCGGTTCTAGGCCCTACTGTCTCGAACCGCGCAACCGCTACGGTCGCAGGTTCGAATCCTACCTCGGACATGGGTGTGCGTGATGTGCTTAGGTAAGTTAGGTTTAAGTAGTTCTAAGTTCTAGGGGACTTATGACCTCAGAAGTTAAGTCCCATAGTGCTCAGAGCCATTTGAACCATTTGAACTGTTAGAGGTGTACTGTAGTTATATTCGATAGCTCCCCACACCACAACACCAAGAGTAACACGTTGCTCTCCAAATTACTGTATGGATGGTAACTCACTATGGTCACTGCCGATGATGGTCATTAGCGTATTAAAGAAACGCATTTGATTGCTGAGCGCAATATTACTAAGTGTAAACGTTGAGTGCACTAAGAGTGTTCTCAATGCACAACCTTTTTTAACAAATTAATAAATAAATTACGGGTAAAAACTACTACCGTTAATTTCTTCATCAATTCGATAAAAAAGTTTGTGCATGAAAAACATCCCTGATGCAATCAACGTGCCCACTCACTACTTACACCAATTTTGTATTGGTACATTGAGTGAACACGAATTAATTTTTAGATTATGGTGTTACATGGTCTTATATCACGAGATTATCTTTTATATATATTATATTTTATCCATTATGGTTTATTAGACAAATATATATTATAAACCAAAAAGGCCAAACCATTAGGTGCATTGTAATTAGTTTTAACCCAGCCGTGGTGGCTGCGCGATTCTAGGCGCTTTAGTCTGTTTCCGTGCAACCACTACGGTCGCAGGTTCGAATCCTGCCTCGGGCATGGATGTGTGTGATGTCCTTAGGTTAGTTAGGTTTAAGTAGCTCTAAGTTCTGGGGGACTGACACCTCAGATGTTAAGTCCCATAGTGCTCAGAGCCATTTGAACCATTAGATTTAAGTTTCTTCATTTGTTCATATCTCAGTTTAATATTCATTCCTTCAAGAAACTTAGATCCTAATTACTAATTATTTTAAAATATCCTTCTGGCACAAATATTTTAAATTCATTATTCACTTCCCAACATATATTATATCCGTATCTAGCATGCAAATATTCTCAATCAATAATAAACATTACATAAACAATAAAAAAATTACATGTAGCTCACTAATCTTTTTAAACGTATTAGTATAGCTATTGCTGTGGAGCATCTTGAGTGGTCTCCATTTACACAGAATAAAAATTTATTAGTAACCTTGAAAACTGTAAGGTATCGTATCATAGTTATTTAGAACAATTCTCCTATCATCTGAGCATCCTTTTTCATCTTGTTTGTTTCTTAAATTTTTAGTATTTACATGTCTAATTACTTCGTTGTACTCTAACTAAACCTTTTCTGTCATTTCAGTCTCAGTAAAACTTATCATAGATTTACCATTCAGCTTTGAACATTTTTATATCTTAAAGTGAAGCCCTTTATTTAAGCCTCTGTATTTTGTGTCACTTATCTCATAATAATAATTTTTTCATCCAGCTGAAGCTCAATTTGTGTACTATTTATTAATTCATAATTCATCAGTTCATTCACGTAACGTAAAGGCAGTTTTCACAGTATTTTCACCATTATCAATATGTGCTACACTGTTTGTATTAAAATATGCAAAAGTTTCTCCTAGTTTATCCAACATATAATAAAATCTGAGTCTTGCATTTGATGTAGTAAATGCTGCTATAAAAATATTTGTAGCTGTGTTGTTTTCCACTAAATAGTTTTCGACACAGTGTTTCATCTGCACAATATTTTTATTAACGAAATTTGAATCTATATTATCTAATCGATTATCCAAAGGCATTTCAAAAAATTCTTGTAAATGTATAACATACTCTATTTCACTCATATTTTGATGTTTTCCACGTTTTCCCGTGAATGAATTTAATCGTATTTTAGTATCAACACGTTATCCAGCATTTTCTTTTATCTTATCAACATATGTTTTGACATTCAATTTTTCATTTATGAGTTTCTTATACATACTATCTTTTTAAAATTATGTTTAATGGTTTCTAATATTATTTTCATAAGGTCTGTCACACAATCTTTAAAAAAGGAGTTTGCTTTTATTTGTAAAATTCCACACTTCGTAAATATCTAAAGTTTTATATCTCTCTTCTATAGCTTTACTTAATTAATCAGATGTCCTAGTTCCAACGAAACTTGTTTCATTATTGCTATGATTATATTTATTTATTTTCTCTTTAGCACATTTGACACACAAAAAAGAGACAACAGGTCTTCATTTTTATCAATTTTTGTTCATACTGATAAAACAGTATGATACAAACATCTATCTGCTAATACATAGCATTTTATTAAACCATACCATTTACAATTTTAATATTTTGGTTTATATATTTTTGTTGAATAGACTACAGGATAATAATCATAATACTGCAAATTAGGATAAAGGCTGCATACATCTATATATTTTATTTTTGTGTTAACACCAGCTACTTTAGCTCTTAACTTTATTGTATATGTATGGAAACAGTAAAAGGCATCTCTCAGATTTAATGGTTCTCCAATTTCTGGTAACTGTTTTAATGTTTTAAGTGTTCTATACACAGTTAACTTAATCCAATACATTCCTAGATCTCTACAAAATTATAGCCGAAATTTCGTATTTCTATACTTCTCATTAATGTCTTTTGATATAAATCTTCCATTGCTTCTTTTTTATTGTTAATTGTTGAAGTTTTAAAAATCCTTTTTACAGCCCTGCAAAAAAACAGCCATTGTTCTGCTGAACAGCATTGGTTTCTTTATCAAAACTATCTACTTTTGGTCCAGCTATACTTCCTTTTGCACCATTAAGAGTGTGTTGAATGTTATTAGTGTTTAAACAATTGAACCAGCCTATAGACCCTTCACTATAATTCTGTTTTGCTATTCATCCCAAATTGCAATTTTTCTATTAGGTAAATATTTAGATCTGAAAATAGCAATGCAGATCCTTGCAGTTGCTAAAAAACAGAATGGATCAATATTTGCTATTCCTAGGAATTGTTTTCTCAACTCTAAACAACCTCTTCTCAGTACATGTACATCAGAATTACAATATTCACGTACTTATGTCTTCATATTCAATGCATAATTTCGTTTAAATTTTTGACTGTGGTATTTACGAAGTTCTTCTCTTTCTTTTGGATTCATAATGCCAGCACAGTAGTATTCAATGTCAGGAGTTGGTCATATCTAATTTCCATTTTCTTTTGTATTTAACAAATGTGAGAAGTAACCTTTCTTTAATTCCTTTAATTTAAATGTTTCTGGGAATTTACTAAGCTTTCGTTGTAGAAAATTGCTACAATTTTTAGACCTAACTATTTGATCTCCAATAATATTAACTTAGTTCCTGTGTAGATAGTATATGGTCTTGTTGTAGATTTAACACAATAATTCCAAATAAATTGTGAATAATAACTTTTAGCATAATGAGCAATGAATGTATAGTTTTTGTTTTCCTCAGATATCACCCTATTAGGGAATTTCTCATTTGTTTTAAATTTATGAACATTGACACAAAATTGTAAATAATTATGAGATTTAGAATACATATACCTTTTTGTTGCTGAGCTTCATAATCAAAGTACATGTATTTTTCAATATATGTACAAGGAATTCAGTTACATTTTCCTTCTTCACAACATTTACATTCCTTTTCTTCAATTACTTTATTGAAATTAGAACATTTAAAAACATGATTATCTTTGAATGCTCCATCAATATGACAACCATCTTTATTACAATTTTGCAAACCTTTGCGTATATAGTTTTGTCTAATATTTTTAACAGGAATGAACTTTTTGTTTATTTCTTATAACATTGATGTGTTTTCATTTTTACTTCTTGTTTATAGTTTCCACATTCTTCAATATCCACATTATGTTCTCCTGCTCTTGAACACTTCTCTTTACATTCTTCACATTTATAAACTGTATTACAGACTTTTGGTGATTGTTTAAGCGTTCTTCGTTATATCTGCATCTATTCTAATTTTTGGAATATATTTTATTTTCTGCAGTTTCATGTTCTATGCAAACATATAATATAATAATTTTTGTTTTTATTTTAATCTGCTGTTTTTGTTGTTATATGTTTTCCTACACTTACCAAAGAAACATGTAGCTTCTAAGAATGCTAACATACCATTAATTACATTAAAATAGAGGTTACTTTTACATAAACATATTTTTATCTCTTTCTCAGAACCCCCATGGATTATCAAATTGAGGTTTTTTGGCCATTCAAATGGTTCAAATGGCTCTGAGCACTATGGGACTTAACATCTATGGTCATCAGTCCCCTAGAACTTAGAACTACTTAAACCTAACTAACCTAAGGACAGCACACAACACCCAGCCATCACGAGGCAGAGAAAATCCCTGACCCCGCCGGGAATCGAACCCGGGAACCCGGACGTGGGAAGCGAGAACGCTACCGCACGACCACGAGATGCGGGCTTTTTGGCCATTAAAACATTTATTTGGGTATCCAATGATTCCCCATCATTTTTCACATTATCTAAACTTAATCCGTCGTCGTTGTATTCACGTAACTCATTACATAACATTCTGGTTAGCCCTTTTCGTAATTTATATTTATCTCCTTTTCTAATTTTCTAAACCTTTGCAGCATTTATTTCTCTTCCTGAGGTAATATTTGTGTGAAATGTTAATGCAACTATTACTGCTCTAGGACAGCACAGGTTATCATCATTATTAACTCTAGTACTACAAATTATAGTACCTTTATCATTTCAAATTTATTATTTTATTTCCTTTCCTGTCTCTTTGAACTGGTAACATCTGAGTATTAAATGAAGTATTTGCTACTTTAGTAGATTCGTCAGATATGTCTCTGACGTTATTATACAAACCTCCAGCTGATTGTTTAGTATTTTTGATGCTATATATCCTGTACAAATAGGATAAGCTATTTTTCGATTTGAAACTTTCATGTTCAGTTCATCTAGTTTTCTTAATTTAGTTCCCTTTTTAACTACTTGTGCTACAGAACTGATTGCTTTCATTATTTAATCTGTTTCTTCATTAAGAGATTCAAGTTTACTAATATAATTGTCGTTAAAATTATTTTACAGTTAACAGGCCAACATTTAATTTTTCAGTTAAGATTAGATCTTATTTCATTAATCTTAAATAAATCATTTTCGGAAACTTTTTCCCGTTTTCCTCCTCAGTGCCAGCTGAAGCAGACTTAGATCTGTGACCAAATTGCTGAGTACTGAATGGATAAATTTTATCATGTCTCACTATTTTTTCCTCTGTCAGTAATAACTCTGTGGATATATCACGGAACCTCTGATATGGCCTCAAGACAGATTGCACTACAAATACTATAGAATTATCGGCTTGAGGGAGTGGAATATACTGCTTACATACTACATTCCTCAGCCGAATCACTTTCAAAATGTGTATCATCATGAGGTACCATCGTGGGCTCATTTTACACATTCCTACTATCACTGTCACGGTTTTTGTCACAAAAGAAACACCTCATTCAGAGTTAATCTCGTACCTCGATTCATAAAGTGGGTATAGCTTTTAACATTGATACTTGTGTGCACTTGTAGATATAAGATCGCTTGTGACAGCAACTTGCAGTAGTTGTAGGATATTTTTATCATCTGGCCGACTACGTCTCTCTTTCTAAGACACAGTGGTAGCACTCGCAGGAAGATATCTAAGAGACATGCACACCCATGGTTGATTTTCAGTCAGTATTATTTCGTATCGTAGGCCATCAGTTATTGATGAAGTATTATGCTTAGTAATAGGAGATGCGTGACATGTTCGCATTTGAGGATCAGGTTTATAAAATATGTCTTTGTGTAAAGGAAATTGCTATGTCCAGCCTCAAGGAAGGTACATATATTTTCATTTCCCGAGCCACAGCCTTCAGCAGGGTGTATTTCCGATACTTTGATCATTGTCGAATCCCGTTCAATTGAGACCACGATTGTAACATGTAATTGTAAGTATAATGATAAAACATCCATCTGACCTATTTTCTAGAATGATTCCGTGCATGCATGGTCTGTAGTGAGAATGATTCATCTTTTCTGTTAACGGCAGCATCCGTCCGAATGCAAAGGCCTGTTGGAGTATAGGAATGTATCTTAGTTAACTTTGTCATCATCTAGACGACCGAATAGCGAACTAATACTTAGTATGTGCTGGATAGCTTTCGTGATCAAGTGTAAATTTGAGAATCAATATGGATGTGCGTTTACGTTGGACTGTTATTCCCTCCCATAAAAACTGTTCGGTAGAGTGCGTCCGCACATTTTGCACCTTTATTTAGTTGAGAGAAGATCGATTATTGGGTGTGCATCTACACTCCTGGAAATTGAAATAAAAACTGTTCGGTAGAGTGCGTCCGCACATTTTGCACCTTTATTTAGTTGAGAGAAGATCGATTATTGGGTGTGCATCTACACTCCTGGAAATTGAAATAAAAACACCGTGAAATCATTGTCCCAGGAAGGGGAAACTTTATTGACACATTCCTGGGGTCAGATACATCACATGATCACACTGACAGAACCACAGGCACATAGACACAGGGAACAGAGCATGCACAATGTTGCACTAGTACAGTGTATATCCACCTTTCGCAGCAATGCAGGCTGCTATTCTCCCATGGAGACGATCGTAGAGATGCTGGATGTAGTCCTGTGGAACGGCTTGCCATGCCATTTCCACCTGGCGCCTCAGTTGGACCAGCGTTCGTGCTGGACGTGCGGACCGCGTGAGACGATGCTTCATCCAGTCCCAAACATGCTCAATGGGGGACAGATCCGGAGATCTTGCTGACCAGGGTAGTTGACTTACACCATCTAGAGCACGTTGGGTGGCACGGGATACATGCGGATGTGCATTGTCCTGTTGGAACAGCAAGTTCCCTTGCCAGTCTAGGAATGGTAGAACGATGGGTTCGATGACGGTTTGGATGTACCGTGCACTATTCAGTGTCCCCTCTACGATCACCAGTGGTGTACGGCCAGTGTAGGAGATCGCTCCCCACACCATGATGCCGGGTGTTGGCCCTGTGTGCCTCAGTCGTATGCAGTCCTGATTGTGGCGCTCACCTGCACGGCGCCAAACACGCATACGACCATCATTGGCACCAAGGCAGAAGCGACTCTCATCGCTGAAGACGACACGTCTCCATTCGTCCCTCCATTCACGCCTGTCGCGACACCACTGGAGGCGGGCTGCACGATGTTGGGGCGTGAGCGGAAGACGGCCTAACGGTGAGCGGGACCGCAGCCCAGCTTCATGGAGACGGTTGCGAATGGTCCTCGCCGATACCCCAGGAGCAACAGTGTCCCTAATTTGCTGGGAAGTGGCGGTGCGGTCCCCTACGGCACTGCGTAGGATCCTACGGTCTTGGCGTGCATCCGTGCGTCGCTGCGGTCCGGTCCCAGGTCGACAGGCACGTGCACCTTCCGCCGACCACTGGCGACAACATCGATGTACTGTGGAGACCTCACGCCCCACGTGTTGAGCAATTCGGCGGTACGTCCACCCGGCCTCCCGCATGCCCACTATACGCCCTCGCTCAAAGTCCGTCAACTGCACATACGGTTCACGTCCACGCTGTCGCGGCATGCTACCAGTGTTAAAGACTGCGATGGAGCTCCGTATGCCACGGCAAACTGGCTGACACTGACGGCGGCGGTGCACAAATGCTGCGCAGCTAGCGCCATTCGACGGCCAACACCGCGGTTCCTGGTGTGTCCGCTGTGCCATGCGTGTGATCATTGCTTGTACAGCCCTCTCGCAGTGTCCGGAGCAAGTATGGTGGGTGTGACACACCGGTGTCAATGTGTTCTTTTTTCCATTTCCAGGAGTGTAGCAGGTGAAAGAGACGTTCGCCTGTTCTCTAGACGTGAGATACCCCTTAGTCGGCTTGTAAATTACAGGGATGATTTGGAATCTGTTGTATCAGCGAGATCGGTATTTGCAGGTGGAAATATCATTTTTCATGTGTTTGTTCCCAGTTACACAGTGTTCTAGAGCACGTTCGATCTAGCTAAAGTTTTTGGTTTGTAGAGAAATAATTTCCAGTCTATATCTTCGGAATTATGTTGCCTGAGTGATCGTGAGGCTAACGCTGTGTGCTTGATATCGAGAAGTACCGAGAAAATAACATAATATTGTGGTAAACGATGAGAAAATACTTTTGTTCTTGTAATCCCCGAGTCTTGAGATGTGTGTAGAAAAGCGAGCAAGCAAGGAAGCAGATTCGGATCAGAAATATTAACGTCTTTGTGCCTGAGGGGAAGTGATCCCGAATTTGTAGAAGAGTTCTGAAAGTGACTTCGGTCAGCTGAGGGTGCTCTGATGTAATATGGCTCTGAGCACTATGGGACTTGACATCTACGGTCATTAGTCCCCTAGAACTTAGAACTACTTAAACCTAAGTAACCTAAGGACAGCACACAACACCCAATGATCACGAGGCAGAGAAAATCCCAGACCCCGCCGGGAATCGAACCCGGGAACCCGGGCGCGGGAAGCGAGAACGCTACCGCACGACCACGAGCTGCGGACTCTATTGTAATAAACTATTTATACTGCCCCATCCTGCTGGTAACCGAAGTCGTTCAAATCAGTCTCCAACTGTGGGAAAGAAAGTTCTCAAACATATAGAGATCAGTGCTTCCTGTAACAGTGTTCTTATCATATAAAAATGGACCATTCAGATTTTCCCGTGAAAATGCACAAAACGCATCAGATATTTGAGAGTCCCTCTATATATGTTGTACAACTTCATTTGCTTGTTCCGTACCCCATATTCCCACATTATGACGGTTCACCTTATCATTTAAATGGAATGTTGCCTCGCCACTAAACACCAAACGTGGAAGATAACTGCCATCCTCCATCTTACCAAGAACGAAATTACAGAACTCCACACGTTTTTATTTGTCGCCTTCACGAAAAGCTTGCAGTAGCTGAATTTTTTACGGTTTCATGAGTAAACGTCGAGGCAACACACGCCAGACGAACATCGGGGTTATGGAGTTGCACAGCAAACGGATTTCTGCGAGTTCCTTCTGAAACCATGGCGGATGCGTTCGACGTCTGTGTCAGACACTCGGGGACAGCCTGGCGATTTGCCTTTACAAAAACAATATGTTTCTCGGAATTGTTCATCCCATCGTCTAATGCTCTATGCTATAGGAGGATACATACCATACTTAGTACGAAAGTCGCGCGGAACGGGTATTACTGACCAGCACTACGCAAAACGTGGAACACAAACCGCTTTCTGTTGGCCCGACACCATTTTTATTAGAACCGAAGTGGGCGCACACTGCTGATACCTAGCGGGAACCATGTAAAACTCTAGAGTTTGCCCTTTCCAACAGTATGTTGTTCACGCGCATGTCTCAAATAATGTAATAGTTATGACTTTTCTAAATCGAATGATTCTTTTTCGCAGTGAACACATAATGCGTAGTGGGGCGATCGCTATGTTATAGAAATAATTCAGAAGCCAAACCGAGCGAGGTGGCGCAGTGGTTAGCACACTGGACTCGCGTTCGCTAGGACGTCGGTTCAATCCCGTCTCCGGCCATCCTTTTTTAGGTTTTCCGTGATTTCCCTAAATCGTTTCAGGCAAATGCCGGGATGGTTCCTTTGAAAGGGCACGGCCGATTTCCTTCCCAATCCTTCCCTAACCCGAGCTTGCGCTCCGTCTCTAATGACCTCGTTGTCGACGGGACGTTAAACACTAACCACCACCACCATCAAAAGCCAAGATCGCTTAAATACTGTTTACTGGATAACCGGTTTCAACACACTAAAGGTGCCGTCATCGGATCTGTGAAGATATAACATGACACGTTTGAGGGAGGGTCTACATGAGTTACATTATATACATTACTATTAGTACAGTACCACATACCTGAATGTAGATTAACATTTATAAACCATTTGGATATAATGATACATGAGGTAGAGCAGCTGATATAAAATCATTCTCACGAAAAACAAAACATAAAAAAATAAAAATAAACATTAAAGAACTAAAACATGAGAGCTGGAGCGACTACAGCTCTTGTACTTAGAGTTGCGACTTCCAAAGTTCCCGTGATAGACTTAACTCCAATCACTTATCCAATGTGTGGCCGAGTAGCTACTGCCTCATCAAGCAGCGTTATCAGCTAGGCGAAGCCGCTGGTCTGCGCGCCGACACTAATGCCTAATGGTCGTGGGTTCAATGTGGGCCGTTGGCACACTCCTGCCAGCCACTGTGTTTTGCCACATCTGCCGCAAAATTAACATCCGTCTTGTGTCACCAAGAACACGAACGTCGGCAGCCTTTGTTATGCTGCGGCAGCACTCCACTGCTTCGGCGTACTCCGTCGCTCCCCTCTAGCCACGGCCGGTTCATGGGCACAGTCATTGACCTACTGAATGGAAATAAGATCATTAAGGAATGTTGCCACTGAGTAAGCACTGCTGACTCCACACTCGCTACGGTAATGAGAGATCGGATGTCACAGGTTCTGCACACCCCTTCTGAGGTAGAAGTGACCAGCTTGCAGGCCTGGTGTCAGTACAACAGTCGACACGCATGCGCAAGACCCTTACCCGTGGTGTCTTACAAAAAGGTGAGCAAGCGGCACCTATTGTTTTCTGTCTGGCAGCCTCGGAGAGAGAACTGTTAGTTTACGCCTCAGGCAGTCCCCTTAACTTTGGCGTGAGCCAGCCAACAATAAAGCTTGGCTTCAAAATTGATTAGTGTGACTGCATGGTCACCGGACAATAGGACACTCTCTTCTTCCGCTTGGTGCCGTGAGAATGTTCAAAATATGGCTCTAAGCATTATGGGAGTTAACAGCTGAGGTCATCAGTCCCCAAAACTTAGAACTACTTAAACCTAACGACATCACACACATCCATGCCCGAGGCAGGATTCGAACCTGCGACCGTAGCAGCAGCGCGGTTCCGGACTGAAGCGCCTAGAACCGCTCGGCCACCGCGGCCAGCTAGTGAGAATGTGCCGATCTTTTTAGTACAGAAGTTTTGTCTTGTGATAATCAAATTGGCACATTGAAGCGACTTCGTTCTGGACATTAGTGAGATGGTTGCCGGCTGCTTGCATGCACAGCGTTTATGTATGATTGTACGTTGCGTCAACTCCTGCTAAACCCCGTTTCTACCAGTATCATTCCGTTGCACTATGACAGTCTTCTTGTCACTACGAAGTTTAAAAACAAAGACAATCAGATTGTGTTTATTCATATGTGGCTGAGGTCATACAAAGGGGTAATGTTTCAGGCAGTAACGACCATGTAATAGTCCCTTATGCACTCACAGTTTAAAATATAAAGCAGTCCAAAACCTTCAACTCCTTTACTTATTGCTTATGAACTTTTTATTTTTTTAGTTTCACAGACAATTGCATTCCAACATTGCGTCGTCCAGACCTGTTATGGCTTACGAATATTTTCTTTTTTTTTTCGAGGTCCAGAAACGTCTTCTATTCCAATATTACGTCGTTCGAAACTACGAAACTACAGCTCCTTAAACTGACTTCAGTGTGACGGGTAAAATCAGTCCTCGTTCGCATAAATCTTGGTCTTGTATTTTAATATGGGAATATTTGTTCCAGCGGATCTGAGTTGTTACTGAGTATGTAGGGGCAACAGGATATTTGTACAAGATCAGACCACTTCGTTACACTAGCCTTTATTTTCGTTTTTTGTGTCCGCAGCTCGTGGTCGTGCGTTCTCGCTTCCCGCGCCCGGGTTCCCGGGTTCGATTCCCGGCGGGGTCAGGGATTTTCTCTGCCTCGTGAAGACTGGGTGTTGTGTGATGTCCTTAGGTTCCTAGGTTAGTTAGGTTTAAGTACTTCTAAGTTCTAGGGGACTGACGACCATAGATGTTAAGTCCCATAGTGCTCAGAGCCATTTGAACCATTTTTTGTGTTTCATATTCGTTCATCTTTCCCATATCGTAAACCTTACGCCTCCAGGCCTGACTCCAACTTCCATTTTCGCTAATGTTGACACCTGTGATTCAGTACACTGCTACCTGATCTTATCCCCCGGTGCGCGGGAGCTGCATTATGTGGCGAGAGGAGGAGAAAGAAGCTGGAAGGCGAATGAATTTCTGGCCTTGTTGCTGTTCTCGTTAAATTAATCCATAATCATCAAGAATGAATATAATGTGTCAGTTGCACGGGTGGTAAGAACTTCTTTCACAGTATGCAGGCAGAGGCTAGTATCCTGTACTTTGATGATAATGGCTATCCTATTGACCGCGATGAACGCAATTATACATTTCTATTACCAGAGAAACAAATAATAATTGACACGTTTGCCAACAGTGGTTTTCTGTCTAGCAGAACCACTCACGCATCAACCAGCCATCCACTCACGTACCCGCCCATCCACCCACCCACCCTCCCATCGATCCACACACACACACACACATACACACATTTCAAAGAATACACAGTGAGAAAACATTGCTTTTCAACAGATAGTTACGTACAAAGTAATCTAGTCAAGATCTAATACGATTTGGGAAAAACGAGCATACTCAAACGGAAACAATAAGTGGCTCACATGTTGACATGTTCTCCGCCAACTGCCAGCGGCGGCGATCAAGACGCTCTGAGAGCGACTGAAAAATTGCTTTTCATGCAACGACGCGCTACCGGCTATAAAATTTCGCCGTTCAGATAACTCCGTTGATAGCTTCTCACAATCTGTCTCTAGCTACATACAGAATGGAGAAAGGCCTGAAGCAACGTTATCAGAATGTCATTCAGCACAAGCTGCAACTGCCCTTACATTTCTCGCCTATACTGCACTGTACTATTCACAACCGATTCTACTGTTAACTTTACTAAATAATTGGAAAAAATCCCTATAGAACGATTACCTAATTGGCTCAGTATGGTCTTAAAAATCCAAATCTCTCTAGTGTAGTTAAGAAAACGGGTCGCCTTGTTTATATCTGTGTACTCACTACACTTCTTTATGTAAAATACATACAAATAGTCCGAAAAGCTGTTCTTGTCCAGTTCTACATCTGCATCCATACTCAGCAGACCACCATGAGTTGCATGGCCGTGGGTACGTTCCACAGTACCATTGTTCCTGAAGAAAGACACTAATGAGATTTAATTTAGCAAACCACACAATCGTTAATCTGATGATAACTGAACAACTACGGTGTGTCCTGACCGTGACCTAGTTAAAAAATAGGTTACCAGGACCCGAAGACCCTCCGCACAGTACTGGCTTTCAAGAGCAGCCTTATCTGTACTAAACAAATCATGTGTTACTAAACTAGCTGTGAGATCAGGAAGCTAACTTTGCGTCACTGGGTAATTTATTTCATAGTGACTAGATATTAACTACTTTGCTACCACTTTGCTGGTGCATTTATAAATTATAGAGAAAACGTACACTCACACTACCCTTATGTAGTGCTGTTTCCGTTATGTAATGTGTAATAACGCTAATGTGAACAACATTAAAGCTGTGTAGGTGCACACATTGATTTTATGAAATTCTGATACTAAATATTCTGCTGGCAGAAATGTATATTATTTCAGGAAAGTTCTCAACCGCGTCTTTAGTCATCACAGTATAAACACTTTGAGTAAATTGCAGCTTGTCACCATGGTTATGAACGAAAATAATATGATGCAAACCTTTAATTAAGTAGCAAAATTATTGATTTATTGTTATGACCGTTATTTCCACATATAATGGAAATTTCTATCTGGAAAATCTAGAAGCTGCTATTTGCCTGCCATTCAGTAATTCCACTCAATTATGAGTTCAGAAATGAGTGTAGTTTTACTTATTAAATGTCTCTGTAAAGAATCTGTCCACTTAACAGTGCATTGCCCCAAATGGCTCTTTTTCCAGTATTCAGAGTTTAGGTTTCGTTGCTTAAATGTTTCAGGAGATAATGAAGTTAATTTTCGCATGAAGGCTTTACATACTTAACAGTGATTCAAATTAAGGTGGCTAGTAAACAACAAAAAATATATTCTTTTACTTTATATTTTCCAAAGGACAATTATCACCAAAACTAAATCCAACGCTACACATGAATAAAACTTAAAGTTATTGTCTTGGTAGCTAACGTGGGGTTTGGCTATACTTTTTAGCAGTGAAGATTAAACTTGGGGCTGCTGGATGTGAAAGCTAAAATTGTTTTGCTGGTATTCCTCCTGCTACACCAGCTTTACCGTTTATAATCTTCTTCACAAATTCTTATGCAAACGTCCATCTACAGCTGGCAATTATTATTAATAGACAATAACGTCTTCACCCTTTCCTCATCCTCTTGTCGCGTAGTTTTCCGCGCATACAAAATCATTCTAATGCGTAGTTACTCTTTACACAACTTCAAGCTCTAAATTTCACTTCACCAGCAAAACAGCTACACTGCTCAGCCCGGTCGGTACCGTTGGGCCTTCATTGTCTGTTTGGGTGGAGTTTAAAAATGGTTCAAATGGCTCTGAGCACTATGGGACTTAACTTCTGAGGCCAGCAGTCCTCTAGAAGTTAGAACTACTTAAACCTAACTAACCTAAGGACATCACACACATCCATGCCCGAGGCAGGATTCCAACCTGCGACAGCAGCGGTCGCACGGTTCCAGACTGTAGCGCCTAGAACCGCTCGGCCACTCCGGCCGGCTGGGTGGAGTTTAGTTTTAGTTTTTAGATACATAGTGAGTCTTTCCATGGAGGTTTTTGTACCTTCAGACTGGGGTTCCTACACAGTGCTGATTAAACTATGGCCATACAGAGAAACGACGTTACTACAACCACACCATAGCAGCGACATTATTTGCCTTCCTTCCTCCTACAGTAGTGCAAGCTTCTCAGTTTTGATGCGGTCCACGTCACTGTTAAGCTCATACCAACTCTAAAACACTATTATTAAAACTAAGGTGGATTCATACAATCTCTTTAAACATTACATTATATACATATATATTAAGGTTTGACAGATATGTTTATAGCCATAGACACACAAAGAAGCAGTACTTATTTTAACTTCATAAAATTTCATAATCATTTTCTAAGAAACATTTGTCCTGTTAAGCCAAAAATAGTTTGAAAACCTTTGTTGACACATAACGTAGAAAATGTTCATGAAACCGTAACAAAGCCAAGCGTAAGAACCTGTCAAATATGGCAAGGTGCTGCAATGTAATGAGGAAAGCAGTTAACGTGCATTGTGATTGGCATCCTGGACGGTATGCTGACGACAAACCTGATATTCCTCCGCTTAACTGTACACATTGTTGCCGTTTTTCTCGTACCAAGTCTTTCAAAGCTGCTTTTCCACACTTTCTTTCAACAGGAATGTTAATTTAAGTAAATGGACAAGAAGTATCACACTTAATAGTACGAAAGTATAACTGAGGACAGTTTAGTAGGGTGACTACCTGTTCTGACAATTCAGAATTATTGTATTTATTTAGCCGAGTAAACTTTAATACTCTAAGGATAAGCCAGTTTTATTTCATCTTTCACTCGAAATTTTCCATCGTACACAACTCTCTAAGTGGCTATATCCTACTTATTATAAAAATATTTCATTTATATCTTTTTAAAGAAGTGAGAGCCGGTGTAGGCATCTGTATTCTAAACGAAGTGCGACAAACAGTGGAGGAAGGAGTCGCCGTAGGACCATGATTTATCCTGTCAAAATATGTATATACATAAAGTGAATGAAATCCATTCTAATGAAATGAATGGCTCTATGGCGATGAAATCAACGAAAATGTATTGATATGAAATGATATCAGTTAGAAAACTGTTCAAATTTTCATTCTCACTGCACATTCATGACACTGCGTTTTAACCACACCTGAAACGTAAAGACAGATACCGTCAAATACCCTTGTACGTTCATTCATTTCAATTATGTTTATTTACCTATTTCCTATGAGCTCGTTTACCTCATGTCTTAAGTTGTTACTGAGATGAGACTGTAATGCTTTGAGGGGATTCGTATTTATCGCCCTATTACAATGGCTGATATTTCAAGTCGATTTAAAATAAGTCATTACGGACATTAAAATAACTATACTCAGTCGTACGGAAGTTCCGCTTATCAATTTGGTGAAATACTGACTATCTATCTTCATAATATCTTTATAAGTTTGCAACAGTCGTAAAATGAAACGGATTAATCTGCAAAAATCTTTGAGGTTATGTTAAAATAGTATCCTCGGAAAAAAACAAGCACTTGTAGGAAACGAAGTGACTGCCGTGCTCTGCCTCTAGTTATTAAGCGAGGCTTGGTTCTACTCGCAGCTGGTAACTTAATTTGCGACTTTTAATTGGCGCCCCCATGAACATGCGGTTTTTACATATGCGGGCGCCAGTGCCGGTGACGTAGCTGATATTCTGCGACATACGGATCTCGATATTAAAACACCCTGGCTGCGAAATTAAAACACTTTCATTTTTAAAATTTACTCCTAAGCGGTTCACGTGTCGCACGTTTTTCACGCGAGTGACTTCACAAGCTGTTGGATTTAACGAGTAAATGATCGGTCGAGAGCAGTTGTTAATACGTGCCTGCTTTACGTAACGCAGAGGCAACATGATATCATACCGGAACGACTGACAGTTGACAAACATTGCTAGGAAGGACGTAAAAAAACAAATATCACGTATTTCTTGCGCTCCAATGATCTGATTTTTAACGCTCGTGTTACTGCACTGGATTACATGAAACAATTCTTTTTCTGTCCATTATGTCTGTTGGAAAGCAGCTTCCGTCTGAAGATAAAAAATTATGCTTTTTATTCGATCAACACGTTACTGTTAATTAAATATTGTGTCAATAGTATCCAAGTTATGCCAGTCCATAGCTGAATAAAGGTGATTCATGTTTTACTTATGCGATTCGCCTTAATTAACTAGGAAACATTTACAGTAGCCCTATATATTCATGTTTCACTTGATGTGAGCTTGCTTTTCAGCTGGAGAAGCATTACCAGTACTTCCAGCACTATAAACACCCGGCAACAGGAAACCACACCCGTTTCCGTTTTGTTACTGATAATCACTGTAATCACACTTGTTTGCAGGAGCGTGATGTAAATCCTCAGCAATATTGCACAACTCAGCATAATTTTGTTAACTTCTGCATACACTGTGGTTACAGAAGATTTTGCCAAGTTTTATTAATGGCGACTTTTTCTGAAATATTCGTCATTAATATGTTGCACCACTATACAGGAAATGAATCCCATAAACATTTAAGAACTGAAAACCTTACTGCATATTCTCTCTTTGTTATAAATGAGTTCTCTGTTTTCAGTAAATTCATACTGACTCTTAGAACAACGGATTCTTTAATATCAGTTTCATTAACGCTCTACTTGGTTCACTGAAGGCAAAGGTGATTCCTGAATAAATATGCAAATTATTATTTACTTCTGCTCCATGGTCACATTCGTAGTCGGATGAATTACTGTTTTCAAATATTAAATTTTTCGTATTCCCTGTGTTAGTAATGCATCTAAAAGCTATCTCCTTCTTTTGCGATTGTTGTTCACAGTGTAGATGTAAAAAAAATACCAAATGTATTACTTGCGACGGTAGAGTTCCAGATATTCAGATTTAAATCTGTTCGGCTATTAATTCTCGATTATATTATCACTTCTTTGCATAAAAGATCATTTCTACATAAAATATGTCCTCATTAAGATATTCACAGTTATTTTACACTTAATGCGTGTAGTGGCGATAAAATAATCATGAATTCAAAATTAAATTATTATATAGAATAAAAAAATAAAATTTTGGTTTACAAATTGAACAAAGTATATCTGAATGAACTTTGAAAGTGTTCCCAATGTCTAAGGGTTTTCTTATACATACCACTATGCTGACACTACAGTACACTGAAATACTGCAAGTATGTGCAAGAAGTGTGTCAGAAAATTCTCAGAAACAACATTCTCCGCTTCAGTGATTGGGCGGAAAAGTGTCACATCAGTGGCATGCTAGTTTAATAAGTAAGAATAAAATTACAGTGGTCCCAACCCGTCGGAAAAATCGTCTTTAAAGATATCGTTTCGAAAATTAACCTGAGGACAATTGGAGTACTGAAGTGAAATAACACACCGGCAACACGGTGGACGTTTAGTCACTGGGCCCCTCGTTCAGGGAACATGTCTACCAGTGGACACCACAGCTGCTCTGCAGCCACAGTGTCGCTCAACAATTTCGCCTCACGGCTTCATGACGGACGAAAGTTAAATAAAGGCCAACTGAAGTTCGGAACTGCCCCTGTTACTTTCTGCATCTCGTCTACTCAACGAATTCCTGTACTGTAAGTCCTTACTGTCGAACGGTGATTTTCTATCTGGATCAGGTTGCAGCATCTTTTAACTGAACGTTAACTAGGAGTGTCAAGAATGGGTGGTATTATTTCCTTGCACTGAACTCATGGCATTTTTCTCGTTACGTACAGCGTCCGCTAAGCAGCACTTAATAATGACTGAGTAGGCTGTCGTGGCGTAATAATTAATGGTAGTCTCTATGGATTTGCCGCCGGACCCTAAAAGCAGAAATGATTCGATATTTTGTCAATCCACCTTCCCGCTATCTTCAAGAGCGACCCTGATGCTGCAGAGTCGCACTGAAAACCGATGGGAAAGCTGAAATCGTCATGCTTTATAGGCTTCCATATCGCGCACAGTGCTAGCACTGCCCATCCCATGTGCTGTCTTCAAGGCTGGGCTTCCTCTCCATCCCGCGAAGGATAGTTTCCTGCAGTTTGTACCCATTTAGAAAAAAAAACATTCCGTATTCTGGTAGCCTCTCCCACATAGTGTGAGTGATATAGGTTACAGTTATGGGGATTGTTTCTATCTCCTTCTGGTAGCCTCTTCCACATAGTGTGAGTGATATAGGTTACAGTTATGGGGATTGTTTCTATCTCCTTATTTATAAGGTGCTATTAAGTACAAATTATTACTCGACACTGAACACTGGGCACCAACCAACCTTCAAAGCTCCTTAGCGTTTTGTCCGAACTTAAGAAATCCTAAGAGTGGACGTATGCTTTTGTAGTCATAAAAACATAGTGAGAAAATCTGTCTTAACAACTTAGTTTATATAGGGTGGTCCCTTGGTCGTGACCGGGCCAAATATCTCACGAAATAAGCGTCAAACGAAAAAACTACCAAGAACGAAACTTGTCCAGCATGAAGGGGGAAACGAGATAGCGCTATGGCTGGCCCGCTAGATAGCTCTGCCATAGGTCAAACGGATATCAACTGCGTTTTTTTAAAATAGGAACCCCCATTTTTAATTACATATTCGTGTAGTACGTAAAGAAATATAAATGTTTTAGTTGGACCACTTTTTTCGCTTTGTGATAGATGGCGTTGTAATAGTCACAAACATATGGCTCACAATTTTAGAAAACAGTTGGTTGTTGTTGTTGTGGTCTTCAGTCCTGAGACTGGTTTGATGCAGCTCTCCATGCTACTCTATCCTGTGCAAGCTTCTTCATCTCCCAGTATCTACTGCAACCTACATCCTTCTGAATCTGCTTAGTGTATTCATCTCTTGGTCTCCCTCTGCGATTTTTACCCTCCACGCTGCCCTCCAATGCTAAATTTGTGATCCCTTGATGCCTCAAAACATGTCCTACCAACCGATCCCTTCTTCTAGTCAAGTTGTGCCACAAACTTCTCTTCTCCCCAATCCTATTCAATACCTCCTCATTAGTTACGTGATCTACCCACCTTATCTTCAGCATTCTTCTGTAGCACCACATTTCGAAAACTTCTATTCTCTTCTTGTCCACGCTAGTTATCGTCCATGTATCACTTCCATACATGGCTACACTCCATACAAATACCTTCAAAAACGACTTCCTGACACTTAAATCTATACTCGATGTTAACAAATTTCTCTTCTTCAGAAACGATTTCCTTGCCATTGCCAGTCTACATTTTATATCCTCTCTACTTCGACCACCATCAGTTATTTTGCTCCCCAAATAGCAAAACTCCTTTACTACTTTAAGTGTCTCATTTCCTGATCTAATTCCCTCAGCATCACCAGATTTAATTTGACTACATTCCATTATCCTCGTTTTGCTTTTGTTGATGTTCATCTCATATCCTCATTTCAAGACACTGTCCATTCCGTTCAACTGCTCTTCCAAGTCTTTTTCTGTCTCTGACAGAATTACAATGTCATCGGCGAACCTCAAAGTTTTTACTTCTTCTCCATGAATTTTAATGCCTACTCCGAATTTTTCTTTTGTTTCCTTTACTGCTTGCTCAATATACAGACTGAATAACATCGGGGAGAGGCTACAACCCTGTCTCACTCCATTCCCAACCACTGCTTCCATTTCATGCCCCTCGACTCTTACAACTGCCATCTGGTTTCTGTACAAATTGTAAATAGCCTTTCACTCCCTGTATTTTACCCCTGCCACCTTCAAAATTTGAAAGAGAGTATTCCAGTTAACATTGTAAAAAGCTTTCTCTAAGTCTACAAATGCTAGAAACGTAGATTTGCCTTTTCTTAATCTTTCTTCTAAGATAAGTCGTAAGGTTAGTATTGCCTCACGTGTTCCAACATTTCTACGGAATCCAAACTGATCTTCCCCGAACAGTTGGTAACAGGTAGATTTTTTAGAATTAAAATACAGAAAGTAGTTACGCTTGAACATTTTATTTCGGTTGTTCCAATGTGATACATGTACCTTCGTGAATTTATCATTTCTGAGAACGCATACCGCGCTGGATTAGCCGAGCGGTCTGGGGCGCTGCAGTCATGGACTGTGCGGCTGGTCCCGGCGGAGGTTCGAGTCCTCCCTCGGGCATGGGTGCGTGTGTTTGTCCTAAGGATAATTGAGGTTAAGTAGTGTGTCAGCTTAGGGACTGATGACCTCAGTAGTTAAGTCCCGTAAGATTTCACACACATTTGAACATTTGAGAACGCATACTGTTACAGCGTGATTACCTGTAAATTCCACATTAATTCAACAAATGCTCAAAATGATGTCCGTCAACCTCAATGCATTTGGCAATACGTGTAACGACATTACTCTCAACAGCGAGTAGTTCGCCTTCCGTAATGTTCGCACATGCATTGAGAATGCGCTGACGCGTGTTGTCAGGCGTTGACGGTGGATCACAATAGCAAATATCCACCAACTTTTTCCACAGAAAAAAATCCGGGGACGTCAAATCCGGCGAACGTACGGACCATAATATGGTGCTTCGAAGACCAATCCACCTGTAATGTAATATGCTATTCAATACCGCTACAACCGCAAGCGAGATATGTGCCCGACATCCATCATGTTGGAAGTACATCGCCATTCTATCATGCAGTGAAACATCTTGTAGCAACATCGGTAGAACATTACGTAGGAAATCAGCATACATTTCACCATTTAGAATATCATCGATAAAATGGGAGCCAATTATCCTTCCTCCCATAATGCCGCACCATTGATTAACCCGCCTAGTTCGCTGATGTTCCACTTGTCGCAGCCATAGTGGATTTTCCGTTGCCCAATAGTGCATATTATGCCTGTTTACGTTACCGCTGTTGGTGAATGACGCTTCGTCGCTAAACAGAATGCATGCAAAACATCTGTCTTCGTCCCGTAATTTCTCTTGTGCCCAGTGGCAGAACTGTACACGACGTTCAAAGTCGTCGCCATGCAATTCCTGGTGCATCGAAATATGGTACGGGAGCAGTCGATGTCGATGTAGCATTCTCAACACCGACGATTTTCAAATTCCCGATTCTCGCGCAATTTTTCTGCTACTTATGTGCGGATTAGCCACTGCAGCAGCTAAAACACCTACTTGGGCATCATCAATTGTTGCTGGTCATGGTTGACGTTTCACATGTGGCTGAACAATTCCTGTTTCCTTAAATAACGTAATTATCCGGCGAACGGTCCGGACACTTGAATGATGTCGTGTAGGGTACCGAGCAGCATGCATAGCGCACGGCCCTGGGGAATTTTGATCACAATAGCCATACATCAACACGATATCGACCTTTTCCGCAATTGGTAAACGGTCCATTTTAACACGGGCAATGTATCATGAAGCAAATACCGTACGCACTGGCGGAATGTTACTTGAAACCACGTACTCATACGTTTGTGACTCTTACAGCGCCATCTATCACAAAGCGAAAGAAGTGGTCCAACTAGAACATTCATATTTATTTGCGTACTACACGAGTATGTAATTAGAAATGGGCGTTCCTATTTTAAAAAAACGCAGTTGATATCCGTTTGACCTATGGCAACCCATCTAGCGGGCCAACCTTGGGGCCATCTGGTTTCCCCCTTCGAGCTAGACGAGTTTCGTTCTTTGTAGTTTTTTCGTTTGATGCTTATTTGGTGAGATATTTGGTCCGGTCACTGTCAATGGACCACCCTGTATCAGGCGTCAAACACAGAGAGACGGGAACTATACTGTTATCGGAAAAAGGTAGAAGAGTAATTAGAGCTTGCCATCCATCGATGAGGAGGTTGTTGGTTACGGGGCGAGACGGACTTGGCAAAGACGAGGAAGTGAATTGGCTCTGACCATTTCATTGGAACCATCCAGGCCCTTGCGTTGAGTGATTTACGGAAACCACGGAAATTAATAATCTGTGTGACCAGTCGGGGATATCACCGTCACCCTCCCCCCTTCCTGATTCGATCCCTCGGATATATTCTCCCTAGTTATATTAAATCACTTCATGCATCTAGTTAAATGTCTCGTTGAAAAATTCAGGGAACAATGCGTCTCTTTGCAGTAGCAACACGTGAAATTATTAACCCATGAACATGTACATAAGTTTACATACGACCAAATGTATGGGAGTCATTAACTTAATTAAGTGGACGCCAGTAATGAGTGGTCTGCTAAATGGCTCTACCTACAGAAATATCTATTACGACTCTACAGAACGTCTGCAATGGAAATTTTCCGCGCTGCTGAATTCCTTTTCCTTACGTCAAGGTAGACCACAGGGTTGAGTACCACAGAGACTCTATGACTTTCCTAAAATTAACAAGGAAAGTGTTCCGTTACGTACAATACTGAGCAACAATGGAGCTTCCTCATTTTATTTAGCCAAATATCTCGTTTTCGTGCTGAGACCGTTGGCGGACAAACGTTCCATCCGATCCACAACTCAGCTGACTTTATCAAAAGAGTTGGTTGTTCAAATGGTTCAAATGCCTCTGCGCACTATGGGACTTAACATCTGAGGTCATAGGTCCCCTAGAACTTAGAACTACTTAATCCTTACTAACCTAAGGACATCACACACATCCATGCCCGAGGCAGGATTCGAACCTGTGCCCGTAGCGGTCGCGCGGTTCCAGACTGAAGCGCCTAGAACCGCTCGGCCACTCCGGCCGGCAATAGAGTGGGGGCTCTCCGTCTAAGCAATTCCGAACGTTTGGTTGGATTTGATGTGGTATCACTTTTTGCAAATGTCCCTCTAGCAGATTCTTTAGCAATAATTGGTAAAAGGTTTCAGATGGACATTCGGTTCACTATGGAAATAGAGAAGGTTTACCGTCTGCGTTTCTAGGATATCTTGATTAGACGAGTGAATAGTGACTCTCTGGAGCATTCAATTTATCGTAAGTCCAGTAATACTGATTTGTATTTACAAGAAAACTGTTATATCCTAGCCAATAATGCCAACCGAGCCCGCTGCCAAAAAGGTTGGCTACGCACTCTCGTCAGCAGGCCCTCATCACGTTCCTGTCGTCATACCGGACCACGCCACGCGACGGCCCTTCGCCTGCGGAGCTTCTCCACGGCCGTCGTCATCGCACCCTACTACGGTTGTTGCACCCCCGGATCGACCCGCCGCTTCTGAGCATCGCACGCGTTTTCAGCGCAACGACGCTGATTTTTTCAGAGTTTATCACGGTCGCCGTCGTTGGGAACGTGGTACCGTGATAAGTGTCCAGGGTGGCGGTTTTTATACTGTTCAATGTGCTACTGGGGTGCACAGGAGGCATCAGAACCAGTTGCGCCGCGCTGGCCGCCCGGATTCTGCCGCTCGTTCTTTGTCCACAGATTTGGTCCGCGGCGGGTTCCAGCCGCGCCTTCCGACTTCGCTGCCGCCCCCAGGGCAGCAGCAGCAGCCGTCGCCGCTACCACGCCGACAGCCCGTCCCGTTGATGCCTCCCGCGCAGCTTCATACGGGAGCGCCCCGGGTGGTCGCTCCGGCGCCTGCGGTCCCTCTTCCGTCGCCACCGCCTTCGGAGCAGATGGACGTCGACCCCTCAGCCGGGCCGCCTTCCCAAGCGGTGGCTGTGCAGCCTGTACTGCAGCCGCTTTCCTTGGGCACCCCCAAGGAGTCTGACACCGCAGCGCCTTGTCCGGCGCCCACTCAGCAGCCGTCGACGCAGCGTCAGGAGACGCTGCCTCTCTTCGTGGGTCCCGACGCCCCGTCGCGTCCAGTACCAGAAGCTGCGCCCGTGGTCACAGGCGTGCACCCTGACCTCGGTTTTCAGTCGGTGTTTCCCGAGGCCCCGCGCAGCCAATGCTGGGGTGCGGACAGGGGACTGCCACCGGTCTCTTCTGCTACGTCTGCGGCCAGACCCCTCCCCCGCCGTCGACGTTCGCCACGTCATTATTCAACGACGGTGCGGCGATTTGGGGGGGAGGAGTGTT
The DNA here is from genome assembly GCF_023898315.1 of Schistocerca nitens. Taxonomy (NCBI): domain Eukaryota; kingdom Metazoa; phylum Arthropoda; class Insecta; order Orthoptera; family Acrididae; genus Schistocerca; species Schistocerca nitens. The sequence continues at coordinate 428,380,074 of NC_064616.1, read as the reverse complement.
ATATCCTAGCCAGTAATGCCAACCGAGCCCGCTGCCAAAAAGGTTGGCAGCATCAAAGTTTGGACGCCGTCCGCATAAGCAGCGCCAGCGATACAGGAAATCGCCGCAAGTCTGCGCGCGCCACCGCTGGCTTCTGGCTTCTTAAGCGCTGGAGTCGCGAGCGCTAGGACAGTTCTGGATTCGCCGCTCAGTTGTATACTCGCCACCGAATTGTGTACCTGCTAGTGAGTTGTGTGTTCATCGCAGCAGAGTTGTTGTTTGTCGTCAGCCGACGCTGACCTAGCCGCACCGACCCGAACTAGACAGATTTCTGTAGACCATGTTCACCACTGTGTTCTGTATCGTCGTTAATAAAGATAAGTACCGACTTTCATTTAATCCGAGTGTTTGGGGTTTCATCATTCTGTTCACTGTTCCAGCGGACCGGTCGGCCCGCTATTAAAAGTGTGGCGGTGACTTCGTAAGCCGTTTCTACAGCGAATTGTTTGTCGCTACGAAGGCCGTCACAAAAAAAACTATGGGAGCTTTTGAAACATTTGTACACAGAGCTCACAAAGTCTCAGATATACACTCCTGGAAATTGAAATAAGAACACCGTGAATTCATTGTCCCAGGAAGGGGAAACTTTATTGACACATTCCTGGGGTCAGATACATCACATGATCACACTGACAGAACCACAGGCACATAGACACAGGCAACAGAGCATGCACAATGTCGGCACTAGTACAGTGTATATCCACCTTTCGCAGCAATGCAGGCTGTTATTGTCCCATGGAGACGATCGTAGAGATGCTGGATGTAGTCCTGTGGAACGGCTTGCCATGCCATTTCCACCTGGCGCCTCAGTTGGACCAGCGTTCGTGCTGGACGTGCAGACCGCGTGAGACGACGCTTCATTCAGTCCCAAACGTGCTCAATGGGGGACAGATCCGGAGATCTTGCTGGCCAGGGTAGTTGACTTACACCTTCTAGAACACGTTGGGTGGCACGGGATACATGCGGACGTGCATTGTCCTGTTGGAACAGCAAGTTCCCTTGCCGGTCTAGGAATGGTAGAACGATGGGTTCGATGACGGTTTGGATGTACCGTGCACTATTCAGTGTCCCCTCGACGATCACCAGTGGTGTACGGCCAGTGTAGGAGATCGCTCCCCACACCATGATGCCGGGTGTTGGCCCTGTGTGCCTCGGTCGTATGCAGTCCTGATTGTGGCGCTCACCTGCACGGCGCCAAACACGCATACGACCATCATTGGCACCAAGGCAGAAGCGACTCTCATCGCTGAAGACGACACGTCTCCATTCGTCCCTCCATTCACGCCTGTCGCGACACCACTGGAGGCGGGCTGCACGATGTTGGGGCGTGAGCGGAAGACGGCCTAACGGTGTGCGGGACCGTAGCCCTGCTTCATGGAGACGGTTGCGAATGGTCCTCGCCGATACCCCAGGAGCAACAGTGTCCCTAATTTGCTGGGAAGTGGCGGTGCGGTCCCCTACGGCACTGCGTAGGATCCTACGGTCTTGGCGTGCATCCGTGCGTCGCTGCGGTCCGGTCCCAGGTCGACGGGCACGTGCACCTTCCGCCGACCACTGGCGACAACATCGATGTACTGTGGAGACCTCACGCCCCACGTGTTGAGCAATTCGGCGGTACGTCCACCCGGCCTCCCGCATGCCCACTATACGCCCTCGCTCAAAGTCCGTCAACTGCACATACGGTTCACGTCCACGCTGTCGCGGCATGCTACCAGTGTTAAAGACTGCGATGGAGCTCCGTATGCCACGGCAAACTGGCTGACACTGACGGCGGCGGTGCACAAATGCTGCGCAGCTAGCGCCATTCGACGGCCAACACCGCGGTTCCTGGTGTGTCCGCTGTGCCGTGCGTGTGATCATTGCTTGTACAGCCCTCTCGCAGTGTCCGGAGCAAGTATGGTGGGTCTGACACACCGGTGTCAATGTGTTCTTTTTTCCATTTCCAGGAGTGTATATAGTTTGGCACACTGTCAGTTAAAACAAAGAAATAGGAAGTAGGCAAAGAGGAGTACACGCCGGAGAAATTTTTAGCTTTTCTTCCTTTCGTGGTAAAAATTTCGTTTAAAATAGCAAAAAACCTGTGTAAATTTCAGGTGAAAGTGATTTTCCGTCCACCATGTAACGTTGCAGTCCTTTTGGTATCAGTGGACGACCACTGGTTATTCCGCAAGACCGAAATTTACGGAATACCTTGTCAGTGTGGTATGGCTTACATAGGGCAAACCACACGCACTGTGAAAGAAAGCTTCACTGAACATTAACTTTGCACTCTCCTTTTGCAACCAAGTAAGTCCGCTACTCGGATGTTCAAATGTGCATTAATTCCTGAGGAACCAAACTGCTGAGGTCATCGGCCCCTAGACTTACACACTACTTAAACTAACTTATACTAAGAACGACACACACACCCATGCCCGAAGGAGGACTCGAACCTTCTGTGGGAGGGGCCGTGCAATCCGTGACGTGGCGCTTTACACCACGCGGCCACTCCGCTCGACAGTCCGCTATTTTTGTATTTCCACTGGACATTCAAAGCAGTGTGATAGAACTATGATTCCGACCATAGTAACATCTTTTTGGGACTCATTTATTAATAAATCCGTGGAAATACGCCTGGCCAAAAATCTGATGAACCGCAATGGTGGCTACCAGGTGGACAGTGCATTGAACCACATCAGTTCCTCAATTTGTTCTAATCGAAGACGAGTGCGCCAACGGCCGCGGCAAGCGTTAACACAGAGGACAGCAGAGGTCCGCGGCTCCGGAAGTGTGAGCCGTCTGTCAACTCAATTTTGAAGCATGAGCGGAATACGTGCAGCGCATTATACATTGCGGTACAGGTAATATTTCTGGCTTTGCAGCCAAACTATTCGGCTACGAGACCCTCTTTTTAGAGCAGTTGAGAAGGCAGCTGTGACAAGATGACGTAATGTGGTGTGGGGTACCGATGGCAGATAGTTTTCTGGTACGGGTATCGTCAGAAAGACCGCCTAAATTGTGGTCCTTCCTCTTGATTGGCTCCTGTTTTCGAATCTTCTATTATTAATATTAGACAAATTAAACAACGTATTTCCTTGAATTTCAAGTTAAAGCATCTCTAAATAGCGTCTTTTCATTCCATTATTCCACAAGTATTATTAACCAGCAGAATAACTGCAAAACGAAAAGGAGGCGAAGCACTTCGGTGATCTTCAGATAGAGCCTAAACTGGATGGCGAGCGAAGTGGTTCGGCTGTAAGATCGGAGCTCGTTCGGCAGTCTCGTAGAACCGGACACATCCGCCACGATATCAGTTAAGGCTTCGTTAGCCATGTCTAGTGTGTCAATCAGAGCTGATTCGGCTGTGTCGGAAGACAAGCATGTTATATGCCGAGGTCAGTATTAGGTAAGACTTTATTAGCAATGTAAGGATGTTTAGACAAATCAAGTTAAAATCTTCTGGGTTATTAGCCCGCGTCCAATTTCTTCTAAAACGATGGACCCCTCTGCTGGGCTCTTCCTCGGGATCTTCTAGTGTCCACCACTGTTAGAATACTGTCAGAGAAGAGTGTCGCGTCCTCTTATAACGGGAAGCTTTCCCGCGTTCGAGAAGTGATAGTATTAGTTAAAATTCGTATGGCTACCATTGGGGGGCCATAGTCATAGGCTAATATTCTCTCTCCGATGCAGAAGAGGGGCGTTGTCTAATCTCCTGTGGATGCCATTGGCGGCCCATCGTCATCGGATAGAAAGGCACTATTCCACATTTACGATGGAGAAGGGTTATTGGTAGAAATTCCTGCTACTGCTGTTGGTTGGTCGTCATCGTTGGCGAATTTCGAAACGGACAGAGCAAGAGAGGGGGAATGTTTGCCCAAAATATTATGTCCGCTGTGGTGACTTGCAGCGCGTTGTTTATGTCGCCGTACACCGCGGTAGTGTATTCACTTCCTTGATGGCCGGGAGCCACGTACCCGGAAGCCTATAGCCGTTCTCTCGATTGAAATTAGATGCGTTGTTGGAAATTTCAACCGCTTCTCGGACCTTTCTTCTATAAATGTATGTTTCCTTAGCCAGTACACGTATGTTATTAAAATCGACGTCAGAGCCACAGTTATCATGATGTTCCGCTACTGCCGATTTTCCACTTTGTTTTAGCCGCATGTGCCGTTCGTGTTCCTTAACGCTAACGCGAGAAAACTCCCCTTTATATGAGGACACGACACTCGTCTCTGAGAGTGTTCTAGCAATAGTGGACACCAGAAGATCCTAAGGAAGATCCCAGCAGAGGGGTCGAAACGTCGATCATTTTAGAAGAAGTATGACGCCGCCTAATCACCCATAAGATTGTAACTTGAGCGACAACGGCCACGAAAGCCTGCAGACTTACGTTTAGACACATAGTTTAGAACAGTGAGATGCTAATTACGGAGATATGCAGTTCATTTAATTTCCAAAAGAATATAAATCTTTTGTGACTCTAAAAGGGAATTTAACTGTGCAGTTTCTTGTGTTGTCCTAATAAAAAGCGAGTGGCATCTAGTATAAACAAACTAATGGGAAATTTAATCATTTCCAGAACAACAGTTACTCACTAAGAGTTTCTTACAGCCTCAAGATTACGGATCCACGACCTACGTGCTGTTTTCTTCGCAGGGGACAACAACTACAGAAGACTGCCAGTTGGTGAAAATTTGTTAGAACTTAAACATTCCATTCAGGGCGGTGGAAGCATGTAGGCACTTCCCTTGCACTGCAATCTTTAGTACAAATGAGATCAGTGGCACATCATCTGTGGTAACACAGAGGACGAATGAAGAAAAGAAACATTTTTGAGGGAAGAGATTTATCATATTCACGTTTATCTCATCCTTCTCCCTCACACTTTTCTTTTTCGACTTGCCGTAAATAGAGTAGCTCTTCGTTAGCCTTCGATGGCTCACTTGAAGATTACTAGCAGGTACCGAGTCGAAATTTTTGTATCCCGTCCGGAAGGCGGCGCGCGGATCTGCTCCTGGAAGCTGAAAGGTTGGCCGAATGAGGGAAGTGAGTAGGAGCAGGAAAAGGTAATACATGTCGGTACTGCAGTATGAATTTAAATCACCTTTGCTCTAGCAACAATACACAACTTTGCAATGAGGTGCGAAGTGTCCCGGCCGTCTGCTCTTGATCAAATGTGCAGAATCTACAGTGGTGCTCGTAGAGCTTAACTGCGCCTACTGGAGGGCGCTGTCAGCGGTCTGTCGTAGTGCCAACTTAAGAACTTGCAACCAAGCCATTGCATCGTTGCTATCGATACCACAGAAATACCGTGAAATGGGTAAACGACTACCGGTTACAAGCCCGAAGTTTCTTTCAACGCGGTATTCAGTTGTCGACTAGTTTAAATAGTGTCAGAGAACGTTTCGATGTTTTTTACAAATGAGGACTTAATCTCCATCCGAATTACATCGGTGCCTGCAAAAAACCGGCATTTTATGTAGTGAAGGAAGAGCTTTGGAACAATGTCCATCTCCTGGTCTTCATAGCTTCTTACGATGGAAAGTTCAAAAGTAATGTGGTTCAAACTAGACATTCACGAAACTTCTCACCCGTGTAAACGGTCAATACGAAGTTAAACAGAAACAACATTTTACACCTGTTTAACGATACCGAAGACAGCTTAAGATTGATACGTGAGGTACATATTTCCCGCAATAGAGTTACAGTCCGTAATAGGTGTAAGCAAAGAGTGTGGGATGTCATACTAATTCCCTCTTAAGAGGCTCGAACACTTGGGGTATTCTGTGACACTTCCGGTTGGTTGCACCACGTAACCTACGGTATCTGATGAAAAGCAAATATTGAGTTGCTTTGATATAACTTCCCACGTAGGTTATGAATCAATTTGGGCTTGTACGAAGTTGTATGGAACACCCAGCACATTCTTCAATATATTTCACAGTTCCGAAATTGGATTCTGTTGTTTGTTCCAGTTGTCTAGCTGATGTCCACACTTTGCTTACGTATGACGTCAGTCAACCGTGAGATTCATATTCGTTGTTTCCATTGGAAGAATGACAGTGTTACAGAAATGTAAACACACTGCCATATGGACGAGCCGAGAAATGATGACGTATCATTACAAATGAGATTGCTTACGATCCCGAAATTAAACTCATGTGGTTAGGATTAACTTTTACTGTCAGGTAATGGCTGAATCCTCTTTTCCACAGATATTTAAATATTCCTAAGATACTTTCAACAACTACTTTTAGAGACTGGAGAGTCTTTTGCGGAGCAAAAATGTCACTTTTATCAACGAGAATGCTTCTCGACTTAATTAAAGTTTGTGAGCTTCTGAGTTCTTATACAAGGAAAGGAATAAACGAAGACTGAGTTTAACGTCGCGTCGATATCGAGGTCATTAGAGACGGAGCACAAGCTCGGATTGTGTCAAGGACGGGGAAGGAAATCGACCGTGCCTTTTCACAGGAATCATCCCGGAATTTGCCTGGAGCGATTTAGAGAAATTAAGGAAAACATAAATCTAAAAGACCGGACGAGCGACATTACTTACTTGTTCATATCAGTTGTGAATGATTCCGTTGACTCACTGATGTGGAAAGCAATGATTTTAATTTCCCTGAAATACTTTAAGCCGTTGTCTACTGAAATACTGAGCAACATCAGACCTAATCTTACGTTCATTTTTTGAAATGAAATGTGATCTAAGTCAATGGAAATAAACTTGTGGGAAACATTCATTCCAGCAAATTCTGGCTAATTATCCTCTTGCTAAACTGATCGAAAACAATTAGAGACGATAACTTAACCGTTGAAAAGTAAGTTTTCCCACAAAAATAATTTCTGACGCACTTTGTTACATGAGCGGCGACAGATAATGTAAATATTCTTCTGGTATCTTATTGAAAATTGGATTCAGTATAGAGATAGTAACTTTATATTTTACGTCCCATTTTCTTAGACATTCCGAGGTCCATTTCTTCGGTTGACTGCCATCTGAAATGAATGTAATCCTCTTTTTGTGGTTTGCTCTAGCTGGGTTATCCCTTGTGCCAATACCTGTGAGACGATATCGTTAGGAGTTACGCTGCGAGATCCATGGACAGAAAAAAATTTAATCCAAATACGTACGAGGGAAAGAAACATAAATACTAAAGAATTATTTGCAAATTTCAGTGATGTGTTACTGAACTGCAGTTCTTCTTGGAGATTAACGTCATAACAAATTAGTCCAAATTAGTTTTCGTTTTCAACTTATTCTTGCCAACACAAGTCCTTAATTTCTTTCACACAATGACTTTTACTTCCAATGGATATTTGATAAGACAGTTTACTAAAGTTGGGATACATGTTTCCGAAGGTAGTGGCTACAGTCTGTCCTTCAAAGACTGACTGTTTCCTTTGCACAACTTAATATTTGAGAGTATTTTCCCTAGAACAAACTGGCATTTCTTTTCTGTTTATTTCAGAGGCTTTAGTGACGTAGGCGATTAGAATGAGACCCTTTACGCTTTTCGCCTGAGAGATGCTCTCATAGTATATTGATTTCGGCATTGGTGTTCATAAATTGATGCGTAATCGTACAAAATCCATTTCCTTAAACCTGAGTGTCCTTTTCAATGAAAATTTTCGTGCTTCTGATATCAGTTCAGTCCATACGCCTACATTTTCATAGACGGAAGAAACACTGGTTGACACCGAAACTTCTTCTGGTTTACCATCTTTCCTGCCACAACTTCCCTTTCAAGAATGTTTTACTGGCGATTTACTTTTGGATAATAGTTCAGGCAAATATTTTTTTTAATGAGGTTCTCCGCGGAATGCGAATCGTACACAAAAGAAGCGTGTGTCAGATCTCTGCTTTTGTTGTTCTTCCCCATTTTAAAATTCACACTTCAGTATTTGAAGATCTTTGAAAGTGTTTAGCTTTACTTTCTGTACTGTCGAATCTGGACGCTGGAGCGAAATATGCAGACATTATTTCTTCTTCTTGTCTTTAGCGTGGGAATAACAAAACATTATCACCGTAGCTTTCAACTAGTCAACGCTCACACACTACGTCTTAAGCAGTCTCACAAAGTAACAACAGACCGTAGCAGTAGACAGCGTTTGATAAAGTAGAGTGTCGCCAAATTAAGTTTAAGCCAATAATTATGGCTGCTCTTAGTTCGCAAACACAGCTCCCACCCTGTGCCACCTGTGTTGACAAGGAGGTTGTCACGAACACGAAAAACAAAACACGCATTTCAATAGTCGTTTCAGTCACCTCCTACATCGGAACATCGAATGCCTTTTTTTAAAATTTTTCTTAAGGCGCTGAATACATTCTCCTGTGCGATAGTAGTTTTGAAGAGAATATTAATTGATGCAGAAAGAATCAGCCAAGTTAACGTCGTCCCCAAAAATAAAATTACACTCACGAAAGCTGTCTCTGACTGCCAGCGTTCTTCTTAGATCCATCTTACAATTACTGTGCGCTTGTGGTATTGGACAGCGAAAAATCTGTCCGTAATATTCCATATCGTTATACATTTAATCTCGGTTTTGAGACCACTTTGAAGGTTGCTTCAGAAATTCCAGTTGCAATTTATCTCTGATGCTATACAGCCGAATGATCGACAAAACACGGGGAGGGTTTTTCTTTCAACTGCTGGAATTCGCGCTTGGTATTTCTGTAGCAGGAAACATGAAACGGTTTTGCTAAACTGGGCGTCGGCATTCAAACAACGTTCTTTGCAAGGACACACGCCTCTGCTGTTTGTTCCACCAGTCGTATTAAGCTGCCTTTGAAGTCACGGAGAAAAAAATATTTCCCATTTCACGTGCGAGCTGTGGCATCAGTTGTGACGGCTTTTGTGACAAACGTCGTTTGAGCTACTCTCTTTGTTCACTACCTTGCTATCCTTCCCGCACAGCTGTAAGAGATGTACGTATGCGACATTTAGACAGAATTTCGTTGTCTTTTACAACAGACAGGATCAGCATGATTATAGAACTGAGGTATCTGTTTAAAACATGTCGTCTAAAGGAAACGATTTATTTCTGTATAAATTCACTAAGGCTAATCCTCTGACCTCCTGTATGACTGTTTAGTTCTGTTCGATACTGTCGTCTGTTAATAGGATTTTCTGGGATTTATAGGATGTAGAATCGCTTCAGCTTTCCCTAATGAAACATCACAGATATATATCAATATAAGAAAAATTCCGAACTCAGATGTAAGTAGAGACGCAGTTCAGTATTCAGGTAAAGTTCACATCTAATAGAATTACTCGAAGAACATGTCAAAGACGACTGGAGCAGTTATCAAAATATTAAATAAAAAATGTTCTTGCTTTAACCAGATAGGATACCTGGAAAAGTCTCACATTCATTGAGAATTTTTCGTATCGTTTCACCCATAGCACCATGAGTGATATCATTTTCTCTTCTCTCCTTCCTTACTACCGCAGTTGAGAAAATGTAGCATTTGGAACCGAAAGATAGAGATCTGACATAATTTTATGCAGAGTTTCTTTGATCTGTGTCGAGTTTCAGGCCATTCTATGGCCATGACTTTCAAACAGGATCGATAGGATATACGTACTCTGTTCCTTATTAGAACACATTCAAGCAGCAGAATTTTGGCCAGTGACCTTATCTGATCACGCGCCTTTCCCTGTGAATTATTTTCAGCCATAATGGCTGTGTTTGTGAACCGTGACTGTGTGGGATAATTATTTATTTCAAGTTTCTGCTACCAGTCACTAAAAAGTGGCTGGCATCAGAAACTTGAAATTAATAATTTTCCCCGTGAATCTGATATGTAGCACTCAAAGTATATTTAGAGGCAGGTGAGCATGGAAATTCAGCTGTCGTATATTACAAAAACAATTTTCGGATGGGCAAGTCGCATGTGTGTGCAACAGTTTATAGCTGTGTAACGTCGGTACGATACCCTCCTCAAATCGTGGTTATATAGAGAAAAACCAAGTATAGTCAGCCATGTAAACTCATACGCGAGGTACTAGGCTAAATGGTGGCGTCATGGAAAAGAATACTACTTCACGGTCTTACGAAAATTATGCTCTGCAGCTACACAGTTAATAGACAATACCGTGACCATTAAGCAAATACTGCTACGCGATGTGGGATCCTTATCAGACAGAATTGACGGAGTACATCGAAAAAGTTCAAAGAATAGCAGCACGTTTTTTACTATCACGAAACAGGGGAGATAGTGCCACTGAAATGATACAGGAATTGGGGTGGACATACACTCCTGGAAATTGAAATAAGAACACCGTGAATTCATTGTCCCAGGAAGGGGAAACTTTATTGACACATTCCTGGGGTCAGATACATCACATGATCACACTGACAGAACCACAGGCACATAGACACAGGCAACAGAGCATGCACAATGTCGGCACTAGTACAGTGTATATCCACCTTTCGCAGCAATGCAGGCTGCTATTCTCCCATGGAGACGATCGTAGAGATGCTGGATGTAGTCCTGTGGAACGGCTTGCCATGCCATTTCCACCTGGCGCCTCAGTTGGACCAGCGTTCGTGCTGGACGTGCAGACCGCGTGAGACGACGCTTCATCCAGTCCCAAACATGCTCAATGGGGGACAGATCCGGAGATCTTGCTGGCCAGGGTAGTTGACTTACACCTTCTAGAGCACGTTGGGTGGCACGGGATACATGCGGACGTGCATTGTCCTGTTGGAACAGCAAGTTCCCTTGCCGGTCTAGGAATGGTAGAACGATGGGTTCGATGACGGTTTGGATGTACCGTGCACTATTCAGTGTCCCCTCGACGATCACCAGTGGTGTACGGCCAGTGTAGGAGATCGCTCCCCACACCATGATGCCGGGTGTTGGCCCTGTGTGCCTCGGTCGTATGCAGTCCTGATTGTGGCGCTCACCTGCACGGCGCCAAACACGCATACGACCTTCATTGGCACCAAGGCAGAAGCGACTCTCATCGCTGAAGACGACACGTCTCCATTCGTCCCTCCATTCACGCCTGTCGCGACACCACTGGAGGCGGGCTGCACGATGTTGGGGCGTGAGCGGAAGACGGCCTAACGATGTGCGGGACCGTAGCCCAGCTTCATGGAGACGGTTGCGAATGGTCCTCGCCGATACCCCAGGAGCAACAGTGTCCCTAATTTGCTGGGAAGTGGCGGTGCGGTCCCCTACGGCACTGCGTAGGATCCTACGGTCTTGGCGTGCATCCGTGCGTCGCTGCGGTCCGGTCCCAGGTCGACGGGCACGTGCACCTTCCGCCGACCACTGGCGACAACATCGATGTACTGTGGAGACCTCACGCCCCACGTGTTGAGCAATTCGGCGGTACGTCCACCCGGCCTCCCGCATGCCCACTATACGCCCTCGCTCAAAGTCCGTCAACTGCATATACGGTTCACGTCCACGCTGTCGCGGCATGCTACCAGTGTTAAAGACTGCGATGGAGCTCCGAATGCCACGGCAAACTGGCTGACACTGACGGCGGCGGTGCACAAATGCTGCGCAGCTAGCGCCATTCGACGGCCAACACCGCGGTTCCTGGTGTGTCCGCTGTTCCGTGCGTGTGATCATTGCTTGTACAGCCCTCTCGCAGTGTCCGTAGCAAGTATGGTGGGTCTGACACACCGGTGTCAATGTGTTCTTTTTTCCATTTCCAGGAGTGTAATTAAACCAAAGGCGTTTCTCTTTGCGGTGGAATCTTCTCACGAAATTCTGGTCACCAACTTTCTCCTCTGAATGCGAAAACATTTTGTTGCTACCGACCTACATAGAGAGAAACGATCGCCATGACAAAATAAGAGAAATAAGAGCTCGTATGGAAAGATATAGGAGTTCGTTCTTTCCGCTCGCTATACGAGAATGGAATAATTGAGAATTGTAAAGGTGGTTCGATGAACCCTCTTCCAGGCTCTTAAATGTGATTCACAGAGTATCCATGTAGATGTATGTGTAGATGCAGATGTAAAAAGCCAGATTTGACAGTATTTATAAATCAAGAATAAAAGGACACAAAATCAGATCCCAAGTTTGCACAGACGAACGGCAGAAGTCCACTGCTGTCAGTCACATAATGCTGTAGATAGGAACCACCTTCTAGACTTTTTAGCCGCGCAGGGTAGCCACGTGGTCTAGGGCGCCTTGTCATGGTCCATGCGGCTCCCCCCCCCCCTCCCACTTCCCCACCCCTCCACCCCCTGCAACCCGGTCGGAGGTTCGAGTCCTTCCTCGGGCATGGGTGTGTGTGTTGTCCTTAGCGTTAGTTTTATAGGTTAGATTACGTAGTGTGTAAGCTTATAGACCGATGACCTCAGGAGTTTGGTCCCACAAGAACTTACCACAAATTTCCATTTTCTAAACTTTTTACATAACAGCGGTGGCGTCGTACATATAACTCAGATTCATATCGACATGGCTGACTAGAATTATTTTACTGATTTCTGCACCATTAGACACGAAGAAACCGCAAGATATGAAAGTTTGCCCACAGTATCATCTACGCCGAACATTACTATGCAACAAGGAAACAGAGATATATTAGTTCCCTTTACAGCAGACGAACTATACGATACTATTAAATGCTCTGCGAAACAAGCCACCAGGGGCATATTTTTTTTTACTGGCACAGTTTTATTTCTTAACTATAGAAGTATCATGGGGATCATTGTTCACCCATACGAACTTTAACGCAATCTGATGTCATAGCACAGGTTTTCGGACATTAAATACTTTCTTGGTGTGCCTTGACGTTGTTCACCAGATGCTGGAGTGTATTGCAACACTCTGAGCCAAAGAGAACGTGAGGTTCAAAGATTTGGAGGTGGGACGATATTTTATATCACCGCAGCACTGCGACTGGCGACATGCAAACCTACGAAGTGACACTGGGAAACCACAGAGTAACATACACACATCAAAAAAAGTTTTGCATCACCCCGGTTCCCAGAACTCCTAAAGATAGACGTTGACTGTGGATATTGTATCACAGACACAGTCCCTTTGACTGTTCTGAGCTGTCGCTAACCCCGCCCAGTGATGTAAACAACCATGCATGAGAAACGCCTATTACACGGAGGGGGCCCGACAGCCGATCAGTTCCAGTCATTCTACCAGGAAGGAGGTACACGGCTCGTGTTGTCTGTAGTTCAACCATGCCTAGACGGTCAATACCGCGGTTCCAGTGGTTCAAATGGCTCTAAGCACTATGAGACTTAACATCTTAGATCATCAGTCCCCTAGACTTAGAACTACTTAAACCTAACTAAACTAAGGACATCACACATATCCATGCCCGAGGCAGGATTCGAACCTGCGACCGTAGCAGCAGCGCGGTTCCGGACTGAAGCGCATAGAACCACTCGGCCACAGAGGACCACCTACCGCGGTTCGATCGCGTCCGTATTGCTACTTTGTGCCAGGAGGGGCTCTCAACAAGGGAAGTGTCCAGGCGTCTCGGAGTGAACCAAAGCGATTTTGTTCGGACATGGAGGAGATACAGAGAGACAGAAACTGTCGATGACACGCCTTGCTCAGGCCGCCCAAGAGCTACTACTGCAGTGGATGACGGCTGCCTACGGATTATGGCTTGGAGGAACACTGACAGCAACGCCTCCATGTTCAATAATGCTTTTCGTGAAGCCACAGGACGTCGTGTTACGACTCAAACTGTGCCCAATAGGCTGCATGATGAGCAACTTCAGTCCCGACGTCCAGGGCGATGTCCACCCTTGCAACAACGACACCAAGCAGCGCGGTACAAATAGGCCCTGCAACATGCCGAATGCACAGCTTAGGATTGGCATCACGTTCTCTTCACCGATGAGCGTCGCGTATGCCTTCTACCAGACAATCGTCGGAGACGTGTTCGGAGGCAACCCGGTCACGCTGAACGCCTTAGACACATTGTCCAGCGAGTGTAGCAAACTGGAGGTTCCCTGCTGTTTTGGGGTGGTATTATGTGGGGCCAACGTATGCCGCTGTAAGTCATGGAAGGCGCCGTAATAGCTGTACGATACGTGAATACCATCCTCCGACCGATCGTGCAACAATATCGGCAGCATATCGGCCAGGCATTCGTCTTCATGGACGACAATTCGCGCCCTCAACGTACACATCTTGTGAATGACTTCCTTCAGGATAACGACATTGCTCGACTAGAGTGGCCAGCATGTTCTCCCGACATGAACCCTATCGAACACGCCTCTGATAGATTAAAAAGGGCTGTTTATGGGCGACGTGACCCACAAACCACTCTGAGGGATCGACGCTGAATCGCCTTTGAGGAGTGGGAAAATCTGAACCAGCAGTGCATTGATGAACTTATTGATACTATGCCACGATGAGTACAGACATGCATCAATGCAAGAGGACTTGCTACTGGGTATCAGAGGTACCCCCGTGTACAGCAATCTGGACCACCTACACTGAAGGTCTCGCTGTATGGTGGCACAACATACTATGTGCGTTTTTCATAAGCAATAAAAAGGGTGGAAATGATATTTATGTGAACTCTATTCCCATATTCTCTACAGGTTCCGGAACTCTAGGAACCGAGGTGAGGCAAAACTTTTTTGATGAATTTATTATACAGTGCGGAACCCTCTCCTACCCCCCTACCACTTCCTACACCGCTGTCTGAGGCACAGCTAATAATTTTACACGACAGCAGACATCAGTCTCGCCGCCCTTACGGAAGTTTCCTGTCAGTATATCTTTGCCTGTGGTTAGCCGAGCGGGGTGGGGCATTCCTGACGCCAGCGACGTGATCTTGCAGTTGATTTTCTCGAGTTTCTCTACTACCTGTAGAACGTTTTACAGACGCAATCGAGTGATGAATCCGGTAGTGAGACGAACGCGTTGGAGGACGACGACGATTTTGCTCCATTGGAAACGCTGACTCATGTGATTCAGAAGCATCAAATGAATAACAAGCAGAAGCTCATCCATCTGATGATGACCTACGTCTTCTACAACGTAAGCATGACCCATTCTATTTAAGGTTTTGAATCAGTGAGGGCCCAGGCCACTGTACGGCAATCTTCCCTCTGGTATTTATGTGTCGCATTTACGGATTCTATCCGAGGGCGAATAAAACGGTTGTCTCATACTGTAGGTGAAAAATGACGCACATGGTACTACCAAGGGTAAGAAAGAGTCCGATAGTTCTTGTGTTAACAAATATTGACATACAATAAGAAACAGGTAACATATATTTACAATGACCTGTTACAAGGAGGTCAACCGCCAGCGCAATTCACTGAGGCGATAACAGTCTTCGTACCAAAGAAGAACAGCATCACGTCATTCGCAAATCTAAGACCAATTTTCACCTATCACAGCAGTCTTACCAAATTTATTTGGCCATTCGCAAGAGTCGGTGTTCCGCGGCCGGAGTTTGACAGATATATTGGCTTACTTCCGAGACTTGATGTATCTTACTTAAAATCTCACAACATCTTCCTCATCTGCCTTTCAAGACTCCGGGAAACCGTGTCATAGGATTTTACACGGCTACGTTATTACAGTTACGATATCTTACTGGCTTGCTGACGGCGTAATAAATGTCATTCGAAAATCTCTCCACGGACAGCATCGGATTAAGTGAGCGCTCGAACAGGGTAGCTCCTTGAATGCATCGCCTTACGCCATTGCAAAGGAGTCACTACTGAGAAAATTTAAAAAAAATAACTTAAAGATGTCAGCATATTCGGAATTTAAGATGTTGTTCACGAATACGTATATGATATAAACCCTTTGTTGGACAACGTCGAACATGCTCGAACAGTAGAGGAATTAGTCACACATTAGCAGCAAACGACTGGGTCCGTCCTCAACAAAACAAAATCATCTGTGCTCACCTAGCGTCTCTCAGGGCAGTAGTTACCACAAGACCAGCTACCGTGAATGACTGACAGGCTCCCGTTGGGAAAGAACAGTACATTCTGACTGCTCAAAAGAACTAGTGCTCCAAAACTGGCGTAACAACACGTGCACCATCAAAGCCATGCTTAGAGAGCAACAGCTACACAACCGGCTTTAATAGGGCTTTTATATTAATATTTATAGGCCGGCCGAAGTGGCCGTGCGGTTAAAGGCGCTGCAGTCTGGAACCGCAAGACCGCTACGGTCGCAGGTTCGAATCCTGCCTCGGGCATGGATGTTTGTGATGTCCTTAGGTTAGTTAGGTTTAACTAGTTCTAAGTTCTAGGGGACTAATGACCTCAGCAGTTGAGTCCCATAGTGCTCAGAGCCATTTGAACCATTAATATTTATATCTTGGTGAAAACAGTTCACATATCGGCAGTATTTTCAATGCCTCAGGACTTCGCGAGACAGGTTTTTATGGACAATGTTATGATTCATGTGGTGCCTAAAAACGTCTAAGAAGGCGTTTATCATACGACCTCACGATGTAAAATGGGGGGGGGGGATGGGGGGTACACGGACTAAGCCATCTGGGTGCATGCACAGCACCACGATCTACCTCAGTCAAACGTACCGCATTCTAGTGGCTGAAGAAGATACCATCACTAAACGTACGTTCCTCTGTTATCAGTCTGTAGACACTTTTTCATCGATAAACATTAATTCCCTGAAAACTGCTCCGGATTACATAGAAAAAAACTATCTACATCAATCCAAGAATTCTCAAATCATCACACAGGCTTAATCCACTAACTCCCATTAATGAGCACTATCAGGCACTCTACAGCTATCAAATATCCATGGGCATCATGGCCACAAGTCTGGAGAAAGAGTCACGCTTCAGTGTTGGCCACAAACATCAGAGACGTTTGCTGTGACGTAGTCTTAGAAACATTACTCACACCTAAAAGCAAATTAAAACCTAAAGTTATCGCTAATAGCCAGTCAACATGGTAATTACAGCATCCATGTAGCGAATATTTGCCACTTACTCTCCTTGTGACGAACCTATAAGCACATGGAGTGGCACAAAGAAAAGGTTGGCAACGGAAACGAAGTCGACTCCTCAGCAGACTGATATCACGACCCTACTACGAGCAGACTGGAAGTTATTGCAAGGTACTCGTATATCTACATGTGGTTGGTCGGGCACAGCATATACGGCAAGCTGGAGACGACGAACCTTTCTAAACAGGGTACTGAAAGGTAAATTTCACGAGGAATTTAATATTACTTTCCTAAACTATTTCCGAACAGCATTGACAAATAGTTGATAAAAATGTATGTTAAATTTCTGATTTTAGTTTCCTAATTTCCCGCAACGGGAGAGGGCCCATAAGTAAGGATATAAGGATTTCATTGTATTTATTTATCCACGTTTTATTTAAATCTTGTAACTGTGTTATTTATCCCTATATCCGTCTCTCCAAGAACGAGACGCACGACAGAGCGTTTTACCTTTGAAGAAAACAAATTAAAAACAATAAAGAAAGAAGTTTCGAACTTTGACGACGAAGGCATAAATGGCGTGTGTAAGATAGGAAGGGTCTATGTGGGAGGATGGTGCAAAAAAGAAGCACTCTGTTTGATCTGTCAGGAAATTTTATTATTTTCCATGTCAAATCTCCAAATACTGTTAATTTGCATTTGTGATGGCGTGAGCACCGTCAGTCTGACATTTAGATTGGTGTATTTAATAATAGTAAACCTTGTACAGTCCTCGCACGTTTACTGTTTTACCAATGTACTACGTAATTCGGAGCTGGATCTCCATTTTCAAAGCCTAAAAGTCAAGCTTCCAAATTTTTCTTCTACTTCTCATTTCTCTCTTCATTTTTGCATTGTGTATTTATTATGCGTATCGACAAATAAACTTCACATTTATACAAAATGGTTCAAATGGCTCTGAGCACTATGGGACTCAACTGCTGTGGTCATAAGTCCCCTAGAACTTAGAACTACTTAAACCTAACTAACCTAAGGACAGCACACAACACCCAGCCATCACGAGGCAGAGAAAATCCCTGACCCCGCCGGGAATCGAACCCGGGAACCCGGGCGTGGGAAGCGAGAACGCTACCGCACGAGCACGAGATGCGGGCCACATTTATACAAACATATTTCGAAAACTACGAGTTCACGAAATGTCAGCTACAGCATACTTGCAATTACAACAGGTGGTTTATTACTACCGAACATTTTGCGCCACACCTTCTGCTGTTTTTGCAACATATCACACATTTAAGGACAATTCCAAATTCCTCTCGTAAAGATACAACTGCAAGGACGAGCACTTTTATAATAAATAAAAATATTTATATTTGAGCTGGATGCGATAACGCATTATTGCAAGGCTACAGATTTATTGTTTAAACATTACTAATTTGATAACACTCGTTAATTTAAACAAACGCAAATCATTTTCCTGTCGGATCACTAAAAATGCGACTATGCTCCTTTTTAAAACACTGACTGAGAAGTGGGTAGCAGCTGACTCATTCTACGTACCTCAGCACCTCTGAAATCATTCCCAAAAATTTTGGTATGCGAAATTACTTGCGCTTTCTTTATCGCTTCCCCCACATCCACTTTCTCCTTCTCTTTATTCCTGTCTTACTGGCACTGTTGCCTTCACTCCTTTCCTAGCACTTTTCTGTCACTGTCGACTATGTTCTGTTGCCACTGTGTCCTTCTGTTCCTCTCACACAGCCGTGGTGTCCTTAGCCATTTCAAAACCCCAACCACCTATTATCTTGCAGTACTGATAACTTTTCCTTGACTTGGAACGCTGCGACTGTACTCTTCTCTCTCAGCATAAAAAAAGCGAATGTGTTCCCATGCCTAAATTTTGAGGAGAATTTTTAAAGGTGCTGAAAAAGGTATAATCAGGCTACTGGTACCTCACTTTTCAGTTAGAAACTTTTAAGAAGGAGCATATTCGGTTTTCATTTCCCGATAGAATCATTCTTCCGCTGATTCCCTTCTTTTTCCTATCACAGGAAGTATGTCAGTCGTATGACAAGAACTTCATGGGTAAGTAAAAGTTCGATAGTTTACCCATGCGACATTGAAATAATTTACACCTCAGTCCGGGTTTTACGTGCACAAACATTTTGCATGTGCTTCAGTACTAAAACACAGGGTTCTCAGAACCCTTTTGATGAAAATGGAGACACTTTACTGTGTATTTTTCAGTGCTACGTCAATTTATAAACTATGTTTTCTCCTCACACTGGAATGTGTGTGCGTAATTTTCGTATACAAGTAAGATGAATTTGAACCTCTGTATCTCGGAAACGGATAAAGGTATCAAGAAAATTTTCAAGGGCATTCGAGACGGGGATCTAAGGAATATATCGTAAAAATTACACACATTGTCTGAGCGTAGTCGTTTTGAAATCTGCGGCTTGGTTTTCGTTCCCAAACAATGGTTTTGGGGTCTTTCTCATTACTTATAAGGATTTTTGAAAATGGATAAATACCTGGAGCATATAATGTTAAAATTTGAGAAATTTGGTATAGTTATTTGTTATTTAGATTCCGCCTCACACCACATTTTACGTGCGTATTTCTACGTGTACATCTAAGGTAAGTTTGAATCTCTGTATCTCAGAAACGTGTAATGATATGAATAAAATATTCAAGGCTGTTTGAGATCGGGATCTTAGGAATATATCGTACAAATGTCAGCTGTATGCTGTAGATAGACCTCTTGGAATCTGCCGATCAGTTTTGCTACGAATAAATGTTCAAAATAAACTATTTCTTGAGGTCTCCTAAGGAACGGCCATTGAACCAATAGCACCTCAGTAAGCCCCTGAAGAGCCGCCACAGGTGACATCGAGTACAAAAAGAAGCAAACAATTTGCCCATTTGCCCAAGCAGGAGGAAGTGTGTAATATTCATACTTTGGTCCTTCCTGCAGGAAAGTGACACAAAGACGATTCTTCTCTTGGGTCTAGAAACGGTCCCTAGCACAAAGGCTATCCAAAGCACTTGACTCGGTCTTTCTATCACCGATAGAACCCGAGGATGAGCCTCGTAAGAATGCCACTTCTGCGCGGCGTTTCAGAACATATTAGGTACGTTGTTATAATAAAACAAACAAGTATCACTTTTGCTTATAAGGTTAAAATTATGATAGACTCATATTTGTTTCGTAACAATGCTTAGTAGTAACTGTACCATTTCGTAAGTGATCTTACTAATAAATAGGGTTATTATGGTACTGTTTATTCACCAAGAAGCATTTTCAAAAAAGCTGTATACCAGTTGACAACTATTTTACATGGTATTTCTCGAAGAATCCCAGTTCGTTTCGCACATAATAACTAAGAAGTAAACTCCTTCCGAACAGGCCTCGGGAGGTCCAACGGAAACGACCGGTCGCCGCGTCATCCTCAGCCGACAGGCGTCAGTGGAGGCGCATGTGGACGAACATGTGGTCAGCACACTGCTTTCGCGGCCGTTGTCACTTTCCGTGACCGGATACTTAGTTAGCCTCGTAATAGTTGAGTGCAACCCACTTGCCAACAGCGCTCGGCAGGCCCGAAAGCGCTAAACTTCTTTGATCTGACGGGAATCGGTGTTACCATTGTCGCAAGGCTGTTGTTCATAGAATCACTACTTGTAGTTACTGACTGAACTAGGTTTCCTAAAAAGATAAAAAATATTGTTTAAAATATCGGCTTATTTGATAATGCACATCGTTCACATGTATTTTAAGTTTCGAGGTTTTTTTCTGGCATTAAAATCTTCCTTGATAAATTTACGACAGATAGTTAATTTTTCCAAGTGGATATATTACAAAATTCATTATTGTTTAAATGAGGTATTTTGCTTGCTTGCAATTGCCTATACTTAGACTGTTCGACACAACGGTGGTCTTAAACAGCACGATCACTCTGACGCAATCCTGTACACTGTTTATTAAGTCACTATTGACTAAGTGTACTCCTAACTTAAATACTTAATTACAATCTTGCATATGTACATTACAGTTGTCTGGACGTGTATACTGTATTCACTAACAGGCATCATCCGGAGTAAATGTAGTTGGGGTCTATGTGATCAAATAAATTATAAATTTACTGCAAAATTAATTTACTATCAGAGCTAAATATTATGCGTAACGATGTTTTACTGAAATACTACGTAAATTTAGTTTGTGTGCCAAGACATTACACTCTGCAGGAGTCAGACAGGAAGTGAGCTTGTAGAAGCATTTGACTTTTCATGTACGAAAGTCAGTATACAAGTAATGACATTGGACCTGGACTGGAATAAATCTTAATATGTGGGAGAATAAAGAGTTGGGGACAGTGTTCTACTTTCGGACTTGTGCCTGTAACTAGTTCTATTATAGAAATTTAACATATTTTCATATTTCACTTTAAAATGATAGCATTTTCTTCTTATGCTGCAGTATCTTATTCTGAAATTCGAAAAACTACTCCGAAAATGTAAAGTTTTTCCAAACGCGAGAAACCGTTTCGAGGTACAAAACGTTTATGAACATACCAACAACTGGTGTATTCAGATTTTGAAATGTTTCAATTGAGAATACATTGTCAATATTTACACTCAACCCTTGGACGCCTGCCGCGCGGGGTAGCCGCCCGGTCTCAGCCGTCTTGCCACGGTTCGCGCGGCTGCCCTCGTCGGGGGTTCAAGTCCTCCCTCGGGCTTGAGTGTGTGTATGTTTTCCTTAGCGTATGTTAGTTTAAGTTAGATTAAGTTGTGTGTATTCTTGGAGACCGATGAAAAAAAAAAGTTCAAATGTGTGTGAAATATTATGGGACTTAACTGCTAAGGTCATCAGTCCCTAAGCTTACACACAACTTAACCTATATTATCCTAAGGACAAACACACACACACATGCCCGAGGGAGGACTCGAACCTCAGCCGGGACCAGCCGTACAGTCCATGGCTGCAGCGCCACAGATCGCTCGGCTAATGCCGCGCGGCAGAGACCGATGACCTCAGCAGTTTGGTCCCATAAGATCTTAACACAAATTTCCAGTTTTCTTGGACGCCTATTTTTGTAACATGGATGCCGAAGAGGGGGTCCGGGGAACCCACTGGTATTAAAATATGGCTACGAAGTCTTTCGCGACGTATTTCTTGAATAAAAATCTCTCGGTGTACATGCCGCGTCAATTCTGGATAAAACTCCAAGCTTTCGACCACTACCTCCATGGTCGTCGTCAGGGCTAAACTATTAAAATAGTTTACTGACAAAAAAAATACTACTTTCAAAAAGGTTTATGTACCTAGCAACAACTGTTCTATTCAAATTTTGAAATGTTGCAATTGAGAATGTATTGTCAATACTACACTTAACTGTAGGACGTGTAAATTATTTTCGTTACATGGATGCCGAAGAGAGAGTTCTGTGAACGTATTGGTATTAAAACAGTCTACTGATAAAAAAAATATTTTCAAAAAGGCTAATGTATGTGCTGCGGCACAGTCATTCGTCGATGGGAGTATGAGTGTCTGGAAGTGACAAATAATCTGCGTCTAGTAAAGCTGGTGTACAGTTCACTGTGCACAACATTGTACTAGACAATGGATTACTTACGGGCCAGAGGACAGCGGCAGATTTGCCGTCAAATCTGCCCTATATTTCAAGTGACGTTCAAACGAATTTGGTGAGGCTTTTAAGGTTCTGTGATTTGCCCAACTTGTTCCTAAAATTTTTAGGGAGATGTTCTTAATATGTTGACTGGGTGAATGGCTCACCAATGTTTTTCTTTTCCCTGTGACTTTGTTTTATCTCTTCTGTGATCTTTACTTCTGTTTTAATTGCTGGTGTAGCACCTTTCACGCTTTCTCCGTTGTATTAAGGCATCTGAGATGAGTGATTGTGCGAGTGAATGCTAGTAAGGTGGAAGTGACTGCACGAATATTGTTTCGTAGTTTTCATTCTCACTGTGTGCAACAATTTCAGCTATCTTTTTCAAGTCCGCAGCTCGTGGTCGTGCAGTAGCGTTCTCGCCTCCCACGCCCGGCTTCCCGGGTTCGATTCCCGGCGGGGTCAGGGATTTTCTCTGCCTCGTGACGACTGGGTGTTGTGTGATGTCCTTAGGTTAGTTAGGTTTAAGTAGTTCTAAGATCTAGGGGACTGATGACCGTAGCTGTTAAGTCCCATAGTGCTCAGAGCCATTTTTTTTTTCTTTTTCAAGGCTTCTCCAGGAGTATACAAACACCGACTGCAGTTACTCCTGCCTGCTTTCTTTCCCATGGGCTGTGTGACTAGACTTGACGACACTCACATCCTGACGCTCGCTACCTGAAGCTACACTACCTCCATCCTCTTCGTTGTCTCTAAAGTTCACGTTGCTTTCTCGATCTGAATCATACTCAATAACACCATCCTCATCTTCAGTTTCACTCTGTGAGCTATAATCTTCATCTAAAATTTCATTGATAGCACTTTCTAAATGTGACTCAAGTGCCGGCCGGAGTGGCCGTGCGGTTCTAGGCGCTACAGTGTGGAACCGCGAGACCGCTACGGTAGCAGGTTCGAATCCTGCCTCGGGCATGGATGTGTGTAATGTCCTTAGGTTAGTTACGTTAAGTTGTTCTAAGTCCTAGGTGACTGATGACCTCATAAGTTGAGTCCCGTAGTGCTCAGAGCCATTTGAACCATTTCTTGTGACTCAAGTATTCTTTTAGAGATTTCTGAGACTCGATGTGAAGAACAGGAGACAGAACTAAATCACTGGAAGTGTACATGATAAATAACAGCTGAATGTTATCGACACTTACTTTCTCTGAAAATAAACTGTTTGTTTGGAATATCTAAAATTGCAGCCAACGAGGAACAAAACATAGACTTCCAATGATGTAGAGGTGGGAAATAAAAAGTATTACAAAGGAAAACTGTCTCTAGCATGGGAATATAAAGGGAGGGGGGGGGGTGGTTGTTTATCCCATATCAAACGATTAATTTCGAAGGAGGAGTTGTCTATAACATTCATTGACACGTTTCATATAATATTCAGTAAACAGTAAGTCAAAGGGTGAAGGTTGTATGGCATACAATGAAGAACTATTATCTAAAACCAGTTACAAGTTAAAAACATTTTGAAACAGAGGCTGTTCCCAACTAAATCAAATACCCATTCTCGACTCAGGGAAAATTGTTGTGATATTAAACAACTTTAGTTCATTTGCAAATATCCCGTTTCCAATCGTGGAGGGATTCTCTGTTTGAATGTAAAAGTTGGTAAGCGAATGGTGAAGGATAGCTTAACCGTCCACATGTAATATAGCTACTGTAGTTTTAGAAATACAAAGAATTTTAGTCACTACGTTGACCGTAACATAATTTCACGTCTCAAAACAATGAAAACAGTACAAAACATCGGAATCTGCTTTTGGCAGCCTTTAGCGCGCTTTCCTCCGTGCGATTCTACGAAATCAGCCACTAGGCAGAAACACCTACCAGAAACCTCATGTTTTACACAATTCTCCAGGTGCAACACTCTTCCTTACTTCCTAATGAGAGTACTACTTTGATTAACGGAGTGTGCTTTTGCACCTCGGACTACAACCATCGTTACAATATGAAACCGAATTTCTACTGAAAATCATAATCATTCAATTTTCCAAATACTTCGGGAGCACAGAGTAATTTTGTGTGTTGCACAGAAAATTTAAATTAAAAACGAGAGGTATATTTCTTCTTATTTTACATCTTTTGACAAAAAGAAGTTGGGGAGTACACAATTTAAACAACCGAAACGTCACTTTTGTTATACGTAGTGCTGAAATTTTGAGGTAAGCGATATTCATACTATAACAGAAGTTTCGGCAGATATGAATGTTGAGCCCTGCGTCGGGTGGAAGGACCGTGCCATGTGGGGCAGCGCAGAAGCGAAGGGGAGATGCATGTGTGCGTGAGGACAGCCGAGTGTCGCGGAATTTAAACAGCTCCGGGGCCATTCATTGCAGGCGGTGCGGCCGCCAGCCACAGCCGAACGCGCACGCAAGCTACGCATTTGTCACGCCATAAAACTCGCATTTATCGCACGGGCATCCATCAATGTCCGACCGCGCACTCGCCCGCCCATCAACACCCACTACAATTGAAAAGGCTCTCCTCCTCCTTTAGCATATTCACACCCCGGCACCCTCGCGCTAATATAGTGAAAAATTCTGTCACTCGCCCGCCATTCAATTACAACGACATACTTCAGAAAATTAAGATCGCGTTCTCGTTAAATTTATTCACGTCTCATCAGTTCTCTGTGAACGTGAGTATGCTAAACGACTCTTTTCTGAGAGCAGCGAGTTCGGGCGTAGCGCATTCATTGGCGCAGGTTGTTCGCTGATGGATTCATATTTTTCCACCCGCTTACTCACGGAGCGTTTAACGACGAGTTCCTAACAAATTACGTAAATGTCTACTTCATCATCCATCTGATGCCGAATTTGTAGGAGCACATACAAAATTATGAGGAATGGTCCCACTTATCACGAAGCAATGCTGTTTCGTCCATGCTTGATGTATGTAGTCGAACCTAAAATAGGTTTTTCTAAGTTTTATTACTTCGTTAGTAATTATATTATATCTTGTAAGATCACTATGAAATAAGCCCTACAAAAGTTACGTATGTCATATTAATGAGAGGAAAGAACCCGAAAATTCATGTTTCCACGGTTTCTATTCGCACAGTATTTTGGCGATGCAGACAGAAAGTACGAGGCGCGTTCAGTAAGTAATGCAACACATTTATTTTTTCTCTGCCGATCGCGGTTACAAAAAAGCGGAATTAGGCGTAGGACATCGTAAAATATTCGCACTTCAGCCCCCCCTAAATTAATGAAGAAACTCAGTTTTGTAATACTGTGTACCTATTTGGGAAATAGTTACTTTATGAGCTTCAATACCAAGCGTTTATACTTGGTACATGAACCACTTTAACGAGGAAAGAGTGAGTGCAATGATCGCTGCTGAGAAATGAATAGTTGGCCTCTCCACGTGCGAAGTAATGACTTCAGTTACTACGCAGAATTCTTTGAATGCAGCCCGCTTTGTTTCGCAGGGCAAAACCAGTTCCTGATTCGCAACAGTATCAAATCTTGCACTTCAGCATCAGCAACACCGAAACTTATGACAACATTAAATGACAAAGGTAAATTCAATCGATGTCATAAAAATCCTTTAAGGCAATATTTTCAAAATCTCTGAACATAAGTACAGGACCTTACCTTCATATTAAAGTAAAAAGTTTCAAACTCTTAGTTTGGGATTTGATTGCGCACATCTAACGGATAATGTGTATGATTCCCTAGAATACATGGCAACTTTATCGTAAATAGAGTATGCCTGAATACGTGAATATATAGAAAATAACTTTTAGTGGGACCTGTAAATTTCATTGAAAGGTAATAGAAAATGTTAAAACAGACAATACCAGAACGACAGCACCAGTTATCTTCAGAGAAGAGTCCACTGTCTTTCGAAAACTTTCGAAAACTATGAGGATGATCGATATGGTCAGCGAAGATCTACCCTTCAGTGGATGGAATTCTTAGAGTGACATGTCTTTGTGTGTCTGTTTAAATTTAATACAGGTATATTTATAATGCCGTTATGAAAGGTTCCTGCTTTAATAGTGATTTACATAGTAGGACAAGGTTTCCTTCCCTGTGTTGATGGTTCGCAGAGAGGTCAATTTCGGTCAAACTATCTATGAAATTTCCAACAGTTCACTTCCACGTTGCCTTTTTCGTGTTAGTGAATTCAGTCGGCACAAGCTTGAAATTCATCTTCCACTTACGTAAATCTTTGTGAGTGTTGACATTAAGAAGTTTTTTCTGAACTCCAGTTTCTACCATTCTTCAATCAAAACTGTATTCGTCTCCGTCTCCGGCTTTAATAGACCTATATGTAAAGAAACATGATGTTTATGTGGTGCAATAATGCATTCAGACACAAGTCTTTACGTACACTACGTTTGACTAACCACGGCAGATAAATCTGTTTCAGCTTAGTGTGTTTGACACTATAAATTTTTAAGTAATATTGCAAAATGTGGTATTGATCAACTTACCTTCCATTTTAGATACTTCAAATACTTAACCTTAGATTTTGCAACTTGTAGGTTGCTTTTGTGCAGTTGCACATCTAGACGTAAATATCTAATACTTTATCTATCTTTCAAATGATGCATAGTGTTCCTTTCATAAGGACGCAAGCAGCCATTCATCACGATTACGCACATAGTTAATACCTACGCTTAGAAAGATAACTGTTCACACATTGTGCAAATGTTACACAAAACAATCCAGTATTACAGATTTACATTCATAACTGTAAATTTAACATCTAATTAAATCACTGTAGTCGGAAACTTTGCATTGCATATACAGTGTCCCAGTTTTGTTTGCACATCACAAATTAGCACGGTGTTATTAGGAGCGAATCCGTCCATTGAAAGACAATGAATGTGTATGGTACTGCAGTCCCCAAATTAGTTCCATTCGCAGCACAGCTGTATCTCTTTACTAACTTCTGATAAACTTAACATGATATTGAACTTTCGATTTTATTTTTGTACACGACGCAACAACACTGATGAGTCACCTTTTCGAAACCCCGTAATTGTCTCCCATTGCGACACAGGAGTTTGAAATTCGGCTCAAAATTTGACTACAATCTTCGTCTAGGGCAAAAGCGTAGTGCCCTGCCACATAACTGTCGGGCTCGGGGACGCATCAAACAGCAAGACATCGACACATTCTAAACAAAGGCCAGAACTTAGACGTTCATTTAAGGTGTGAGGTGAGTTGATGATGTCGCATTCGCACTAGATTTTCCCACAATTCACAACACCTTGCAATAAGAATTAGATAAAATATTATTTCCTCCCACAACGTGAGAATCAGAGGAATTCAAACTCATATGAAGTTTTACTTATCGACGTACTTTCCTTGGACCACTCGCGAAGGTAACAGGAACAAGATAAAATGATTATTGTACGGAAATACTACCGCCACACACCTTAAGGTGGTTAGCGGAGGTTCCATCGTGTCCTTAACCTTCAGGCTAATATATATAAAGTTGGCAGACGATTCAAACTGAGTGCTTTGAGATAAGGAATATTTAGTTTCTTATTTACATAAGCTTACATCTTTTGATCATAAATGACCTCCAGCTAGCTTCTCTTCAGTTTATAATGGCTTTTCATCATCAGGAACCTCTTGTAACCTCATAGGATAAAAACACTGTGGGAATAGCAAAAATTATTTTTAATTATTTTTCACAGTAGCACCAACAACACCGATACAAAAACCTTAAGTCAGAGGTGTACAGATTTGCTAATGCCGTGGAGCAGAAAGCCTTTACTGGTGAATCCGTAAGGGCCGCAGAAATAAAATAATAAAAATAAATAAGAAGTAGAATGATCTTCATTTGGTTGTGCCTCTGTCCCACATTTTCGCAGGGTCGGCGTGGTTATGGTCAGATGTTGCATGGTTAATTTAATGGGTGGCCGGATGCCCTTCCTGTTACGCGAATGATGATGATGAAATAATGAGGACCGAGCAGAGAAAATCCACAACCCGGCCGGGAATCGAACCCGGGACTCCGTGATCCCGAGGCAGCAACGCCAGCCACTAGATTACGAGCGGCGGACAAATAAAAAGTAGAATGATAATTTATATTATTTATTTTATAAATATTTTGGTGATGGACGTCGTCATTTATTAGTTTGCACCAGGGACGGAATACTCTTTTCCTGGAGGGAATAAAGATGATAAGAAAAGTTACCAGAACGAATGGTGAGACGTGGGCCATCATCAGATCAACGGCGGGCCGCACGCGATACGCAGGTTACGGTCTGTGTATCTCAGTCTTACGTTCTTTAAAAACACAAACATTACGTGCATTTGTCATTCTAGACCTCATAGCACCTGTATGTTTCTTTTCCGGCAGTTGATTACTTAATTGAAATGGTCAGTGTTCCTACCGTCGGTTAAATTTTGATCTTAATAGCCTGCGTACGTAGATCCTTAGCTGGGCTGACGGAGCTAAGTCTCCCTCCAACAACTACACTTCTTCGACCATCTCTACAATAGCAAATCTTGCCTTATCGTCACTTTCTGACGATACCCGTCGGAAACGCATCGATCAGTTTCGGAAGATCCATAGTAGTTATTAAACGTTTCAATATCTCTAAATCAACAGCTTAATTTCTTACTCTGTATGCTGAAGTTAAATTCTTTTCTTAGTCACAAGCACGAATGAAAATGCTTGTAGCTTACATTTTGTTAGATTTTTATGTCCAGAACGAAACGATTGTGTGTTATTCACGTTTTCACTAGCAATTAGGTGCACTTGAACTTGTCTGTTGGAATTATGCTGTAGCTAGACACGCGAAAAATGACCCCAATTTGTAACTGCGGTTCGCAGATGGTACATAATGTGGTTTGTAGTTTCCTGAGAACTCGAGTGAAACGGTACATATTCAGCTTAAAAGTGCAGCCATTCCATCGAATTTACGTAATGTTAAGCGACATATGTGCTTCTATTGTGTAATTCTATGCCACAGAGAGTCACAGCAGTGTGCAACCTGTTACTGAGACATTCAGGTTTTTTTTCCTTCTTCAACAGTTAACACTTCAGTGGTGCTTGCTTATTGAGCATCATTTCAACAAGTTTTGTTACTGCGTTATATAGGTCACTTATTCTTAAGAATACCAGGTATACTGCCAGAGACCATGTCTGTTATGGAAACACTTTAAACTACTTTGATTGAGTCCACTGAAAGAACTGAGTAGGTGAAACATCCTAGTGTTTACTTAAACTGCTTAGTGCAAATGAACCTACTGCCTCGTTACTTAGTTTATCATTTCAACACTGACCTACAGAATTTTCCCTGACAAAGACAAATCAGGCCTAACCTGTGCATTCATTGCCCACAATATACAAGCGCGACGCAATCTAACTGCTCTGCAATGACAACGTGACTTCAGATAATGGCCTTGAATTAGAAGAAATCCTAACAGTAACCAACACTTTTTCATAAGTCACCTGCCTCACAGAAAATCTTCATAACATGAACTTCAGCAATTAAAGCAAGCAGCCACTACAGCCAGCTAAATAAAAGGACTCTAACTACTATAGGCTCTAACTACTAGGAGGTATATGGTTATCAAAAGAAAGATTTTTATTGAAGAGCAAACAATGAATTTAGTAGATTTTACTTTATTCATGTGACATCCAGTTCCAAAAATTTTATAGTAGTCAGTAACTCCACTTACCAAACATTAGCAAATAGGTCCATCATCATTTTACAATGCTTGTCGTACCAACACTGAGTCTCCACGAAGGACACATGTCCAAGCCATCCACTCGCTAACTGCTAACTGCTAGTCTGTCCAACCACAGAATCTCTTACCGAGGGCGCAGAGCTCTGTTACCGATACTAATTACAGTCTACAGCGCTGCAAACATACAAACATATAAACAGGCTACCTATATAGCCCCCCTGCTCCTCTAAAAACATTTTACAAACTGTTTTGGGGAGTAACGTTCAGAGACAGTAGGTTCAGTTGCACTAAGCAGTTTAAGTAAACACTAGGATGTTTCACCTACTCAAACAAAAGTTTTCAGAGGCCAAAAGCGTGTAATACGTATTATTTGTGGAGTAAATTCACGGACGTCCTGTAGAAACCTCTTCAAAGAACTGGGTATACTAACTACTGCCTCTCAGTATATTTACTCATTAATGAAATTTGTCCTAAATAATATTATATCTCTTTTTCCAACAAACAGCTGAGTTCATACATACAATACCAGGAACAAAAATGATCTGCACAAGGACTTAAAAGCACTTACATTAGTTCAAAAAGGGGTCCACTACTCAGGAACACTCATCTTCAATAATTTGCCAGTAGACATAAAAAATTTAACAAACTGCCTATTGGCTTCTGTCTCGGGTTCTTCGGCCGACGTTCATCTAATGATTTTTCTGACGTTTCGCCAGCACGAGTGGCTGGCATTGTCAAAGCTTCACCCTCCATTGCCGGTGGTGAACTGGAGGCGAGCTCGCGGCCGCAGACTATATGTACCTGGCGCGCCAACGTCCGAGGGCTTCTCCGCGGTCATTTCCGGTGCGGTTCTCCTCTTGCTACCTGCGACGGTCGTTCGCTGCAGTACGGGAAGCCAGGATCCGTTTACCTTAAGGCTTTCCTCTTTCTTGTTGAAACTGTTCGCGTGTCTGCGGCCGCGAGCTCGCCTCCAGTTCACCACCGGCAATGGAGGGTGAAGCTTTGACAATGCCAGCCACTCGTGCTGGCGAAACGTCAGAAAAATCATTAGATGAACGTCGGCCGAAGAACCCGAGACAGAAGCCAATAGGCAGTTTGTCAACAAGTGGCCACGAAAGCCTTAACAATTTTGTATAAAAAATTTAGTTACAAATAAAGATCATTTTAAAAGGAGCCTGAAAGACTTACTAGTGGCCAACTCCTTCTACTCCATTGACTAATTTTTTAGTAGAAACAAATGATGTATTGTATATATTCATACTATTAGTATTGTTATTTCAGTTTTAAAAAAAATGACATGTTCCACATCCACGAGGATCTCCTCAGCACGGATCTATGGAACGAAAACTAATCTAATCTAATCTAATGAAATCTAATCTGTTTCAGTGGACTCAATTAACAATATCAAATAGATGAAGTGCACACAAAGGTTAAGTAATATGCTGTTGGTCAATAAAGTAAAAATTCTCCTCACAGTCCCTAAAGACGTCCCTAATACAGCAGAGGAGTAGTCCACGCCATTTTTATACACAAAGGCTGAGCAGTAGAAGAAAATGAACACGCAAGTAGTAGACAACCATACAGTGTTGAAGAAGTAGTGTTGTCCTCCCCATGGAAGCGCAGTTCTGACTGCTGATATGAAGATTTCAGTTGAGAAAATTGGTAATGGGCCACAACAGAGCAGACTGACAGCAGAGTCACTCTACGTCTTGAAGTATATTGGTAGAATTGATGGGTCACCACAGAGCAGACCCACAGTAGTCCTTGTAGAGAATATGGTAGTAACGGCACACCAAAGGCGCAGTCCCACTGTAGCCCTTGTAGAGGTGCCCAGCAGCCATCCATTGCTTCCGTGAGGGTGCACAGTCACAATTGAAGAGTATTGAGGATAATGTAGCAAGTCCATGAATCATCACTTGTGCACTCACTAATTCTTTTCATTATTTTTTTTTCAACATCCTTACAACCAGCAATGCTGTTAACCAGACGCTGCTGAATTATCAACACATGTGCAAGCACTAACACAGTCATATAATTAGTGGGATTTGCTACATTCAGTATTACCAACATAAAAAGGTTTGCCGTAAAGTGAATCTCTACTATTTACCTAACTTGAAGAACTGGTGTCTATACAATCACAATTTAACAGTATACAAATTGAATTACAAATGTAAAGAAAACATCATTATAGTAAAGAAGATGATAATTCAAATAACATTTGTAGTAATACAGGTTTTACAAAAAGGATAAAAATTAGCATATATACGAGTATTAAAGGAAATATGAGATATGTAAATAAATGAAAAATGAGAATATCAGTAGAAGCATTACAGAATAAGTAATCTTTAAACACCTGCCTAACATAAAGAATACGGTACAAAAACAGAGAACAGATTTGAGGATAGCAGTATTCCTCATCATAGTGAATGCAGCTTAGGGTTAGAAGGAAGAAAATTCTACCAAAATTTTCTTATCAGGTAAACACACAGAGATAGGAAGAACACAGACACAGAAGAGTACATATAAACATATAGGAATAACACAGTAGGAAAGGACAAGGTCTGTTTTCAGGTGTAAATGTGTCAAAGTGTAAGTTTAACATTTGGTACCGCAGTACTTGTGGTGAGGATTTTATACCTACTTTCTGCTCATACCTGTTTTACCTTCAACCAAAACTATTTCATTTCCAGCTAAAACTTCATTTAATTCTCGCCTACCTCTCTTACTTCAACATGTGTTTCCACAAAAAAATCCTATCTGCATTTCACCAAAACTACTTCATTTTCTCTTTCAAAATAATTATTCCTCGTTATAGAATACTTTTTGGCCAAATCTTTTTCTTATAGCAACTCAATGCATTTCTTCCCAACTCATCATAACTCCTTATATAACATACCCCCTCTTAAGCTAACTTTAATATACTGAGCTCAGATACATAAACTAGAGAATGAGGCAATGCAGCAGCACAATAAATTAAGACAAAGAACAATGACAAAAATGCAAACTGGTCAATCAAGCAGCAGAATATCTAAATTAGCAAATCAAATGCAACGTTACAACTACAATATGCAGCAAAGAAGAAAAGTAAATCAATGCTAAAACTGGCTTATCAGAGTAACACAAATTAAAATTCAGTAGGACATTGCCTGACATTTAGCAGTCGCAAATACAATAACTTATACCTAAACACGAGAAAGGAAAAGAAGAAAAAATATTACAGTAAAGACAACAATGCAGATAAGGCAAATATACGTGTGAGCTTATAACAGAATGTGTGCATCTCTGATCATCAAAACTATCTGCATTGCCAGAACAAGGAACAATATCTGTCCTATCTCCCATGTGAAATACAATGATTCTATGGCACATCTTAACACTAAAGTGGTGCACCACAACAACTTATTCTGCCAAAAAATTGCCAAGTCCTTGAAAAGAAAATTATGTATGCAGTTCCTGTTACTAGTTCCTTCTCCTTCTTATTGTTCTTTCCTTCGTAAGTGCTGTTTTTTTTAAGTATGCGGATCATACAATTATTATTTAATGGATCTGTTGACAGAAAGTGTTCAAATTAGCATATGTACTGAATTTTATTTTATAAAACCAATGCTGCAGAGCAGCGAGAAACCACATATCAAATAAAATAAGAAAATATGTACAGAGCAAAACATAAAAATATCATTCACCAGCCATGTGGCATTTCATATGTCACTAGAGATTCCCTCAACTCTCATAGAGAGATACTTGTCATAATTAGGTGTGTCAACGTAATAATATTTCTCATCATTTCATAAGCGTATCACTAAGTAGCACAAAGTACGAACTCCAAAGAGTAATCTTATGTTTATAACTAATAGTGTATGTCATGTTTGTTGTGTATTCTGCAAAAGAATCTTAATAGGGGGGTCCACGGCCTTTCTTTTCTACAGCTATGTGAGCACTTGCAGGAGTGCAGTGAGATTAAAAGCGGCTGAAGGGACGCCATTAAAATTAACAATAGGTTTTTCCTGCTGGCTAGCGCGCAGCCCAGCGCAGCAGAGCATTACGTCGAGGTCACATACAATATACGTACAGCACTCAAAGCTCTTGTAGCACCACGATCCTTCCTAGAGTAAATGTGAACAGTTCACAAAATGCAGACGAACTACAATTTCCTAAATGCAAAGTAATCCCACTGTGTAATTACCTAGGAATATGTCAGAGACGTAGTAAAAATCTTTATTTCTCTATGTTAAATGAAGAGATAGCTGTGTAATTCTCTGTTAGAGAAATATGGTACCGATGTATAAAATTGTATAAGGAAATAACATAATAGCTAGGGATCCTCGCGTTTGCCGCATGCATGGTACACAAAGTAGGCTTAAACCCATGAGGGATAATGTAATTATAAGTCAGACCTTACAGACTAAAACTGCGGAATGAAATGTATCATCGAAAACCTTCTCTGTATCATTGTAATTCAAAAATATTTCTAATAATGTTCCAAGTACAAAACGTAATCACTCAAATACGTGTCACGTAGAGCTAAACTATACTTCTTGCTATAAGAAAATTTATGTCACTGCTTAACAGAAAAAATGTGCCAAGTAGTGTTGTAAAGATGATATCGAAGCTATTCAGGGACTTTTGCAAGAACTGGAAATCGACACAGACAATCGCATGATGCGAAAACAGGAAAACGACATAAGCAACGTTTTCCAAAAATCGATGAACTTACATTGTCATATACAAAAATACAGTGATATGCGTATAAATGTCCCAGTTATTACGTTCAGTGCCATGATGTTGAAGGTACTGTACTGTAACGTATTGATGTGAGACTGTGCAGACATAAAACGAAAATGGTTCAAATGGCTATGAGAACTATGGGACTTAACTTCTTAGGTCATCAGTCCCATAGAACTTAGAACTACTCAAACCTAACTAGCGATCGCGCGGTTCCAGACTGTAGCGCCTAGACATAAAACAGATACAACGTAAAAACAATAATGAAAATTGTGTCACTCACAAGTAGCGTCGTAATATAATCGTGTAGCTGTCACAGAAAGCAAATACTGTATCATCTCTGACCTCTCATAAAGTACATTAAGTTAAAAAAATTTTTTTTAAAGTAAACCAAAATGGTGCAGTAATACCTCATTAGCAGTATATGTTCTAGGAATGTGAACCTTATGGGTTGTGACATAATCGTACAACTAACAAGCAAAATATACACTCAATAAGACTGTGTGGTCTGTTCCCTACAAAAGTGAACTCGTAAAATTACTGTCTCAATATGTTGTATTGGATTTTGACTAAATAGCTAACTTCAAAACATCGGTGCATGCTAAATGTGACAAAGCGTAATAGTAACTTGAAGTGAAAAATTTAATAGCAAAGACTAAGTCAGAAAGCAAATTATTTCTCAATAAACGGTTTTACATGAGAAATGTGGTGTAATCCTTTACTTTTTCTAGTACGCAGGATTTGAACTTCAGTGCAATTATCATGCTGTATACGTCGGATCTTGTGAGGACCATTGTAAATCAGATGGAATTTGTGACTGACCAGTACATAGTATCTTTGCATTTGCTTTAAAGTGTAGTTTTCTCCTTTTGCCTGCAGCAGAATTTATATTTCCAATAGCCAGATCAATTACGTCTTTATGTCGAAGTTTACGTGTACTCGGGAAAGGTACAAGCTCTCTGATTCTGTTCGGTGGTTCTTTATTCTTCAGTACCAGAATAGGTAATAAAGTAGTGGAGTCATGAGGCATTTCATTCAGTACTTTTTGAAATAGGTGTATCTGTCCCAATGCTAATGCTTCCTGTGACAATAAAGTCTGCAAAGCTTATTTCTTTAATAATGCGTTAAGACGGGTTATAGTGTGGAGAGTACAATGAAATAAAAACAGGTTTGATTTTACGACTCCGAAACATGCATGACCAAATAGAATATCTGAATTGTGGTCCGTTATCTGAAATGACCTTGGCTATGTGTCCAACTTCACGTAAGAAATTTTTAACAAAGGCGTTAGATACAGACCGTCCAGTGGCTTTGCGAAACGGTATGAGAAAAACAAATTTTGAAGTAATTTCAACAGCGACGAAAACCTACGAAAATCCATTCAATGTTTTAACAACGGGTTCCAGAAGATCAACAGCAGCTAATTCTTTTAACCTAGTAGAAATAACACAATGTGAGATGGTAGACGGTTTAGCTTTTTGACGAAGTTTACAAATAGACAAGACTCTCCTAGTTCTCTTTTCCATGTTGTTAAAATAACAAGTTGTCCGAAGAATATGATAACATTTTCGTGGACCAAAATGTGCGTAGCCTAAATGAATGTACCAGATGAGCGTAGTAACATAATCGTCAGGAATACAAAGCACCCATGGCCTGCCATCAACAGTGCAACGTTTGAAAAGTATGTTGTTTCTAAGCACATAAAAATGACGAATCAGCGTGTTAGTCTTATCATGCCATTTACTTTTAATATCTTTCCAAATCGGACCCTTATCTTGCTCATGAGCAATGTCCATTAAGATGCGGTGACGAAGTTTTAAAAGGCTACTTTTTGAAGGTAAAGAACAGTGAGCTTTTGTGTTGCTTTTCTCAAGGCCATCCGGTGTACGTGACAGTGCGTCCCCAACAATGTTTTCCGTGCCAGGAATGTAGATTATTGTGAAGCGGCATTCTTGCAGAAACAATGCCCAACGTTTCAACCTGCATGATTTAATTTTGAAGACAAGAAATTGTAATGCTCGATAATCGCCATAAACTTTTACATGTTTGCCAGAAAGAAAGAAACGAAATTTATCAAATGCCCAAATGATAGCTAAAGCATCCAATTAAGTGACGGAATAATTTTTCTCAGATTTTGTTAGCACACGACTAGCAAAAGCGATGGTTTTCTTGACGATAATGTCATTTTCTATGGCTTCTTGAAATAAATGGGCACCAAGACCAACTTTAGAAGAATCCTGCTACGGCAGAAAACTTGTGACGGATTTGGGTGAGTTAAGATTGGGGCGGTAGTAGCGTTTCTTTCAAAGAATCAAATACCAACTGTGCCTGTTCGTCCCAGATCCAAATAGTGTTTTTGCCAGTGAAAGAACAAAGTTTTTGAATTACTAGAATTTGCATATTCAGGTAACGACGGTAGAAATTCACGAGACCTAGAGAACTGCGAGCTTGTCTTTTTGTGGATGGCTCAGGATCCACCAGAGTACCCTCGGAAGAAATAATGTGACCCAGAAACATCACTTTTGTCCTAACGAATACAGATTTTTCCACGTTAACTATAATTCCAGATTCAGCAAAAATACGTAACAGACTGTTGAGGATACGATTATGTTGTTCGCAAGAGGCTTCTGCTATTAAAATATCATCCACGTAAGAGGTGATGTATCGTTTTAAGAACTCAGGTAATATGGAATTTAGCCCACGAATTAATGCTTCCGAAGAAATGTACAAACCAAAAGGAAGTTTTCGAAACAGATAACATACACCAAAACAGAGGAAAGCCGTATATTTCCTACATTCTGGATAAAGTTCAATTTGATAAAAGCTGGATCTGAGATCAATATAAGACAACATTTTTACGCCATTGAAATTTTGAAGAAGTTCTTCCAATGTTTGCGGCCTGTCTGTTTCAGGAATGTATATGATATTTATCTGCTTAGAATCTAAGACAAACCTGATCGATCCGTTTTTCTTCTCAACAACATGTAATGGATTATTGTATGAGCTTATTGTTGGCTCAATAATGCCCTCGTCAAGTAAAGATAGCATTTCAGTTTCTAACACGGTCCCTATAATGTGCCGGAATTATGTATGGTTTGACGCAAAATTTAGTACGCTCAAGAACACGAAATTTGTATTGAAATTCTTTAATTGGTCCTCTTTTTGTGAGTAAAAACTATGGAATGTGCTTGTTACATGTCAAAAAGGTCCTGCCTATCAGTGACATTACAGTTCTCAATTATTTGAATTTTTCTGAATTAAAACGTTAGTATCTAATACGTCATGAATATCATCCCTGTCAGTACTTGCGAAGTGATTATTAGCGTCAAATTCGGTCGAAAGTTCCAAACTGTGATCTGACAAAACGTAAAGCCGATTGATTTCCTCGTCATGGTTTAAAAGCCAATGTTCAAATTACAGAGCTATTTATTTACCTTCTTCGTCTAAACTTATTTCAGCGTCGTGAAAGTTTAAAATTGCTTTATAGTCATCGAAAGAGTCTACACCCAATATAATCTCCGTCGAAATTAATGGAACAACAAGAAAATTCATAATAAATACATGGTTTATACAAAAGAATTCCTAGTTAGTTTGTTGGCGTACATCTACAGTTTTTTCCAAAAATTGCACCTTGTAATTTAATCTTACGTAAAGGATGTGTGGGGCAATCGTTCGATTTGTAGCACGTACTGAAAGCTGTTTCGTTAATTACCGAAATAGGACTGCTGGAGTCAAGTACTGCCGTAAATTTTACGTCATTTGTTGTGATGTAAATTACAAGACATGCAGTATAATTCTCTTTCATGTCATGTTCCTGGAGTAAAATGTCCCTAATGTCTTCCATTTTCACGTAACTGATAATCACGGCAGCTACGTCGTCAGTTTCATAGGTACGTTTTGTGACTACCTGCAGTGTGAGTCACTGTCTATTCTCTCTTTGCTGTCGCGCGTCGTTACTATGATTTGGAGGTGTAATTTCTAGAATTTCAGCTTGTCGAGAGGGCCCTGCCTTATCTGAGTCACGCCAGTTCTGATTAAATTCACGTCTGTTCTCATTACTATAGCGACAGACGTTTTGTCGGTAATATCTGTAATTTCGTTCTTGTCGGTTAAGTAGTTGGGAATTTGACCCGGAATCATAATTACGAGATGGACTGTTGCATCTGAAGTTCTTTTGTCTCCCTTGATAATTATTATTCTGGTTCCCATATTGCCTGTTTCTACCGTTCTCTCTGTCATCGTCATTACCACGGAGATGTGATCTTTTTCTGCAACTGTTGTTATTCTGCCAGTGGTTGTCATACGGGTGATGTATGTTTTGGTCACGATTGGGTTATAACAGTAGCCTTTTCGTGTCGGGTTATTATTTCTGTCGTCACGAAATTGTGAGATACGTGACCTGTAATTGTTGTCGTTTTCCTGTTTTCGCATCATGCGATTGTCTATGTCGTTTTCCAGTTCTTGCTGAAGTCCCTGAATAGC
Organism: Schistocerca nitens; assembly: GCF_023898315.1. NCBI lineage: Eukaryota > Metazoa > Arthropoda > Insecta > Orthoptera > Acrididae > Schistocerca > Schistocerca nitens. The sequence continues at coordinate 428,340,622 of NC_064616.1, read as the reverse complement.
TTCGATATCATCTTTACAACGTCCAGTCAAAATAATATGTCTTAAGTGTTCATGCAACTTAATTAAGCAAATGCGAATAAGTTCCGAGGGCCTGTACGGGTTTGACAAATACTGATCCTTGTGTAACATATCTTCTAAATATTTCACAGGGATGGAAAATTCAGATTGTTCCAAATGCTTAATCATTATAATACTGTGTTTTACGTGATCTTGAGTAGCCTGAGACCAGAATGCAGAAAGGAAGGCATGATGAAAATCTTCTTCACTGCGACAGTCGCGAATAACCGATCGCATTCTTACAGCTAGTTCTTTATCTAGATCACTACAATAATTTCTAATCTATGCCCTAATGACCAATTAGGAGGAAACAATCAGAAAATTGATGAAGCCAAGCTTGTGGATGTATGTCAGTGCTAGAATTCTTGAATATTTTAAATTTACACGTTGTGATGAAGAGCTTATTGTCGAAGTCATCGTGACGACGAGTCGCAAATCGGTCATTCTTACGTCGCGTCGGCTGTTCCATCTCAAGGTTCGCAGCACCCTGCCAATTCCTTTCAAAATCTCCGAAATACCGTGTATTATTACTTTGTGACTCTTCCGTATTTCGAAATCCCTCTTCCCGTCTCGGAGAGTGAGTATTCTCTGAAATATGTAATTCATGCTTGTATCACCTGTGCCAACTAATCTTATACTTCCAGCATTTCTCTTTTGTGTAGCGTATTGATTTGTTTCTGACTTTGTTTGAATTTCCAAATTTCCTCCTACTCCTCTGTGTCAGTAAAGGCTACCGGTCTTGCATCATTCAAATCAACATCTACCTTCATAGATAAATTTATTAACTGATCCGATAGTTCGGCTACTTTTACCTATAATTTGCTGATTTCCTCCGTGTGTTCTTCTGAGCCAAGTTTTAGAGTGTCCATTTGTGACGTAAACGTATCTACTGTGTCCTTTAAGTTTTTCTTATATTTTACAGGTTGCCCTTCCTTATTGGTGTACAATGATCTGCACTTCTTTTACGGCTGCTTCATGATTCTTTAATGTGTTTTTATGTCGCAAACAATATATGCATAAAATGCTCATGAATTTGTGTTTTTACATCTTCAGAAGTTTTTTGATATTTCGATTCGATTTTGAGTATTTCAGCGGTTAAATCTTCACGTGTTTGTTCAAGTGTTTGTTTAATTCCGTTAATTATGTCTAACTTTTGAAGTTGTTCCTGTGTTTGTTTCTGATTTTGTTCCAGCTTTTGCTGTATTCGTCCCTGATTTTTTTCTATTTGTTGCTATGTTCGCTCGTGATTTTGTTCCATTTGTTGCTGTGTTTGTTTCTCTGTTTGATCAAATTTTTGAATTAATTGCAATGACAATGCATTAGTGACTGAAACATGTTCCTTCATGGTTTGCGCAGTGCGATTGCACCGGAAATACTCGTATTTTGAAAAGCAGATAGTGTGTCTTGACTTAACTGAGAAAAGTGTGTTGCGCAAAACCAGAAAGTACGGTATTTTCAAAATTTTTTCTGTTATTTCGCATTCCTGAGGCGAATTGTTACCGTCTGATCGAACGACAATAATTCCCTGTTCACTCATTGTTTCAATTTCTACACCGTTATTTACTGTCTGGTCCACGTCCCTATGCACCATTACCAAATTATTGTCTTCAACATTTGTCAATTCATTACTAGGTGGTGCTAAAAAGCTACGCTCGTCGTCACTGTCATTTCTCACTTTGCTTTGGTGCCTAGTTTTACGCTTTTCACTCGCCCTGATTATCACATTATTTAACACAATAACACACAAAAAACAATTTGAAAAGCAGATATAGGAAGACTCACTAAAATAGCACTGAAAGTAATCAATATCTACACTCCTGGAAATTGAAATAAGAACACCGTGAATTCATTGTCCCAGGAAGGGGAAACTTTATTGACACATTCCTGGGGTCAGATACATCACATGATCACACTGACAGAACCACAGGCACATAGACACAGGCAACAGAGCATGCACAATGTCGGCACTAGTACAGTGTATATCCACCTTTCGCAGCAATGCAGGCTGCTATTCTCCCATGGAGACGATCGTAGAGATGCTGGATGTAGTCCTGTGGAACGGCTTGCCATGCCATTTCCACCTGGCGCCTCAGTTGGACCAGCGTTCGTGCTGGACGTGCAGACCGCGTGAGACGACGCTTCATCCAGTCCCAAACATGCTCAATGGGGGACAGATCCGGAGATCTTGCTGGCCAGGGTAGTTGACTTACACCTTCTAGAGCACGTTGGGTGGCACGGGATACATGCGGGCGCGCATTGTCCTGTTGGAACAGCAAGTTCCCTTGCCGGTCTAGGAATGGTAGAACGATGGGTTCGATGACGGTTTGGATGTACCGTGCACTATTCAGTGTCCCCTCGACGATCACCAGTGGTGTACGGCCAGTGTAGGAGATCGCTCCCCACACCATGATGCCGGGTGTTGGCCCTGTGTGATTCGGTCGTATGCAGTCCTGATTGTGGCGCTCACCTGCACGGCGCCAAACACGCATACGACCATCATTGTCACCAAGGCAGAAGCGACTCTCATCACTGAAGACGACACGTCTCCATTCGTCCCTCCATTCACGCCTGTCGCGACACCACTGGAGGCGGGCTGCACGATGTTGGGGCGTGAGCGGAAGACGGCCTAACGGTGTGCGGGACCGTAGCCCAGCTTCATGGAGACGGTTGCGAATGGTCCTCGCCGATACCCCAGGAGCAACAGTGTCCCTAATTTGCTGGGAAGTGGCGGTGCGGTCCCCTACGGCACTGCGTAGGATCCTACGGTCTTGGCGTGCATCCGTGCGTCGCTGCGGTCCGGTCCCAGGTCGACGGGCACGTGCACCTTCCGCCGACCACTGGCGACAACATCGATGTACTGTGGAGACCTCACGCCCCACGTGTTGAGCAATTCGGCGGTACGTCCACCCGGCCTCCCGCATGCCCACTATACGCCCTCGCTCAAAGTCCGTCAACTGCACATACGGTTCACGTCCACGCTGTCGCGGCATGCTACCAGTGTTAAAGACTGCGATGGAGCTCCGTATGCCACGGCAAACTGGCTGACACTGACGGCGGCGGTGCACAAATGCTGCGCAGCTAGCGCCATTGGACGGCCAACACCGCGGTTCCTGGTGTGTCCGCTGTGCCGTGCGTGTGATCATTGCTTGTACAGCCCTCTCGCAGTGTCCGGAGCAAGTATGGTGGGTCTGACACACCGGTGTCAATGTGTTCTTTTTTCCATTTCCAGGAGTGTAATTAGTTGCAAAAGCAACTGCTACATACCTAGTGCAAATCCACATGCATACCACAACTCATGTCAGTAAACAATAACTAATTTCTAATAATTCGCTAATTATTCAAACTACAACAAAATCAGAAGATTTCTTTGACGTATCCTCGGATAAGGATCGACAGGTAAAACTACTTTGTTTGAGTCCACTGAAATAACTGAGTAGGTGAAACTTCCTAGTGTTTACTTAAACTGCTTAGTGCAACTGAACCTACTGCCTCGTTACTTATTTTTATCATTTCAACACTGACCTAAAGAAATTTCCCTCACAAAGACAACTCAAACTTAGCGTATTCATTCATTACCCACAACATACAAGCGCGACGCAATCTGAATGCTCTGCAATGACAACATGTCTTCAAGTAATGGCCCTGAATTAGAAGAAATGCTAACAATAACCTGTACTTTTTCATAAGTCACTTACCTCACAGAAAATCTTCATAACATTTACTACAACAATTACAGCATGCAGCAACTACAGCCAGCTAAATAAAAGGATTCTAACTACTATAGGCTCTAACTACTAGGAGGTATATGGTTAGCAAAAGAAAGATTTTTGTTGAACAGCGAACAATGTATTTAGCAGATTTTACTTTATTCATGTGACATCCAGTTCCAAAAATTATATGGTCGTCAGTAACTCCTGTACCCAAAGATTATCAAATAGATCCATCATCATTTTACAATGCATATCCTACCAACACCGAGTCTCCACGAAGGACACGTGTCCAAGCCGTCGGCTCACTAACTCCTAACTGCTACTCCGTCCTACCACAGAGTCTCTTACCTATGGCGCAAAGCTCTGTCAGCGATATTAAATACAGTCTACAACGCTGCAATCGTACAAACATATAAACAGGCCACTTACAAATTGACACCCTGTTCACTACACTGATGATTCAAAATATTAGGACCATTGCCCACAGCAAGACGGAACGGCGTCTGGTGGCGTTACTAGTCTGTTGCGGTATAAGGAGAATACAGTACATAAGCTGAGCCGAGAAAAAGGAAATCACTCTAGCGACGACACGAGCCAAAACTGGGTATATCCATTGGCATAAGCTACTTTGAGAAAGGGCAGATTGTTATTGCCCGTCGCTTGGGAAGAAGTACCTCAGAAAAAGCGAAGACGGTCAGCTTTGTGGGTGTTATTTTTTTGAGCATCTGTGAGAAACAGTTGAAGGGCTGTCAAACCACGACTTGGCGGCAAGATTTTCTACTTCCACTCTTCGTCGCAGGACGTGGAAGACGGAGGCGAGTCCGCTCTGTGAATCCGGATAGGTGGCGATTTATGACTGGTTTGGTTTGGTTGTTTGGAGAAGGTGACCAGACAGCGTGGTCATCGGTGTCATCGGATTAGGGAAGGATGGGGAAGGAAGTCTGCCGTGCCCTTTCAGAGGAACCATCCCGGCATTTGCCTGGAGTGATTTAGGGAAATCACGGAAAACCTAAATCAGGATGGCGGGACGCGGGATTGAACCGTCGTCCTCCCGAATGCGAGTCCAGTGTCTAACTACTGCGCCACTTTGCTCGGTATATGACAGGTTTGACAACAGACTACAGTGCTGGTGTAAGCACAAGTGTGTCGGAAAAATTGTTCAGTACACATTGTTGAACATTGGTCTTCGCAGAAAATGACCCTTATGTACGGCAACGTACTCAGACGCCATCCAGAGCATTCACACCCACACCCACACACCTAATCACACACACACACACACACGCACACACTATATGGTGTCCGTCCTAAGAGTCTTCAGGTGCATTTTTATCAGGTATTTTAGCACATATCTCCAATTTTGTTTCTTGTAAGTTAACTGGATCAGCCCATAAAAATACTGCTCAGCATGTTTTCTTGTGACTCCTAGCACTGAAGAAAAGCTTCGGCTTGTTTTGCGCATATACAAGTCTATGTGAAAAATCACTTTGTTTATAGTGCAGACGTATATTTACAGATACTGCTCAACATGTTTTCTTGTGACTCCTAGCACTGAAGAAAAGCTTCGGCTTGTTTTGCGCATATACAAGTCTATGTGAAAAATCACTTTGTTTATAGTGCAGACGTATATTTACAGATTTTTAGACTTGTGAAGAACATTGTTACGCTTGACATACATCATAAATGTGCAAAATATTTAATCAGAAGCTCTGTTGTGTTGTAAACCAAAAATGGTACTCAGATCGAACAGGGATTGTTGCTACCTGTAGCTGACAGATAGCTTAAACAAGAAGTTGATTTTGTTCCACTTTTTATAATTTTTTCAGAAGAATATTTGCAGTAAACCTCATTTTCGAAAAGTACATATTACTACTTCGTTAATTACATTGCATAAGAATATGTTGGTTTTTAACAGTTATGGAGGATAGGTTTTATACTTATTCTCGAGTTACAGTGCGTAAGCAAACACTGGTTATTATCTGTTTATGGAAACTACATTTTATATTTTTCATAATAATTCAAAAGAACCTCAGCTGTTTCTTTAGCATACCCCATGTTTCCAGATATAAATAACATTGTGGTACTTCCTTTAGGGTTCGATTTTATGTTTTCGATAGAAATTTCACGTAAGCATTTCATTGTTTTCTTTCTTGATGCATTTTTGCTATCTTGGGAAGAATATTGTGGCAACTTACAAACTTCACCGATCCCATAAATGATTTGTGGTTCTGTTATGCCTTACACTATTGTACACCTAACGAACTTTCACTCTTTAACCAGTGGAGTCATACGTTGACAAAGATAAGCAAGAAGAACATAAAGGCAGAAGTTAATTTTATTTTGTGTTTCCAAAGTCTTATGAAATATTATTTAAAGGAAAATTCACGCTCAACAATTGTGTATTATTAATTACATTGAATAAACAAACGTTGGTTTTCAACTCTGTATGGACAGCAAGTTATATACACCTTCTAATATTACATACCAAATGATATACAGCGTCCAATGAAGTTTATCAGTGGGATTGGTGAGCCAGTTAACAATCGATTTTTTGAAGATAGTAATGAAAATGTAGTTGACAATACTTTCCCCATTTTATACAGTTTATATAAATTTTTATGTGTGTTATATGTTTTTGATAAAGAATTCAGGTCGTTTGGATACTTTTGAGCACGCCCATCTGGGGCTACATTGTGAATAGATCTTTCATTGCAATGGCGACTAAAACAATATGCTCCTATTGAAGGACAGGTGTGTTATATATTTTTTTGAATTAAATTCAGGCCATTCGGATATCTTTGAGCACAACCCAAAGGTGGCTACTTCGTAATGGGCTCTATCATTTTAATGCTGACTAAAATACTAGGCTCTGGTCACAGGAGAAGAGAGAGAGCTGTATAATGTATTTGTTTGACAAATGATTGAGATTGCTGAGGTACATCTGAGCATGGCTCAGATGGGGCTTCACTGTAATTGATTCTATAATTTTAATGATGGCTAAAATACTAGTTCCCGATTATAGGGGAGGGGAGAGGGACAGTGTGTGTGTGTGTGTGTGTGTGTGTGTGTGTGTGTGAGAGAGAGAGAGAGAGAGAGAGAGAGAGAGAGAAATATATCTTTCCAATGTTACTGAAGTCGTCTCTTTTTGGACACATTTTAGTACAATGCGTAGCGGGTCAGAGTTTTGTGACACAAGATATTGAGCATCAGTGACAGGGGAGCGAAGGTCACTATTTTGTCAGGGATGGCAATAGGGAAAGCGACACTTTGTGGGCGGTAGAATGGGTTCTTTCCTTGACTCAGTTGGTAAGGTGTGAGTGAAACATTCGTGGTTCCACTGTCAGTCATATATTGACACATAAGACCTTTTAAATAAACAGAGTAATACATAGCTTTTTGACCCACTCAATTCCTCGCGGCAGTGGTGCAGTGGGGAGTCTTAGCGTGCAGATTCCAGTGACTGTTGATGCGGCGGCGTTTCGTCTGCAGCGGAGTGGATAGCGGTTTATCCTCCCATTCAGTACTGTACCCGTGACCCACTGCCTTGGCGGCGAGGTTTCCTCCTCGTGAATTCGCTCGTTGCGTCATTAACAAGCGACTACGGCGTGGCGCGGACTGCTCCGTCCCGGAATCGAACCTGTGACCCTCAGGTTCGTCGTCTTCTGGCGATGGTCATCAACCTCTATGTTCAAAGGTCACCCATTTGGTGAGGTCGCAGTCCCTTCGTCCTCACCAGCCACCTGGATAAGTATCACACGAACTTCTTTCTGGTAACATTTGGGATGGCATCTATTGCATTGACCTATTGGCGCAGTACTCACATCATAATCTATACAGCACCGTAGCGGCTAAATAACTGCAGCGAAGTTTGACTTCCGCTGACTAACCATCTGTCCGTCCACCCAGGCGACATTTCTTTGTCGCTTCTTTCTCCCTTCGAAGGCCCCTCTCATGCCAGTTTGGTGTTTTCGCCAATGTCGTTAAGTTTCTAGGGCGACGACTGACTCTTTGGTCATTGATCTACGCTTCTCACGTTGGACAGAAACGTGACCAATGTCGACACATGTGCCAGCTTTCTTTATTTTATCTCTCCCTGGTCGGGCATTGCCCTGTCCTCCTCGGCATTGCCGGATACGTCACGCATATGAGTTCAGTATGGTGATACTTCCTGGAGCATTGACAGCTGATGTGTGAACTGTGCTGGTCGCGGTTCTCCTTGGAAGCATTGCCCATCTGCTCAGTTGTTGATCTACAGCTGCGCCAACTCCGCTGGCCATCGGCCTCCTTGTTGGACTGCTGCCACTTCCGAGTATTTTGGCTTAACGTTGCGAAGTCTCTAAAATGTTCACTTAACATATAATTAGTGTTTACGTATTTTTCTATTATACACAACTATAAACAACACATAATTATTATGCGTAGTTGTTATACACACTACGTTCCTCCCCTGTCTGGAAAATTTCGTACTCGAATTTTCTCTACAAATTACAATCAAACTAAGAACAAAAACAAAGCGGAAATCTTAGTCTGTTTGCAATGTTATATAATACATTCATTCCGTAATTTGTTTGAAATACATGGCCATGAAGAATACTTCTGAAAGTACTGATAGAAATATGATAGAATGACGATCAGAAACAATACAATGAAGTTTCAAGCAACAATTATCTCTACGTACACTTCAGCAGTACACATGTATGCTCAGGCTTTTTGTAGCCATTTAACTGGAATTTAGTGTAGTGATACGTCATTGGTTGTCTTAGGGTTTCGTCTGTTACACAGGAAAGCAGTACCAAGTATAATTATGAACTAGAAGATTCCAGAAATTTATGTGCCCGATATCACAATTCGCGTTTTATGTTCCTCTTTCAACTGTACAGTATGCTGCATCATAGCGTTGGCACGAATCTTGTCTTATTGTGTAGTGATAGGAACATCTAATGACGGCAGGATGGAGAAATCAAGGGAGTTGTATGGGTAAGATAAATTATGAGGAGGCAATATTTGCATAGTGTTTCTGGTCAGCAAGTTAGTGGATACGATGAGACAATGGTCGAACTGGTCGAGGTTTGCGGGTAAGTGAAATTTCCTGTCTGAGAGGGAACTAATGTGCCATTAACTATCAGTTCATTAGTACGGAGTTCAATATGTTTGACTGTAGTGGCGGCACCATGGTCGACACAGTGCAAAGATATCTGTCAGTTGGTTAACTGCGTTAAGCCAGTGTTCTCCTACTTGCTCGAAAAAATATGGTGTAGAAGTTAGTATATCAGACAGGCAATTTAGAGTTTTGTTTTTCTAAAAAAAAAAATAACTGGGATACACAATTATGAGTGTTCACTAACACGTGATGGGCATATGGTAAACCGCTGGTGTATGCAATTACTTAAATCCACAGCTATCATTACTGCAATAACATTCGACGTTTGGAGATTAGGAATACCTGACTTGTTCGAAATTGTACGTATCTGTCAAGTTGGTCCCATTTCACTGAGAAGGAGCGCGCTGCAAAACAGTTATAGACGTCTGTTTTGCCAGTCGCTGGAAAGGAAATATGAATTCGTAATTTTACGTCATCTGTGTCCACTAGTACCTTAGCTAAGTGGTAGTACTGTGGCAAGGGTTCCTTATCTGGAGGGAAGATTAATTTTAGTGACTCCGGTAACTGTTTACGGGTCCAAATCAATAAGAATATAAAGTTTGTTGGCGATAGTAGCATTGGTGATAAATATTCCTGTACTGCATGGTGGATGGCTTCCCTGAGATAATCTGCTTTTAGCCATGCATTCACTAACTGACCTGTGAGAAATCGAACTAACCTCACTACTGGGCCTTGGTGTTAATAAGTACTGATTGATCTAAGTCATCTAACCTCTTGGTGTGCCAGGCAGTAGTAGCCTTTTTGCGACCAGCTGTAAATGTAACTTCATGTAATGTATTATTTATATGCGTGATATCATCGTCGTCTGCCGTGCCGTAAATGGTTTTCAATAATTTAAGACCTGCGCTCATCAACCCTCGCCTACATCGTTTGACTGTATGTGGCACTAATTGTTCTATTTGACGTAATTGGCCTCGTCACAGGTCATATGAGTACTGCAAAGTTTTATATTCACTTGCTACCTCATCATATACCTCTGCTTTTCTTGCTGCTGGATTTAAGGTACTACATTCAAGCTCTAACCTCCTAAGTTCATTAGGTATCTGTCATAGATAATATCCAATACTATTGTCCACTGATGATTAGTTAGTACCACCATGACCTATCTCACAAAATGGCACTGAGTACTATGGGACTCAACATCTTAGGTCATAAGTCCCCTAGAACTTAGAACTACTTAAACCTAACTAACCTAAGGACATCACACACACCCATGCCCGAGGCAGGATTCGAACCTGCGACCGTAGCAGTCCCGCGGTTCCGGACTGCAGCGCCAGAACCGCACGGCCACCGCGGCCGGCACTCCTCAACTGGTGCACTTGCAAATCCATAGCTCATATTATTCATACCTGCAAACAAGAAAAGTAGTGCTGCATCGATGTAGGACTTCATTGTGGTAAGAGATGACTAATATTGAAAGTAGTATTGATAAAGGCATCTTACAGGATTGTGAATTTATGGCGAAAGAAAACTTATTGTGCATTTTGTATGACCTAGATACCCTCATCAAGACATTCTAGTGAATGACTTATACTTATTCACGCACACAATATCTAATTATACGTCGGTACTTCCTATTTAACACCTAGAATTCCCCTTCATGTCTCTTGCAAATTCCGCTTCTGTATCCGATTCTCTATTACTACATTTTCACTAGAATCTGTAGTACACAAAGCTTATTTACGTTAGCATTGGAATGATATATTTTGTATAGTAGAGGCGTAATTGACTGCGCTCGGCCAAAAGGTTATATGGGGCCGAGTGCATGTTCTGTGTTGGTGGATCAGCGGTCTTCCATTTCCGCAGTTCAGCACGCTTCGGAACAGTATTTGTTACCATTGGTGGGTAACTGCAACATGATTTTGACAACTTGGTAAGGACCCTGGCAATTCGTCACAAACTTTTTTGTCTTTCCCTTAGCAACGTAGGGAGTAGATAGAAAAACCTATAGCCCAGTTTTGAAATCCGCAGACTTATCGTGTATGTTGCCTAGCTTCTCTTGGCGTTCTAATGCTTTCTGTACTTTTTTTCCACACGTCCTCAATGATTCGAGCAAATTTCCTAACTGCTGCTCCATTCTTGACTTCTCTGTGCTTGTTGTTGTTGTTGTTGTTGTTGTGGTCTTCAATCCTGAGACTGGTTTGATGCAGCTCTCCATGCTACTCTACCCTGTGCAAGCTTCTTCATCTCCCAGTACCTATTGCAACCTACATCCTTCTGAATCTGCTTAGTATATTCATCTCTTGGTCTCCCTCTACGATTTTTACCCTCCACGCTGCCCTCCAATACTAAATTGGTGATCCCTTGATGCCTCAGAACATATCCTACCAACCGATCCCTTCTCCTGGTCAAGTTGTGCCACAAACTTCTCTTCTCCCCAATCCTATTCAGTACTTCCTCATTAGTTATGTGATCTACCCATCTAATCTTCAGCATTCTTCTGTAGCACCACATTTCGAAAGCTTCTATTCTCTTCTTGTCCAAACTATTTATCGTCCATGTTTCACTTCCATACATGGCTACACTCCATACAAATACTTTCAGAAATGACTTCCTGACACTTAAATCTATACTCGATGTTAACAAATTTCTCTTCTTCAGAAACGCTTTCCTTGCCATTGCCAGTCTACATTTTATATCCTCTCTACTTCGACCATCATCAGTTATTTTGCTCCCCAAATAGCAAAACTCCTTTACTAGTTTAAGTGTCTCATTTCCTAATCTAATTCCCTCAGCATCACCCGACTTAATTCGACTACATTCCATTATCCTCGTTTTGCTTTTGTTGATGTTCATCTTATATCCTCCTTTCAAGACGCTATCCATTCCATTCAACTGCTCTTCCAAGTCCTTTGCTGTCTCTGACAGAATTACAATGTCATCAGCGAACCTCAAAGTTTTTATTTCTTCTCCATTGATTTTAATACCTACTCCGAATTTTTCTTTTGTTTCCTTTACTGCTTGCTCAATATACAGATTGAATAACATCGGGGAGAGGCTACGACCCTGTCTTACTCCCTTCCCAACAACTGCTTCCCTTTCATGTCCCTCGACTCTTATAACTGCCATCTGGTTTCTGTACAAATTGTAAATAGCCTTTCGCTCCCTGTATTTTACCCCTGCCACCTTTAGAATTTGGAAGAGAGTATTCCAGTCCAGACTGTCAAAAGCTTTCTCTAAGTCTACAAATGCTAGAAACGTAGGTTTGCCTTTTCTCAATCTTTCTTCTAAGATAAGTCGTAAGGTCAGTATTGCCTCACGTGTTCCAGTATTTCTACGGAATCCAAACTGATCTTCCCCGAGATCGGCTTCTACTAGTTTTTCCATTCGTCTGTACAGAATTCGTGTTAGTATTTTGCAGCTGTGGCTTATTAAACTGATTGTTCGGTAATTTCACATCTGTCACCACCTGCTTTCTTTGGGATTGGAATTATTATATTCTTCTTGAAGTCTGAGGGTATTTCGCCTGTTTCATACATCTTGCTCACCAGATGGTAGAGTTTTGTCATGACTGGCTTCTCCAATGGAATGTTGTCTACTCCGGGGGCCTTGTTTCGACTCAGGTCTTTCAGTGGTCTGTCAAACTCTTCACTCAGTATCGTAACTCCCATTTCATCTTCATCCACATCCTCTTCCATTTCCATAATATTGTCGTCAAGTACATCGCCCTTGGATAGACCCTCTATATACTCCTTCCACCTTTCTGCTTTCCCTTCATTGCTTACAACTGGGTTTCCATCTGAGCCCTTGATGTTCATACAAGTGGTTCTCTTATCTCCAAAGGTCTCTTCAATTTTCCTGTAGGCAATATCTATCTTACCCCTAGTGAGATAAGCCTCTACATCCTTACATTTGTCCTCTAGCCATCACTGCTTAGCCATTTTGCACTTCCTTTCGATCTCATTTTTGAGACGTTTGTATTCCTTTTTGCCTGCTTCATTTACCGCATTTTTATATTTTCTCCTTTCATCAATTAAATTCAATATTTCTTCTGTTACCCAAGGATTTCTACTAGCCCTCGTCTTTTTACCTACTTGATCCTCTGCTGCCTTCACTACTTCATCCCTCAAAGTTACCCATTCTTCTTCTACTGTAATTCTTTCCCCCATTCCTGTCAATTGTTCCCTTATGCTCTCCCTGAAACTCTGTACAACCTCTTGTTCTTTCAGTTTATTCAGGTCCCATCTCCGTAAGTTCCCACCTTTTTGCAGTTTCTTCTGTTTTAATCTACAGATCATAACCAATAGATTGTGGTCAGAGTCCACATCTGCCCCTGGAAATGTCTTACAATTTAAAACCTGGTTCCCAAATCTCTGTCTTACCATTATATAATCTATCTGATATCTTTTAGTATCTCCAGGGTTCTTCCATGTATACAACCTTCTTTCATGATTCTTAAACCCATAAGTTGTGCTGTGTGCAAAATTCTACCAGGCGGCTTCATCTTTCATTTCTTAGCCCCAATCCATAGTTACCTACTACGTTTCCTTCTCTCCCTTTTCCTACTACCGAATTCCAGTCACCCATGACTATTAAATATTCGTCACCCTTCACTATCTGAATAATTTCTTTTATTTCATCATACATTTCTTCAAATTCTTCGTCATCTGCAGAGCTAGTTGGCATATAAACTTGTACTACTGTAGTAGGTGTGGGCTTCGTATCTATCCTGGCAACAATAATGCGTTCACTATGCTGTTTGTAGTAGCTTACCCGCATTCTTATTTTCCTATTCATTATTAAACCTACTCCTGCATTACCCCTATTTGATTTTGTGTTTATAACCCTGTAGTCACCTGACCAGAAGTCTTGTTCCTCCTGCCACCGAACTTCACTAATTCCCACTATATCTAACTTTAACCTATCCATTTCCCTTTTTAAATTTTCTAACCTACCTGCCCGATTAAGTGATCTGACATTCCACGCTCCGATCCGTAGAACGCCAGTTTTCTTTCTCCTGATAACGACATCCTCTTGAGTAGTCCCCGCCCGGAGATCCGAATGGGGGACTATTTTACCTCCAGAATATTTTACCCAAGAGGACGCCATCATCATTTAATCATACAGTAAAGCTGCATGCCCTCGGGAAAAATTACTGCCGTAGTTTCCCCTCGCTTTCAGCCGTTCGCAGTACCAGCACAGCAAGGCCGTTTTGGTTCTTGTTACAAGGCCAGATCAGTCAATTATCCAGACTGTTGCCCTTGCAACTACTGAAAAGGCTGCTGCCCCTCTTCAGGAACCACACGTTAGTCTGGCCTCTCAGCAGATATCCCTCCGTTGTGGTTGCACCTACGGTACGGCTATCTGTATCGCTGAGGCACGCAAGCCTCCCCACCAACGGCAAGGCCCATGGTTCATGGGGGGGGGGGGGGAGGGGGGGCTTTGGGCTTAATGAAATCAAATGGCGATGGCATCTTCCTTCTAAAACTAACTTCATAAGGCGACATACCCTTCCCTTCTTGTATTTTTGCGTTGTAAGTGCGATATCCCAATTGCTGTGTTCGTCGTTGATAGTCATCTTCCCGATACTGTGGTGGACTCTTTCTGTCTGTCCGCTTGCCTGTGAGTGGGATAGTGTGGTGCGTAATTTACATACTTCAGTAAATGGCAAATGTTTCATGAGGTCGGACATGATGTTACTACCTTGGTTGGTTAAAAGTGCTTCTGGTATGCCAAATTTTAAAACTCAATTATTGACCAAAGCCTGCGCAATAGTGTGTCTGTTAATCAGGGACACTTACCATGGTTAGATATCTTGAGAAATGATCTATAATCGTTAGTACGTACCTCCTCCTGTCTGGTGTTTTATTAAAGGAGCCATAAAGGTCCATTCCTACTATTGGAAATGGGTGTGACGCTTCCAGGAGTCTTTGAATGGTATGTGTTGAAGGCAATAGTCAACTCGCTGGGTGCATGGTCTGCAGTTATGCACGTATTGTGCTATATCGTGCTTTCTTGTCTCCCACGAGAAACATTCAGCAACGTATCTTTCAGTAGTTCTTTAATGACTGTGATGTGAAAGAATGTGATCATGGGCCTCTTGCCCTGTCACAGATGTTTGGGAACCACAATTATCGGTCTGAGTCTAGTTGTTCAGCACAGGACCCCATCATGTAGGCAAAACTTCCGCTGTGTTGCATATATTTTGTAATCTGCATCTGAAGCCTATGCTTTTCGCCATTCTTCTGCATTGCGACCTACTGCTTCTAATACTACTACCTTCCTACTATTACAATGTGCGCTGCAATGTTTCTTCACTGGTTTATGAATGACTTGAAAGCCCATTTTGGAGAAGTATAGGACTAACACATCAGTCAACATGATCGGTCTCTTAACCCTAGTAACCACTTGAGAGCAGCATGCTCCCTGATTACCTTGAATTTATTCCCACACAGATAGCACCTGAAATATTTCATACAATACATTACACTCAGTAACTCCTTTTCCTTTGACAGACTGCCTGTTGGCTTCTGTTTCGGGTTCTTTGGCAAATGTTCATTTGATGATTTTTCTGACACATCACCAGTGCGAGTGGCTGGCAATGTCAAATTTTCGTCGTCCATTGGTGGTGGAACTTTGACAATGCCAGCCACTCATGCTGCAACACGTCAGAAAAATCATTAGACTAACACCGGCCGAAGAACCTGTGACAGAAGCCAGCAGACAGTTTGTCAACAAGTGAACACGAAATTCTTAACAATTTTGTCCTTTTTCTTTGATGAGTAATTCTTTTCTGCTGTATTTAATTGTCTGGACATGTGGGCGACTGGATGTTCGGCACCATTACTGTTTTCATCCAAAACTGAACTGACAGCATGTCCAAATGCGTCGCAGGACAGGATGAATTCTTTGCTAAAATCTGGATTGATTAATACAAGACTATGTGTTTTTAATCTCGTGTTGCATCCTGTTGTCCAGTGCAATTTAGCACATTTTTCCAATACCTGCATGAGAGGTCGTACTATTTCCACATAGTCATTTACAAATTTTCGGCAATAATTTTAGAGACCTCTAAATTGCTATACTTGCTTGATAGACTGCGGTGTTGGGAAATCTTTTACTGCTGTTATTAGCCATGGATCAGTTTTGATTCCGTTTTCGCTAATAACATGGCCTAAATAAGTTACGTCCATTAATCCAAAGATTCACTTTTCAAAATTTAATGTTAATTTAGCGTCCCCGAGACGCTGGAAAACATTGCGTGCTCCTCGATGTGTTTTGTAAATACGATTACGTAATAGAGGCATATCAAGAATTGTCGAGGTTTTAACCCATATAACACATCATCTAGCAATCTTTGGAATGTTTCGGGGGCATATTTTAATCCTAAAGGCATCCTTAAGAATTTACAATGACCTGAAGGACTAGAGAAAGCTGTTTTATGTCTGTCCACAGGTCTAACTTCTCTTTGATGGTATCCGCTCCTCAAGTCAACTGTGGAGAAATATGAACTGTTGCCGAGATGGTCAATGGTATCTACCATATTCGATAATGGATACACATCCAAAATTGTTTTGCTATTTAGATGCCAGTAATCACAACAGATTATAAAACGTTTTGCACCATCAGCAGATATCTTTGGCACAATTACGACATTTGCGCTATATGGGGAATCCGAATACTCCACTACACCATCCTTTAATTGCTGATCAACGAAATTATCAAGTAACTATTGTAATTGGTGAGGAACTATGTGTAGTTTCCTATAAATTGGGGTATTTTTTCGTGTTGTGCGTTGTGTGATGTTCGTTGCTGCTAGTGGTCCCTGTGAACTAAACAGATCCTGAAACTCGTCCAACACTGCTTCTATCATATACTGTTTGTTTCCTTTTGTTCTGGCGCAATGCAGTTTTGTAGGAAGCTGATTTTTCGCTATTTTCTACGACTGACCAATCAAAATCACCTTGCTCTGAGGCACTTACGTTAGCTATTAATATTCCTCATGTTACCTTCCATTCAGAAGGCTGTTGCAAGCAGCGACTGTTATATTGACTTGTAAATAATAGGTTTCAGCTATCAGCATCCTTTTTCAATTTTATTGGCAGATCTAGATTTCAGCTAGAAACTAGCCATTCTCAATGCACTATCGTTTTTGATTAATGCATGTAATGCCTGTTGGTCGGGCCTCATCCTTAGTTTATTGTATTCAATGGGTTATTAACAAGCAGCTACGGCGTGGCGCGTAGTTCTGTATCCCGGAATCGAACTTGTGACCCTCAGGTCACAGGTGACCCATTTGGTGAGCCCGCAGTCCCTTCTTCCTCACCAGCCACCTGGGTAAGTACCACATGAACTTATTTCTGGTTACATCTGGGATGGAATCTTCTGCGTTGACCTACTGGTGCGGTATCAACATCTTCTTCTTTCGAGCAGCGAAACGGCTACATCATTGCAGCGAAGTGTGACATCCTCTGACAAACCATCGGTGCGTCCATCCCAACGACATTTCTTTGTCTCTTCTTTCTCCCCTGGAAGTACCTCGTGATACCTGTTTGTCAGATGTACTTATTTGGTATTTTCGCCAATGTCGTTAAGTTTCTAGGGCGGCGACTGTCTCTTCGGTCGTTGATCTATGCTCCTCGCTTTGAGCAGAAACGTGAGCAATGTCGACAAACGTGCCGGCTTTCCTTGTTTTACATCTGTGCTGGCGTGGTTGGGCATTGTCCTGTAGTCGTCCTCCACATCGCCATACATGTCCCACCCGTGAGCTCAGTATGATGACAGCTCCTGCAGTACTGACTGCTCATATGTGAACTGTGTTGGTCGTGGTTCTCTTTGGATGCATTGCCTATCTGCTCAGTCGTTGCTCTGTCGAAGTGCTGACTGCTGTTGTACAAACTCCGCTGGTCATTAGCGTCCTTGTTTGGCTGCTGCCGTTTTTGAATACTGTGACCTAACGTTTCAAAGTCTCTAAAATATTCCCTTAACCTATAATAAGTCTTTACCTATTTTTATACCAGATCTGAGCTTTGAAAAACCAAAAATACACATAATTATTATACACAACCGTAAATAACACATAATTAATATACATAATTATTATTAACGCTAAATATGCTGACTGTTCAGAATCGGGATGAGAGAGAAGTGAGAGTGGGTCTTTTTTTATTAATTTTAAGACAAGCACAATTGGGCTATCTCCAACATCTCAGATTTTTGATTGGTTATATCGTTTTAAAACAATGCCATGATGGATTGTAGTGGGAGAGTAGGGGGCGAAGGATGGGGAGAGTACATTGCTTTTGATTCATACTAACAGAAATGGAAAAGTCCTACCATCTTAGATTTTGTTCGGTTGTTTCACTATATAACTAGTCTGTGGTAGACTGGAGTAGGGGAATGGATGGTGATAGTAGGATGAAGTGGGTGTGTCCCTTGATGACCTCATGCGTGCAGGTCTTTGAAGATGTCGTGCATGGCCTTCATGATCATGTGACAATAATGGGGTCACCCTCAATATGAAATAAAGGTAAAACTGTGGCAGATGGTTTCTAGCCGTATTATTATCCCCAGTCCATGCTTGGCCTTGGCATCACTTCAAACACAGCCATTTGTGTTGTGACTTTAACAGGAGCCTACACAAAGGACTTCAGCTACCTAGTCCAGCTACTGCTTGTCTCCTGTCAATTACGTTGGATGACGTTGAATGTGGCAGGAAGTCCATTACTTGCACTGGGATAGTAAGTGCAGATGTTAAGGGGCTATGATGTGCTTCGCTAACAATAAGGCGAGCTTCTCTTGCGGTGGTCATATATGTTTAACCAGAACCTTGACGACAAACATACATGCCCTTAGTTTCCCATGAAATCTGTCATCATGCCACCATCATATTCGAATGTACCACAAATCTATCTATTTCATGACTCAACCAACCAGCAAAATGAAGGCCCGCAATGAGGCCGTTTTCAAAAATCTGTCAGGTTCTAATAACATTGTTTCACATGAGTAAGCACCATCTGTGACAGTGACCATGATCATTCAATGTATGACCCTTTCATGTCCCTTATATACCCCGCCAGCCGGGGTGGCCGAGCGGTTCTAGGTGCTACAGTCTGGAACCGCGCTACCGCTACGGTCGCAGGTTCGAATCCTGCCTCGGGCATGGATGTGTGTGATGTCCTTAGGTTAGTTAGATTTAAGTAGTTCTAAGTTCTAGGGGACTGATGACCTCAGAAGTTAAGTCCCATAGTGCTCAGAGCCATTTGAACCTTATATACCCCACCAGGCTCAGTAGAAACAGTAAATGCCAGAATCCTAGTGCACTCCATTGGCTGTTCTACATGTCATGGAGAATAGCAACTCTAATCATTTGCATTCACATTGGTATTGTATACATCTATAAAGATACAGTAAAATGCCATCGCATCTACCATGTGCTTCATTCTTTTTTGCCAAAAAGTATATCCAATGACATGTTCAAACGAAGTATGAGTATCTTTCCGAGCACGTATTTGACCCATACTATTATAGTTGATGGTGACTTCATTCTACTCTTTGTGTGTTTTAAAGTATGTATATGCACACGGTGATTTTGTTAATTAGGAAAGAACTGCTGGAAACAATACTTGATAAGCAGCTAGAGAGGTACAACCGATATGTGGCCGGAAATGCATTGCATAGGAGTTACACCCACTTCAAACTGGAAATAAAAGTTCATGACAGTGTAAGCTTTAATGATGGAAAGGACGCCTCAGAACACATCAGGTAAGTGGCAATGTTCTATCTGTTATAGTGTATTACATCCACAGTAAAGAGAGTAGTAGTGTTCATCATGATAGCAGTATTTTCGCACTTCAGTACTAGGGGCACCTGCTTCATTGCTTCTGCTGACACAGTCTTATGTGCATATATGTTGTGCAGTGCAGTGTTGCAAGGTGATGCCCGTTATACCAACCAGGAACAGACCGTATGGCACATATGTATTGAGAGGCAAACGACAATGTGCTGACAGTAGCATGACTGTACTGGGAAATGTATCCGAACCGACAGCAACTGCACCATAAACTATTCACAATACTATTTCGTCGTTTGTGTTAGACAGGGTCGATTCCCTGAAAGGATAACCGTGAGAAGTATGTATGCCAGGTACATACGCAGGCGTTGGAGGATCAGGTGCTGACCCATGCACAACATGACCGCAGTATCAGCAACAGGCAGGTGGCCTGCCAGCATTGCGTAAGCCAGATGCCTGTTTGGAATAATTTACTTAACAACTATCACATTCGGTATCACTTACAATGCATGCTGACCTCATTACCTAAGGACTGCCCCCCCCCCACCCCCCCTAACAAAGTTTTTGTTGCTGGTTCATCGCACAGGCCACCGAGTTGATGGAATATCTGTAATTCAGTCTGTTCAAAGATAAGGCTACGTTTAAGCGGCCCAGTGCGATCAAACTTCACAACACCCACTTTCAGGCTACAGAGGATCGCCATGGAGTGGTGGCAGCAAACCATCACCACCAGTTCAGCCTTAGTGTATGGGCAGGTATTATTGGCGACCGCCTCGTGGAACCAGTCGCCCTTCCACAATGCTTCACAGGCGATGCGTATTTGCACTTCCTGCAGATAACCGTGCTTCCCCTGATGGAAGACAGTCCTTTAGCGCTACTAAATGTGTTGTGGCTACAACATATAGTGTTTCAGCTTACTTCACAATTTACATGTGGAGGCATCTTGACAATATCTTCACAACTGACGGTTCGGACAGTAAGTTCACTTCAGTCCGGAACCGCGCAGCTGCTACGATCGCAGATTCGAATCCTGCCTCGGACAAGGATGCGTGCGATGTCCTTAAGTTAATTAGATTTAAGTAGTTCTAAGTCTAGGGGTCTGATGACCTCAGATGTTAAGTCCTATATTGCTCAGAGCCATTTTTAGTAAGTCCAGCTGCATGGCCGCCCTGATCGCTGAACCTAAACCCTGTGGAAAAATCTGGCAGGAGTGTATACGGAACCCGCCCCAGAAATGCAGACACTGTAACAACCAACTCCTTCTCCCTGTGACACTATTCTGTTGCAGGATGGCATATTTGGACGTGTGCGTCAGTTGCTGCTGCGTCGTGTTTGTGCATACCCAGAAGCCTGTGGGAGCCACTTCGAACATCATGTCTAATGGTGTTGATACAGCATGTTGTGCACTGCATTGTACTATACACATGTGGCGAATTAATAAATATTCTGTAGCTTAAACACAGCATTTCCGGCTATATTTTCGTTTGAACTGCTTTGGTCATTATCCTTTGATGGATCGTTTCCTGTAGTTTGTCCCCATTTAGCAAATTCAAAGTGTATATTTATGCTTTACAACAATTCTACTCTCTCCAGAGCCCTCTTATGTCAGTAACTATTACGTAAATATAGACAGCAGGTCTAATGAAAGCAAAAATAAATAAAGTTAGTGTTGCACATGACGAGCGACGGATCAGTGGAAACGCGTCGCTTGGTCGGGTGAATCACGTTTCTTGATACGCAACGTCGACTGTCGACCGTCATGCGGGCGAACGGCCTCTAGAAACATCCACCACGCCACGGAAACAGGCCTGTAGGGACAGTATAATGCTACATTGAACACTCACCAGGGCTTCCATTGCGCCTGTGTAGTAATCAAAGCCACCATGACAGCAGTGGACTATGTGAACAATATTGCAGACCACTTGCATGCGTTTAAGCTTGATGTCTTTCCCGACGTCTATGGAATTTTCCAACAGGATAACTGTTTGTGTGAAAAGGCCAGAATCTTACAGCAATAGTTTTAGAAGTCTAATACTGCATTCACGACGACATATTGGACACCAAATTCGCTAGATGTGAATCCGATGGACCACGTTTGGGACGTTATCGTGGGCCTTCACCGCACCCAAAAACCACGAGCCTGTAATCTACGGGAATTGCGCGACTTCAGCGTAGATATCTCCTGCCATATACCTCAGGAAACCTGCCAGATACTAATGCGAATCAGTGCCACGTGGAATCGCTGGTGAACTGCGTTCCAAAGGTGGACCAACATATTGCTGAACAGGTGGTCATTTTTAATAAATGATTGCAACATTACTTATTTACATTCCTATAGCTGGTTCATTTAATTGGTTTTGCTTTATTAATTTTCAAACACCACCCGTAAATGCAGGTATATTTTAATATACACCCTGAGAGAAAAAAGAAAAAAACTAAAATAACAAGTCACGAAGGAATTATCCGAATGCGACGGAAATCGGTATATGTGATGTACATGTACAGACAAGCAAATGATTATAGTTAAAGAAAAGTTAGATGATTGATCCAACAGAAAGAACTTCCCAAATCGAGCAAGTCAATAACGCGTTGGTATATCCTGCCCTTATGGACGCTGATATTCGGCGTGGAATTAATTGATAGACTTTTTGGATGGCCCCCAAAGGTTTATCGTGCCAAATTCTGTCCTACTGGTTCGTTAGATAGTCAAAATCCACAACTGGTTGGAAGGCCTAACCCATAATCCTGTAAACGTTCTTAGTTGTGGAGAGATGCGGCGACCTTGATGGCCAAAGTAGCGTTTGGAAAGTAAGAAGACAAGCCGTAGGAACTCTTGCCTTGCGCATGCGGATATTACCTTGGTGAAATGTAACCCTGGGATGGCTCGCCATGTCGCGTATGACAACCCAATGGGTCCCGCTGTGAAACGAAATGGCAACCCAGCGATCATTCCTGGTTGTCGGGCCGTGTGGCGGGCCGTGTGGCGGGCTCAGTTCGAAGTGGGACTCATCACTGTAGACTATTTTACTCCAGTCAACGAGATTCTAAGCCGAATATGTCCCACACCGTTGGAAACGTGCTTGTTGATGTACAGAAATCAATGGTCTGCACAAGGGGTGCCATGAGCTCAGCCTCTTACCGCGAACCGCATATTAATGGCCCCTGTGGTCACTAAAGCACAAATGACAAGTCGTTATTTCCTCACGTTCTGTTGTCTCAGTAGGCATACCGCTTCCTTCTTGACACTGTGTTCGATCATGGTTCACCCATTCCTGCCAACATCGTTGAATAGTCGCATCGCTCCTATTCAAATCATGAGCATTTTGCCACTTACTCCAAACGTCTTCTCTGGAACCAACTACGCGTCCTCTCTCAAATTCTGACGTCTGCATGTACTGCTCACGCGCCTGTCCGCGAGGCATAGTTACAGTCCAACCGAGTACACCGAATGAAATTCCCAAAGAATTTATACCCTACTATTGACATTTCCGCTGTTTACTACCCGTGACTGTGGCGCAGAGGAACTGCGCTGCAGCATCACACATCCATACATCGGCCGCCAAAGTTTACAATTTTGCATTTTACCACAATACCTTTAGGAATACTATTTTGTGCCCAATTTTAGATATCAATAAGTCCTGTCACTACAGTTTCTACTGAATATTTGGCCTTTCGAATACATCTGAACAGCCGACTGGTGTGGCCGTGCGGTTCTAGGCGCTTTAGTCTGGAACCGCGTGACCACTACGGTCGCAGGTTCGAATTCTGCCTCGGGCATGGATGTGTGTGATGTCCTTAGGTTAGTTAAGTTTAAGAAGTTCTAAGTTCTAGGGGACTGATGACCACAGATGTTAAGTCCCATAGTGCACAGAGCCATATATATGAACAATGACTTGAGCAGTAATGTTGTTTGTATAATGATCTGGGTATCTTAATATTGAACACCTAAAATACAAATTTGTAGTTTGAAGTTTTTCTTTCTTCTGATTCTCGAATTTTGAGACACAGATTTATATCAGCGGAAAAATGCTCCTGATGGACTAGAAAAAAGCGATTATGTTCATCTTTAGTAGACTGACAGAAAAAGTGATAAACCAGCTGCCTCAGTCCTCACTCAGTTTTCCTCATAAAAAATTTTGGCATGCGAACATACTTGCTCTCTTTAACTCAGAACATTCTAAATTCTTTTACCCAGTCCCTCTTTGTAGTTATGCATTAATATAAAGTATCTCCATCTCACTGCCACTGCTCCTCTCCCCCTGTCTCCTTCTCTCATTTACACTGTGTCCTTTTGTCTTGCTTTCCCAGTGCCACCATCTCCGCCATATTTCGGCAGCTCTAAAATTCCGGGGGTCGAACTTAATTTTTTCTGTGCACCCACGTGTTTAAAGCGCATACAGGGTGGGTGAGGAGGAAAGGTAGATGCTGTGAGACGCGATAGTATTAGTGATTCCGAACAAAAAACTTTATATGGACATATGCCCTATTGCGTTGGTTTCCGAAATAGAACACGGTTAATATCACTTTCGTACATTTTTTTATAACTCTTAAACCGCACACTCCAATGAAAACGTGCCTTAGTACACATCATCATCATCTTGGACAGTTTCCAGCCACTGGCTGGGTCTGTCGGGAACACAAGCCTCTCTATCGTGTTCTGTCTTTCCACCATTCCCCCTCTTCCACCTTCGTCCAGTTCTCTCCTCTTCTCGTCACACATTCCTTCACTCCCTTCACCCATCTATCTCTTGGTCTTCCTCTGGGCCTCTTCCCCTCCAGTTGCAGATCAAACATCCTCTTTGGAATTCTTCCCTCATCTATTCTCTTCATGTGTCCATACCACTGCAGTCTTGATTTTTCTATCCTGTCCTGTACTGGTTCCTCCTTTAGTCTTTCCCTCACATACACATTTCGCAATCTGTCTCGTCTTGTTACACTCAACCTGCTCCTCTGGAACTTCATTTCACTAGCCTGTATTCTACTTTTGTCGCTTTTGTGCATTACCCATGTCTCACTTCCGTATGTCAATATGGGGACAAAGTAGGTTTGGTATATAATTCCCTTGGATTTCTGTGGCACCTCCTTGCTCCAAATAAGCCCCCTAATGCATTTGTGGAACTGCCCTGCTTTTCTGCACCTTTCATTTATTTCCATTGCGTTTCCCCCCTTACTTTCAATCATGCTTCCCAGGTACTTGAAGTTCTCTACCACTTGTAGTTTTTCCCCTCCACAAGTTATATCCACATTTGGCCTATTCTTCTTCCTTGTTGTGACAATTATTTCACTTTTCGTTGCAGAGAAATGCATTCCATATTGTGCTGCCGTTGCCTCCCATACATCTAACTGCTCTTGCACCTCCTTCTCGCAATTTCCCCATAACATCAGGTCATCGGCCAAAAAGCACTGCTTTCATTTTATGATCTCCAATTGCATCTGATACTTGCTGTAGGATTTCATCCATAACAATAATAAACAATAAAGGCGAAAGTGCACTTCCCTGTCGCAGCCCATTTTCCAGATTGAACCATGCAGTGCGTTCCCTCCCCACTTTCACACAACTCTCACTTCCCTCATACATTTTTCTGACTTTTCGTGTTATCTCTTCATCTATCCCTTTTGCGTTCAGCACATCCCAGAGCTTGTCCCTACAGATACTGTCATACGCCTTCTCAATATCTAAAAAGGCCATGATTAAGTCCTTCCCGTACTCATAGTGCCTTTCCTGCAGTTGCCTTACCGCAAATATGAGGTCCGTTGTTGATCTTCCCGGTCTGAAACCGTACTGCTCCTCTTGCAATCTACTTTCACTACTGCTTCTTATTCTCTTCTCCAGGATCTTTTCATAGATTTTTCCACAGTGGCATAGCAGGGTGATTCCTCTGTAGTTCTCACATCTCCTTTTATCCCCTTTCTTGAAGATCGGGACTATAATTCCTTTCTTCCAATCCTCAGGAATTCTGTTCTCCTTCCACACCACCCTCAGCACTCTGTATAGCCACTGGGTTCCTACTACTTCTGCTGCTCGTATCATATCCACTGTTACTTCGTCCCAACCTGGTGCCTTGCCCCCTTTCATCCTCTTTATGGCTTCTTCCATTTCATTCCAAGTTAGATCATCAATTTCCCCACTATTATAATCGTCTGCTGCCTTAGGCTCTCCATCGCTGTTAGTTACCCGCTTGGCGGCATTCAACAGATCTTCAAAGTACTCCTTCCAAATCTTTTTGAGCTCATGCATTTCCTCCACAACTCTTCCATTATTATCCATGATCCTCAGGCACTCGCTTCTGTCGTTCCTCTTATTTCTTACCATGGTGTAAAGTACTTTTTTATTCCCTTCACTGTCCTCTTCTAACATTCTTGTCCATTTTTCCATCCACTTCTTCTTCTCCGCCCTTACTATGGTCTGTGCCGCTTTCTTGCTTTCCTTATATTTTACCCTAGCTTCCTCTGTTCGGGTCTGGAACCATTCTCTGAAGGTTTGTTCTTTCGAAGTACTGCCTCTTTACATATGTTGTTCCACCATGGGGTTTCCTTACTTCTCCTCTTTGTGCTAGTTCTTCCGCACACAGTCTCAGCTGCCTCAACTAGAGCCCTCTTAAAATCTCCCCATTCTTCTTCCACTGTTCTCTGATCTTCCTTTGGCAGCTTCTTGCTGATCAGTGTCTGGTACTGGGTCCTCCATTCATCCTCTTTCAGCATCCATGTCTTCAACCTTTTCTCCTGTATATCTGTTGCCCTCCTATCTTTTTTCTCTCTCAGGGTGGCTACCAATAGCCGATGGTGACTGTCTAAGGCCTCAGATGGAATGACCTTAACATCTGTGATGCTGCTCATCATCTGCCTATCCACTAGTACATAGTCTACAACTGAAGTTTGGGACCAGTCTCCACTGTACCAAGTTATTTTGTGGCTACTTCTCTTCTTGTACCAGGAATTTGCGATCGCCAGCCCATTCCTCTTGCAGAATTCCAGCAACAATTTTCCTTCTCTATTTCGGTTCCCCCAGGCCTCTGGTCCCATTATCTCCTCGAACCCTTTCCTGTCTGTGCCAACATGTGGATTGAGGTCCCCTATTATAATCTGATTACCTCCATTTAGCTGCTTTTGCATGTCATCTTCAAATTCCTCCTTCTCCTTTTTTGTACACCCCACCTGTGGGGCATATGCTTGGATGATTTCAATGCTTTTCCCTTTCACTCGTACTCTGGCTTTTATCATTCGATCATTGATACCTTCCACCTCCTCCTGCAGACCCTCTCTGACCACTATTGCCACTCCATTTCTTCCCCTCTCATTCCCTATCCAGTACAGTTTACATCCTTTACTTAGTGGTTTTTCACCAACTCCTCTCCACCTAGTCTCAGCAAAACCCAAGATGTCCAATTTCCTCCTTTCCATCATTTCTACAATTTCTTCTAACTTCCCAGTTAGAGTCCTTACGTTTAAGGTGTCCAGTCGTAAACCATCTCGTAATCCTTTTCCATTGCTTGGTCGGTTTCCTTTAAATCCGTTCCGTTCAAAAATGGGTCAAATGGCTCTGAGCACTATGGGACTCAACTGCTGTGGTCATAAGTCCCCTAGAACTTAGAACTACTTAAACCTAACTAACCTAAGGACAGCACACAACACCCAGCCATCACGAGGCAGAGAAAATCCCTGA
Source organism: Schistocerca nitens (assembly GCF_023898315.1). Taxonomy (NCBI): domain Eukaryota; kingdom Metazoa; phylum Arthropoda; class Insecta; order Orthoptera; family Acrididae; genus Schistocerca; species Schistocerca nitens. The sequence continues at coordinate 428,313,299 of NC_064616.1, read as the reverse complement.
CCCCGCCGGGAATCGAACCCGGGAACCCGGGCGTGGGAAGCGAGAACGCTACCGCAAAATCCGTTCCGTGATCCGAGGCATGTTCCCTTTTTGAAAGCAGTTGATTTATCCACTACTGGCTTGCTAGGCCTATCGCAGTTTCACCAGAGCCCCGTTAGCCGTCACGTTTCAGGGTTCCCATAGGGCCTTCCCAGCTACCGTAGCGGTCCTGGGGCACACGAAGTCCCCGCTGTACATCGCCCCTATAGGCAGTCCCCTACTTTGTGCCGTTGCCCATCTCCCACGACTTGGACGAGGGGTTGGACTTATGGGAGATTGCCTTAGTACACAATTAAAGTAAATTAAATTTGCAACATAAAAGATCCTATTTATTTTTTGTCTAGGAACAACAGTTTGCGCGAAGAGATCGCAAGAATACTGGAAACCTCGCGCTACGCGCGTGCGCTGTACCTTAAGTACTTTTCGTAGGCTAGTTTGACGTCGTTGTCCGACTTGATGGACCACAAGCATCCTGTATGAAAATATTCGTTTCAACTTCCTTTACACTACTGTAGTACGTTGTAAAGATTGTCAATGAATAATGCAGAAAATAAACAGATATGAACATTAAATGTGTTCTATCTCTGAAACCATTCGGAATAGGGAATATGTCCACATCAAGTTTTTTGTTCCGAATAACTAATGCTATCGCCTGTCAAAACATTTACCTTACGTCCTGACTCACCCTGTATATGGTCTCCACTCATCTGTATTTTTCATTTCCACTGCCTTCTCTTTTGCTCCCACTGTATCTGTCTCCATCTATTTCTGTTACTCTTTTACTACCACTGTCTATCACTGGCCATCAATATCTTTTCTCTGTTTTGCTCCCTCTGCTATTGACTTCATCCATCTCTCTTTTTCTTTCGCTCCCACTTTCTCTCCCCTACCATCAGATTCCCCTTTCTCTTTCTCTCCCACCGGCACTGTCTCCACTCTCGTCAACCGTCACTGACTCTCTGTTACTCTCTTTTACCACAAACAAGTGCGAATATGTTCGCATGCCAAAATTTTTGGTAAGGAAAACGAATTGAGGATTGAGGCAGCTGGTTCCCCTCTCATGGCAGAGTCTTTTAAAGAAGAACACATTTGCCATTTTTGTTCTCCAACAGGAGCATTGTTCCGCTGGTTGTATTCTTTTTCCTGTTTCAGCAGCGTGTGCTGCTTGTAAGAAATGGATTCTATACGTCAGCAAAGTTCTGACAGTTTATTTCATACTTCGACGCGTTTATAAACTGCGACACATATAAACAAAAAATAAGTAGGCTTAATACAAGGTAGATACAAAAGTGTTTGCTTTACATTTTCTTCTGCTTGCTTTGTTCATCGCTCCGCACTGTTAAGGAAAGCCCGCTAATTGTTAGCGGAGATTTTACACTTACAGACTGCACCTGTAAGTAGTGCTTTTCTCAAGTTTCATTGTTAAGCCTCGTATCCATATTGCCACATCAAATTAGTTTGCACCTGTAGATAGCCAACCCAGTACGAGATTCACAAAGCGGGCAGCCATCTTGTCTTCCCGAATACATTATTGTCAACGCCTTGCACCCACGAATTGACGCTTGTCACATCACAAACGAAGCCCATATAGAGCACCTGTAGTGTGACGAAATGCTCTCTCCATTGAAGGGTGTCTGTTTTCACGATGTCTTGCAGTTTTTGCGCAGTTAGCCTCTGAAACCGTGGACGCACTTATCAATAACCCTGTCTGCGCTATACCCAACCCCCAATCCAAACCAGCTGGGAAACTAAACCGCCAGAAACATTATTTTACTACTGTTACTTCTGACTAAGACATTAATTAATTTTTTTAAATAAAATATTAATCATAAAGTTAAGACCCTTCTTAGCCCATATTTTGTCACTGAAGTACCACTTTGGACGTATATGGACAGGCGTGACGTGACCATCATACACAGACAGCGTACTAGAAAGTTTCATTGGCAAAAACATCCTGATTAAAAAGTAGTTTGGTGGCCACAGAACCATTGATATGACGCTAGAAATCTTACCATATGTTCACTACGTCAGTTAAAACTACATTTATGCCTGAGACCAGACACTCCGTGCTAATTTTTCGTGCAAAAGTACGGTAAATTTTAACCTTTGGATCTAGGTAACGGATAATGGTGTCGTAAACACTTTCAGGACTCGCTGAGAACATCGTCTTACGAACATATGATAAAAATTTCGACCGTCCTCCATGAATTGAAATTATTGAGGTGGCCATTTACACATGCCACACTACAGCTACCCAGAAATTATGATTTTTGGGATGCATCTTGCAACATTACTTTCCTAGATGAATGGTAAAAGAATGTACGGCTGAAATCTGAGCCATTTGCTATCGTTAATTATTCAGACAATTTTGGAGCACAGTGCATAACCTGCTAAAATCCATTTTTTGCTGTTTTCTGCATACGTACGGTAAAATTGAACCTCTGGACCACGCTAACGGATAATGACATCAAAAAAAGTATATAATGTCACCGCAGATATCATCTCAAGAACATATGGAAGAAATTTCAACAGTGTGCCAAGAACAGAAATTACAGGAGTGGCCGTACCCAAAATTGGTAGTTTTCCTATCCAAAAATCAGGTTTTTCTTTGGTTTCCTCAGGAACCACCAATGAACAATGGATGCTTAAGGTTCAACCCAGAACCAATTGATTTTCTCAATTTACCTTGTTCAAATGGCTCTGAGCACTATGGGACTTAACTGCTGAGGTCATCAGTCCCCTAGAACTTAGAACTACTTAAATCTAACTAACCTAAGTACATCACACACACCCATGCCCGAGGCAGGATTCGAACCTGCGACCGTAGCGGTCGCGCGGTTCCAGACTGTAGCGCCAAGAACCTCTCGGACACCCCGGCCGGCTCAATTTACCTGTGCTGGAGGAAGTGTGTACGGACCAAAATATTGACCTCGTACTGTAGGATCCTTCCACTTTTCCCGACATTCCGATAGGTATACTAATGGTCGCTAGGCCAAGATCTATCCAAAACACTTCACCATTACCTCTGTCATCAATAGAACCCGAGATATGACCCCTGAAAAACCGTATTTTCTCGGACCAATTCCCTTCTCCCAATAACGGAGTTCCCACAGTCGACTGGAAAGATGGATCACATCTTCGCGCTCACCTCAAAAAATTTGCTGGAACTTCATTTAGACTGATGCTCCAGCGGAAAGTATTCGGTGTACAGCGAAGAGTACTTCATAACGATATCAGCCGCATCCAATACCGTTCAAATCGCGCAAATCGCGATCGAGAACTGCTCTTAGTTTCTCTTAACTCCTTCTTATGATCTGTACCCACGATATACGATGAAAGCAGTAGAAATGACAACAGTCTACTTTACATTCCTCTTCTATTTTTTTCTTCATTGTATCATATTGCGAGTCTTGGATCGCTACTGTCGATGAAATACTCTTTCATATGTTCTAACCGTTAGGATGAAACATATTTGCCACACTTTGATACATTTCAGTTGCCGTTTGTGGAACCGCTTGTGTGAAGAAAGCTAGACACATCTTTCAAATGAACTTTCAATTACGGTGACATATTTTGTACTAATGTATTCCTCTGCTGCGTAACACTTAATTTCTTCGTAGAATTTATCACAGTGTGTGTTAAATGTGTGTAGTTCGAAATGATCTATTAGAATTAACATATAAAACATGATTTATAGGTTGTAGTATTCGTATTTTGACCATAGACCAAAGCTCTGTTCGAAAAATACCTTCAAATCGTCGTCATATTGATCAAAGCGAAAGTGCCGTTGGTCTAGTGAAATAGTCAAACTCATATCACATGTGACTGACAGGAGGTGGAAGTGAGGATTTTCTTCACACCACCTGACATTTTAAGTCAGCGCTTGTGAAAAACGCTCCGAAAATAATTGACACAATAAACCCGTTGCAAAATATTTCGGGGTTATATACATAGAGCTTTTCATGCAAAGTCTTATACCTCGAACCCGAAATAAAATTAAAACAGTATATTGTGACTACTAGCAGTCTTAATTCAAAAACATTTAGAAAATTAATCATAGCAGACTGAAGGTAACAATATCATATTTTCTGTATATTTTTCTTTCCATTTGTAACTGTATTATCACTAGATTAGTAGGGAAAGAATTAATCTTCGTGAGCGTTTGAAACATAGTTATTTTCAGTTTCCCAATAAAATTAAATTTTACGTCTGTCTTCTGCAAATTTCAACTTTCTTTAACCAGACATGTTTCGGCACCTGCGTGACGTAATTTTTAGCTCATACTTCATCTATAAAAGCGTGTTATGTACATCATCTTTAGTAAATAATGGGTAACCTAAATATTATGACTTATTCTCATAAGACAATGACACATCGCTCGAATGGAAGTCATTGATGTATGAATTCCCAGTAACAACTAAAGATACACTGGTTGGTAGTGTCGCAGATGGTTGTCGCATTGAGCTACTGACTATAGGGACGTTTGAGAGACTGTGGAAAGCCGGCCGAAGTGGCCGTGCGGTTAAAGGCGCTGCAATCTGGAACCGCAAGACCGCTACGGTCGCAGGTTCGAATCCTGCCTCGGGCATGGATGTTTGTGATGTCCTTAGGTTAGTTAGGTTTAACTAGTTCTAAGTTCTAGGGGACTAATAACCTCAGCAGTTGAGTCCCATAGTACTCAGAGCCATTTGAACCCATTTTTTAGACTGTGGAAAAATGATATGCATTGTTGTAACTCATGCATTGTACCTTAACAGTTGCTATGAACATATGCTGTTGCTGCATTGTGTAAGTGTTTAATCTGCTTATGTCAATAAATCAAAGTGTTAATATTGCTCATTAGCTATGTCCTCCCAAGTTACTCAATTTCTGATATTTCACCATTTGTGGAATTTTGAACTTTATTTCTGGGACAACCTGAGTAGAAGTGGCCTCACAATTATATGCAACCCTCCTCCCAGTTAATTCCGTGCTACAGATAAATAAATAACCTTTTATACAATATTGCACATTAATTTCTAGTTGAGGAAACTAGCTATCTGAAGAAATGTGTATTCAGCAGTAAATGGGAAATTGTTATGATAAAGCAACAAGACCTAGCATGCTGGGAAACTATCAGAAGATAAATTGGCACACAACTTGGCGTTACGGAACTACAGAATGCTATTAAGCTCTTCACTCCAGTAACAAGTCGCACTCAGATTGTTTTATTGGCCGGTTTCGCTCTGCTGAAAAAGAAAGTAATCAGAAACTCTTAAATACACAATTTAAAGTACAGTAATTGGCTGATTAATCAGCTGACCACTTTACTTTAAACTATACGTTGCAGAGCTTATGTGATGCTTTTGTTCAATTAAAGAGCGAAACCGCCCAGTAAAACATTCTGAGAGCGACTTTTATGTGTCGTGAATAATTTAATTTCAACAGTCGCTTTCCCCTATAGGGAATTCCCCAGTACTGCACAGAATTTTGTGCTTTAATCAATAGTTTACATACTGAAAGTGCTAAGAACCTTGAAACCATGATTACATGAGGTTTTAGGGAGTTTCACAATAAAACCCAGAAGAAATGTGCTCTTCTTAGTAAAAACTATTCCTCAACTTTCACACAACGGTTACGTATTTCTAATGGAAATCGTTCATATTTTGACTTAATACTAAGCAGCCCATACTATGGTCGTGCATGTGATGTGAAGTGATATCTCGATTGATTTTCCAGTCCTAAAGCAATAGGCTAAGGAAACTGAGAAATTAATATACGGAAAAGCACTTTTTCTTTAAAAATGGTTCAAACGGCTCTGAGCACTATGGGAATTAACTTCTAAGGTCATCAGTCCCCTAGAACTTAGAACTGCTTAAACCTAACTAACCTAAGGACAGCACACAACACCCAGTCATCACGAGGCAGAGAAAATCCCTAACCCCTCCGGGAATCGAACCCGGGAACCCGGGCGTGGGAAGCGAGAACGCTACCGCACGACCACGAGCTGCGGACTTATTCAATATACGAAAAAACGAATTGTTATGACAAACTTCATACTTAGAAAAAAAAAACACAAATTTTATAGTTAATTACCTCAATTTTTACCACAGTTTTTAATAAATTTGGATAATTCTAGAGTTTCATACACCTTTAAGTATGGTTTGTACGCTGTGCAAAAGTCATCGAAGAATCTCTTACTTATGAAGAACAGTGTACCTATAGCAACAAATACCGCCATTAGTAAGTGAAAAAAATGATGAAATTTCACATGTAAAAAAAATCATTTCATTATGTTTTCGAACTTTCACTCCTATGAGTGTGAATTCTGAATCGTTCCTGGTCATGCTGACAAAGCTCTATGAATTTATTTGTAAAAGTATAGACAGTGGAAATTAAAATGTCCTGTGGTGTCTCTCCTGCTCCAAGTCAGCCCGTTTGACGTCCTACCCCCCCTTAAACCTAGCTAACCTAAGGACACCACACACATCCATGCCCAAGGCAGGATTCGAACCTGCGACAGTAGCGGTCGTGCGGTTCCAGATTGTAGCGCCTGGAACCGCTCGGCTACCCCGAAATATGAACATTTTCATTCAAGCAGCATAAGAGTAATGTGGACTTGCAGACTTCATTATTTGTTTCTTCTGCAATTGTATCAATTGATGGCGAAATTGCCTGCCTTTTAGAATTTGGTAACGTCCATAATAGAATGTTCTTCAACAAGCGTCCCTTTAAACTGAGCAACGAGGAACTGACAGACATCTCACAAGTGGAGATGCAGTAAGCGCAGACCAGATGTGGCTAAAATTAAAAGGAATGGTATCGACGGCTACTGATAAATATACACCAAAATAAATTAATAAGGGATGGTACTAATTCACAAGCCTACACAAAGCTGGTCAGAACATTGTTGCAGAAGCATCGAAGAAAAAGCATGCAAAGTTTAAAAGAATGCTAAATCTTCAAGATTGGCTATGTTTTACTGAAACTAACTTTATTGAAGTGCGGACTTCAATGATATGTTTTAATAGTTTCCACATCTAAACTCGGTCTCGAAATGTGGCAGAAAATCCAAACGGATTCTGAACGAATGTAAAGTACACTAGCGGCAAGACGCAATAAATAGCTTTACTGTGCGATAACATTGGTAATATTACCAAAGCGGAGATACTAAACATCATTTTCTGAAATCCGTCGACCTAAGAAGAAGAAGCAAATTTTCGCCAGTTCGAATGAAGAGCAGCTGCCAACATGAGTAACTTAGAAATTGATATCCTCGGATTAGCAAAGCATCTTAAATCACTCAATAAATGCAAATCCTCCGATCCAGACTGTATACTAGTTAGGTTCCCTTCAGAGTATGCTGATACAACAGTTCCATACTTAGCAGATATATGCAGCCGCTCGTTCTATGAAACCGACTGAATAGTTATACAGGTAACGTGACTGGATAGTTGGACAGGTAACACCAATACCCAAGTAAGGAGGTAGGAGTAATTCACTTAATTATACACCCAAATTACGGACGTCGATTTGTAGCAGAATTCTGGTGCATGTGTTAGAACATAAAGAATTACCTCGAAGAAAACAGTCAAATGTCAAATAGGCAGCAAGGATTCAGAAAATATCGTTCTTTTGAAACAAAACTAAGTCTTTATTAATACGAAGTAGTGAATGTTGTCGACTTAGGATCTCAAATTAATTCCACATTTCTATATTTTCAGAAGGCTTTTGGCACCCTTCCTCACATGATACTTCTAATCAAATTGCGTGCGTATAGTGACAGTACGTAGCAATCAATTGAAAGTCATCGAGTAAAACAGAAGTAATATCAGTCATTCCCCAATTATGTATTATAGGCACACTGCTGTTCCTGATCTATACAAACCATTTGGGAGGTAATCTGAGCAGCCGCCTTACATTGTTTGCCGACGATGCTGCCATTTTCTGTCTGTCAGGCTCATCAGACGAAATGCAAAATGCGAAAGATATAGAGACGATACCTGTATGGTGCGAAAAATGCCAATTGACTGAAAATAATGAAAAGTGTGAAGTCACGCACCCGAGTTCCTAAAGGAACGCAGTAAATTTAGGTTACACGATAAATCACACAAATCTGAAGGTTGTCAATTCAGTTACATACCAAGGGAACACAGTTATGAATAACTTAAAGTGGAACAATCACACAACTAATGGCGTCGGGAAAGCGAAACAAAAAAAATTTTTTTTTTTTGGGCAGAACACATAGAACAAGCAATAGTTGTACTAAAGACATTGTCTTACACTACAGTTTACCGTTCTCTTCTTGAGTAATAATGCGTGATATAAGATCCGCACCAGATAGTAGGTTCGGTTGTTTTGGGGGAGGAGACCAGACAATGAGGTCATCGGTCTCATCGGGTTAGGGAAGGACGGGAAGGAAGTCGGCCGTGCCCTGCCTGGAGCGATTTAGGGAAATCACGGAAAACCTAAATCAGGATGGCCGGACGCGGGATTGAACCGTCGTCCGCACCAGATAGGTTTGACAGCGTACATTGAAAGAGCTCAAAGAAGGGCAGCTCGTTTCGTGTTATACAGTGTCACACATATGATACAGGAGTTTGGTGGATATCATCAAAACGAACACATTTTTTGCTATGGCAGGACATTTTCAAGAAATTTAAATCACGAACTCTCTCCTATGAATGCGACGGTATTTTGTTGGCTCCCACCTACAGAGGGACAGATGTTCATCGTGATAAAAGAAATCGGAACTCAGACGAAAAAATTTAAGTGTTCAGTTTTCCCGCGCGATTTTCGATAGTGGAACTGTAGAGAACTGTTCTTCAGATAACTTGTGTACAAGCCTAGATTTATGTTTACCCTGATCAGGAGCGGCACTTGATCGTGACTATCGGTGTAGTCATGTAGAATTATGTATAGACTACATCGAATATGCATCTTTGAAGGGTGGTCAACATTTAGAGTGCGTGCTCTAACCATTTGAACTCCCCGACTTTTAAAAGGAAAACATTTCACAAAACGGAAACGTCATCAATTTTGCCCTCCCTACGTTTCCACTATTAAATAAGACACAAATTACCTCATTTAAATAAAAACATGAAGTAGGTTGTTGGCTGATTTGTCTCCAGCACACTCAGTGTTTCAGATTGCTACTGAATCAGTTGGCACGACATACACAATAGCACCGTAGGTAGCCTTTCATTCAGGCCACCACTCAGCTGCATTGAGGTGTGGATTTTGTTTGACGGCCAGAACATCTAAAGAACAAAAATTCCCTTTCCTGGCGCAGTACAAAACTCGTACACACACTACTCGCTTTCCCCCAGAGTGTGCTCCAAGAAGATTGTCCCCTTCGTCATCGTGATCTGTGTTTGTAAGGCCGCGAAGAGTCTGCGTGCTCACTGGACTGTTAATCGTGTGCCTCGACTGTCTTCTTTTCATTTTTCTTCTTTTTCTTAAGTCTAGTTGTCGATGACAAGAGCGCTGAATGAACTTACGCTACTCAACTGCAGCGAAACTTATCTTCGTTTTCTTCTTATTAATTGTCGCTGTCTCTATCTATGATGATCAACTGTTGTATAGGGTGTTTGTCTTAACTTGCGACTACTAAATATCTCGAAAACAACACTTCGTACGAAAAGATGTTCTGGGTGATAATTTAATGTTAGTAAAGGAGACATCTGTCTGTGCTGCAACTGGCCACCACCTATCCTTCCCTCCTGCATGGATGTGGTCGACTTCGTATTTTGAAATGTAAACCCAACATTTTTATTGCATATTTTGACTACGCAAACAATACGTACTGTTTACTCAAATGGTTGTTCTCCACTCGTGATAGACGGCACTGTAATCGATGAATATCAAGTGTGCCTGATTTTGCAATTAAGAGCCGACACATCTCATTCTAAATTTCATTTACGATGTAAATACAAACCTTTGTGATCTAACGGTTGATTTTTATGTTCGAATTTTGCTTTAGTGTTTCTAATTTGATTGTTCAGTTCAGTACGGTTAGCCGTTTGAGTGTCTAGTTAGAAACTACTTTTAGAATGATCCAGGAACAACGACTTGGGTTTAAATTTTATGTTCCCATCGGGATGCTTAATTTTGGTGAGTACCCTTGTTTCACACCATTGAGCTGCGTGAGTCCCTTTGCCTTCCACCATTAGGATGGTTCATTTCGGTAAGTATCTATGGCCGGAGTCCCTGTTACTACCACTTCATGGACATTCTGCTTTACTTAATGGTTGTCGTTTGTATTCCGCAGGCAGTCGCGTAGCGGCCAGCGCTAGAGCTATGGAGGTTGGATGGAATCACTCTGACGGCGGAGTTCGAGGGCAGCCAATGACATCAATCATTCAGGTAGTTTGGGGAATCACCACAATCAACCCTGTAAGCAGCAAGAAACTACGTTTCTAAGCAAGTAGCTTATTCGACTGAAATATCAGTATGCAACCATACTATTTGTATTGGATAATCACATTTGCATCACTCAAATAACGTCTGAACACCAGTATCAACTGTTAGAGGACAAAAGTTCATATTTATATCGGAAGTGGAATGCAGAATCAAATACGTCGGTTATTAACTGCAAAAACACGAACACTTGATATTTGTCGCTTACAATGCCATCTCCCACAAATGGGAAGCAATGGTTTCAGAAACCGTACATTTTTTAGCGTACAATCTGAATATTCCATAAAAATGGTGGGCTCCCATTTCAAAATACAACGTGGACCGCATCCACGAAGGGGAGGAGTAGGGGAAGGTACTTAAAAGGTGGCCAGTTGCAGCACAGGCAGATAACCCCTTTGCAAATATGAACTTTTGACGTAGAACATTTATTTCGTACGATGCTTCACTTTGGAGATATTTAGTCCTCTCACGTTAAAACAAACATTCTGTACATTGTGCTTCATACTTTCAGTACCACATTTATCGTTATACAACAGATGTTGATTTTTCACGAATGTCTTCCTGAACATTAATTAATGACAACAATACACACTCTGTTTGGAACTAACGTAGCACATAGTAACTACCTACACAGGGTTAGCCAGATAACATGGGCCAACCCAAATATATTGGCGTAGAATGAATAAATACATCGAGGCGCGGTTTTATCCAAGTTGTAGCGCACAGTATGACAAATATCTTGACGCTTACAAGTAATTTTTATCGTTTATAGTCGCCGAAGTACGGCAAAAAAATTTTCTGTAATATAACTAAATACTATTTTCTGTTGCATAGGAAAGAACTTCAGTAACATTACGTGTGTGGTACTTGATCAAATAGTATCAAGATAACAGGGCCGCAAACCGCTGTCCCACCGTCAGGAGAAGAGGTTCCACAAACTTCTGCACTATTATACTGAATGAAACGAGACGCTTAACTCAGATATGGTTTTTGTGTTTACCTGTGCACTACAACCCAGTCAGTCTGTGTTCTGCTGTTGTAAAAATGAGATGACTTGTTCGTAAAGCTATGGGACATTCACAAAGCATATGACTGTCGGAAAAGTGAATATCGTTTATGGCGAATGTTGCCGAACTGTTAGAGCAGCTGTGCGGTTGTATTCTGAACGTGCCAAGCAGTCGCGATCCATCTGTGCAAACTTTATAGTAGCACTAACACATGATGCAAATGTCACCAAGAGGCCTCTCACAAATATGGAAGAGATCACCCAAACGACTGTTCTGCGAGCACTATATTTCATCGCATTTCATCCTCTTCACATTTCGCTGCATATACAGCTTTCTGGCAATGACTTCCAAAATTGGTTACAGTTCTCACAATGTTATTAGCGAGAAGTAAAATGTGATGCGGCATATTTATGCAAAGTTATGCTTAAGGAACAAGCGTCGTTTACTACGTGCAAGTTAATCTTCGCGGTATGCACTAATCGTCAGTTGAAAATCACTCTGACACAAAGAATAGGAAAAAAACCACGTTCTTCGTATATTAACGTTTGTGCATGTTTTTCAGGACTCGCCCAGTTTTACTGCCTGGAATCTAAGTACACTCAAGTATCTCGAATTCCTACTATATGTTGCTGCCGCAGTTATTCGAATACATCCCACTGGACATTAAGCAGTCAGAATGGTAGCGACATGGCAGACGTCCCCCCATTCCGCACACGTAATGACATGCACTCTTAAAAGAACATTTGGAGAGCACTGATACAGTCATCTGCCGCGAAAACTAAACCAAGATCTCTATTAGGATACGCTGACGACTTTCGAAGACATGAAGTACCTTATAAGACCGACCTGTGCTGCGTTAACTCCGGATGAAATCCAACGTGTAGTATTGTTTCTCGAGAATCACTTTATAGAGTGTAGCGGTGCTCGAGGTCAGCATTTTGAGTACTTTGTATGACAGCCGTGATAATAAACACACAAATCGTACCTAAGTTACGTATTTGCTTACGTTTGGTATAATAGGGCAGAACAGTGGCGCTGTTACCTCGGTACTATTTCATCAAGTCACATACACGTAATGTGACGGCAGGTATTTCGACCTAGCACGTCAGATCCAGCACTGCGGCAGATATTCGTTGATGTGACTACGTACCAGGTTATTCCATTGTAGAGGGGCTCCATCCTGATGCAAAATGATATCGGATAAGTCTTCTGTCAATTGAGACAACAATCAGAGGGAAGGTATATCGAGAGAGGTTAGGCCTGTAACGGTAGTTTCTGGGAAGAAGAAAGGACCACAGACTCTGCAGTTTCTTATGGAGCAGAGATCATTAAGTTTCGGAGAATCACTTCCATGTTTCAACGAGGCAAGTGGATTTTTTGTACCCCATAATCTCACATAATGTTTGTTCACTTTGCCACTTATGTGTAATGTGGCTTCGTCAGATAGAACAAGTCAGTCTTCTTCCTTACACGCGTGAAAACCAATGTATAATTGGCTCTGTTTTGGTTTTTTGCACCAGCAACATTTGAATTCTGTAAGCCTTGAACTGCAGACGTTCGCGCAACACACCAAACAGCTGCTGGTGAAGGGTATAAGGTCGCGATCCACGAAACCCTTCTGTCCCTAACGTTTCGTCTAGAACTGCGCTGGACATGTTCAGAGGCGTTGTTTCTCCGTTGAGTCTTGCCGTCTGACAGTTCAGACGTCTTAGGGCGACATACAGGGTGTTTCAAAAATGACCGGTATATTTGAAACGGCAATAAAAACTAAACGAGCAGCGATAGAAATACACCGTTTGTTGCAACATGCTTGGGACAACAGTACATTTTCAGGCGGACAAACTTTCGAAATTACAGTAGTTACAATTTTCAACAACAGATGGCGCTGCAAGTGATGTGAAAGATATAGAAGACAACGCAGTCTGTGGGTGCGCCATTCTGTACATCGTCTTTCTGCTGTAACCGTGTGCTGTTCACTACGTGCAAGTGTGCTGTAGACAACATGGTTTATTCCTTAGAACAGAGGATTTTTCTGGTGTTGGAATTCCACCGCCTACAACACAGTGTTGTTGCAACAAGACGAAGTTTTCAACGGAGGTTTAATGTAACCAAAGGACCGAAAAGCGATACAATAAAGGATCTGTTTGAAAAATTTCAACGGACTGGGAACGTGACGGATGAACGTGCTGGAAAGGTAGGGCGACCGCGTACGGCAACCACAGAGGGCAACGCGCAGCTAGTGCAGCAGGTGATCCAACAGCGGACTCGGGTTTCCGTTCGCCGTGTTGCAGCTGCGGTCCAAATGACGCCAACGTCCACGTATCGTCTCATGCGCCAGAGTTTACACCTCTATCCATACAAAATTCAAACGCGGCAACCCCTCAGCGCCGCTACCATTGCTGCACGTGAGACATTCGCTAACGATATAGTGCACAGGATTGATGACGGCGATATGCATGTGGGCAGCATTTGGTTTACTGACGAAGCTTATTTTTACCTGGACGACTTCGTCAATAAACAGAACTGGCGCATATGGGGAACCGAAAAGCCCCATGTTGCAGTCCCATCGTCCCTGCATCCTCAAAAAGTACTGGTCTGGGCCGCCATGTCTTCCAAAGGAATCATTGGCCCATTTTTCAGATCCGAAACGATTACTGCATCACGCTATCTGGACATTCTTCGTGAATTTGTGGCGGTACAAACTGCCTTAGACGACACTGCGAACACCTCGTGGTTTATGCAAGATGGTGCCCGGCCACATCGCACGGCCGACGTCTTTAATTTCCTGAATGAATATTTCGATGATCGTGTGATTGCTTTGGGCTATCCGAAACATACAGGAGGCGGCGTGGATTGGCCTCCCTATTCGCCAGACATGAACCCCTGTGACTTCTTTCTGTGGGGACACTTGAAAGACCAGGTGTACCGCCAGAGTCCAGAAACAATTGAACAGCTGAAGCAGTACATCTCATCTGCATGTGAAGCCATTCCGCCAGACACGTTGTCAAAGGTTTCGGGTAATTTCATTCAGAGACTACGCCATCTTATTGCTACGCATGGCGGATATGTGGAAAATATCGTACTATAGAGTTTCCCAGACCGCAGCGCCATCTGTTGTTGAAAATTGTAACTACTGTAATTTCGAAAGTTTGCCTGAAAATGTACTGTTGTCCCAAGCATATTGCAACAAACGGTTTATTTCTATCGCTGCTCGTTTAGTTTTTATTACCGTTTCAAATATACCGGTCATTTTTGAAACACCCTGTATATACTGTAGAAAAAGGGGCATGGCCGGAGATGCATGTGAGAAGTAGAGAAATTTGACTGAGGATTGTCATCTTGTCAAAAATTAAAAAAAAAATTGTTCAGCTGTTCTGCAGAGCTAATAAGAACTTAACTGGCGTTAAGTTTCGTGGTCTCTTCTTTCCTATTAAAATGGTTGCAAGGTGTGAGCGTATGGTGTGTAGTATCTGTAAGTGGTTGTCGTTTGGTGTGAGACAGTGCCCAGTGGTGCAAGGAGTCGCAAGCAGAAGCTGTGGAAGGTGTAGGCTGCGTGAGCCAAAGGAGGTTGTGCAGTGAAGGATTTATCTCTATATTTAATAGTTGTGGCACACAGTTTGAATAATAGTGTGTTTATGTTTGTGCAGTGTGATAAAGGAAATAAATTAAATTTTACCAGTTCTTAATGCGTCTCCATCAGTTAGTACCACACCATTGCATTTAACAATGAACGAAGTCTCGATATACAAGGTCAACTACATCAAGAGGATTGTAACATAATAATCATTAATTAACCTATATAATCTCCAAGACGTGGGGAGCTTATATTTGGCGACGCGTGTGTCGGACGTGGATTCCTTCCTTCGCAATCTTCGGATCGTCGGAGAATACGGCACAACAAACGGTGAGTGAAGCAGCTAATTGCGACAGTGGCGCTTCGTTTCTAGTTGTTTTCCACGTTGCACAGGCGAAATTAGGAAAGGACCTCTGAACTATGTTAGAGACTGTGGCATTTATAATATGATCTTTTAAATTAAGTGTTGGAACTAGTTATTAACGGACAGTGATTTTTGTGAACACTGTTAACATGGCGGACACAACGCAAAACAACAGAAGTTATTAATGAGGAGGGACAAGTTAATGCTTTAGTCAATGAAGAATGCGACTTTGGACTTGAGAGTACCACACTTAACGTAATGGAAGATAGTGGTGTAGTTATTTTCGATTCAACGACGCCTAGTTCAACACCAGTGAGTAGTCAACATACAGGAACGAGTGTTAGTACTAACGATTTGATAGTACAGATGTTGAGAGAAATCAAACAGGAAAGTAGGAACGCCAATGAAGAAATAAAGAATTTATCGAATGCAATGGTTAACTTGCGAACTGAGCTCACTAATTCACTTAATCAGAAACATAAGGAGCTCCAAAAGGAATGTGATACCAAACATGAACAACTTGAAAATAAAATGCAAGATCTTAACACAAAAGTTAATGAACAAGGTAAACAGTCGATCACGTTATTTAACAATGTTCAATGAACAGTTAAAGCTCAAGCGATGAAATTTTTAAAATTAAGAGTACAAGTAAAGGCAACAGAGAAACAATTGTTAAGTTAGTTCAAGACCTACAGACGCAATGTACTGAACTGAGTACCGAAGTAGGCGAAATTTGCCAAAATGTAATGTCATCCAAAAATGGTTTGAACAATGTGAAGAAAGACCTTATACATCAGGAAATCAATGCAGCGTTACGCGAAGTTGTAACAGCATGGTTAACGTACCTCAAGTTATTGTAGATAATGGATTGAGCGTAGGTTACTTTCAAGATTACGATCCGAAACAAGGTATCCGTACAGTTGCCTTTATTAAGCAATTTAAACACGCGTTTCCAAGACATTATACGGAACGTGCGAAAATTGATACGTGTACTAGCAACATGAAAGGCGAAGCACGTACCTGGGGCATCAGTGTTTCAGAAAATTATTCACAGTACAAAGAATTAGAATCTGCATTCTTGAGTAAATTTTGGTCGCGAGAAAAACAATGGGATGTAAAATCAAAGATTCTTACTCCGCCAAACTACGCAAGACATTATGCAACAATGCCTGAATATATGCAGAAATTTTGGAACGACTATGCCTATCTTGATGATACGGTCAAGGAAGACGAAAAAAATGGTTCAAATGGCTCTGAGCACTATGGGACTTAACATCTGTGGTCATCAGTCCCCTAGAACTTAGAACTACTTAAACCTAACTAACCTAAGGACAGCACACACATCCATGCCCGAGGCAGGATTCGAACCTGCAACCGTAGCGGTCACGCGGTTCCAGACTGAAGCGCCTAGAACCGCACGGCCACACCGGCCGGCCAAGGAAGACGAATTGATGTTAATTTTGATACAGAAGCTACCTTTCGCGGTACGTGAAAAGTTAGCACTCACTCCAGTATCGAACATGGAGCAGACCTGCCCAATGATCGATAGAATTGATGTACATAACCATGAACGCGAACAGTGCGAGATAAATAATGACGATCGTCATTCGCGTGGTAATGGCCCACCGCGACAAGAATTTATGACTAATGGAAGACCAAGCAGATTTGATAGAAGAGGGGACGGAAAACAAAGAAGAAATGAGTATGACTCACCGAACAGATTTAATTACAATCAGTACTCAGATCGATCACAGTATGAAGAAAACAGAAGGCAACAACGATCGCCGGAACAAGAAAGGAGCCCAGAGCGTAATCCACAGCAACGTGAACCGGTAAACTAAGTCAAGTTTCGAAGACGACCCGCTCCGAAACACAAGTTACAAGTGTGGTGTCACCGCTAGATACCACACTTGCTAGGTGGTAGCCTTTAAATCGGCCGCGGTCCGCTGGTATACGTCGGACCTGCACGTCGCCACTATCGGTGATTAAAGACCGAGCGCCGCCACACGGCAGGTCTAGTCTAAAAAGGCTCCCTGGCACTCGCCCCAGTTGTACAGACGACTTTGCTAGCGATGGTTCACTGTCTACATACGCTCTCATTTGCAGAGACGACAGTTTAGCATAGCCTTCAGCTACGTCATTTGCTACGACCTAGCAAAGCGCAATATTCAGTTACTATAATTACTTCAAGAATGTATTCTGAACAGATAATATTGTGAATGATGTACCGTCAAGAGCGACGTTCATCATTAACGAATTAAAGTTAAGTACCAAACTAATTACGTCCGCTTTCTGAATTCTCATTCCTTGTCATGTTCCAGACCTCACGTCAGTATAGTTCTTCCCTCCTC
Source organism: Schistocerca nitens (assembly GCF_023898315.1). Classification (NCBI taxonomy): domain Eukaryota; kingdom Metazoa; phylum Arthropoda; class Insecta; order Orthoptera; family Acrididae; genus Schistocerca; species Schistocerca nitens. Next base: position 428,295,566 of record NC_064616.1, on the reverse strand, counting down.
ACGCCAGCCTGCGTGAGCTAAAACGAGTGCATTTCGGCCTCCACTCGTAACACGATGTTGGCTCTACTGCTAACACAAAAACAAGAAATAGGTCATATGTAGCGATTAACGCATTCAAGTGTGAACGAGTAGATGATATTAAAGACGATTTGTATCGATAGGATGAAAATAATGATGATGAAATCTTAATGCCTTTTGTAGAGGTGGAGGTATGCGGAATTATTGTGGACGCACTACTGGACTCAGCAAGCGAAGCGAGTGCAATTTCAGAAAATCTGTTCTCACAATTAAATAATCTGGTGGCATTTCCAACATTTCCCGTGAACGGCGTACGTATTGTCAGTGCTGTAGGTAATATAAGCAAACTTATTAAAGGTCAAGCTCTATTGAAGTTTATAATCAGTGGAGATGAGTATGAGCAAAGCGTATTAATTGTTGGACTCTTAATGTCGGATTAGTTCTTGGAATCGATTGGTTGACTGAAATGAGGTGCAGTATTGAATTTAGAAAGGGTTGTCCGCGGACGAGAATAAATAATGTCGAGAAGAAGATAATGTTTAAAGGATTTACTAATGAAGAAGATAAGGGCGCTGCGTGCGTGAAGATAAGGCTAATGCGTTTCCGAGGAGAGGAGGAACTGGCTACATATGATGATTCTGAGGAAGATCCTGCTCTGCGAGAGAAGAATAATGATGAAGATGATCTGACTGGTATTCGAATCAAGATTCAGACGTTAGTAAACTTCACGGAAGCAAAAAGAGAGGAAATAATGGAAGTGCTGAGTCGCGAAGTTGACCTGTTTTCAAAATTACCTGGATTAATTAAAGGATGTGTTTGCAAAATTAAAGTCAAGGAACATGAACCATTTCGCAGGAAATCGTATGCAATACCTTTAGCAAACAGAGAGACAGTGAAGAAGGAAATCAAAAGGATGTTAGCTAATCAGATAATTTAAAGTCAGACAGTGAATATTCGAACCCAATACACGCTGTAGGAAAAAGGGACGGTCTAGTACGCATTGTTCTTGTCGCTCGCGCAATGAACCGCATTATTCTACAACATGTTGAGAACATTAAGTTGTATAAGTGTCCTGAACTATCACAAGGAAGTGTCAATTAGTAAACTGTGTTTAGTTATAAATATGCTACGTTACTGATGGACAAACCTTTGGACAATAGTCGGTAGCTATTGTGAGATGTTGAAGACTGTAGTCAGTAGCTGCAGTGAGTACATTTTATTCTCTGTGCTTGATATCGTGTGACTTTCTCTTATGTCCTGTGACAGGCGCGGCAGTGGACAACGGAGCGACGCTTGTAGCGTGTGTTTTGGTTTTCAGGAAGCAGGCAACAGTGCACAGCTAAGCGCGCAGCGCGTTTGTCTTTTGTTACCTCACGCTGCCGTAATGTTATGTTATTGTTTTCATGCCTGCCAGCCAATGACCTTCGCCGCCCGGAGCGCTACGGTTTGGGGGAGGAGGTCGTGGCTGACGTCACGAACAGCTGACTGGCATCCGGCACTTGTCAACATAACGGGAACGTGCCGCCGACGAACCGTGCGGCGGAATGCGGCGATTCTTCGTGGGCATAACAACAGCTCCTAGATCTTCCTGTCTCCGGCGGCGTCGATGTCACTTTTCCCCTGCATCAAACGTCGTAACTGCGTATGACGACCAGCTCAACACATAGGACAGTGATAAAAGCAGAGTAACACGTGCTGTGATACGTATAGTGTTTGTGAGTCCTCAGCGGCGAAGATGACACTCCCCCTAGTGAAATCGTGTGAAGTTCTGCTCAGGTTATAGGTAAGGCCCCAAAGCAGAATACCCAATATTTCCTTATGGTGTGAAAAGTGCTCAAGCCAACAAAATGTCTTTTGTTTATACATGATTCACTCAATGTAACTTGGTTGTAAATGGAAAATATTTCTTTAAAGGTATGTACTGATTTCTGTATAAGTAGTCTGTGTGCTGTGTGCCAATTTACAAATTACAGTAGTTAATTGATAAAATGTTTTATGCCTGTAAATGTAGTTTTGACAGATGCATAGTGCCAATGATTTTGTGTATATAGGTTTTACATTTGTATTAGGTTATTTAAAATTAGGCTGATTTATTCAGATTCCATTCCTTAGTGACTATTATGTTCTTTACTGTGATTCATGTGTGTAATTAAGAGTAACCTTTACTAATATGCTTGATATCTCCAACAAAAGGGAAACTGTGTCAGTCACATTATCTTATCTTTTTTACACTTTTCTTGCTGATTAACAGACAGTTAGTAAATTATGTGTTAAGTTCTTACTGTCATTAAATAATTTTCAAATTGCTATATTCTTTGATCATGTTTTATGTGCGTGGAGATAAGGTTAATTAACATCAGTTATATTGTGAAAGTCATTTGTTCTCAGGGTCAGATACTTATTGCAACTACTTTGACATGAAATACTAATTAGTGTAATTTTCAAATTTTGATTTTTCTTGTATAATTTTTGCTAGGACTTCTGAGTCCCTTCAAAGGTTAACCTAGCTCTAGTTTTGTTTTGGTGGGGATGTGAGGATATTGATGTGTAGTATCTGTAAGTGGGTGTTCTTTGGAGGGTGACAAGGCCCAGTGGCGCAGAGAGTCGCAAGCAGAGGCAGTTGTTGAGGGGCTGTGGAAGGTGTAGGCTGCGTGAGCCAAAGGAGGTTGCGTAGCGAATGATTTATCTCTATATTTAATAGTAGTGGCACACAGTTTGAATAATAGTGTGTTTATGTTTGTGCAGTGTGATAAAGGAAATAAATTAAATTTTACCAGTTCTTAATGCGTCTCCGTCAGTTAGTACCACACCATTGCATTTAACAATGAACGAAGTCTCGATATACATGGTAAACTACAACAAGAGGATTGTAACATAATAATCATTAATTAACCCATATAATCTCCAAGACGTAGGGAGCTTATAAATGTTTTGGTAATTCGAAGACTTCTCTACATAGCCATGGATAATAGTTCTTCGTCGTAGATAAATATTCGTTTCAGAAAAATTCACTTCCTTACTTCCTGGTTGAACAGCTTGCTCTGCTACAGTCGATTTGTCTACTTTTCCTAGTCGCCAAAGACTTTTGTGTTCCTTTAGCTGTGTATTCGCGCTTCTCTCGTTTGTTGCAATATAAACTTTATCACACGTATATAGAATTTTTTATACGCCACATACTGACAGAGGAGGGTGTTAATCTGTTGTGTAGGCTGAAGAGCCAACACCATGTTACGAGAGCAGGCCGAACTGCACGCGTTTTAGCTCACGCAGCCTGGCGTGGGGAGGGAAGAACTATACTGACGTGAGGTCTGGAACATGACAAGGAATGAGAATTCAGAAAGCGGACGTAATTAGTTTGATAATTAACTTTAATCCATTAATGATGAACGTCGCTCTTGACGGTACATGATTCACTATATTATCTGTTCAGAATACATTAATACACTCCTGGAAATTGAAATAAGAACACCGTGAATTCATTGTCCCAGGAAGGGGAAACTTTATTGACACGTTCCTGGGGTCAGATACATCACATGATCACACTGACAGAACCACAGGCACATAGACACAGGCAACAGAGCATGCACAATGTCGGCACTAGTACAGTGTATATCCACCTTTCGCAGCAATGCAGGCTGCTATTCTCCCATGGAGACGATCGTAGAGATGCTGGATGTAGTCCTGTGGAACGGCTTGCCATGCCATTTCCACCTGGCGCCTCAGTTGGACCAGCGTTCGTGCTGGACGTGCAGACCGCGTGAGACGACGCTTCATCCACTCCCAAACATGCTCAATGGGGGACAGATCCGGAGATCTTGCTGGCCAGGGTAGTTGACTTACACCTTCTAGAGCACGTTGGGTGGCACGGGATACATGCGGACGTGCATTGTCCTGTTGCAACAGCAAGTTCCCTTGCCGGTCTAGGAATGGTAGAACGATGGGTTAGATGACGGTTTGGATGTACCGTGCACTATTCAGTGTCCCCTCGACGATCACCAGTGGTGTACGGCCAGTGTAGGAGATCGCTCCCCACACCATGATGCCGGGTGTTGGCCCTGTGTGCCTCGGTCGTATGCAGTCCTGATTGTAGCGCTCACCTGCACGGCGCCAAACACGCATACGACCATCATCGGCACCAAGGCAGAAGCGACTCTCATCGCTGAAGACGACACGTCTCCATTCGTCCCTCCATTCACGCCTGTCGCGACACCACTGGAGGCGGGCTGCACGATGTTGGGGCGTGAGCGGAAGACGGCCTAACGGTGTGCGGGACCGTAGCCCAGCTTCATGGAGACGGTAGCGAATGGTCCTCGCCGATTCCCCAGGAGCAACAGTGTCCCTAATTTGCTGGGAAGTGGCGGTGCGGTCCCTTACGGCACTGCGTAGGATCCTACGGTCTTGGCGTGCATCCGTGCGTCGCTGCGGTTCGGTCCCAGGTCGACGGGCACGTGTACCTTCCGCCGACCACTGGCGACAACATCGATGTACTGTGGAGACCTCACGCCCCACGTGTTGAGCAATTCGGCGGTACGTCCACCCGGCCTCCCGCATGCCCACTATACGCCCTCGCTCAAAGTCCGTCAACTGCACATACGGTTCACGTCCACGCTGTCGCGGCATGCTACCAGTGTTAAAGACTGCGATGGAGCTCCGTATGCCACGGCAAACTGGCTGACACTGACGGCGGCGGTGCACAAATGCTGCGCAGCTAGCGCCATTCGACGGCCAACACCGCGGTTCCTGGTGTGTCCGCTGTGCCGTGCGTGTGATCATTGCTTGTACAGCCCTCTCGCAGTGTCCGGAGCAAGTATGGTGGGTCTGACACACCGGTCTCAATGTGTTCTTTTTTCCATTTCCAGGAGTGTAGTAACTGAATATGGCGCCTTGCTAGGTCGTAGCAAATGACGTAGCTGAAGGCTATGCTAAACTTTCGTCTCGGCAAATGAGAGCGTATGTAGTCAGTGAACCATCGCTAGCAAAGTCGGCTGTACAACTGGGGCGGGTGCTACGGAATCTCTCTAGACTAGACCTGCCGTGTGGCGGCGCTCGATCTGCAATTACTGATAGTGGCGACACGCGCGTCCGACGTATACTAACGGACCGCGGCCGATTTAAAGGCTACCACCTAGCAAGTGTGGTGTCTGGCGGTGACACCACATTATTCTTCTCACATCGGAGTGCTTGACTTATTTTCTTTGCCGGTCTAAGCCCGGTCTAATGTCATGTTTCTGTAAAATCTTTCCGATCTGATCTGTTACTTTTTTAATGAAAGGGAGAAAAACTGTATTTTTCCATGATTGTTTTTCACGTTTGTCCTTCGGCCTTCCGCATGAAACACAACGATGCAACAATACAATTTCTCTCCCTTTCATTAAAACAGCAACAGATCAGATCGGAAAGATTTTACAGAAACATGACATTAGAGTGGGTATAGACCGACAAAGAAAATACGTCAAGCACTCCAATCTGTGAAGGATAACCGCCCTCCTCCGTCAGCATGCAGCGTACATAAAACTCTGTATACGTGTGGTAAAGCCTATATTGGAATAACCAAGAGAAGCCTAAATACACAGCTAAAGGAACACAAAAGTTATGTACTCAAGTGTGGTTAGCCATCTCAACAGTAATGGGATACTTAGTAAATTACAGTTTGGATTTCAAAAATGCTGTTATCCTGAGCCACCAGTATACAGTTTCACAGTCTGCATAATAGAGTCTTTAAATAGTAAAGTTTCACCAATAGGAATTTCCTCTGACTTATCCAAAGCATTTGATTGTGTGAACCATGACATTATGTTATAGAAATTACAGTTCTATGGTATAAATGGAACAGCATATGAGTAGTTTAAGTCATATCTACAGAAAAGTGCCTTTACATGTGTTAAGTGATTTAAGGAAGTTTCCCACATCATCTAACTGGGGTGAAATTACATTTGGTGTTCCACAGGGTACGATAACGTGTCCCCTAATATTCTTTATACATGAGAATGACCTCACTTCTTATCTGAAACAAGAAGCAAAACTGACGCTGGTTGCTGATGATAGAAGCGTCATTATTAACACAGTAAAAGAAACTCCTATAGAAAATCTTACAAATTACGTCTTTGGAAAAGTTATTGATTGGTTTTCTACGAATGGGCTTGCTTTGAACTTCGAAAAACACAGAACATCCAATTTTCTACTGCAAGGAGTACAGTTCCATCAATAAATGTAATACATCAACCAAGGGTAAAGTATACTAAGTTTTTGGCTTTACATATGGATGAGAATCTTAATAGTAAAATCTGTGATTTGGATGTCCTAAAGCGACTAGGTTTAGCAAATTTTACAATCAGAATGATCGCTAATTTTGAGGATATAGTAATTAGCAAGTTCCATACTTTGCACACTTCCACTCTCTGATATCATACGGAATAATACGCTCCTGGAAATTGAAATAAGAACACCGTGAATTCATTGTCCCAGGAAGGGGAAACTTTATTGACACATTCCTGGGGTCAGATACATCACATGATCACACTGACAGAACCACAGGCACATAGACACAGGCAACAGAGCATGTACAATGTCGGCACTAGTACTGTGTATATCAACCTTTCGCAGCAATGCAGGCTGCTATTCTCCCATGGAGACGATCGTAGAGATGCTGGATGTAGTCCTGTGGAACGGCTTGCCATGCCATTTCCACCTGGCGCCTCAGTTGGACCAGCGTTCGTGCTGGACGTGCAGACCGCGTGAGACGACGCTTCATCCACTCCCAAACATGCTCAATGGGGGACAGATCCGGAGATCTTGCTGGCCAGGGTAGTTGACTTACACCTTCTAGAGCACGTTGGGTGGCACGGGATACATGCGGACGTGCATTGTCCTGTTGGAACAGCAAGTTCCCTTGCCGGTCTAGGAATGGTAGAACGATGGGTTAGATGACGGTTTGGATGTACCGTGCACTATTCAGTGTCCCCTCGACGATCACCAGTGGTGTACGGCCAGTGTAGGAGATCGCTCCCCACACCATGATGTCGGGTGTTGGCCCTGTGTGCCTCGGTCGTATGCAGTCCTGATTGTGGCGCTCACCTGCACGGCGCCAAACACATACGACCATCATTGGCACCAAGGCAGAAGCGACTCTCATCGCTGAAGACGACACGTCTCCATTCGTCCCTCCATTCACGCCTGTCGCGACACCACTGGAGGCGGGCTGCACGATGTTGGGGCGTGAGCGGAAGACGGCCTAACGGTGTGCGGGACCGTAGCCCAGCTTCATGGAGACGGTAGCGAATGGTCCTCGCCGATACCCCAGGAGCAACAGTGTCCATAATTTGCTGGGAAGTGGCGGTGCGGTCCCCTACGGCACTGCGTAGGATCCTACGGTCTTGGCGTGCATCCGTGCGTCGCTGCGGTCCGGTCCCAGGTCGACGGGCACGTGCACCTTCCGCCGACCACTGGCGACAACATCGATGTACTGTGGAGACCTCACGCCCCACGTGTTGAGCAATTCGGCGGTACGTCCACCCGGCCTCCCGCATGCCCACTATACGCCCTCGCTCAAAGTCCGTCAACTGCACATACGGTTCACGTCCACGCTGTCGCGGCATGCTACCAGTGTTAAAGACTGCGATGGAGCTCCGTATGCCAAGGCAAACTGGCTGACACTGACGGCGGCGGTGCACAAATGCTGCGCAGCTAGCGCCATTCGACGGCCAACACCGAGGTTCCTGGTGTGTCCGCTGTGCCGTGCGTGTGATCATTGCTTGTACAGCCCTCTCGCAGTGTCCGGAGCAAGTATGGTGGGTCTGACACACCGGTGTCAATGTGTTCTTTTTTCCATTTCCGGGAGTGTACATAAGGAAATAGCATAGGGCCTGTTACACTACCTTGGGGAACGCCAGAAATCACTTCTGTTTTACTTGTGACTTTCTGTCAACTACTACGAACTGCGACCTCTCTGACAGAAAATCACGAATCTGGTCACATAACTGGGACGAAATTCCACAAGCACGCAGTTCGATCACAAGCTGTTTGTGAGGTACAGTGATAAAGGCCTACTGGAAATCAGGAAATACAGAGTTAATTTCAGATCCCTTGACTATAGCGCTCAATACTTCGTGTGAGCAAAGAGCAAGTTGTGTTTCACAAGAACGATATTTTCTAAATCCGTTATGATTGTGTGTCAACAGGCAATTCTCGTCGAGGTAATTCATGGTGTTCGAACACAACATATGTTCCGAAATCCCGCTGCATATTGACGTTAATGATATTTACTAAACTACTTTTTTAAAACAAGGGAGTAATGACGCACGTTTGCAATTACTAATTCACAAATAACTACACAAGTATATAATGTACAACAATGAAATTTCGAACAGCAGCCATTCGTCTCGTCGAAAGTATTTGGCGTAAATTTAATAAAGCAGGTGGTGATAATTAAGAATTTCAAAGTTTCAGTCATAGGCATCATTAAAGGTACGTTCTATTTCACAATTCTTAGTTTATAAAATTTTATATGCCAGAACGCTCCCCTTGAACCGTACAGCATTCCCCCCCCCCCTCCCCTGCCTCTACCAAACTCATAAAAATCACAATCTTTGATTTTCGAAAACTTCTAATAACACTTACAATGTGAGATCATTTTATACAAAATACTGATCTGAATTTCAGGTTTCTAAAACATAACTTTTTGTAATCGAAACAATAAAACCACAAGATTTAACATAAACAACAAATGCTAAGGTGTTATCATGTGTCCCCGCAGAAGTGTCACTTAGCTCCCGTTCTGCTCAATACATATCGGCACAAGTCGATAGCCCTCGGGACTATGGCTTCTTGTTTTCAGCTACTGACTGACGCCACGTTTATACAGTTGTAATATTGCTGGTCGCTGAACGTGTGTCCAGCATTAATTAATAAAGCACTTAGCACTTTTCTTACATGACATAATGAAAGCTTTGAGTAAAGGCAGTGAGATACATGCAGTATATCCTGATTTCCGAACAAGATTTAACTCAGTAACTCACCTACATTTATTGTCAACAGTACGGTCATATGGGGTATCAAACGAAATTTGTGACTGTCCTGCGGATTTTTTGTTAGGGAGGACGCAGCCTGGTACCTTGTATGTAGAGTCATGTACAAATGTAGAAGCCGCTTTCGGTGTGCCCCACGCGATTGTTTTGGGACTCTTGCTGCTCATATTGTATATTAATGACACTTCAGACAACATTAAAAGTAAATTCAGATATTTTGCAGATGATGCTGTTATCTGTAATGTAGTACTGCCTCAGACAAGCTACCTATATATACAGTCAGGTATTGATAAAACTTAAAGTGGTGCAATAGATGATAAATTGCTATAAATGTCCAGGAACATAAAATTGTGCACTTCACAAGACGAGAGAAACTTAGTATCCTATTTGTAAAGGTATGAAATCGAATAATCACGCAGTCTCAATCGTGAGTAGAATACGGGGGAAATACAGTCGGCCTACTAAGAGGTTTGCTTACCAGTCAGTTATGCAATCCATTTTAGCATACTGCTCACAGGTGTGTGATACGTACCAAATAGGACTAACAGTTGGTAATGAAAGTATGCAGAGAAGGGCAACACGAATGGTCATAGGTTTGCTTCACGTGTGGAAGACTGTTACAGAGATTCTGAAGAAACTGAACTGGCAGACTGATGAAGATGCACGTCAATTGTCCCGAGAAACCCTACTTACAAAGTTTCAAGAACCTGTTTTAAATGATGACTCTAGGAATATATACAATCCCCTACGCATCGCTCACATAGGGACCGAGTGGATAAGATAAGATTATTTACTGCTGAATCAGAAGCATTAACAATCCTCCATTCCGCGTTCAGTACGTGAATGGAAAGGAAAGAGATCCTAATAAAAGGTGTAACAGAACTTACACGCTGCCAAGCACTATACAGTGATTTGCAGATTATAGACGGAGATGTAGATTTACTTATAGATGTAGATATTCAAGTGAACGTAGTTTTCACAAACAGTAAGTTGTCAATATTTACTTAAATGAAATGTTTCTAAATGAACTACACATATTTATTATCAGGAGCTTGTAAGCTATACACAAAATAATATTGCGAAAAATACAGCTTCGACAAGAAATCATCAGTTGTGACAAAACGTGAAAGTAACATAGATCACTCTTATGAAGACTGCATTACGTAGTGTTGATCTTGTTAAACAATACTTTACGTAGTGACAGATACGTTTTCCTGGTCAGCCTGGGAAGCTAAGACACATTACTTATTCTTTATTTGTTAATTATAAATGGTCTTCGTTTGCCTTCCTAAAACCGAACAAAAGAACGATACAAAAATTAGACATGGGACGGCACTAAGGACCAACCAGAGCCAAAGGCTGAGCAGTCTCATGCGCTGTCGTCTACGCTACGAGAAAAACTGATACTAATTGTTTCTGACGGGCTGACTGGATTTATGCTCTCAACGTCCTGATTGGCTAATTTCAGTGCTAATTATTTCGGAAACGGCGAAACGTATAGATTTTTTTTTCTTAACAGTTATTTCTCAGCAGCCAACCCTGATATACGCTTAGAAGTTTTTCAGACTACTTCTGGGCATCTTGTATAATGTACAGCCTGTATTATATCTGAATAAAAGTTCACTTCCGTGATATAACTATTTCAAGGACCCTATTTTTAAAAGAGTGTAATAAAAATGGTATGTGTGAGGAGTCATAGAAGATTTTATTAAGTCTTTTTTCAAGAATAACTAATTCATGTGTTTGTGATTGTAATCATACAGCTAGTTTACAGCACATTCGTAGGTATTCATCTGATTAAAGTTTTTTGTTGTTATTCCAGGACGTAGGTTATGAATGCCAGATGCAGCCAACGGTATAAGAAGTTTATTTCAGATTTATATCTGCACAGCACTTCTAGATTCATACGCAGAATTTTTAACGAAAAGGAAAGGGATTTGTTTTTAAATTGTTCATTTCTATTTTTTCCAGCAATATAGGCTTGTTGCATGTTATTGTGAACTTAGTAGAAGTAATGATAGATTCTTTTGAAGATGATTAGTATCGAAATACACAATTCGGTTCCGTGATAGCTGAATTCATTGTCAAATTTGTGAGGTGGACAGGTTTGAGGTTCCAAATGGCTCTGAGCACTATGGGACTTAACATCTGTGGTCATCAATCCCCTAGAACTTAGAACTACTGAAACCTAGCTAACCTAAGGACATCACACACATCCATGCCCGAGGCAGAATTCGAACCTGCGACCGTAGCGGTCACGTGGTCCCAGACTGAAGCGCCTAGAACCGCACGGCCACGCCGGCCGACCACAGGTTTGAGGCAGTGAGAGTATAAATAACTGGAATTGTATGTCAACACGAATATTAAATTCACTGAATGAACCGGGTAAATAGTGAAAGTGACCGAGAAATGACAGAAATGTTGGACGGAAGTACTACTAGGGAGGAACCTTTCGTGAAGAATATACTAGAGCCCTCATGATGCAGACCATTTAAACTAGTTATCATCACACGTGACAGATTTCTAGTGATAGACTATACAAAACGTAACCCCATTCTACGATACATGTCCCCAAAACTGAGGATAGTATGTACTCAAAGTACATTTTTCATGCTGTACTAAACACCTCTGCCATTGTTTCTTCTTCGTTATTTTAATTTTTCTTTCTATTTCATCCTTTTTACCATCGTCTAGTTTCTGTCTCATTTATCTATTTTCTATATTTAGATTCCGGTCTCATGTAGATTCCGCTAGTTCAATTTCACGTTCTTTAATTTGGAGCAATAATGTTCTGAACTTATCATTTGTGGCTCTGCTAATATGCCACGTACATTCTGTAACAAATTTTTTAGGTGGTTTATTTGCGAGATTTCCAAAGAGGAGGAGAGCTTGAAAATAAATGACAGCATGGAGCCCAAGCTAGCCATCTTGTCTTGGATATAGTGGTTTCTGCTCGCCCCCTGCTACCCCATGTCGTTGATCACTGCCGACGCCGTTATCCTGAGAGGCAAACTCTTACTCCTCCCTTTCAGCAGGGAGGCTTCTGATACCAGTCAACGCTGTGTTCGAGTTCCAGAAAACTGACAAAAAACGTAGACAATGCTCTAGTTAAGTAGATTTTCGTACCGTCTAGGAGTACGTATAGGATATAACTTCTTTTCCTACCCCACGTAAAAAACACTCATGTTAACACAACTTGGCCGGCCAGAGTGTCCGAGCGGTTCTAGGCGCTTGAGCCTCGAATCGCACTGGTGCTACGATCGCAGGTTCGAATCCTGCCTCGGGCATGGATGTGTGTATTGTCCTTAGGTTAGTTAGGTTTAAGTAGTTCTAAGTTCTAGGGGACTGATGACCTCAGATGTTAAGTCCCATAGTGCTTAGAGCCATTTTGTTACCACAACGTGTGAACATATACACGCACTATGTTCTTCTAGTCTCGTTAAAGTGTTTAACTTATCCTCTCAGTTATTTTCTCATAGTAATCACCAACATCATCGTCACCTGACACAAAATTTCTATATAATGTATTACTTTAGTTACAGGACAAGTAAAAGTTAGTTGGTGTTCGTCTGAAGTGAACGACGAATGCACCAATCCTTGCTATCCAATATTTTTTGCGTAGTAGTCGCTGAGGAGCAGTAAATAAATTTTGCTGATAAAATAATTTTTGTACTTATTTTTAATTGTGGCGAGAAAGTGTTAGCAAAATTTCTCACTAGACGCCAGAGCTAATAGTATCGTAATGGCACACGTGATTCTTTTCTGAACTGTAAGTTTCCAATGTAAATTAGAAGATTCTGGTTTTCTCTCTTTGATGGGGGTGTGATGGTGACAATATTCTGCTGACTTTGGGCTATTTCAGGGTACTCGGTGAACGCTGCGCTTCAGAGCTGAAGTACATAATAAACCCCTTCTTTCCCCACTGTACGATCGGTGGAAAGAACTGAAATTATACAACGAATTCTTTCACGGCCGGTATTTACCTCATGGCTAATATTTGTTTTATGGACGTAAGGCTATGGTCCAAGGCATAATTCTCTGTCTAACGTTTCGTCTTCCACTGCTGGACACGTCCTCAGAGTTACTATTCAGCAAGCTGTTACAGATTCGAACAATCTCAGGAAGCCGAAATGTTTATATGTATCCACGCAACACTCGTTTCATGACATCATCAGACCGTTGCCTGAGAGTTGCATCGAAGTATACTACGGAGCTTGTACAGGGTAAGAGTTCGAGCTGTTTGTTTCATTAGGCCGAACTGAGGAAAAGGGGAAGAGGTCAATTTTCACTTTTAGATGTACAGGCAATTAGAAAACCTGAAGGGACTTTGAAGCAAAAGTCTAATGAAAACCCACTCATATGGACAGATATCTCCACGAAAATTCAAACATAAAACAGAAGTGATCAACACATTATTGGACTGGTCTGGTAGAATCTATGAACAACTTCACTTGGAAGACGATCATTTAACAACGGCCTTCAGGAGAAACGGCTCCTTTTACAAAGAGATAAATGGGGAACTACACCACAAAAGGTCCGGGTTTCAAATAAAAAGAAACAATTAACGGCAAATTTCTCCTTCCGTTAGTAAAAACTATCACAGTTCACATCAGCAAAGTTCTCAGAAGGCACGGTTTTGATACAGAGGTTAAATCAACAAGTAAGGTATGTTAATATTTGAACACAGAAGAGACCCCTGCTCATCGCTTGCAGGAGCAGGAGTATATAAAATCCCATGTACTTGAGGCCAAATGTACATAGGAACTACAAAAAAAAAATCATAAACACCTGCCTAAAGGAACACAAGTGCAATATCACGCCTATAGAAAACGGATAAATCAGCAGTAGTAGGTCAAGCACTAGGACAGGGAAGCCACCAGTTTCGTTTCTCTAAGATTACGGCTTTAGCAAGACGTCATACGTACTAAGCTAGGGTGTACAAAGAGGACATTGAAATTAAAAAGCACCAAACCAATTGCAGTAGAAAATAAGAAGGACCGAAATTAGACAAGTTGTGGGCCTCAGTGATTAATAAAACAAACAGCTCCAATTCACCGACACAACAAACTTCACAGCATACATCGGCGTGATCCGCGATCTTAAACAGCGGTTTGACGAAATAAAGCGCACCATATAGCGGAGAAGTAATTCAAATTTTTAATAGGCAGTTATTTTTATTATAGTACATTAACTTCGTGTTTTGTGCGATACCAGTGATAATGTTGATGAAAATTATGCTTTCAACAGCAGAAATGCACTATATCACTAAGGAGCAAGATCCATTTATCTCATACCTTCACTGTCGCGACTAGAATATGCCGTCCTTTTTGTACTACCGCATCCCATGCAGTTAAGTGGCAGTTCCTCCATTGCAGACTCGTCTATTTTGGCATTTTTCACTAAATAATCAAGCTTTTGGTAATTTGAGTATTACATTGATATTTTCCTGGTATTCGCCTTTACCTATACACTAGTGAAATTGTTGTTTGAAACATTATAATTTTTTTATGCCAGTTATGTGTTTGACTGTAGGGGAGATCCTATTTACGTGAATTCTGTCCAGTAATGTCGTCTCGCATAAATATAAATATGAGTTTTTTCTATCTCGTCGTTTGAAATAATACGCCCAATACAAGCAGTTATTCAAAACAAAGGAAACGCGATGGACAAACAGCGGGTCTTCACGGAAAGCGACGTGTGTGAATGTTTTCGCAGTGAAACGAACTAATGCAGACGTGAGTGGATTCAACTGGCCCCCAGTCTGAAGGTGATTACAACTATCGGCACATATTTTGTAAGTGAATAGATCTGTAACGAATCTCACTTCGTTCGTGCCATCATTCAACATTATCCGGAGGATTGTGAGAACCCATCCGTAGTAACCCAGTCATTCACTGCCAATGAGCTGATGAAAGCATCAAAGCGTAATGACACATTTTAAAGTTGGAAATAGCTGCGCACTAATACATCACCACGATGAATTCCTTAGCAGCATTACAGTTGTGTGACTGTAATTCCTAGATGTACGTCAATCCAAATAACTGCATCGTGTATTAAAGTGAATACGTATTGATTTGTCAAACTGTATTGCATGTAGGATTCCACTATCAGTGGATGCTGCAGGTACTGGTTCCACTGAAACAAACTACGAGATTGGATTCTCAGTTCAGAACTAATCACGACGAATTTGCATCTGACTCTGTCTGTTATTTCGGATCAATTTTTCTCTGTGTCACTGACCCTAACTGAAGCAACAAAAGAGTATTTCACAACAGATAATGATAGATATATATATAAATCTTTCAAAGGTCATAAGATAATATCGTTAATAAAAACTGAAATAATGCTGAGGGTACAGACAGACGGAGTTATGCAACATGGGACATCCCACGTGCTGTATAATTGTCGTCTTGCATAGTACGGCGCCCCTTCTGTTAGCCGGAACGATCCCCTGCACAGCTCTGACCTCAGTAACAAACCATTTTGGTGTAATACACTAAGCATAAAAACATGGTCCAAATTAAGCTGGACGCATAAACAGTCCAATTTCATTCAACGAAGAGGCAGCGCGTTTTCTTGGACCTCATGAATTTTGACGTGCGTCCCACTTATCTCGACGCATTCAACCTGACGGTCCGCCTCGCGAAGGCTCGTTGTGTGCCCCGGCGACAAAGGACAATAAAAGTTGTTAAAACACGCGTCACTCGCCACTGGAGAGGTAATGAGAATTTATGTCAAATGCCACACCTCCGCCTACGTCCCAGTGAGGGAGGAATAGGAGGAAAGAAGGGAAGAGAAGGGAAAGGAGGCGGTGGGAGGTTGGTGAGTGGCGCTAACCCGGCCAGCGGCGCCTAATGAAAAGTAAGTAGTTGAGTATTCAGCGGCGCCGCCTTCTAAATCAGAGCGGGCGGCGATCGGCGCGCCTCCAGCTCGCCGTTCCCCAATCTAAATGCGTCCCACCGGACAATCAAAATAATTAATTTGTCACTTGGCCTGCGCGCGCGACTCGTATTAATTACACAGCGGCCGAGGCGCTGGCCGGAATTCGTAACGAAGCGCCTCGCCTCGATTCCTACGCGGGCCGCGGGCCGCAGCCGCCAGCCCTGCGCACCCTATCGGAATTCTTAACAATGCTCCCGCGCTGCACTAACGAGCTTCTGAGAAGTCAGCCTTTCTGCTGATGAAATTTCTGCACGTTTTTTCAGACGTTATGCCCTAAGAAACTGCTACAACGCATTCCCGGCATCTTCGCAACGACAGCGTCTCGGAAGCGGGAACTTCTCAAACTTTCGTGGAGAGATTTCGACTCGCATTTCCCAAATTAATTTCCCAAATCTGTTTGCAAATACTGCGTTTCTCCACCAGTGCAGACAAGAGTATAGCATTCTAATATTACATATTCTGAACTTGTGCATAGATACGTAAATTAGACTAAAAACGGTAACATAAGGCACACTGTAACAGGACGAGAACCATATGATTGTAACAGTGAGCTCGAGCCAAGAGACTACAAGGAAATAGACAGGAGACCCACTTTTGTTTTTAGTTCACGATATATCTCCGAGAGTACCAATGGATTTGATTCCAATGGTAATATCACGATATTTGTTACCTGTGGCTGTGGATCTGTTTTCTGCCAAATCATCCATGACCGACAATAACGTCTCTTCGTTTTGCTGCTTACTGTCTTGGATAATGATGGTTTAAGTTCCATCGTTCATCAAAGCTGTTGTTCATCAGTAAACACTTCCGGGCTAAGTTGCCGTGGTCGATCTGTAGAACTTCTTCTCTCTGACGTTTCGTTCTCAACTACGGAGAACATCTTCCGAGGTGAGTCAACGACTGGCTGCTAGGAGCTGGGCCCGCCGCTTGTATGGATATCGTAGGGGGCGCCACCACACGTCACGTGGCGACGACGTGCAGCTATCTCTGGCTATCGTCTGTTCTCTCGACTGCAGGCAATCGATTGTCACGTGATTGATGCAACGTCGACCGCCATATCTTATCCAATTTTAATCTTTCTTCTTTACGATTGAAATTGTATTGATGTTTGTGGATTTCAATTGCCTCTCTATACATACGTGTATAATAGTGCGACGTTCTCGCTAGCACGCTTGTTTCACCAAATTTTATTTCGTGATCTCCATCCTTAAAAACATGTTCTGCTACTGCCGATTTGTCGATATGTCCCAAGCGACAGTTTCTTTTGTGCTCCGTCAACCGTGTATTGATGCTTCTTTTTGTAGTTCCTATGTAAACCCTGCCACAACTACACGGAATTTTACATACCCCTGGGGTGGCTAGGGGGTGACGAGCATCTTTTGTTGATCTTAGGCATTCACTAATTTTCTTAGTCGGTCTAAAAATGGTCTATACCTGAAACTTGGCTAGTACCTTCCCAATGCGATCCGTGATATCATGGATGAACGGAAGATATACTTTTCCAGCTGATGGTTGTTGCTGTCTCCTATTTTTAGGCATTTTTCTATTTGGGTGAAGTGCTCGGTTAATCTCGTTTTTCGTATAACCATTTTTCGCAAAGGCCATTCGTAAATGATTTAGTTCTTCTTGTAAGTAGCCTGGTTCACAAATATTATTGGCCCTATCCACTAGTGTTTTTATGACCCCCCTCTTTTGCCTAGGGTGGTGGTTAGAGTTCTTATGGAGGTAGTGATCAGTATGTGTATCTTTCCTGTAGACCTTATGGCCTAAGGTCCCATCCGCCCGTTTGATAACTGATACATCCAAGAAGTTAAGTTGTCCATTCTTCTCCTTTTCCATAGTAAATTTCATCTTTGGGTTGATGCTATTTAAGTGTACCAGGAAATCATTCAAGTCTTCTTCCTCATGATTCCATATTACAAAGGTATCATCCACATACCGATACCACTTCGAGGGGCTTTTTTTGGCCGACTGCAGTGCTTGATGTTCAAAATATTCCATGAATAAATTCGCAATTGCGGGACTTAGGGGGCTTCCCATGGCTACCCCATCGATCTGTTCATAAAATTCACCATTGTACTGAAAATAGGTCGAGGATAGACAGTGTTGGAACAAGGCTACTATATAAGTAGGGAACATATCGGCAATATGGGAGAGAGCTTCATCAACTGGTACCATCGTGAACAAAGACACTATGTATGTATGTGCTGGGTTCCAGGAGATCACTGATCTTCTTGTGATAATACAAGAAGTTGAAAAAGAATCCCACAACGAATGTGCTGAATGCCACCAATCGTCTGATAAAACAGTCTTCCATTCCTACAGAAGTTAAAAAGTATCTTTGTAAAACGGAGGCTTATCCTCCGAGATTATATGGATTACCAAAGATACATAAACCTGATGTTCCTTTGAGACCAATTGTCAGCGCAATTGGAGCTCCTACCCAAGAACTAGCCAGACACCTTGCCTCTTTGTTACAACCTTACATAGGCAAAACTGAGAGTCATATTAAAAACTCTCTACACTTCATTGAGAAATTGAGGGAAATTACTGTCGGTCCTAATGACATCCTTGTCAGTTTTGATAGAGTGTCTTTGTTCACGATGGTTCCAGTTGATGAAGTTCTCTCCCATATTGACGATATGTTCCCTACTGATGTAGTAGCCTTGTTCCAACACTGTTTATCCTCAACCTATTTTCAGTACAATGGTGAATTTTATGAACAGATCGATGGGGTAGCCATGGGAAGCCCCCTAAGTCCCGCAATTGCGAATTTATTCATGGAATATTTTGAACATCAAGCACTGCAGTCGGCCAAAAAAAGCCCCTCGAAGTGGTATCGGTATGTGGATGATACCTTTGTAATATGGAATCATGAGGAAGAAGACTTGAATGATTTCCTGGTACACTTAAATAGCATCAACCCAAAGATGAAATTTACTATGGAAAAGGAGAAGAATGGACAACTTAACTTCTTGGATGTATCAGTTATCAAACGGGCGGATGGGACCTTAGGCCATAAGGTCTACAGGAAAGATACACATACTGATCGCTACCTCCATAAGAACTCTAACACCACCCTAGGCAAAAGAGGGGGGTCATAAAAACACTAGTGGATAGGGCCAATAATATTTGTGAACCAGGCTACTTACAAGAAGAACTAAATCATTTACGAATGGCCTTTGCGAAAAATGGTTACACGAAAAACGAGATTAACCGAGCACTTCACCCAAATAGAAAAATGCCTAAAAATAGGAGACAGCAACAACCATCAGCTGGAAAAGTATTTCTTCCGTTCATCCATAATATCACGGATCGCATTGGGAAGGTACTAGCTAAGTTTCAGGTAGAGACCATTTTTAGACCGACTAAGAAAATTAGTGAATGCCTAAGATCAACAAAAGATGCTCGTCACCCCCTAGCCACCCCAGGGGTATATAAAATTCCGTGTAGTTGTGGCAGGGTTTACATAGGAACTACAAAAAGAAGCATCAATACACGGTTGACGGAGCGCAAAAGAAACTGTCGCTTGGGACATATCGACAAATCGGCAGTAGCGGAACATGTTTTTAAGGATGGAGATTTCGAAATAAAATTTGGTGAAACAAGCGTGCTAGCGAGAACGTCGCACTATTATAGAGAGGCAATTGAAATCCACAAACATCAATACAATTTCAATCGTAAAGAAGAAAGATTAAAATTGGATAAGATATGGCGGTCGACGTTGCAACAATCACGTGACAATCGATTGCCTGCAATCGAGAGAACAGACGATAGCCAGAGATAGCTGCACATCGACGCCACGTGACGTGTGGTGGCGCCCCCTACGATATCCATATAAGCGGCGGGCCCAGCTCCTAGCAGCCAGTCGTTGACTCACCTCGGAAGATGTTCTCCGTAGTTGAGAACGAAACGTCAGGGAGAAGAAGTTCTACAGATCGACCACGGCATTTTAGCCCGGATGTGTTTACTGATGAAGACGCTGGCCGTGAAAGCCTACATGGAATGAAAGCTGTTGTTGTTCAGCAATCATACATAATTTCTACCTTTATCTGTCACATTTAGCTAAAGATTGCAAGTATATCCTTCCACATATCAGTCTTGGTACAGCCGCTGTAGCAGATGGTTAAAACGTATTTCCTGCAGGTTTTCGTCTCGTCAAAGGCACCACACTAAAACGCTTTCTAGCGTTTCTGTTTGGATGTAAAGCTGCATATTGTCGCTTCACCGCATAGCTCGCCATGTAATGAAAGAATTCATGGCTTACAATTATTAACCAGTGGCTGGCTGGAGTCTGCTGAGTATGCTCAGAGACAAGGTTGACAACCGTGTCCTCTAGTTCGCATTTGGCCACGATTCTATCGTGGTATATTTTAAAATGGGCTTTCGTGGGTAAAGTAAACGTTGTATTTATTAACTGATTCTTCGTAGAACAACTTTATAATTAAAATGATAATTATGATACTGTGTGTGTTCTGCATGACTAATTTATTTGTTAACCATTTTTCGGCTTATAGGACCATCATCACGCATTTACTAATAATCGTCACGAAGGAGGTTTCGGTAAGACTACACGTGAACAACATTGAGAAAGATGGTTCACTGCGTCACAGAATAGAAATTTTTTCTTTGTCAGTGCACTGGAATAATAATTAAAATTTTAAACTTACGTGGTATATAACTATGAACGTATCAGACCAGAAAAACGAGCCCTGAAGTTATTCAGGCTGTTCTTCAGTACAGTTTATCACTTTCATTTTAGCGTGATTGTTAATTTCATTACCTAGTTATACAGACACTGTTTCTCCAAGGTTCGTTGTTAACGTTTTTCTAGTTCCTTCTCTTTTTATTCCTGAAGTTTCCGAGTTTAATAATTCCAATTACATCACCAATACACTGCCAAAGAACCATTTACTCTGCGTTCATACCTCACTCTCGATATTTAGTATCTATCTATATGATGTTCATGAACGTAGCACCGTCTTTGACGACGATTGCTTTGTAAACTTAACAAAATAAATTAATACTGCAGAACATATGTAATATCGCACTTTCCATTTATAAGCAGGAACGTGATTCACTGTTGCAATCCCCTGTAAGTTATGGAGTTATTACTGGTTCCATTCCCACTGACATTTTCAGGTAACAAACAATAACAGAAGGTAACAAATCATTAGTTGGGTCTCGAACTCAACAAAGGCTTACTAACAAAATATATGTGTTGATAATGGCTGGAGTAAATCAGTACTGAAGATATGTAAGTCACCTTGTTCTATAATGCAACACCTGTATGGAAAGTATGAAGTACTAGCAGAAGTTAAATAACCAAGAATTAGGTGGGCAGGGTATGTGCAACGAGTTCCAGAAGCTAAAGTAGTGAAAAAGGTAATCCAAGTAAAATCGGAAGGAAAGAAATCAACTGGAAGGCCTATGCAACGATGAGTAGAAATGAACCAACTGATTTCAAGTTAATGGTGATCCAAAGCTATAGATGGAGAGCTTAGAGTAGAGAATAAAGTTTTACTGAAGGCCGCAATCTTCGTGGGCTGTAGCTCTGAGGCGTAAGTAACAGTGTTTGTATATCCTTTTCTACCATCTCCCAATCCGCAAATAACATGGCAGTCGTTTAATACAAAAAAGTTCTTAAAATGAAAAATCAATTAACTTGCTACAAAGTAATGTGGCGAAAATACAAATCAGTACCTTAAAAAAGTAATAAACGTTCGATATCCCTCACCATTGTTCAGTAAGTTGGCAGAAAAGTCAGCATGTTTTAATGAATGCCCAGCAGGTGGAAGTATAAATGCGAAACACAGCGACAGTTCCAATTTACAATGGCTGCCCCGCTCCCAACGTGCACAAACTAAGAACTCCGAGTTGTATGTTTTTTTGAGTAGTGAATGTACGAAACACATTGAAATCCATCGGCGAATGGAAGTTCATTATGGTGAATTATGTTATCACTGCAGCAGGTTTAAGAGTGGGGTAGGAAGTTCGGAAATGGTGTGACTTCCATAACAGATGATTTCCGCCCACGTCAAGCAAACCACATTCTGACAACAGGGTATATTGCCGTAGCAGAAACCATTGTGATGAAAAATCGCCTTTTAACGGTGGATGAAACAGCCATGAATCTGAAAATCAGTCACGGCTCAGTTCATCACATTATTAATCACCTTGTTAGGTTCCACAATGTGTCTGTCACGGCATTTCACTCAAAAACTGAGAGAGCGACGCATTGACGAACGTATGTGAAGAAGCGGGCGGTGCGCTAAAACAGAAGGTGACGACATCGTTGCGAGAAGCGTTACAAGTGATGAAACCTGAGTTCATTGCCAGAAACACGAAAGCAAGAGAGCAAACACGGAATTGGGTGATTCATCATTACCAAAACTCAAGAAGTTCGGGGTACAGCCATCAGCAAGACGGATTATGCTAACACTCTTTTGGGATGAACAAGGCTTAACCTTCGAACGCTACAAGCCTAGGGGGAACACCATCACCAATGCGTCATATGCAGATTTGTTTACAAATCAGCTTCGGCCTGCAATCAGAACAAACATGCAAGCCTGCAATAGTCATTTGGCAACGCAGTGCAATGCACGATATATATATAATGACTTTTGAGCACTATTAAGGTAAATACAGTGTTTGTTCTCTTTCAAAATCTTTCATTTGCTAACTATGCCTATCAGTAGTGAGAATCTTTTATTTAGCTGGCAGTAGTGGCGCTCGCTGTATCGCAGTAGCTCGAGTAACGAAGACTTTTGTGAGGTAAGAATTCATGAAAGGTATAGGTTATTGTTAGTCAGGGCCATTCTTTTGTAGGGATTACTGAAAGTCAGATTGCATTGCGCTAAAAATATTGTGTGTCACTTTAGTGAATGTCTGAGTACGTTCAGTTTTGCTCAGCTGTTTGAAAATCAAATAACATAAGATGTTTATCAGCACAGTAATTCATTAACTTTTCTAAGGGGACATTTCAGATTAAACAGTTTGCACATCTCATGGAGGCTACAGGAGGATAGAAAAGCTGTGGGGAGAGGCTGCCCACACGGCAATAAGAATTTTTTGCGACAGGAATCGTTCCGCTTCCTGGACGCTGGTAGAAGTGTGCTGAACATCAGGTAATTTCAATATTTTCTAGTTCCGTCTTTCTACTGCTCCATGTTTTGTTTGTCTACTACCATCTTTCGGACAATAATTAAAGAACATCCTTTCCTACTTTAACTAATCTTTTGTCTGAATTCTTTTGGATAATAAGGGGGATGTATTCGAGTTTTTACTTTATAAAAGTATAGAAATTGTTTTGTGGATATTCCAGATTCCTTATGCCCTGTCTGTCAGTTCAAGGTTACATTCAAGAAGTGGTCTGAATCAGTTGCCTCCTACCGGAAACAAAGCGCAACACAGAGCAGACTGACAGATCAATAAGGAATGTCCGACTTCCTGAATCTGGTGAAACTGTCAACGAACTGTTATTCAAAATGAACTGATTTAATTCTCGCATTATATCTAATACAGTGTCTCTCAAGGTGTCACTTCTTTCAGAACCCATGGACATTATAATGCCTATATTGTCATAAAGGGACAGATGTTTCGAATAGTTTTGAAAAAGAATGTCATTCCTTAAGCGGAATATCTGTTCTGCGAGGACTGTAGATCATAATTACTGTGACTTCTCTGCTTGCGGTTAAGGACCAGAATAGAAAATTCTGTATCCCTTTAAGTGTTATTAAAGTATGTTCATCGTTCTTTAAATGGAATTATTCTTTTGATGATGGGCGCTGAGTCACCCCGCCTGTCTTCTTTGTCATGTCTCTGGATATGTGGTCCT
Source organism: Schistocerca nitens (assembly GCF_023898315.1). Classification (NCBI taxonomy): domain Eukaryota; kingdom Metazoa; phylum Arthropoda; class Insecta; order Orthoptera; family Acrididae; genus Schistocerca; species Schistocerca nitens. The sequence continues at coordinate 428,271,746 of NC_064616.1, read as the reverse complement.
CGACAGACAGAATGCTGACTTCACTTTAAAGCACGCGTCACACGCTACCGTAAAAAATGATTTACTTTTTCTACAAATTCATCCACAATTTCAGTCGTTACCGACTCCTTGCTCTATTTCAATACAATCAATTTCATTAAACGAAATGCAATTAATAAGGTCGAGTGATACATGGTTATCCTATTTCACCGTTGATAACACTGCAGATATCCTAGTGGTAATGATAACATTCTGAGGCACATTATGATGATTTAATTATTTTGTAAATGCCTCACAGACAGACAATAGTTATTCAATGATCTGATCATGTGTACTTGATGACTGAAAACATTCAGGTAGTACACAGCCCTCTGCTCAACATTGCTTCTGCGAGCTCGGTTGTTTCTGTGCCTTAGTGGACACTCTTTATCTGCTTAAAACGTACGAAGTTTCTGTGATACAAGTCTTACCGTAGGTGTGTTTTACGTACTTGGAACCGCTGCTGTATGTTATACGTACACGTAGAACTTCGGATATTGTTCTACGCTTATAACGCATTGCTGTCTGTGGCTACTTCTGCGTATGTCCTTCATGATGTGGTTTTTTCCTTCTGCCAGTATCCGGATGTGTAATTTTGATATTCATTATTTATTATCTTCACATACTTACTATATCCTGGTTCTGATGTCTGTTGCGATATGTTACTTTCACAGATGATGTTACACTGACGGAAAAAAATGGCAACACCAAAAAATTATTAGTGTCGAGTGAGGAAAGTCAGTGAATGCGTTTGTGTAGGTAATATATTTGAGTGATTAACACTCTAAGATCACAGGTTAACGTTAGCCCGCAATAAGCAATTGCAAATGAGAAAAGCTGGTACATTAATAAGCGGTGAAACCGTCAGAATACAGATTGCAAGCGTGAAAAGTGGATGAATTGTGTTGTACAGATGCTGGTTTTCAGTTTGTTGGATGCAGTTCCATGACTGTTGCATTTGATCAGTCAATACAGGGACGGTTAATGCCATTTGTGTAATACGCTAGAGCTGTCCTCAGATAACGTCCCATATACGATTTGCCCTCCAATTAGGTCACGCTTAACACCACTGAAGGCCAGTAGAATTCCGGGGAGGTGTCCTTGAAGTAACCGATTTGTAACTGTTCTTCGTGTCACTGTGGAGCCAAGTGCTGTTCAAATTGATGCTGCAGATACAATACGATGCACCAGAGCTATATGCCCAACACGACGGTTTTCCCTCTTTCTAACGCCACGCGGTTTTACGGAGCCCGGTTTCCTTGTGACTATACAGCCTCGTGGCTACTCATCACCCCCTAATTAAAGAAAGCCTGCTCACGTTGCTCGTGACGTTACAAAATGGCGACAGCAGTAGTCTGTAAAGCTTGTAAACATCGAGATGCACGTTATTGTATCGTAATTTAGCTCGTTCGTGAGTGGAGTTACCGTGTGTTAAACTGAATTCTTTTTGTTTCCTTAGTGTACACTATACCGTACGATTTAAGTGTTCTGTGAAGTCTCACTATTGATATAATGCCGTTTCGTTGTTATGTGCCGAATTATAGACGCAACTACGATGGAGGCCCTATAGTATCTCTATTTAAATTTCCGGAGGATGAAGCAAAGAGGAAGAAATGGTTATTAAGAATTCACAGGAATAACATTACTCCTTCTGCAAGTTCAAAGGTGAGTGTTTTGTGTAGGTTGTTAAAACAGTTTAATTTTACCGAGGAAGAGTACTGTTTATCGTGATTCATTTTCTTGAAATGGTGGCCCCTCCCGATATTAGCTTCCTTACATTACGTAAATTTATATCCGTAAGCGTAAGCAGTAGAAATTTTGTATAAAACTGATAACTGAGTCCTGCAGAGGCTTCTTCGAGAACATTAGATTTCTTGTAGTGCATATACATGGCACTACTTTTCCTCGTTAGTATTGTTGCTAGTAAAACAAATCGGTCTATTATGAAGTTTGATATATACACACATAAGTAAGTTCTACAAGGGCTAACAGTAGTATTTAGCTCTGTTTCCTGCTGTAAAAGCTTTCAGTAAGCTGCCAGTTAACAGAAAGAAAATCTTTAGTGTCGACCAAGTAAATCAAAGCGAAGTTCAGTGTAACTATCATAGTAGCACATCTATAATAAATTTGCTCTAGCAATCTGATTTTCAAAACCCCGGTTAGCAGTTTTGGGCATAACACTGACTGAAAAATGTTTCTGATCTTACTGCACCGAAAAAACTATTTTTCTTTAGAAATGTATAGAATGTTCCATAAAAGGGAGAGATGCATGTGTAGGTTATAGCAAATGGAAAGACAGAAACAATGTTTGTGTTCAAGGATTTATAGTCTCCGCAGTTACAACTACAAAAAATATGTGAATACATGTGTAAAAAGAAAAGTAACAAGTGCCATGCATCAGTTATTTTTGCAGATTGTCTTCATTTCTGGGTCTGAATTTCAGATGGACGCAAGTGCCCCACCCTTCCCTCTTTAAGTACGAAATTAAATTGTTTGAAAGTAATTGTGTGCGTATGTTTCTGCTAATATGCTGCACATAAGTGGCAGTGGTTTAGCTTTCTTAAGACTGTCAGATTCTGTGTATGAACTGACTGTGAATTAGTAGTTGCAAAAAGGGCTCACAGATACAACGTAAAAACACTATTCCTTAAAATTATTCGTAGTTAGACGGATTACAGAAAGGTTTTGATAGGTACATAAATACACAACTCTTAGTAATTGTCCATAAACATATGTATTATCATCATTAGTAATTTTTAACATTCGAGCGTTTTACAATATGAAATAACTTTCATATACTCTAGAATAAGTAAACTTCTTTCCTCTTCCAACTTTTTTTACTTGTTCTCGTGAATTTATCGCCATGATCGATTTGCGTATGTTCCACATTCCCCCATGTTCCATATTCGCGATTTCTTAGTTGTACAGTACTTTCTTTGCGATAAGAGGGTTGTTGTGTTTGTACAGCAAGACACTAACTTTATATAGTACATATAGCGGTTTTGATAAATCTGTTATGAAATAAAAATACCTGGTTGTGCAATTCCCATTACTTATTCATTTGTATTTACAGCTATGCCGTGTCCACTTTTGGAAAGATGATGATCTGTGTGAAACACAAATTTGGGATGAAAGCACAGGACAGTTATTATGTGCCCCCCCCCCCTCCAAAACCACGTTTGAAGCCAGGTGCAGTTCCATCGATATTCCCAGACTGTCCTCACTACTTATCAAAAGAAGACAGCAGACGTGAAGGGCCAGAGGAGAAAAAGCTTAAGCTATAAAATGATGAATTGGCAGGAGCACTAAAGTACAGTCTGCCTACTAAAAAGGCTACGATGAAGCTCTGAGATTCAGTTCTTTAGAAGAGTTACTGTTATGTGCCAAAGAAGTGGAATTGCCCTCTGAGTGGAGTGTAACTGAAAGGCAGAGTGAGTTCGTGTATTTTTTTAAGATCACAAGAAACCTAGCACCACTGATTACTCATTATGTTGTAGATACAGATTTAAATATTTCATTATTCAAGAAAAATTTGCAGTTTAAAGTATTAGGGAATAGGTCTATTCCTGAAGTAGTAAATAATATACAAGAAATTGTGAGTCTGTTGTAAGAGTTTTCAGACTTAGTTTATGGGTGCTCAGAACGTTGCATAGAGACTATAGTAGGTAGTGAGAGACAGTTTAGAGGTGCTAAGAAATAAAGTAGAGGAGTGTGAAAAGGAAATACTGGAATTTGTATCTCAACAACATAGGCTTACAAATGTCAAAACATTTAATCATAATTTTAGTTCCACCTTCGTATATTTGGCTGTTTATTGTTTTCTATTTCTTCTCATGCCTGTAAGTTTGTATGTAGCAGTTAATTATTGAAAATGCTACATCCAAGTACTCTACGTAGAATCTGCAGCAGATTTAATGTAAACCCATGACATGAAAAGTTTGTGGGAAATAACTTTCTTTCTTATGCCAAACAGAAATTTCAGCATTTGAATGTCAGTGGAGTCAATGTTATTTTTAATGTTGATGAAATTCATCTAAACTCTTATATGTATTACAAAGGAGGCATCATATTGGGCATGTCGTATAAATCAGAACAATCTGCAAATTCAGCATTTGTGTTTATGTTGCAGAGTGTAAGGACTGATTATAGAGATGTTGTTCACATCGTGCAAGGGAAAACCATTTCTGCTGGTTGTTATATGAAGTATTGTTACCATAATAAATGGCCTTGAACTTATTGACTATAGGATGTTTTGTGTTACAAATGACAACAACAAGATTAACAGTAAACCAGTGTCATGTTTTCTGTGGAGAAAGTTACTAATATTGTTTTTAAACATCCGTGTGACCCTGATCATCCACTTTTCTTTGTAATCGACCGAGTTCACATCTTGAAATGTAAAAGAAATATGTGGCTGAATCATAAAAATGAAGACAGAGTAATGTTCTATGCTCAGTTTCCCGTCAGAAAGGAACTGGTACGAAATAAGTTTTCTGTAGCTCTTTTAAGAGGCTAAAAAAGCTTTATGACATAGATTCCAGTTATACTGTCAAATATGGTCATACACTTACTCTGAAATCGATTTGCCCTACAACATTAGAAAACAGAGCATGATGCTAGTGTTGCAAATATTTTATCAATATATTTCAGAGGGCCTTGAGGTAGCTAGCAATACGTTCAACTTCCAACATGGGTCATCAACAGTCAGCTGTACATTATAATAATAATAATAAAATTATTTGAGATTGTGATTGTCAAATCAGTGTTTAAAGGGAAACAAAGTAGAATGCATATATGAACGCTTCGACAGCTGATAGGTCTTTATGAAATTTTTGCCAGATTTTATAGACTGGCTTCATGTGTGGAAAGCTAAAGGTCTGTCAAGTGGTTTTCTTACAAGAAATACATTTTTTGCCATTTGGCACACAACATACGCCATTATACAAATTCGGCGTTATTGCACTGAAGGAATAGGTATGCAGTCTTTATTGACAGCCAAGATTAAAACGGATGTGCTCGAGCGGCGTTTTGGTAGATACAGGCAGCTAGCAGGTTCATTGTATAACGTTTCAGTGACACAGGTTTATGAAGCAGAAAAGAAGCTTTGCATTGAAACCTAATGCCTCTGCTTCTATTAAAATTTTTATGTTTTCAGAGGTTGCGGAGACAGACTCTGTGGACATAGAAGTCAGTGGAAATGAGGAAAACATTTTGTCATTGACAGACATTACACCTTCGTTTACTTACAGTGCAGGCTATTGTGCTCACACAGTAACAAAAATATTGAAATAAGAGATTTGCCTTAGTGAAATTACTATTGATGAAGAGTTGCATATGAATGAACATTTTAGTTTAGCGATTGGACCATGGAGGATTAAAATATCCATCAGACACTGTTTTGAATACTGTTGTTTATACTTATGTTGTCATAAGTATATTACTTAAAGATCATGAACGATATTTTCTTTCCTGCAGTAATCAATGTGCTACTGCATGTGCATTATCACTTGCTACTATCAGAGAAACTGACATTGTGTTATTTGATGAATTTTGCTCCAATGGACATTCATCTCACACAATAATGCAAAATGTTGTTTGGGTTGGTGTCAACACATTTTTGAATAACTATTGTAAAAAAAATTAAGGGGAACAGAATTTCGAAAAATAACCAGCGAAAACTGTGAAATCTTTCTAATTAATTTTTCCGCTTATCACAAATAGAAGTTAATTTCAGGCATGTATTGTTATGTTATTGATGCAGACTGATAAATAAACAATTTCCAATTGTAACGTTTCCTGACTTTCACTTTACATTGATTTATACAGATGATGAGCAAAAAATAAAATTCTTACCTAACATATTGACACTTTTCAGCTCTATTTTACTGGCATATTACACTTTTGATAATGTGTTCAACAACAGAGGCACCTCTGTAAGAGGCTGCGCTGTTATTTTGATGGTACATTTGTCTCAACGAATTTGCAGGAATAATTCCATGCCTGTATGCCTAGCCATTTCCGAAAGAAACATTTTAGCTTATACATTACCATATATTTCAAGAGACTGCACTCTTTCTGGTTTTAAATAACACTGCCAACAATCACAATTTGCATTTGCTTTTTAAAATATATTGCATTTAAAGGCTTGTAAGCTTCCCTTCAGGTGTTACACGTATTGAATTTTTGGTCAGTGCAGTTGAAATGAGGTGCTGAATGTATGAAAGTCATCTTTTCTTCCGATCGCCATTTCATTATCCCTTTGTTACTGTGTAGGGATATTGCACACACTAGTTGATGTATTTCGCAGAATTGCCATGAGATGGCACATAATTTGTTTTTGAACATTTGAGCAACTTACTTCTATCAACTGGTGATGGAATTATAGTAGTCAATGTCAGTTAGCTTGGTTTGTGGAGGCAGAAAGACGTATTTTTGTGTGTCCATTATCTAATAAATATTTTCTGAAATTCCTTAGCTCTCTGTTTTTTTTTTTATTTTTTTAAGAGCGTAATGTGTGTTTAACTATGGTGTCAGCATAAATATTAGATCATGCCATAACTGAGTCTGTTACCACAATCTTTATTTAGCTTTCATATTTGTTGACTTCGCCAACTCTCCGTTGAATTATCTCTCTGCATAACCTAAACCTTGGGCTGTACTACACAACTTAGATTAGGACGGAGGGAGGGAGGGGGGAGGGTTAAATATCATACAACACTCACTACCCAAACATGTCAGAGCTGCTGCCGGATAAAATATCAACTGCAAAATTTTCTCACATATAATTAACTTCTGCTTTCATTTCTTCAACCACAGGAAAGTTAAGCATTCATAGCACGAGGAGAAGTTCTTAGGATAAGGTATGAACGTCAGTCTACAGATGTCACATGGAAATGTACATTATAATGCTTAAATGCAATTTTAGTTTTTACTTGTGACGCAGTTTAACTGAAATCAGAGCGAAATACTATAAAGCTGAGACTGTGAAAACTGTGATGTCTTGCACACTAGTATTTCTAAAAGATACGTGATTTCCTGCCCATCTCTAGTGGGAAATGTGTTTCAGTAGAGGAGAAGACAATTAACGATCATTGTTTGCGGCAAATATTTCATGTCATGTATCTATATAACTACAATGACGACAATATGAGTTTCTTCATTATTTCTCTTACTTTTGTCAATGTGAGCATCAGGAAACTGAAACTATTCTCTCTTCATAACTATTAAGGCTAAGAAAGTGAAATTTTTATTGACAGTCGCTAATATGATGCTGTCTATAACATAATTTGAAAATATTTACTGAAATACAGCCAACCTACGGAAAAAAGCGAATTCGGCGAAATTTATAAAGTAGGCATATCATAACTTCCTGGCAACAATAAACATACTCATCTTGAACAAGTGGGACATCTGATGGAGACGTGTTTGTGTAGTGGAAGCTATACGAACTTTGAAGAACAATAACTTCAAAATCAGCAATTCTTCTTCTTTTTGCTGCCTTAAGATTATTGCAATTTAAAAGAAGTTTCTCACTAGACTTGTTTTACTTGCATTTAAAAGCCATCGTATGTGTTCACTGCTGTTTCCTCTTGTTTACATGTTTTGAAGTCCACTGTTATTTTCGCCGTTCTTAGAGAAAGTTGGACTCGGAAAAAAAGTGGTTGCACATTCATCTTTAGCGATTTCTCTTTTACAAACTCGTTTCTTCTTTTATGGTGATTTTGTGCACTCAACTTACGTATATTCCGCAAAAGTAACTGAACTGTAGTTTCACTTGTTCCACACTCAGCACTTGCGCAACTACATTTTTTTCCAGTTTCCAACCTCCGCTATGAACGAAAGAAAAAACAGTGCATTTTAAAACATGTAGACCAGAGGAAGAGGCACCAGTGACCACAGCAAGATGCGTTATAGGTATATGCGAAACTCTCCCGCCGAAAGACTTATTTTAAACTGCAGTAAACTTTAGACGAGAAACTTTGCAAATAAAAGCAAAACTAGTGTGATGAAAACCTTCTTTAAAATAGCGATAAGCCTAAGACGAGGAAAAAAAACAATAATTTGTATATAACATCTGCTGCGGAAGATTCTCATGCAAATAAACGTACTACATTGCTTCGAAACCATGCAGAAGTAGTGAGACATAAGTCACATCGCTAGCCGGCCTCGGAGCTCGGACTGCCTCGGATTGCGGGAGTGACTGGCGCACAGGCTTTCTTTTTTCAGGTGTTGCTGGACCACTGCTGCCAGCAATATAGTACAGTGGCAACATTCCTGCTAAGTGTTTCTGCAATATCGTAGAAAAAACATACAGATTCTTGTAGCCCTATAACACGATCTCGTTGAGTCAGCGATGTATTGATAATGGCTGTTTGCCTCCTTAAAGGTATTCTTAATTAACATCAACTCATCATGCGCATTTTCAAAGGCAACGACCGTTACAGCGTGTATTTAAAGTGAACCTGATTTGCATCCACATAGGGGCGCTACTAGCTCCACTCTTATGCGACTGGTGTGAAATTTGAATAGACAACATGTTTCAGAAGTAGAAACTTACCTAACGAGTTTCGCATATGTCGCACAGTTGGAGATATCTCCTTCCCTCCATCACCGTTCTATCGCTGCATTAGGAACAAGGCGGCCCTAATCCTTAGTAAGAGGTTATTAAAAGAAGAAGACCGTAATGGTGGTCTCCACCAAGGCCAGCCGCGGTGGTCTAGCGGTTCTAGGCGCTCAGTCCAGAACCGCGCGACTGCTACGGTCGCCGGTTCGAATCCTGCCTCGGGCATGGATGTGTGTGATATCCTTAGGTTAGGTTAGGTTTAAGTGGTTCTAAGTTCAAGGGGACTGATGACCACAGATGTTAAGTCCCATAGTGCTCAGAGCCATTCGAACCATCTCCACCAAGGTAAGTTCCCCAATTCGAAGATACAGCACTTCCAAGGACAACACATACAAATTTATTTGCCTAAGGTATCAGCAAAATATTCTTAATTTAATGTATATGTGGTCCTCTTCGATGATTAATCATCACCTCCGCAAAATATTTTACAAATATACTGGCCCTCTAGGGCGGGTTAAGGATTCGATTTAACTGCCACAAAATAGAACCGCTAAGCATCTAACTACATACTATTTTTCGTATGAGTGGGTTAATGACAGTGTCCAGTGTATAGCAGGCAGCTTACACATCAAGAAAAGGGGATAGTCACTATGATGCCGACCACACAGCTGATGCTTGTGCTGTATACTCAGGAAGTACATTTTGAAGTACAAGCAATTTAGTCTTGTAGACTCAAGTCAGGAACAGCTTAGCCGTAGAAAGTCAACAGGACAGATCATCTCTAGTGAGACTAATGCAACTCTCACAGGGCGGTGCCCTATCTGATCAAGAGTCACTTGCAGCCCACTCACGTCCTTGAAACCTCCTTAAAAAAATGTTAGGTTAGAACAGGTGCGGTAAAAGATCAGTTTGATTTCGACTTGGTAAGACACATGTGTGGTTGTGGCATTCATTCTGAAAACACTTATAAAGCATGTGTTGCCACTTTGATGTTTATAATTAAGATGAGGCACTATTCGGTGTTCTTCAAGACAGTAGTCAAATTCTTTACGACAACTAAACAATCTTTCTTTGTTGAACACACTGAAGACACGTTTGGTGAGGTTGCAGCAGTCGAAGGGACGAAGGATCATAACACTTGCTCTCCACTCAGACAGATGGTATTCAGTCTTCCGAGAACCTTGGTAACATATCGGTCTCAGTTACTCCCCATAAACGACTTAACATCATCGAGGGACGCATTTTTCTACGAGACCTCACATTACAAAGGGACAATGATCCCAGCTCTAAATTTGTTTCCCATATCCTTAATTATCTCTGTAAGACTTTCAACGTCTTCCGCCGACCTTTGTTTTTATTTCCCCTTCCTGAACTACACTACTAATAACCTTTTCAATGTTCTCTTTAGTTTGCTTCAATGTTTGCTAAATACACAAAAAATCTATATATGGGATGGGCTAACACCCTGTCTCAATTCTTCTGTAGCTACTGCCTCCCTTTCATATCTTTTGGCTGTTGGAATATGAGTCTATTTCTGTTAAAATTCAGCTACTGTAAATTATTTCATAGACTGCCTGCACTGCAAAAGTTTATACCAGTTGTGGCTAATGTTTCAGTGAAATCTTTAGATGTTTACTTACTTTTAAGTGATGAGACATTATCAAAATAAAGTTTACACCAGTGTCCTATTTCAACTATAGCCAAGGAATTTTAACTACCCATATATAGAGGCCTCAGGTGGGTGACCTATACACGGGCAGTACTGAGTTGAGTCTACGGGCTGTTGTCAGAATGATGACCGCTGACTGCTCGAGGAAACATAATTAATACATGTACACTTTACTGTAGAATAAACGACAATACTTATTGCGATGCTCTGCAGTAAAAACGGCCCCCATGGGCGTCTGGTGATGACAGCATGTGTGGCATCGCTGATACAGCAGGTGGCTAGTGACCAGTTTGACACCAGCGACTGGGCGGGAATGGTGATGCTCGGAGTCCGCTGTAGAATGGGTACCATCTGGAGATGGCTTTGCAATTCAAGACAGCATGTGGCACTAGATTTATGAAGCCGTTGTGGCTCTTACAGAGGAAAACAGACCCCAGCAGCAGAGCCTGTCATTGTATGAGGAGACACACAGCAACGGTATGGCCACCATGGTGTATGTGGTTAAGGAGATGCACCGACCTAGTCTCGAGCAACTGCTCACCAGGACAGAAGGCATACGGCAGCTGAGGTGAGCCCAGAAGTTGCCCAGCGGCTACAAGGGTGTAAATCCACAGTGGTGAACTTAGTGCCAGCAGTAGAACTGCTATTGGTGGATGCCAAATCTCGTGGTAGCTGCTTGCAGGACCATGTCGCCCTGTTGACCACCACAGATCGCCCCTCATAGATACTGCATCGAGACTAAGACGCCTTTAGTTAAAAATTATGGGTATTTGCACTGATTCAGTATCCACTTCACTTGCTGAAGCACAGATTCTAACCACGTACACCAAAAGAAGCCTGCAGCTTTTAGGCGTAGCCGGCCAGGGTGGCCGAGCTGTTCTAGGCACTACAGTCGCTACGGTCGCAGGTTCGACTCCTGCCTCGGGCATGGATGTGTGTGATGTCCTTAGGTTAGTTAGGTTTAAGTAGTTCTAAGTTCTAGGGTACTTATGACCTTAGAAGTTAAGTCCCATAGTGCTCAGAGCCATTTGAGCCCTTTTTTTTAGGCGTAGTAACCAACCTACCGATGCCTCGCTTTCGGTCGTATCGAAATTATAGAGTTGCTCGTCCCTGGCTCGGCTCGCTATTTGGAAACTGACTGGTGGAGTTTCTACATCTAATGTGGTGGTGTCATTGGCCACTCCACACTCACCTGCTTTGACAGACCTATGAATCACCCGCGGAAGCGTCGCTACTTAAATAGTAGCGCCGCAAATAGTTGTTGCGCTATACAACCTTATCTTGCTAATAAATTACATTGCTGCCAGCACGCATTGAATGAGCTCCCTTAAATGCGTGTCCCAACTGAATTTACGAACCTAAAGGTTGTCTGTTCTGCCTAAGTCTACTGTCATCATAGCTGGGGTTCCACAGACCCATATAGTCCTCATTTACTAATACCCTCGTGAAGCAAGGGAAATGAGCCGAAAACTAACGCAAACTGCCCCTATCGATATTGTGTCATTAGATTCTTCTCAACCGTACATTACTGGGCGGTGTAATGGTTGTGGTGGTAAGTTCCTGTGGGATCAAACTGTTGAGGTCATCGGTCCCTAGGCTTACGCACTACTTAATCTAACACAAACTAACTTATGCTAAGGACAACACACACACCCATACCAGAGGGAGGTCTCGAATCTCCGACGGGGGGAGCCGCGAACCGTGGCAAGGCGCCTGAGACCGCGCGGCAATCCCGCTCGGCTGAGCGATCTACTGCAGGTGTAAAACACTGCAATCGCATTTGGGAGCATTACAGTTCAAATCCTGGTCCTGACATCCATAGTCATATGTTACACTGTTTTCCAATATATTTATCCCAGACCAGTATGGATGATGATGATGATGAGCGTTTGGCGTCATTGGCCGGGAGGCCCCTCGCGGGGCAGGTCCGGCCGCCATATCGCAGGTCTTATTACATTCGGCGCCACATTGGGCGACCTGCACCAGTATGGAGAAATATAGCGAATACTTCGATCCTGACATCCATAATCATATTTTACACTGTTTTCCAATATCTTTATCCCAGACCAGTATGGAGAAATAGCGAATACTTCGATAGTGGAGTCGTTTTTTGGTGCTCTGATCACTCCAATAGGCCTGGCGACCTGGAGATGCAGTGGCTTGGCTCGAATTGTTTTATTTGACCGTGGAATGTGTATACAATCGGACACAGGTGATTGAAACACGAACCTCGTGATGAACAGGCATTTCTGCACGAACAAAACTTTTAGGAAAGGTATGGTAGTTCATACGAGTAAAAAGTGAATTTAAATGTTCAACGATGAAAACTTTACATCCCAATAAGTTATACGATAACTGGGCAACGGATTTATCGCAGCAGAATACAGCACACATTCGCAGTAATAGTTAAGCATGGTAAACCAACTCCAAACTGTGAATAAATTAATTTTTAAACTTATAGGTAATTTAAATATGGACTAATGACCCTGAATAGTACAGAAAAGACGTGTATGATTTTATATGACAGAATTAAGATATAGGGAAGAACCAACGATGCATTCGTAGACAGTACATTTGCATTATATCCCTTATGGCAATGCGTACCTAAATGCAGTCATCAAACTCGTAGAACCTTTTCTAAATGTTACCTAATACTTCATGCTTTCTACAGTTTACTTGTGTTGAATACGCCAGGGTAGTAACGCCGATTCGTTTTACATCGCTATAGACGATCTACAAGGTGGATTATGGACAACGAGACATGTAATAAAATAAATAGTACAATACACTGAAGTGACAAAAGTTATGGAATAGCAAAACGTACGTATTCAGTTGGCGGTAGTATCGCATATACGAGGTATAAAAGACCCGTGCAATGGCGGAGATGTCATTTGTACTGACTCTGCACACGGGATAGTAGTTGGAGCTAGACACATCAGACATTTCATTTCGGAAATCGTGAAGGAATTCAATGTTCCTAGATCCACAGTGTCCACAGTGTGTCGAGAATACCAAATTTCAGGCATTTCCTCTCACCACGGACAACCCACTTGCCGACGGCATTCACTTAACGACTGAGAGTTGCGGGGTTCCCGTATAGTTGTCAATGCTAACAGACAAGCATCAGTGCTTGAAATAACAGCAGAAATCAAAGTATGACGTACAGAAGACTTATCCGTTAGGATAGTGCAGCGAAATATTGCGTTAATGTGCTGTGGCAGCAGACGGTCGATGTGAGTGCCTCTGCTAACAGCAAGACACTACCTGCAGCGCCTGCCTGGGCTCGTAACTACACTGGTTGGACCCCAGACGATTGGAAACGGTGGTCTGGTTAGATCAGTCCCGATTTCAGTTGGTAAGAGTAGATGGTAGGTTTAAAGTGTGGCGCATACCCCACTGGAAAAAGATTATGTTCGGAGAAATATAGACCATTTACAGCCATTCATGGCCTCGGGTTTCCAAACAAATATGGAATTTTTATGGATGGCAATGCACAATGTAACCAGGTCTTAGTTGTTGGTGACTGGTTTGAAGAACGTTCTGGACAATTCAAGCGAACGATCTGGCGGCCCAGAGTGCCCGTCATGAATGCCATCGAAAATTCATGGGACGTAATCAAGAAATCAGCTCGTGCACAAATCCGGCAACGGCAACACGTTTCGCAATTATGGACCGCTGTAGAGGCAGCATGTCTTAATATTCCTGCAGAGTACTTCCAACGACTTGTTAATTCCATGCCACGTCGAGTTACTGCACTACGTAAGGACAAAGGATGCCCGACTCGATATTATGAGGTATCACATAACTTTTGTCACCTCAGGGTACATGCACAATAGTTACTCAATATATGTTAACTGTGTTAGTAAAAATCATTACCTGCGTGTGTCTCTTTAAGAACTAGCTCATTCTTGCGACCAGATTTACTTTTACTTTTCAAGGAATTTTATTAAAATATAGTTTGAGTGGCCTGTAGAAATTTATCTCATACTTACTAATTAGTGGTTTTCAAAATATGATAGTAACTTCAATTGGGATATAATTTGTCTCTGCAAAGGAAATACGCCACCCCGGGTAGCGGCGCGGTCTGAGACGCCTTGTCACATTCCGTACTGCTCCCCCCCGTCTGAGGATCGAGTCCTCCCTCGGGCATATGTGTGTGTGTTGTCCGTAGCGTAATTTAGTTCAAGTTAGATTAAGTTGTCTGTAGGCCTAGGGACCGATGACCTAAGCAGTTTAGTTCCATAAGACCTTACCACAAATTTCCAAATTGTAATGGATACACTTAAAATTAGATAAGAATAGGGGAACAGTGTATATTATGGGCCAAAAGTAACTTGCATCAGTGTCAGGATTTCTGGAATCACTGACATCAGCATTTCTGGAGTTCCCTCCTCTCCTCCATTTCACCTAATCCCCTTCATCCGTCCCCCCCCCCTCTTTCCGCCGCCAATTCCGGTACTCGAAGTCACCATTCTCTCAGCCACTTGCATCAGAGTCCAGGGCACTAATGTTCTAGCCAATGGCATACAAAGTCAGGTGACCGCCATCCCTCGAGCAATTTACACTGCTGGCCACCGTAAATGCAACACCCTGAAGGAAGCATCCGAATCAAGTGAAATTTACACCATGGGTTTGCAGCGATGAGATATGCAACTGATTAGAATTTCAGCGCAGACGCACATCACGCGCGCCTGTGGCGCCACCTCATAGCGCCATTTAAGGCTTGGCGATTTCGACGAGTGTACGTTCGGCACGTGTGTTTACCTTGTGGTTGTTTCACAAGAGGATCAGTTATGTCTCGTAGACAACAGCGAACATCGTTTGATCAAATATCCGAGTTCGACAGAGGAAGGATAGTGGCTTACCGAGATTGTGGATTATCATACAGAGAAATCGCTAGTCGTGTTGGACGAAACCAAACAACTGTAATGCGGATATGTGACCGTTGGATGCAGGAGGGTACGACGGACCGACGTGGTCGATCGCATTCACCTCGGTGCACCACTGCACGTGCTGATAGGCAACTTGTGCGCATGGCAGTGACGGATCGCTCAGTGACATCCCGAACCATAGCACAGCACATTGCGTCTGTAACGCATCATCCAGTGTCTGCGCGTACCATTCGACGCCGTTTACAGCAGAGTGGTCTGTCTGCAAGACGTCCATTGCATCGTCTACCATTGACGCAGAACCACAGACGTCTCCGTCGCCAATGGTGTGATGACAGACGGATGTGGACGGCAGAATGGAATGACGTTGTCTTTACTGACGAGGCACGCTTCTGTCTGCAGCACCACGATGGTCGGATTCGAGTGTGGAGACACCGTGGAGAGAGGATGCTGGACAGCTGCATTATGCACCACCACACTGGTCTTGCACCGGGTATTATGGTATGGGGCGGTATTGGATATTACTCTCGCACGCCTCTAGTACGCATTGCCGGTACTTTAAATAGCCGGCGCTACATATCCAGGTGCTGGAGCCAGTTGTCCTTTCTTACCTTCAGGGCTCGGCCACAGCCATATTTCAACAGGATAATGCGCGATCACACGTGGCACGCATTGTCCAAAGGTTCTTCGTGAATAACCAGATTGAATTGCTTCCCTGGCCGGCTCGCTCTCCGGATCTTTCGCCGATAGAAAACATGTGGTCCATGGTTGCTCAACGAGTGACTGAGATTACATCCCCAGCTGCCACACCAGATGATCTTTGGCAACGTGTGGAAGCTGCTTGGGCTGCTGTACCCCAGCAACACATCCAACGTCTCTTTGACCCAATGCCGAGACGTGTGGCAGCGGTGATCTCCAACAATGGCGGCTACTCTGGCTACTGATTCTGGCAGGAACCACATGTCACAGACGTCTGTAAACGTAATCATTTGATACTTGGTCAACATGTTATTTACAAAATAAATTTTGTTGTGCTACATCTTGTCTTTCTTGGTGTTGCATTTACAGTGGCCAGCAGTGTAATTTTTATAATCCGACTGCGTGAGGGCCATCATTTGCTCTATTTACCTTGTCCAGTATTAAACGCCGCCACCAACAGTCTAAATAGCATAAGTAGTGTGACGGTAACCATTTGTCACTCTTTTTATCATAAAATTGTGATTATTATTATCAAAGAAACCCTACAATTTTCACACACATGTCACGCCACTGTAATGTGGCATTGGGGCAGGAGCTAACATTGCACTGCTTCAATGCAAAACCTACAGAACATTTTCTTTTTGTTAGTGTGCCTGTATTGTAGAAACACGCTGATCTGTTTTGGTAAATTAATACAATTATGACATTCTCTATACACACTATTTGTTTAATATGTATATTCACAGGTTTCGTTGTTATTGTTACAGCCCCTGATCCGATGCTGCACAACAACACATTTGTCCGGCCTCAGCAGCAAGATTAGCACCAGCAGCCACTGTCCACAGGTTGTCTTCCCAACCTATCTGATCTGTTGTTTATCTACTATGCAGTGGCGCAGCAGTAGCAGTAACCGTCCACAGCTCAAAGAGCCCGTAATCCAATGCTGGCAGAACTGCTGGACCAGGAGATGGGGGAGTTCCACTACTTGCTGTTGCCTGAGACACAGCAACAGCGTTCTACATCAAGATATGACAAAGTATTTGAACTGCCAAGCAGTCAGGAAGAATAAAGCATGAAATGCATCAATATGAGTGGCTGATATTGTAGTTGTCAGTTGTAGCCTCAACAACCAATATCGTCTCACCCACTATAGCACTACCAGTTGACCTAGCAGCAGCAGAGTCTTGTAACTGTCAGATGCATCACGTAAAATATTGGATTATTGGCAATATGGAATGATGTCAAATTCGAAAATTAGTAGACTGGCTAGATAATTGGTAAAATGAGGGAACATCAAATCTGGAAATTGGTGTAATCGGAAATGTTAGAGGACGTCTAATCGGAAATTGGTTAAAACGTGCTATAAAACTTGCAACCTTAGTAGGCCATAGAATCAGCAATAGGTAAAATCGGTAGGTTAGATGAAAATTCCTATGTTTCAATACATCCATTCTTGCACATGCACATTTATATTACAATATTCGATGTGCTGTGCATTAATAATTGCTGCACCATCACTATCCATATGCGCTACAGTAAGAGCCAGAGCTAAAAAATAGCAAGGAGAGATAGAATATTACGGAAATAAATGGTGGTAAATGTTTAACAAATGAGTATTTGACTTTACGGTGAGCATGTGAATTCCATACACACTGTTGTCCTCAAAGCGAATAGTATGTGACTGAACCAAAGGATAATTGCCAATGTTATCATAATTAATAACTTTTGTATCTAGCAGCAAAGTATTGCACATTTTCTGTAAGCACTCCACAAATACTTAGACTGTGTAACGCATTTACGTTAAATATGGTTCAAATGGCTCTGAGCACTATGGGACTCAACTTCTGAGGTCATTAGTCCCCTAGAACTTAGAACTAGTTAAACCTAACTAACCTAAGGACATCACAAACATCCATGCCCGAGGCAGGACTCGAACCTGCGACCGTAGCGGTCTTGTACGTTAAATATTCGATGTGGTGAAGGTATCCATTAGGGATCGTGAATGTTACAGTATTTTATATCAATTAGGCAGCTTGCATTTTTGCTATCCTAGAGACATGTATTTCTATCGAATCGGTGACTACTTAAAGTATTGATTATGTACTTTGTCCAACTTAGTAGGTCTTAAGAAAAAGAACCATTGTATCTAAATGCTAACTACCTGTCCGTAATTGTAATTATCTAAGAGATAAATGTAGACACTGCTCTATAGCAGGTCCTGTCACTTCTTGCAGCATATGATTGATCTAGTTCGTGTGTTTAGTTTCGATTTATAACTACAGCATTTACCCTACACATACGAAGCAGCCATTAATGTGGTAATAGCATTCATTTCGATATTGTACTACTGCGCTCCTGGCATACTGAAAATGATGTTATCATGTCCAGTAATTATCAGCCATAGGAAGTGCTGGAATAGACCAAAAGGCAAGTGTACGACAATTGATAGAATTAGCAATCTGACGTTAAGAAAACACATCTACCTCTGAGTAATTGTACAATCGCACGACTGCCTTTAACAATATTAGGGACACTGCTCCGTTATAATATCGTCTAGAAAGAGTGCTCAACTTTTACTATTCACCAAAGAGTCGATTAATAGTCAGTAAGCACCACAAAGCATGAGCACCACCTGCCTACTTCCACACATTCATGCATTAATATGACATATCCACACAAAGTGAAGTGATACCTGAAGCAAAATAAGTTCAATGAATTTAAAACGTGTTTAATGATTGTGACTGATGTCATGTGACACCCCCGCCAGATGTCTAGGATGCACGTTGTTGATGTCATTATCACATTACACACCAAACCTGCTCTCTGATATACCCGCTGTAGACAGCCTTCCAGATGGGTGAGAAAACGTCATTTTGTAATAAGCATGTTGTTGATTTCTTTTCTTCATGTGCTATTCGCGTATGGACTTACTTGAATTTGCATGTGTGAACTTAGATACTACGAGTGAAATCATAAAAAAATCGATGTTTTGTGCTGGCTGTGAATACCATGAAACGGCTGTTTGGTAAATTGATATTCTCCTGTGGTTTCGTAATACTGGACTAGCGTGCATTTTGCATCCAAGTATTTGTCTGTACCACATCTTAATGCTTACGTATAAATTAATATAGAGAGACTGTACACCAGCAAAATGTAACGCAAATGGTCAGCTGCTGCAACCCTTGCAATGTACTGAGGAAGTCATGTCACAGTGGCAGGAACTGCTGCTTGGCGGCGCTTGCACTCCCACAGCTTGCACTACTTTTCCCTCTAGAAAGCACACACAGCTGCCTCGCCCAAGCATGTGAAGCATGAATTCAGCACGCAGCCGATTTTCGGAAGAAGATTCACAGCGATATTTAGTGGCACTCAGCACCCAACTACCGCCAGCACAGACACTCTTACGCCACCGTGCACAGATGCATAGAGACAGTCTTATTTTCCACGGCAACATTTGAAAGTGGACCAGGAAACTCATTTAATATAAAATAAAGGCATAATGATATTCTGTCTGAGCACATACATTGCCCATTACTGCATATACTAAATTAGTAGCCGACATGTAATTGTACATGCTCCTTTTACTATGTTGGGTTTATCGACTCACCATACAGCCAGGGTTTCAACAAACTGTACTTTATTCAAACATTAAACCAACTCAGTGCTAACTAAGGCAAAAAGGAATTACAGACACTGGCTGCAAGTGGGCTTTGATGGAAATCTGTCGGGAAAGTAGAACATATGTGCTGGACTGGGATTCAAACCCGTGCTTCCCGCTCACTGGGCAGATGCTCTCACCACCAAGCCATCAGGAACAATGGCCATCACAACTGCACGAACTACCCTAGCACACCTCCCACCAGACCCAAATTGTCAACTTACCCACACACTAAGAATGTACTGCCCCTTGCCCATTACACACGGCATTTCGCTGATTCCTGTAAGAGTTAGAGCCTTATGTGCATCTACATGAAGACACCATTAACCATAATCGCCCCTGAAAGAATTGATCACACACACACACACACACACACACACACACACACACACACACACACACACACATGGCGAGTGATCAAATTGGTGTCTGTTCTTTCAGACATGTCCGAAAGAACTGACACCACATATATACACTACTAACTGTGAAAGCCAACATTTATACAGACTCTAAAGAAGCACATGCGGGTTGCTGACTATACCCATACCTAAATACTGCCATACGACTATTGATAGTTAAAAAATATTACTCCGTGACCATATAACTATGTAGGTCAACATCTTTGAATCTATAAAATTCTTGGTAGGCTAAAAGAGCTAATAGTACTTTGTAGTTTGTTGTCATTATTGATTATGATACTGACTTTCCTACATTAGTTATTGTTTTATTTAGTGCTATTTGTTGCTTCAGTGACAATGCTAGTGATATTAGAAGGAGAGATTTTCTAGTGAACAGAATGATTAGCGCAGTAGGTGAGTGCAAGCGTATTGTAACTCTATGCAGGCTACAAAATTTGACTTAAAACCACATATAGGGGTGAAACGAGGATTGTCTTGCTTTCTGCTACTTAGTTTAGAGAAATTTTGAATGTCATGCAATTGTGCACTTCCCATACACGTAGAACTTCGTAAATAGGAGACTTGCTATTGGCCGGCCGGTGTGGCCGTGCGGTTCTAGGCGCTTCAGTCTGGAACCGCGTGACCGCTACGGTCGCAGGTTCGAATCCTGCCTCGGGCGTGGATGTGTGTGATGTCCTTAAGTTAGTTAGGTTTAAGTAGTTCTAAGTTCCAGGGGACTGATCACCACAGATGTTAAGTCCCATAGTGCTCAGAGCCATTTGAATCATTTACACGTGCTTTTAGGAATTTTGGAATTATAGAAAACACAAAACATAAATATTCTTCTACAAAATATTTATTAAAATCTAAAGGTGCATATACACACATTTTTGGTTCGGTTTTAATGATGTCTACGTTACTTTTAAAGAAGGTATGTTTCCAACTTCCAAAACATATCTAACTTTTACCCGGTAAACTATCTTTTTTTTGGCTTTAACAATTAACTGTTGTCCATCCAGCAAATCTGCTAGCCTAGAGAGTTCGGTAGTTTAATTTTACCGTTATTGAAACATTTCACAGCTATCTGGGTTATCGCCAGCATTTCTTCTGCTCCACATTCTCACGGAGCATCCTATAGGAACTTAAGTTCACAACTTTTTCAAATGACTCGACATTAAATGTGGTCGTTCCATTGGTTGTAAGCTCTGCATATGGTTGTTCTATTACTAGGGGCACAACATCCAGTCCATCAGATTTGGATATCCTTTAATCATTCTTTTTAAGCAGATCCAGGTGGATATGGAGCTTTATAAACAGATTTTTCATATGTCCTTTACTCTAGTAAAATACTTCAACTCATCATTTTCGGCCAGTAAATTCAACATATGGCCATTTAACATTTCTATTTACAGTAGATGTTAATATCTTATACTGTCCAGTCACCACACACACCATGCACGAGGAAGCACACGAATCTCCGACGGGAGGAGCCACGCAGTCCGCGACGTGGCGCCCTAAACCACGCGGCCACCCCGCGCGGCCCTTGGTAGTGTTCTTCAGTACAGAAGCCGTGGTTTGTTATTAGGTAAACATACATCTAGATTTTATTAAAAGTCCCGGAAAAATCTAACATTACGTCCAAATCCAAATGGTAATGAAAATTTTTTGAAGGTCACGACTGACAGCCGTCAAATAATGTGTAATATGGTTTGGTATGTGGTACTCACGTACAACGCTCACGGCGTAATGCATTAAGATTTCTACTAAAAGAAACCGTGCTTGCAACGATAAAACACATCATCCAACAGAACACAGATTTATGCAGTGATCCAACAAATTCTTGCTATCCAGATACACTGAAGTGACAAAAGTCACGTGACGTCTCTTAACATATTGTCGGATTTATCTTGCCCATTCTAGTGCAGCAGCCCGATGTGGAATGGACTCCACAAGTCATTGGAAGTCACCTGGAGAAATACTGAGCCATGCTGTCTCTACAGCCGTCTATTATTGCGACAGTATTGGGGTGTGGGACACTGTGCATGAACTGGCATCACTATTATGTCCCATGTTGGGTGATTCGGGTAGCCAAATATTCCCACGAATTGTCCAGAGCGCTCTTCACACCATTCGCGAACAATTGTGACCCGCTGCGCGGGGTAGCCGTGCGATCTAAGGCGGCTTGTCATGGTTCGCAAGGCTCCCCCCGTCGGAGGTTCAAGTCCTTCCTCGGGCAAGGGTGTATGTGTTGTCCTTAGCATAAGATAGTTTAAATTAAATTAAGTAGTGTGTGAGCCTAGGGACCGATGACCTCAGCAGTTTGGTCTCATTGTAACTTACCACAAATTTCCAAACTTCCGATTGTGTCTCGGTGACACGGCGCATTTTCACCTACACAAATTCCAACGTTGTTTGGGAACATGAAGCCCATAGATGGCTGAAAATGATCTCCAAGTAGTCGAACGCAAACATTTTCAGTCTATTATCGGTCCAGTTTGACACGAGGATCCAGTCCATTTCATGTAAACAAAGCCGAAATCTTGTGGAGCCACCACCAGGTTGCACAGTGCCTTGTTGAATGCTTCAGTCCACGGTTCTGTAGGGTCTGCGCCACACTCAAAACCTACCATCAGCTCTCACCAACTGAAAACTGGGCTCATGTAACCAGGCCGCGGTTTTCCAGTCGTCAAGGGTCCAACCAATATTGTTAAGAGCCCAGGAGAGGCGCTGGAGGCGGTGTCGTGCTGTGAGCAAAGGCACTCGCATCTGTCGTCTGCTAGCGTAGACTAATAATGCTGAATTTCGCCGCACTTTCCTAAAGAATACGTTCGCCGTACGTCCCACACAGGTTTCTACACATGTTTCGTGCAGTGTTATTTGTCTGTCAGCAGTGACAACTCTAAGCAACGCTGCTGCTCTCGGTCGTTACGTGAGGGCCGTTGGCCACTGCATTGTCCGTGGTCGGAAGTAGCGCACTAAATATGGTAATCTCGGCACGCTCTTGACTCTGCGGATCTCGGAATGCTGAATTCCCTAACGACTGCGCCTTTAGTGCACTAACAACTCCGCTACCCCTCTTCTTAAGGAGACTGTCCTTGATTACGCTATCAAGCATCAGGACTTTTAAGTAAGTAGTCACTGTTTCATTCATTCAATTTTTACACAACGTCTCGTTTCATTTACTTTTTGATGCTAAGAGGTTCTCTATAAATAGACAACACACCGCTTTTAAACGTTTTGTTCACATTTTACGTATGTACTTTGCTGTATTATATTTTATGTTTTCCTGTTACACACACAATTTAGCCATGTGGAACCATTTTAATAAAAGATTAGTCTTTTAAACTGCTAACTCTGTGTCGCTAGACGCATATGTTACCTCATTAGTAACGCCCTCTACCGGCTATAACTCCCATCTGCCACAGAACAGGACGGCCTCAAGCCATCGCTATCACTTCTTAGTGCACCTGGGTGTACAAAGTCTGTGACGTTTACACGCGTATTAATGGGATGTAGGCCTGTCAGCCACATTACCTTATTTTGAACTATGAATAAAGATTTTAGCTTTGTTATATTATATGAAAGAACTTTAACATGAAGTCCAGATTCGCTGCCGGCCCTTGTGGCCGAGCGGTTCTAGGCGCTTCAGTCCGGAACCGCGCTGCTGCTACGGTCGCAGGTTCGAATCCAGCCTCGGGCATGTATGTGTGTGATGTCCTTAGGTTAATTAGGTTTAAGTAGTTCTAAGTCTAGGGGATTGATGACCTCAGATGTTAAGTCCCATAGTGCTTAGAACCATTTGAACCAGATTCGCTGGAGCTTGCTGCTCCGTGTTTTTGGAACGAAGTGTCCACACATTCCATTTTTGTATTCACAAATAGTGTTTGTCGATGGCCTTGTTTCAATTTGTTCTACGTGTTGTTAAAAAATAAAATTTGAAGATGATACTGCATGAGTTTATGAGAAAAGTTTCCTGCACCATTTTAACTTTTCAGCTTCTGAGCCACAGCTGGTAATCCTTTGAAGGGAATAGATGGCAGTGGGAGCGCATCAACTCTAATCACACATTCGTTGCAATTTAGATAATTTCTGATCCAATCTGAGATATTTCCAACCCGTCGAAAGGTCACAACCGTGTTTCTACATCTGAAAAATTATGTCTGTTCAAATTTAGCGCCAGTCGCATAACAGTCGCGCTAGTAGCACCACTATGAAAAGACAATTCATGTTTGCTTTAAATACACAATGTGCCGGTCGTGAAAATTTTTTACCTTTGAGATAGGACGTGGGGCATTGATGTCAGTCAGTAATGCCTTTAAGACGACAAAAACGCCATTATCAACGCCTCAATGAATTTTAAGGAGACTTGACAGGAATGTAGCCACTGTACATGACTGTTGGCAGTGGTGGTGACCAGAATGTACCGTCACAAGACGATCGCACTCCTGATGGCCGTCAGGGACTACCGAGAGGGAAGGCCATCGTGTTCGGTGTATGGCTCTAGCGCGTCGTACTGCACCAGCAGCAGCAATTTGAGCAGCAGATGTCATCACAGTTACGCAACGAGCTGTTAAAAATCAGTTACTTCAAGGACAGCTTCGAGCTAGGCGCCCTGTTGTGTCTACTATTCAAGTACCACAAACTACCACCATTTGGGACTTCGGTGTTGTCAAGAGAGAGCTCATTGTTGTGTGTCATAATGGAAGCAGGTTTTGCCTCGGTACCAATAATGGGTTTGTATTGGTTAGAATTAGGCCTGTTGAGCGCCTGCGACCAACCTGTCCGGGTGTTAGCTCACTGGGGCTAGACCTGGAGGTGCAGTTTCGTATGACAGCAGAAGCAATCTCGTCGTTATACCTCGCACCGTGACTGCACATTTGTAGGTCCATCTGGTGTTCATATACAGCATCCCATGGGGTGTTTTCCGACAAGATAACGCTCGCCCACATACCGCTATTGTAACCCAAATCTGCTCTACAGAGTGTCGACTTGTTGATTTGGTCTGTTCAATCACCAGATCTGTCTCCTGTCGAGCACATATGGGCTTCATCGGACGACAACTCCAGCGTCATCCAAAAACAACATTAGCAGTCCCTGTATTGACCGACCAACTGTAACAGGCATGGAATTCCATTCCACAAACTGACATCCAGCACCTGCACAGCACAATGCAGACACATTTGAATACTTGTATTCAACATCCTGGAGGTCATATCGGTTATTAACGCATCAGCGTTTCACATTTACAATGACTAATCTCGCCCTTACATTAACATGTGATCATGCAATGTTAATCACTTAAGTATGTCATTTAGATAAATATATTCCCGAATTTTATTTGGTCTGCAGTAATTATTTTTTAGAGTGGCCATTTTTTCCATTAGTGTACGAAATCAGAAATATCTTATAAGTACCTTGTGCACGCATGCTGGGTTTTTTGTGGCCCTCTGTATTTTGCGTTACAACTCTTTCTTTATTTTAATTTTTTTTTTTTTTTACTGTGTGTCAATTGCAACCATAGGAGGACTTTACGTAGAGAAACTGTTTGCATCGAAAATATCTGACTGAGAGTTTTAGGTTGTTGTGGTTAATATGTATGTGAATTCCTAAGGGAGCAAACTGCTCAGCTCATCGATCCCTAGACTTGCACACTGCTTAAAATAACTTATGGTAAGATTAACACACACACACCCATACTCGTGGGAGGACTCGAGCCTCCGGCGGGAGAGGCTGCGCAATCCGTGACATGGCGCATCAAACGGCGCGGCCTCTGCTCGTGGTGAGGTTAATATTATTCTATTATGTGTGACAACATAGTCTGCCCGTGTCTGTGTTTATGTCTACGTATGCAATGTGTTCTTTCTTACTTTATCAGGTTTACTGATTATTTTCATTGAGAAGTTGCACTTTTAAACTTGCATTGTGTCATTGCCTACAAGATACAATAGCAAGAATGAAATTACAATGATATCCAGATCATTAGCTGCTTACAGGCGTTGACAAATAACAAATATCAACGGGTAAAGTCGAAAATGTGTGCCGCGATCGGGACTCGAATCCAGGATACCTTGCTTACATGACAGCGCTCTATCGTTTTTTTTTTTTTTTTTTAATCTCAATTTCTGCGTGATTGTTCGTTCTGTTTGTTCGGGGCAGACGACACATGATGCTTGTTCAAGTTCATCATCGTCCCATTAACTCAGTTTTTTTTTTTTTTTTTTTATTACAGAGGGTGGCTAACCCTCTGACCGAACACGCTGAGCTACTGTGCCGGCAATCCGACTGAGCCACGGAGGACACAGAGGATAGTGCGACTGCAGGGACTTATCTCAGGCACGCTCCCCGTGAGACCCACACTTTGAACTTACTCTCCACACACTACATTCGTAGTGCCACTGCCCGCTATACTCATTACTGGCGGCAGTCAATTTACCGATTCCCGTAAGAGTTTGAGCAACTGAGTGCATCCGCGCTGAAGGAGATAATTGGCCGGTACGTCTTATCTATGGAAGATGGTATCTGTTCTTTCGGACATGTCTGTGTCTTCATGTGATAACACGATGTGTCTGCATAATTTATGTGCATCCTGAATTGGAGAATTCCGACAAGTCGTGTACTGGAGATTCAGAGAGTCCTATATTTCAGACGTCCAGCGTTATGTCACCGCTCAAGGCAGTGCCAAGAAAGTTTGTTTATTGTGTTGTTAGAAATCTCACAGTCGGACCATGAATCCATTGTAGAATGCTCTCTTTACATACGCATGCAGCATCAGTTTGTGATATCACTATAGAGGCATATTCCACATCATCAGCCGTACACCGTAAACTACTGTTCAATGGTGTTAAATGCGTTACGAAGGATATTTACGAAACTACCACATATTACAGTATCCTCCCTTTTTATTCATGACTTGTATGCGGGAAGAATGTCTGCTTAACACATCGGTGAGCGCTTTAAGTAGTATAATTCAGCCATAGCAGTGCGACAGTCACCGATAGCTAATGGATGGCTTGGCTCTGAGCACTATGGGACTTAACATCTGAGGTAATCAGTCCCCTAGAACTTAGAACTACTTAAACCTAACTAATCTAAGGACATCACACACATCCATGCCCGAGGCAGGATTCGAACCTGCGACCGCAGCGGTTGCGCGGATCCAGACTAAAGCGCCTAGAACCGCTCGGCCACTCCGGCCGGCTAACTAATGGAAGGAACGCAGTTAGGTGATTATTGGATCCAGGTTATTTGTTATACGTGTGTCATTAAAGGAATATTCTTGACGCCGAAAGATGCAGATATGTAACACTTAACAATATAGAAGACTATTCATGTGTGCAGTTGATCGATACTTCCTTCTGTCTTCCAGTGTTGTTCATCTGCTGTGAGGTCCTATAGTTAATTTTTTACAGCTGGAGCTATCCGTTGAAAGTACTCTCAATACTCATGTTATACAGAATTCGAAAATACACTGAGGAGACGAATGGCAGAACGAATTGCACCGAGACCTCCTTTAGGCTTCCGCACCTCTCATTCTCACCAGACGGTCCCGTTTCCAGTCAGTTTCTTGAAGAACGTCACAGGTTACATTCTTGGCAGCAAGAGGTGACAACCTACCGTATTATCTCTTTTATGTTGTCAACCGGATTGTGGTTAACTACGTTATTGGTATTTTCTATCTCAGTTTTTAATGGAATTTTTTTCCGTTCTCTTATTAGGTAAGTAATTTGTTACAAAACTTCATCGTCTTCAGTAAACTACTTGATACTTTTTCAGAAAATTTGTTACCCTTCATTAGATGAGCCATTGGTCTAGAACATCGGAAGCTTTGGGAAGAACTAACGTTAACAGGTGCCGTGGAATTAAATAGAATCCATGGCCCAAAAGAATGAGACATTTCGACAAGAACAGTATATTATGAAGTAAAGGATTATGGTCGCCGTCATTGTATGTTTAGGTAAGATGCCACAAGAGGTCTTGGATTCTTTTCACTGGCTACTAAGTTGAGAAGTTTTTAAAATCATTTTGTTCTTTAGCTTTAAATTTTTGTAATTTATTTTATCCATTGTACCCATTTCTTGTGTTCCATCAACTGGAACCTATCGTGGACGATGACTTCCTACTATGTACATGTCAAGGTAACACAGGACGTTAGAAGTAAAGCGACTGTAAAATTTAGAGTGGTATTGGAAAGAAAGAATTTTCTGAAAAAGTTCACACACTACTTCTTCTCCTTTTTCTTGTGCCTTTGCTCCACATCGGCACAGAGTCAGGATGATTAGTAAGGGCTTTTAATGGTTAATTTAAGGGCTAGGTGGATGCCCGTCCTGTAGCTACCCCGTTATCCACAGAAACAGAATATTGGACTCAGCAGCTCGCACGTTGTGTTCCTCATTTGAAAGTGAGCGGAAGTTTTCTAAACGTTTGCGAATCCTGTAACTGAGGCTAGGCTTGTGTGCCAGAACGGTATTCGCCTTGTTAGATGTGGAAACCACCTGAAAACCACATCCAGTATGGCAGGTTCACCGACCGTCGTCGTTAATCCGCCTTGCGGTTTCGATCCAGGACCGGCGCACCTCTCCGCCCCGGAAACGGCACTTTAACACTAACGGCTAATGGCGTAGGTGAAAAAGTACATTCGCTATATGAGAAAAAAAAGTGAGTCACACAGAAAGGGAGGTGGAAACGAAATGAAATATGACAGTTTGAGACGATAGGTGACATTATCCCTATGGTTATGAAATCAAGTCAAATTTACAAAAAACTGGGGAGTAAGAACCCATTTATTAGTACGAACTTACACACCCTCTGGACTGGGTGCTACGCTGATTCGCTTAGGAAGGGTATGATCAAGCCATTGTATCCCCTCGTGTGGCAAACCGTCCGATAACTCATGTAACTGGTCCTAGATATTCTGAATACTGACACTGATAGTAAACTGCATCATAGCTTGTCCCGCCCAGGAACTACTGGGAAAGGATCTGATGATCTTTTTGGTCACGAAAGTACCTGTACATCATTCATATAATCATAGAGACACGTGCCATTTGTCAATGAAGTTTGTCCTGTTGATAAATGGCACCACGATTCTGTCGAATAAGAGGTAATACATGAGGACAGGGAGTGTCTAAAAGATACCGTTGTTCGGTCAGAGTTCCGTCAATTATTACCATCCGTGACCTAAAGTCATACCAAATGGCTACCCACACCATGACGCCAGCAGTAACACCGCTGTGTCTCTCCAAAACACTGAAAGAATGGTACCTTCCCTCAGGTCACCACCATATTCGCTGAAAATGCTTATCCGTAGTAATGCAGAACAGCGATTTAGCAGGGAGACGCAGAACGTTGCAGTGGGTCCATTCCATGTTCTCGGATGGCTGCAGTAGATTTGAAATGCTTACGATGTGACGATGTGCTTGGCACACAATACAGCAAACCTCACTTGTGGTGGTCAGACACGGTCGGCCGAAAACAATGGCGAGTATGTAGGACCTCAAGTCCCCATGCAGTCTGACAATGGGCCACTGTCACATCAGAATGCCCCACAAATCCTCATATTGCACCATTGGCGATGGCGATCCAGGATGATTCCCCTTTCATACTGCATCAGATGCTGATAATGCCAACTCATACAAGTACGCGACCTCTCCATGTTCTTCGGAACGATCACGCAACATATGAGACTTTTCATGCACCTTACATACCGTACTAGGCCTTGTAAAAACACTAAAAATGAACAACAAAAATGCACTCTGCTGGCCACTGCACCTCTCACAGAGAATTGCCACTCGAATCGCTTCCAGACCCTCTGATGATGTCTACGTGCGTGAAATTACACTGAGATTCGACCATGTCATGTCGGTTGCTTACCTCGAAGGTTTCATACGTATGTGGCACTCTGTCTGTGCACGGGTCTCACGATTCCGTGCATTAGTGGTGGGTGTATTGTGGGCTACGAGCTGGCTTCGAATAGGGGCACAGTTGCGTTCATTTTGATTCGGATTAGGCGAATTTGATGGCCAAGACATCTTGAGTTCCGTATCATGCTCCTCAAATCACTTCAGCACGGTTCTTGCCTTGTGACACGGCAGCTAGTCTTCTGTAAGATGCCATTACCGTCGTGGAGACATCATGAGTGAAAGAAGGCAGGTCGTCCGCAGTAGTGTTCACGTAGTCCACATACGTCTTGGGAGCTTCCTGTGCTACCATAGGTCTCATGGAATCCCAGCTGAAAATCCTACATAGCTTAATACTACCTCCACCAGCCTCCGTCGGTTGTACTGTGCGTGTTTCCAGAAATCGTTTGCCTAGATGACAGCGTATTCGGACACGATCATTGACCTGATTTTGCAAGAATCGTGAGTTATCTAAGCAAGTGGTACGTTTCCATTTTTCCATGGTGCAATATCAATTTTTCCGTGCCTACTTTTATAGTAATTAGTGAACTTCTTGGATCAACAATATGCGTTAAACACGGTGCTCTGGAACACTTGTACCAGCATGACCACTGTACTCCACCGTCAGATCTGGTGCAGACCACCATCTGTCCAGCTTTACGGAACAGGTCACCTTCTGGCTTTCAGTTTCTATCACGCGACATGGATGTTGAACACGTAATCGCCTCCTCATAGTTTCACCGTCCTTCTATTATTTTCCATAAGATTTTGTTATCGTAGCACGCGAGTAAAAATGCTTCAAATGGCTCTGAGCACTATGGGACTTAACTTCCGAGGTCATCAGTCCCCTAGAACTTAGAACTACTTAAACCTAACTAACCTAAGGACATCACACACATCCATGCCCGAGGCAGGATTCGAACCTGCGACCGTAGCGAGCACGCGAGTTGTTGACCTGTTTCCCTTTACTGAAACGCTTGTTCCCAGGCACAGGGCTATAACACTCTGCCCTTCGTTAAGGTCGCTTATGTAAAGCATTTGCGGCCCGTAGCATCGACAGAATACGACCACGCTCGTCAAGGCTCCTCTTATTCGCTTTCGTTGCCGCGTCACGAGACTGAAACTTCACCAGACAGCATTTAACGTCACAACGAGCGGCGACCGTAATTGTCTGGCTCATCAGTGTATATTAACATCGAATACAAGCCGCTGAAACTCCTCTCTGTAAGTATTCATTAGGAATATCATCTCATATGGAGCTCAAACGTGGACGGTAAACACTACATATTAGATGAGGACAGAAACATTTTATGTGACACTCAATAATTAAAGTACAAATACTGAATAGTCTGAGAAGAAAGATCTGTATTGTACACTCTGAATACACATATGGATAGAGGTATCAATGAGTTGTTAATGGTAGAACAGAAGGAGATATGAGGGATAGGTATTGTAGAGGAAGGCCAAGACTTGAATACTGTAAATAGATTCAGACTAATGCAGGACACATATTTGAAAGTGAGTGCACACTACAGAATATCCTCGAGATTTGCTTCAAACTACATCTCGACCTCATAAGTAAGAAAACAGTAATAATGGACTTCCTGTGAAAAGAAACTCTGAGGCTGGCAATGAAATTTCTTTCTGCAGAGAATGCCACGAAACGGTTTGGATTTAACAATTTTTGCAATGGGCAGCATTCTTTGTGTCTGTTTGTCCTGGTGCACACGTAAAGTAATTTTCCAGAACCAAGAAATCCTATCTGAAAGTCACTGTTTTCGAACTGCTAAATGTAGAACTTCCAAACACGAACGTTTCGCCTAAATACTTGGGACAATGGCCGTGTTGGTATTAACAAGAAGGTTGGATGTCAACTACTAGAGCAAAATTATTGTGAATTATTTAAGAGTACCTCTGTCATAAGAATATACAATAACAGAGAAAGAAGTTGTTTCTTGATTATGTACTGGAGTTACCTCACATTAACAATAATTTTATGGGTTTCTTCGAGAATTTTATTCCCTACATATTTAGTACTCGTCATTCTGGTGCATACTGATACGTGCTTACTAGGCAAATGCTGGAAATTCAAAATCTTTTAAGTTATAGACATTTTTATAATATTTTTAATTACATGACACATCAGTTTCGTACCTTAAATAAAAGGGAAGATCAATTTCAAAATTTTCTGTTACTTTTCGGAATTGAGGTTTAGCCTTGTAATATTTCTAATTGTGCTCTGTTTTACCACAGGATCAGTCCGTGGGTTAATGTTGTGCCAAACAATAATATAGAGGGAACTTCTTCATTCAGTAATTTAATCACAAAGCAGGTACACTACATGACGTTTCCACTCGTTCGCTATCAACTCCATGTGAAAGGGATGACATATCGTGATTAGAATGCAGAGATAGATAAAAAAGTGAAACATACGAGGTAGCGTCTCTTGAAGAGAGTTTAAGTTCTTCGCACTTCTTTTTTAATGGCTGCAATTAGACCGCGTGTTACTACCAGGGGAAAAGTTTTCGCTATATTTTTGTGGTGTGTACCACTGCGCGACGGAAAAGTCTCTTTCTTTTACGACGTACGCGGTACATTTTTATGCTTGTAAAATTATCGTCAACGTAACTCGCTGCTGTTCTTCTAAATTGGCTCTGCATTTTCTCTACAGTAGTAATCATAATTTCACCTTAAGATGCTTCATTTCCACTGCCATTTTCTCTTCTACGTGGCTTTTTTCAGCTATGAGAAACATCAACTATCATTTGCGAACATCCGTATTCTTTGATAAATAAGGCAGTAGCATCTTCTTTCTGTGATCACGGCCACAATGAAAGAGACACCGTAATTGAACACAGAGGTGTGCGTAAGAATTCCACTATTGATACTTTCTACTATGTTAATAGTAAGATGCTAGGACAAAAACAAATCACTATAGATAACACTGTGTAATTATTCTTACAAGACGAGAAAATACGGTATTACAGTGCCTATGTTGTTAAGAAGAATGATGCAAAGTTTCTTCGGACATGTATGCATGTCCTAAGAAACAGGCACTGCGGCGACTACAGCCATTATGAAACACATGAAATACATTCGCAGTTACGAATATGAACAATCATCAGATCTATAAGAAAACGAAGGCAGTGCAAAATACGTGCCGTACCAGGACTCGAATCTGGATTTCCCATTTCACTGGAGTGGTAGCTTTAATCGCTTTGGATATCCATGCATTACTCACGGCCAGACCCATACTACCATATGTCTCGCCCCTCGGTCACAACCTGCACTCATACACACGTTATGCAATTCCCACACAGGGGAGGGCATTTTAATTGAAAGTCGCTGTCTTGTTCCGACGGATGAAATCGATATTGCTGTGCCTGTGTTACTAAGAAGAACGGTACAATGTTCCTTCTGAAATGCATGGGACTGTGGCTAGTACGGCCGTGCTCAATAAGTGTTACATAATGGAGGAGCAGGAGGAGATTAGTGTTTAACGTCCCGTCGAGAACGAGGTCATTAGAGACGGAGGACGAGCTCAGATTACGGAAAGGTGGGGAAGGAACCATGCCGGCATTCGCCTTAAGCGATTTAGGGAAATTACGGAAAACTTAAATTAGGATGCCCGGACGCGGGTTTGAACTGTCGTCCTCCCGAATGCGCCTACAGTGTGCTAAATACTGCGCCACCTCCCTCGGCGCTACATAATGCATGATCCACACCATTTTAGCACATCTGTTGTTAAACATAATGTTTATCTCAGTGTCTAGCCAAGAC